>NC_143437.1:44919833-45522166 GCF_987193195.1 Phasianus colchicus
ATGCTCATGCCTACACAGGCCAAAATCACAAGGGTTGTTCCTGTTTTCCTAGATATTATTCTGCAAGGTTTTTTAAGTACGATTGCTCATGTAAACATGAAATAGTGCAAAACATACTATGTGTTTGCTTGAAAAAGGAATATTTTTACAAAATATTGTTGCTAAATTTATGATGCAGTTGTTATATGTTTGGAAATATAAATATTGCTGTTCTTGGAATGAAAAATGAATTCTTAAGAGATGGGTTAATGGTAGTTGTGATTATTCAAGAAACACAATTCATTATTGACCATAGCAGATTCAGTGTGGAAGAGAGCTTTGGATAGTTCATCTGCAGAGGTTTTTAAAAAAAAAAAAAAATACAAAAAGCGGAATAAAAATATAGGATAAAGGAAAAATAGGTAGTGATTAATATCAATTAGAAGTTGTCAAATAAAGAAAATCAATAAAAGGGATTAAAGATTGAAGTAAATAAAAAATTCATGGCTTTTAGGGACATTAAAAATGGAAGAGAATAAGAATAACAGATTAGTATGTCTGCTATTAAAGAAATCACAAGTTTAGTACAATCTCATCTTAAGATCCAGTCAGCAAAATTATTGATAGTGCACAAAAAGGTAGAAAACGGTCTAAAATTATTCTGGGCCTATATTTGGAAGTTTTAAGCATTTTTTTTTTCACAAGGAGAATTTTTAGGCTTTAAATAACTTGAAAAGTCTGCAGAACTGTGTATTTGGCATAAATATTTTAAAGTAAATAGATTTGGTAACATGTATTCAGAAGTCCTGAAAGAGACAGATAAGGAGATATATATATATATATATATATATATATATATATAGCCTATTGATGCTCTTTCTAATAAATCTCAGAACAGAGGAAATTCTGGTAAAATAGAATAACAGCAATGATGAAGTAGTTGTTGTTGTTGCGGTACATAGCATACTTTCTCTATTAAAAATGTCAAGCAGGATATTTCAGATAACTATGTACTGGTTACCCTGACATCTATCCCTCTCAAAAATGAGAATGCCAATGAAATTAAATTAATAATAATCTTGCCCTTTAAGGACAAGAAGGTAATCAATTTCAAAAAGCACAACTTTTTTTTTATAAAGAGACCATGTCAACGCATCTGATTTAAATCTCAGATGTAATGACACCTCTCATTGATGAATATAATAGGTTAGAAATGATGTGCTATGATGTATTATAGGGGTTTGACTTAGTAACTTAAAACAATCTAATATACTGAACAGATGTCAAAAAGCTTCTGCCAATGAGGAATTATCATGGATGGGGTGATTTCATTGGACTTTAGCAGGCATTGGTACAAAGCCACATTTTAGCCAGTGTTTTGGAAGTGAATGGAAATGACCCATGACAGAACTTGCAGATGTAAATACTGATGGGAACAGTAAACAAAGATGCAGTCATTCTGAGCAACTGAGATCACAAACAAAAGGCACGTCTTACATAGCTACCTGCACATATAGCTGCCTTCCAAATAGAGGTCTGCATTTAAGAAAGTGGTGACCTTGACGAAGATCTGTAGGTCATGAGGGCTGTACAACTACCCATGCATTCACAGTATAATGCAACAGGAACAGGTGATCCTGAAGTGAGAACAGGGATGTCATGACTAGGAACACTTGAAAATTTGAAGAGAGTCAGATAAGAGCCAAAGAATTTATTCTAGAACTAGGGAAAGTATCTTAAAATGTGAGGCAGCTCATTTCCTTAAAGTTAACAGAAAAGAGACTGAAGGGTGATGGATCATTCTGGAGAATGGATGTTATAATTCATCAGAGAACTGCAAAGCCTGGAAATGTAAGAATTTAACAAGAACAAATGTCTGAAATCTGAAGCTGGACAAAACTAAATTGGACTAAGACTGGAAGTCCTTGTGCAGCATATAGATTTTTGAAACTACAGTTGCTATATTTTCATAATTACTGAGTCAAATATTCCCATCAATGGTAAAACCAATACTGTAGTCAGACAGAATATACTGAAGTTGGCAAAGCAGTGATTTTTAGTGTGATTGCTTGTCCCTTCTACATTATTCTCTGTGAATTAATGCTGGCTTACATAAGAACATTAAAAATATTGCGGTACTACCCAGCTGAGTTTTCAAATTACTGCCCAATTTGAAAAGAGGACTTTCATGGTAGGGGTGGTATTTCATATTGGAACTACAGTATCATTGAAAGCTTTTTCCTCAAGAAATGACTCAGTTTTGAAGTGAATATGGCTTGATCTTAAATGCATTTTGAGCTTGTTCACTTTCCCATTGAAAGCACATAGTGCTGTCAGGTTTTATTTGTGCTGATGTTCACAAAAACAAATTCTGTAATATTTCACATAAATACTTGTAGAAAACATTAAAATCTTCAGCAATAAAGATTTTCAAATAGCAGTTTCCATTCCATTCTGAATGGAAGTGACCTCTAGTACAAAGTCAGAATTTAGAAATTTGTGTTTAGTTTACTTCTGGAGAACATTTTTGCTGTGATGCAACAACTGAATGTTTGCTTTCTCTCTCTTCTCTTTGGAAGAACCAAACAACTCTACTAGTAAAGCTATAACTGAGTTCAGCCTTTATGACTGAACAGCACTGTAATTTTTAATGCTTAATTACAAATGGAAACAAGTGATGTCTTGGCAAAGGCAGTGAACAGAAAACTGACATTGTGGCCATGAAAAAAGATCTATAAAAAGAAAGCCCAGATAAGTCAAATTATATGCAAAAAAAAAAAAAAGGGAAAAGTACACTTTGCTTGTCAAAACGATTGTGGTTTTCATCTATAAAAAGATGCTTCTGGGTGGTGACTCAAAACCCCTACATTTGCAATTTCAGATGTAATTTCCCTCATTCCGTTCTCCTCTGGTGTCAAGAACATAAAAAGAGACACACAGATTGCACGCTGCCTCAGCAGGCATTCTGAGAGCAAACACAACCTTTTCAAACTATTTTCTTTACTTTTCTTTACTTTCATCATATTTTGGGTTGGCATGAGCACAGGATTTTCATGTTTATGAAGGTGAAGATGTGCCACAGAGTAGGGAAGGACATCCCACTTGGCCCTTTTTAAGGTAACTCCTGCCAGCCCAAGGTACATAAACTTGAATTTGGGTAGGGCAGGTTGGTGCTGCCAGCCATTGATGGCTGGGGAAGTCTGCTTCCCCTTCTTGTTTTTTTTTTATTCCCTTGGCACAGGGAGGATGTTTTTTATTTTTCTGGGTGTCACTGGTAGTTCGAAGACCTTCCCTCTGGGTCCAGAGTTCCTCCAGGGTAAACTGAAGTGCTTCTGTTTCAGATTTGTGATCTAGATGTATGCTCAGCTACTTGTCTGTTTCCCAGCTGTGCCCAGGGCCATGGTAATCTTCTGGGGAGATCATTCTTCAGCTCTGCCTTTCTATAAGGACTTTCTAGCAGCTGGTATCCTTGTAAATTCAAAAGCCGCCCTGGGCATGGAAATGCTTGAGGCAAAAAGACAAATTCTTGTTATCTGCTTTCACACTTATTAAATGTCTTGATAGGAGCTTGACCAGATCTTGTAGGGAAGACAGCAAATGCCTCCCTGCTGCCCTACAGCCTTTTCTAGACAGAGTCACCTTGCTCTGTCTGCTAGGCATGGCATGTATAGGAAGGGCTGCAGAGTTGGTCCATCATGTGGGCAAATGCATCACTCAGAATAGAGACAAAAACTGATAAGTAGAAATAAAAATGTGTCATGAAGAAGAGACTTTTCTTCAGATATATATTTTTTTCAATTTGTGGTTAGCATGATCTGAAGTTTAAGAAAAGAGAATTGTTTCCCTGTGAACATTGACCCTACTTTAAAGCAGTGGACAGTGAGGACTGTAACTGACAAGTCAGATTTTGCTTCTAACTTGCATGCAGTTTGAAGTATCCCTTGTAACATGCTAGTGAATTTTACAAAGCAAAAAAGGAAGTTTCCACTTTATTAAAAGATACTTTCCTACATGGGTGCCTAGCAGCAGTTTTTTCTTTTGAGAAGGAAAGTGATAGCAGTCCATAACAGGAATGGGCATTTTGAGAGTGACTGTATTTGTACAGTATTTCTTTAAAGCCTTTGGTCAACTGTAAGTGGAAAACACTCTAACAGAAATAGCCAGTGTATGGCTCTGACATTTAAATAAAGCCTTGCATATGGTGTATGGTCAATAGTGTAGAATCTGAGAGTCAGGTCCTCAATCACAGACAGCTTGATAAACTAAACAATACAGTTGTATGCTTTGGTTGTACAAAAAATCATTTCAAAGATTATTCTTTCATGTTATCTTATCTGTAGTCATAGACACTTAGAGCTAAGCTCTCTTAATACTGTACAGCCTCAGAGGAGTAAGAAATCATAATTAAGACTGTTAAAGTATCCCAGAAATGACAACTTTGCTACAGGAAAAATAAGGTCCTTTTAAAAAATCTGTTACAAAAATATTATGGATGAAGAGATAGGAAGTCAAAAGTTAAGAAAATGTCATATTAGCATACCCAGCCTTGACTCAGATGCACAGACATAGCTAATATGTGCTCATCTTACTCACAGCCATCGGCAGTGTATCATAAGTGAACAGGAAACAAGCTTTTGCGTATGCGGATGTTGTTTCCAATAAAGGTCAGTCCATCCATATGGCTTTATTAGTTATGTGAACAGTACATTAGAAATCTTCAGGTGACATGGCTGCTGTTGTTTCACAGTCTTTCTGAGAAGTGACAGACTGTCAGATAATTTTAGAAAGAAAGTGAATACTCAATATTTCTCCCTTTTGGAATCAGTTCAATTTTCTGTGAATGGGAAGAGTGTCTGTATTTAGAAGCAAGATCCATTAATTTACAGCCCATGTATAATGTAGTCTTTGACAACTAAAGAACTTTACCACAGTTCTCTGATATTCCAATCTGCAGAGGCCATCCTCTGTTGGATGAGAGAACGATTTGCCTTTCATACATTATCAGCCTTGAGCATTGTTTGAAGAAAAATTACCTTGATGCCACATACAGATGCATGTATGTGTGTATATGTGCAATTAATAATCCTTATTCAAATAATTCCCTCTTCTCTTGTATTAGAGTATGAATGCTGTTTAAGGAAATACTCTTTAACAGCTCCTTCTGCACAGTGTCTGGTCTGTTTTCCTACTACAGTTCTAAAAGTTCAGCATCTACTGTAATTCAGTTTACTGTGTATCCCAGAGCTGATATTCACAATATTCAGCGCTGAGCAGATTTCCCCATGTATTAGATTACTAAGTATTACAACCTAGGAGCTCTTGTTATAAGCCTACAGCAGAAGTTCAAATCCAGATCCAAACTTTGCTACAATTTCTATTGTTTTGCGTACATTTTCTTAGAAGTCTTTGCTTCATTTAGCTGTAGGAGGTCTTTGATAACTGGTTTTACGTTTGAAGTTATCGTAACTCCAAATTCTTGTTTTTTATATTTCAAATAAATATGGTTAGGACACTGATATTTTCCACTTCAGGGAGAAGGGAAAAAAAGACTGAGAAAAGTATGAGAGGAATATCTTTTCAAATGAAAATAGAGATTCTGGATCTCTACTGTATTATTCTGTGAGAGACAATCATAGGATCTGTTCCTGGTGGTTGAATAGAAGAAATAATCACATTCACCAGTAACTTACTTCAAAAGCGACATCATTGAAGGCAAAGAGAATATTTGCAGTGAAGGGCATTGTTCTGGATAAGTGAAATTGCCTGAACTGTGTTTGCAAGACAGACAAAAGAAGGTTTTGCTGATAGGAAATGTATTAGTCAAATAAAGATTAGCTGCAGAGTGAAGGATGCATGTGGCTGAGGGTATTTAGGTTCAGAATTGTTTGACACTGAAGCAGGTTTTCTGATCTTCAGTTTTGGGATACTTGTATCTAAAAGATGTTGGGTAATGCTTTCTGATTTTTTTTTTTTTTTTTAATGCTTCTGTTCAGGTTAATAGGCTTCCTCAGATGAGTAAATTTGGGTGCCTCTCACACCCAGACATCTGTAGAGGGTGAAGAGAGTAGGGCTAACAGTGAACATACTGATGCTTTGAAATTCAGTTACTTGCATTTAATAAAAATAAAACCAGACATCAGCAAACAAAGGCCATGACATCCCTCTCAAAGTAAGAAAATCTATTTAAATACATACAAACTATGTACGCTTTCTTTGCATGCAGCCTGCACATACCATTCTTTCTTTTGCAGCTCTTCTGTTTAGTGTGTTCTTTGTGGGTCAAGGTCTTTTTCCTAAGGTTTTGTTGCATGTGTAGCTTGTAATACCATTTTTGAACAACTGCTAATGAACTTCACTGGTAAGTTGGAAACGTGCCATTTAGAAAGAACTGAATTAGAGCTGATACCATGTTTCCATTGGAACCCCACTCCCAGAATACACCGGAGCCCCAGATTTCTGCTCTACAAAGAGCACCTCCTGTCTCTGCTGAGCAGCCGTAGACCAAACCACTGCTTGTGTTATTTATTCCATTTAAAAGCCCATTAGTGAGATGGCACAAGTTTTTCATAGTTTGAAGCGGAATTTCTATATGTTGATGTCTATTGCAGATGTAACTTTCACAGTGGCTGTGTTCACTTACTCTGTGGTTATTTCACAGTGGTTTCCTTGGTTACAGTTGGCTCCGTTTTGTTGCCAGTTATAGCATTCTTTGAAAAGCTGAAAAGTAATCGCATCCTCAGCATCACCTCAGCAAGGAGGTGTCTTTTTGTGTGTCCGTTTCCTGCATGCCTTAGAGAGCAGCTGAGCTGTGAAATGTGGAAGGTTCTGCTCTCTCCATTCTCAGGAGGGTGCAGATGTTCATGTACACATCCCAAAATCTACACTAATGAGCTCCATCTCACAGCCATTCGGAAGTACTTAGATACACACGGACCCCTTGTTGGAATACTGAAGTTTTGATGGGCAGAATGGTAGAAATGATGCGAACAAGAGGAGTGAATGCCATTTCCATATTCAGAATTGAAAGGGATCCATCTTCTGACCAGACACATGGGCATTTCGGTTTGCAAGTTTAGGAAATTTCTGAATTACTTCCCACAAAAGCACATTCAATAAACAGGGGATATGGTTCAGGAGTTTCAAATTGCTGACAATTGCACAGTGAGTCAGAGGCAGAATCAGAAGTTGCAGTTTCTCCAGTGTCTCCTCCTCTTAAATTGCAAAGATGTGTGTTTCGGACTACTGTTGGCTACCTTGGAGATTATTTTCAATATGCTATGTCATCGAATATTGTTAGAGCGTAATTCTGTTAACAGAGTCTATGATAATCAGCAGCTGCAGCCATGGATGTGTTACTTCCATAAGCAAACCTTTACCTCCAAGATGGACAAAACAGTCATAATGGCTTCCCCAGATTTAGGAAGCCTTACTAGTAAGCCAGTTTTACCAGCAGATCTCTGACTGCTTCAGCATCTTGTGGAAAACTCCTCTGTTGTCAGTGGAAAGATAACCTGTTTTATTTTTAATGCTCCTAAAGAAAGGAGTATTGTGTTCTTTTCTCATCATTTATTTACAATCAATTTACATTCAAGATTCAAATTACCCTGTATTTCTAGTTAACTATTATATTCATCTTGCCTTTATCTATATTTTGAGTTAATTATGTACATGATGTTATGTCCATGCTTTTTGTTTAAATTGTGTCATTGTATAAACATGATAAAGTTCCTTCAGAAGCCTTAGAAACATACAGGAGCATACATAGATAAGCAGCTTAGTTTCCTTTATTTGAGAATTATATACATAGAAAACACTAAATTTGAAACTAACTGAATTTTAAAATGAAATTGTCAAATTAAGTTTAATCTATTCAGGTTACTGATGTTGTAAGATCGATTTTAAGACACATTGATTAGTGAAAAGTTTATTTTCTTTAATTTCCACAGTAGTACTTTCAGCACAGAATGAACAGCTATCTACTGCTATGTTGGTATAAAAGATCTCGAATACAAAAATTAAAGTTTACAGTGAAAAAACAGATTCAAGTAGCCTCTTTAATTATCCATGCTGTTTCTAAAAGTAAACCATTGCAAAATGTAGAAAGAGTGTCAGCTTTGTAGACTAAAAGGATTCAATTTTTTAATAGATTAAGAAATATAGGTATCTTTTTACCTGGTCAGTTTGCATTACAGAACCTCCATGGCTGTGAAAAAGCAATGTAGAAAAGGAGGGTGGGGGGGAAGGAATAGTAATCTTAATCCCAGGAATTTCAAGGGAAAAAATGTGCCAAGGTATGTTACATTTATTTTGGGGTTTTGTTCATGATATAACTAAGAGGGCATTTGATCTCCCTGTTTCAAATATCCATTAAAAATACTATAGCTTTTTAGCAGAGAAGAAAAATAGGGTCAACTTTATGAAAATGGATGTGCTACTCAGATTTATAAAGATACGTAGGAGCATTATTGATCTGGAGGAGCCAGAAGAGCTCCAGTAATGAAAAAAGAGGCTAACTGCTGTCAAGAACTGCTGTTTCTTTAAGATGATACTGAAGGCTATGTAATTGACAGCAGACTGGGGAGGAAAGTAGTTTTGGAAGCCCTTGGTTAAATTTTGGTTTTAAGTTCTTGTTCCATATGTAGTTTGTTATTGCTTAATGTTGTGCCAGGTCTGTTTTCACACAGTCAGCATCTCATATATAAAAACTGAGTTTCAGTGCTGCCTTTCCAGCAGGGACATCCCAGAAGATGTAGTTGAGTGCAGATGAAGCTGCAGACTAGTAAATAGAGCTTTCCACTTTGGATTGTTTTTGGCTTAATGACGTCTTCAGCATAGCTTCAGAAGCCATGGGACAGATGAGCTTCTTTTAACTCCATGCGGTCAGCAAACAGAGCTGACATGACATGTACTTAGACCTTGTTGTTGTCTCTGCTGCCTGACAAGTTCTCACTGCCAGTGCATGCTGGCAGTCCTGGTGGCATTGTGGTAACCTCTGACACTGACATAAAGTATTGCTGTGTTCCTGTCTGCTTCACACTGGTCAACTCTAGTGGCCTCACCATGCCATGTCTGTGCTGTGCTTCCAGCCCTTGGCCAGGGAAGAGGACCAGCACACTCCTGCACTCAAGCAGAGGTGGGACAGGCTTCTCAGAGAGTGAGGGCCATGCTGTACCAGGCCTGGGACCCTCCAAACCCGCCTGCTATCACCCAGCAGTCACACACAGGTGTCTAGGAGAAAGTAGGATCAGAGCAAGTAACTCCAATAGATTCTTTTATAACTTTCCTGACTCCAGTTTTTCACTGAAGAGGCTCCCTGAGGTGTATGTGCTTGTAATTATTTCTGTTGGCTTTCTTTTCCATGTATGCAACCAGTTTGTGTTGAGATGTAGATATTTTTTTTTTAGCATGCTTAACATCCATTGACAATCAGATTCACAATGTATTGTCCCCAGCATTGAGAACTGCTTACTTCCTAGCAACTGCCTTAAGCTTCATTCCTACTGTCTTCATTTGATGGCTCCTAAATCTTGTATTAGATGAAGGTGAAAAGCCACAGAATATACACTGAGTATAACTTCCCATTTTATCATCCAATCATGAAGTTTTGTATGGCTCTTCAGTTCTTCATGGTCATCTTTTGTCCTCACCTGTCTGAACAGAACAGTGTCACTTACAAACTTTCTCATCTTGCTGCAGATTTCTGTCTAGGATGATGAGTGGTGGCTCCCTGTATACATACCAGTGGAATTCCATTCATGCCTTACTTGCACTGCAAAGAAACAGTGAACAGCCTTTTTTTTTTGTCTGCCTGTAAAATTCCACCTATTCACTTCAGTGCAGGTCCAAGCTCCAGTTATTACTCTACCTGGTAGACCTTTCTGGACTCCTTATAGGCCCTGAGAGCTAACAACACCTCTTTCTGTCAGCAGTTCTGTGCTGCTCTGAAACACCGAAATCAAATTGCTGTAGGTGCACAAGATCCTGAATTTCATTCCAGTACATTAAGTACTATGCTATTTAACTTCTGTGCACCTAGATCCTTTATTGGATCTAGCCTAAAGTACACCAGCATGTTCTTTTCTACAGAAACAGGAGAAAAGAATATCTAAAGGTACTTCCTTTTAACAGTCCTTTGCTTGCCTGGGAAACAGAGGTACATTTCTGAAAGAGTGACAAACATTAGGCTAAAGATGTCTGCACAGTCAGGAGGCTGAAGTCTTTTTTTTCCAGCTTTTCTCTCATACATATTTCTCATCAGTAAGTCTTTGGATCTATGAAGGTGGCTATTATTGAAATGAGGAGGGTTATGTGAGAGGCAGAATTAAGACATGATTTAGACCATGATTTAGACCTATCTGCAGGGCTCTGGGGCTTGAGGTTTTGTGGGTGGGTATTGGCTGTGTCCACTGCACTTGAAGCTTCAGGATCCTGCTCATGGGGCCCCTTCCCAAAAATGCACCAGAGGTGTGTCCACTGCATAGGTGTATAGTCCTAAATGTTGTGTTTTAATAAATGGTTCCACTTTGTGCCGAGGACATGAAATATCTCCACAGTGATTAGATTTGGTTCCAATACATTTCATTTATTTACTGAAGTATGGCCCTAATAAGAATACTGAAAGAAAAAAGCTGTGGAGATCAGTTATTTCAAAATGGTAATTATGGAAAAAAAAAAAATTCCAATTGACTCGAGGCCTTTCGAACTCAACAGGTATTTTTCCTAACTATATAATGATGTGCTCTTACTGTATGTTTTGGCTGGACCTATAGAAGCCACAAAGCTGAACTGCCCCACTTTTTCTCGCAAATAAGCATGACAGAAACAGGAAAGTGTTTTCCATCTGTATAGGTATATTTCTGTCCTTACATGTGTATTTACCATGCATTTTTAATACATGGTAAATGAGCTGTTTGCCTTTCTACTGCATATTTGCTAATACCCTCATCTGCATTCAGTGTTGTAGTATATCAAATCATAGCCTGATCAATAAATAAACCATAAAACATGTATCTTTAAAATGTTAATGTTTTGTCATCTCTTGCTGAGACTTTTCGTATGTTAAAACGCAGACAAAAATGCAGACACAGATGATTCATGGCTTACCACAGTTAATGGAATGAATAAAAGTTTATTTTTTGCTTTAATTTTTATAACTGCATATTTCTTGACGGTTTGCATCTGCAAGCTCACATTTGTTTGGGACATCAAAATTCTCTTGGAAACAGCTGTGGTGATATGAACACTGTGTTCTCTTTCCACGAGTGTATCAGCAGAGAGATTGAAAGGAAACAAGAAAGGAAGCAACATTTACTTTCCTTGTGAGTAAGCACTCACCAAAAAAGTTTAAAAAAAAAAAAAAATTAAAAAAATCTGGTACAGAATGGTGATTATACAATTATACATAAAATCAGGGAGACATTTGGGAGTATTTTTATAGAAAAGTCCCTACAGCTAAAATACAGCTGCAGTGCTGAAAGCAAATCAGATGCTAGATTATTTTGTGAGGGTAAACAACGTGAAGCAAAGCCTGGGAGGAGATGCTGCTGTTACGTAAGGCACCAGTTAAATTGTGTAAAAATGTTGTAACCCCTGTCCTGTGCCTTGGGGTATAATTGCTCTTGAAAAAAGGAGCAAAGCAGAACAACCAAAATGATAGCAAGTTTCCAATATTTAAGGAGTAAAATGTTGAAAAATATACAGTTTTCTTTCCATGAAAGGTAGAAAAATGCCTTTATAGTACTCTATTGAAAGTGTTTGGGATTAGAATTCAAAAAGCTAACCTAGGTGTAGGTGAATCTTTCTTCACATTCACAGAGAGAGGAAAAAAAAAAAAATGAAACTAAGTAATGTGAAAATCAAAAGATGAAAGCATAATGAAGAACTTTTAAGAATAATATGGAGGCTAATGATCTCATAAAATAGGTTACCAAAAACCTATTGAGGGACTTTAAAAGATATCTCTCTGCCTTTCAGAACGTACAGCAGAAAAGGGATAGAGAGTTACAGGAGCATGAAAGAAAGTGATATAGAGAGTACAGAATGGAGCAGATTTAACAATGGGAGATGTTGCTCCGTTTTTTATTATGTAAGTCCTTACTCTGTGCTCATCACTAAGCACCTGCTCCACCTTCATGTTCCTTTTATCAGCAGACTCACTCTGTCAGAAAGCATGAAGCAAGCTCACATTTTTTTTTTTTATCCTGATTCTGCATGGAAATAAGTAAGCCTAATGCAATAGCACGATTGACGTGGGTCTTTCACACCCAGTTAGTAACTTTTGAACGTACAGGCTGATTTTAACTGAAAATTACCACATATTTCCAATTTCATGAATAGGTAGAATCCCAGAACCGTAGAATGTCCCACGTTGGAAGATGCCCATGCGATTCATTGAGTCCAACTCCTGAGTAGCAGGTTAGAAATGAGAGAGAGGTCTTTCAAAATTCCTAAGCTCTATTATGAGCTCAAGCCTGATTAACAAAATCCACAAAATCCATGATTTCTCAGACTCATTATACAAATATCTGCAAAACTATCTTCTCCAGTACTAATGCTTGTAGAAAAGCTTTCTGATTTCTTTCATTCCTGGGAACATTTTGTCATCGGATCAAACTGAGAAATGTTTATAACACAAGACCCTGTCTGGTATTCCGACTGTATTGACCAGCCCAGTAAAAGACATTACCTGCCTGCAGAGATCTTGCCCCTTGAGCAAAGTACTGCTTTTCAGCAAATTTACTATTCGGTAAATTATATCACATGAAATAACAGGAAAATTATTAGGGATGGGTTTATCCCTACAGCTAAAGGGACATTGTTTAAAAGTAGGCTCATTGAAAATAATGTTGAGTGTTGGGATGTGATTTACAAAGGGATTCTATGCTAGAAAATGCAAACCCACTAAATATTTGTGATGTAAATATTATTGAAAATACTGGATTATTTTAGTTATAGATATCTACAGGAATAAACTTAAAGGCTGCAAAATTTGATTCTAGATGGAGCTGTAATATGGTCCAGTAAAGTAACTGTGGCATTCCAAATGCCAATCAGAACAATATATAGGAGTCTGTCTTGGGAAATATTAGCGAACCTGAAAAATCTTTCCAAAATATCTCTTCCATTTTTTCATTTTTTGTTTTAATGAAGAACCTTTTGGGGAAATTGCTATGCTTGAATAGCGTGAAGAATGTACATGACATTTTATTTCATTCACCTGTGACCCTGCCTATTATTCTCCTCAGCAGTTCAGAAATGAAACATTTCATAAGCTATTTGCTCTTTACTGGCCAATTAATTATTATGTACCTCATTTCTTTTGTTTAGCAGTTAAATTAAAATAATATATTTAGTTTTCTGTGAGTTTGGGGCTATTCTATAATTTTCTAGGCTATTCCAAGGTGCGTATGTTACTGTAAGATAACACTGGCAGGTCACTAAAAGCATTTGCTTCTGCCTCATACCTCACAACACCCCCAAGGCATGCGTTATCTCACAGTACCACACATCTTGTTAAGCCTTACATTTTCTGCAGTTGATGGACAAGCTTACTGTCAGGGTCTTAGCAGAAAAGCTACTTTTATATGTTTATAGCTTTCCCATTGTCTACAGTTCAGTGCTAAGATGCACATCCATTGTATATCGGATGTGTGTAATAGAAAAGCACTTAGACCGAAGTCAAGAAAAGGATCAGGTTAGTACTAGTTTTCTTTGAAAAACCATACAATTGCAGATAGATTTTAAGTGCAGAGCTGCTAGTGTGCTGTGATGACCCAACAGCAACACCAAGACCACCACCGATATTTGAAATTATTTTCTCACTTAAGAAATAATTTCAGTATAGAAGACGCTAGTAAAACACAAATTTACAAAGACTGGCTGTAGGTTGACTTCTCAATTATCATGTGCAGAAATACCCTAACTATTGCGAAGGCCTCACAGAACAAACCAGGTGTTTCAATTAATTGGCATTTTATATTTCTAATATAAGATCCTAGATAAGTTGGATTAAATAAAAAGATCTTTTCAGTGATGTTATCCAAATGGCTTAACCGTATGTCATTCTTAACATGGTGATTCTGTAACATAGACCTAATGCCTGGCTTGCTGCTCTGAGGTGTTAGATACTGCTCTCTAATTATACATCTTAATTCTCTGTATAGTGCTGTGTGTACACATTCTTAGCCATCATACTGTAAGAATAAAACCTTTAAGTGGATCCCATAGAAATAATGATATCAAAAATCAGGGAAACACATTTTCTTTAAATGAAGGTTTCTCAAAAAATAGCAAATGTGTGCATTCATTCTTTCATTACATCTGTTGTAATAACACTAGTCCAGGTGGCCTGCATTATAAATACATCAAATCATGTTTTTGTATTATGTAATATTATTTCCTTTTGGAAGGTTGTCTCTGTTTTCATCAGGAAAAGGTGTTGTGTAATTCTGCTGGTATGTGTGTATTGAGCAGATGGCTAGGTAGTTAATTCAAGAATCCGGGATGCTGGACAAGCTAGTGGAAATAGTTGTTAATTTTGACTTTCTGATCTTACCTTAAGAAGGAACAGTCACAAACCATATTCATGGAACTAGATACTGACTCCTTGAGTGCCAGAATCCTGGAGCAGTGGCTCTATAAAATGAGGTAAACATAAGCATGGATTTAGTTTCTAAATTGTTTCTCAAGCATGAGATTAAACAAAATGTTGCTGGAGGAACTAGAGCTTTGAAGTTCTGGACCATTCTGAATTTGAAGGAAAAAAAACACATTTTGTTAATGGAAAATACAGATAATTTGAATTGTAAAACAGTTTCCTTTTCCTTTAATATCTATCAAGTTTCCATGAAATATGGTTTTCTTGTATTGCAGCTGAGAATCATGATGCACACTTGATTCTCCAGTGAAATCCTCCAGCACTTATTACAACATTCAGAAACACATTAAAGTCTTTCTCCATTTGACAAACATGATTTTTCCACTTCAGTACAAGCAATCAAGCACTACTTTTTATTTTGCTGCTTATAGAAAAATTCTGACCTTTTGCATATCCAGTAATCTGATGGAAGTCAGAAGGAGCTTGTAGAGAGCATTGTTGTGGCACACAGCTGCAGTAAACATACTCCATAAAAGTAGCACAACGTAAGAATCAAAACAAGGTTTACTAATGATCCTTATTTAATAAAAAGCTACAGTAATAGCCCCCAAATACTGCAGTAAGACAACTGAGCTGTAGTGGTTTGGGGCCATCCATTATTGTTGAGTGCTTTTAATACAGTTTGCAATAGTAACCTTTCTTTGTTTTCTGTGTGAGCTGGCAGGTTGCCTTTGAAGCAGAAGAACAAAAGTACAGTGGAGTCATACACTAACAGTGCCTATTTCCTTTTTTCTTTCTGCATTAAATTCCCAGAGGCAAAGAAAGTCAAATTTTTAGAGGAAAGGAAAAAAAAAAAAGACATTTTCCACCAGATTATAATTATTTCAAGGTAAATGGTATATTGCTATTTAACTGTAATCCATTGCTATATATTTTTTCTTTGATTTATTCAAAAACTCAAAAGGCTGAAATATCGTAATTAATGACAGAACTGAACCACAGGCGCGTATGTTCAAGTAGAGGAAATAGACACAGACTAATAAGTTCCTCAGGCTAAGTTTTATATAGAAAAAAAGCAAAGATTCTCTCTCTTTCTCTCTCCCTTCCCCCTCTTCTCAATTAATTATCTTCTTTTTAGGATGCTACTATACTTAACCATTGTCTGATTTGCATATAGTGCCTTCAGGATGCCTCCTGAGGTGGAAAAGGTGAATGTCTTCAAACACATAGCTTTTTGTTCCTACCCCATGAGCACTCCAAAGTCATGTGGTTTCATAGCTGGAAGGCTTCCAGGTGTGACTGCTTTAGAGCCCTTTGAGATTAGGGAAGCAGATGAGGGGAAGAAATGATACACGATATATTAGACAGTAGTATTATTCTTGTCAATGTTGGTATAATAACATTGTTATTGTTGTTACAAGCATATTATTGCATTTATTAAGTGATTATGAGGCTGTTTTTATTTGTCAGGAGCAATGTGAGAGACTGCTTTCTGGTATGAATAAAAGGAAAGTGAAGCAAAAATGAAGAGAAATTTCATTAACTCACTTTATGACAGTGAGGTTTTAAAAGCATGGAAGAAAAGATTTTAAAAAAAAAAAAGAAAAAGAAAAGAAAAGAAAAGAAAAGAAAAAGAGAAGAGCTTGAATTTTGTTTCCGGAGTGCTGTGAAGAGAGTCAAGATGTAAATGTAGCCAGGGAAATGAGGAAAAAAGAATATAGATAGAATGCATTTGAAAAATAATGAGAGAGGTTGGCCCAGAAGGAGGTGAATTACTGCAGTGGAATGTCTCAAATGAAAAATATTGAGATGTGTGCTCTGCTTGTCTAGTGACTCTTGATGACATAGAGCTGTATGAATTCACATAGTAGATGTCAGAAGCCTGCAGATAGGCCCTGATTCTGAGCAGCTGTAAATTAATATATCTCTGCTGGAGAAAAGGGAGCCATACCCCTTTCCATGATCTGGCCATGTTAGCAAGCAATTTCACATATAATCAGATCATCAGAACGCAACATAACTATCACAGAAGAGGAATTTTTCAATTTACTTGTTAAAAGCAAACAATAAGCCCAACAGAATCTGTTTCTTAGAAATAGTAAATAAATGCCGTGCATGTTTATTCTAAAGAAATACATCATGTGCAGTGCAGTCATTAATTCCATCATTAAACTATGCCAGTTTCTTCTATGCAGTGTTCTACTTAAAAGCAGACATGTCAGAAGGCTTCAGGGTCACCTAGTGGTACCTGGAGGGACTGAATCAAGCTATTCTGACATGTCAGGAAACTTTGGTCCTTCCAACACTTGTACTCAGACACACTGTGATTTGTCTTCTTGCAGAGGTTCTTTTGAATCAAGACTGAGTTACGGATGCATTGTAATCAAGCATAAGATATTTTTATGCTGAGGTTTGTTCTACTTCCATGTTGTGCAAGAGTTACAGCTTAGAGTGGTCCTTCTGAACTAGAGAATGTGCAGATGTTTGTTTCCCTGGGTTCTAAGTCTTACATCTGCTTCACTGACTGTGCCGAAAAAAAGGGTGGACAGCAAGGGCTTCAGCTTAATGCTGTCTGCTGTTTTGCCCAAGTTATAGTCTTCTATTATGTATTTATTAGCAGTGGGGTTTATGACAGTTTTGTGTCCTAGGAATGCACTGAACATCCATACCTGTGTGTGGTCACGACTTCTGTACAAGCATCCAAGGTTTTGTGGTCTTTACTGGTAAAAGATGTTCAGAGAGCAAAAAGCTGTAAAACCTTGCATCTATACTGAAAGTAACGTGCCTTTCATAGTGCCTTGTTACATGATTTCATGCTTGTTTAAACCAGACAGAAGGTGATTCGTATGTATAGAACCTATAGTCCATATTCTGAATATGGAATTTCTGTTGCTAAAGTGTTTATTGTGTAGTTCATCAAAAGGATGCAGAGACAAATGCCAAACTAGGTTTGCTTCCTTGTAAACCAGCTAACATCCTGAGCTCACATTTCAAGGGTCATTTTTGGTAGTTTGGATAATCAATCAAAAAAAAGTCTATGATCAACAAACCAGAAAAGGATCTGTTTGAAAGGTCAGACAAGAAGTCACAATATCGACTAGATATATACTCTGTGAATACCATTAGCACAAACTGTGTAGCTATTAAAAAACTTGCTTTTTTTTAGAAGAAAATAACTTGAAACAACATAGCTAGCCTTTGCACTGAAAACAAGGCATGTAAATTGAAGGATCCTTAATGGGTGCTCTGGGTTGTAATGAGGGGCTCCTGGCATGAACCAGCCCAGCTATCATTGATTTTTGATCAGCAAGCCATGTTTCTTGAGAAGCTACCTGCTTTTCTTCCTTGACAGATGAAGCGTGATGTTTTCATCATTATTCCAAGGCTTTCTCCAGCAGTATTTACAGAACATTTTGCACAGATGATGCCCCATTCAGGAGAGCCAGAACTGAAGGTTTTCAACATTTTGCTTCAATTTCTTTCTTGCTTCTTTTCTAAACAATTTTTTAATTTTAGTTTATACACTTTTCAGACAACTTTGCATTGCAGAGCTGGGTTCTCAATCTGTCCTTCAGGGCTTTGATGATGATGGTGTAATTTTGCTACATCTAACATTAGACTGAGGCTTATCACCAGGTTTTCACCTGGTTTTGCAATTTGCCCAAAGTTTCTCTGTATCATTTGGTGTCATTATTCCAGCTTAGAAATATCTCTAATTAGAATAATCTTATGCGGATTTATTTATTTATTTATTTATGTAGTCTTCGTGTTCTGTATTTGAACAGCAGTGTGCATATCCATGGTCAGTTCTTGAACTCAGTCCTGAAAGGAGCATGAGTTGAATTTGCTGATTGCAGTTTCAGTTACTCTCAGATTTTTTCACTAGAAGCAGGATAGAGGTTTAAGGTCACCCCCCCCTTCCTCCCCTTCACCCACCCCCTAAAAAAATAATTTCTCTCAGAGACAGATCCTCATACCGTGCTTAATCCAGTTACGAGAGCAAATGCACTCTCACTGGAGCCTTGTGCAGAAGCGAGGCGTTCCCTTACAAGAGAGATTTGTTCATTATTTACTGTTCTGCCTGGCACGTATGCTGTGTGACTACATACAGTTGTAAAAAGGAACTGATATACATAGGAGATAATGTGAAGCCAATAAAATGCTTAAAGCAACACCGTAGCTATCCGAGATATATTATTTATGCTATTTTGCTTCCTAGATTGTCGTAGTTATGTTCTTTTTATGGAGCTTCAGCCGTTGCCAAATTCAAGAGAAATAAGATGCAATGTCCTTGAAGCAAGGAGTGCCCCTTGCTCCTTTTTATGAGTTTCAGTGCAGCTGAATACCATTTCTTCTTTATGAGACTGTCATGTCAGGACTAGTTTTGCATGTATCGGCTGTTACTAACCTGGACTGGATCTTAGCAGTTGACTGATTTTTTCAGAATCTTTTTCAATCTCAAAAGCTTAGCCTGTCTGCGTTGATTCCTGTTTCACTGCTGCCATCTTCTGGAAAATTTTTAGTATTGTTAGATGATTTTTTAAAAATTATTTTTCTATTTTATTATTATTATTATTTAGATTAAACCTGACAATCAGGAGGTGAACAAATACGTGCTTCTTCTCAGTGGCTGCAGGAACATAGTAGCATGGAATAAATTTCATGTATGTGGTGCTGAGGTTATGCAGAGATTTTAAAAAAGAATTCAGGGAAAGGTGGGGTCTGATTTCTGTTGTAATTTGGTGCGAATTAGGCACCAAGTAATTGCTTAACTCTCATCAACTTCCCAACCTTCATGTTCAGTAGTTCATTCCAAGAGCCATGTTAATGAATCCATCAGAATTCCAGGTCTGTTTGCACATATCAGTGTGCAGCTGGATGCTCAAATTTGCAGGGCATGTATGCATAGCAGCAGTATTATCATAGGGAAATAGGTTTGTCTTACTGTGTGAGGACGTATTAATTGAGCTCCAAAGCTGCAACAGGCAGAGCTAAAGCCACAAGCAATAAATTTCCTTCTTTGTGACACTTGTTGTGAACAGATACATGCATTCGGCAATAACATCTTTTCCAGACTTGAAATGATTTTAATGTGGCTAAGGAACCACAAAAAAAAGGAACCATCTTTTTTTTTTTTTTCCAAAAAAGTCAATTTTTGACATCCTGCATGTAGTGTGCTACATCTTCTATAGTAAAAAAATATTTTGAAAAGATGTGCTGTTCTACATGTTATAGAATGCTTTGTCTCACACTTTCTAAAGGCATCTCAAAATGAGTATAATTTTCCCCGTCATTGTCCCTATGGTATGACAAACTAGAAGCCCAGTTCTCTCTTCAGCTCTTCAGAGCTCTCACACAGGTGAAGTGAATATCAGGGACAGGAGCATCTTGCTGTCCTTATCAGCCTGCTGCTGCAGCCATCTGCCTGCTTTTAAGTTTATCTAGCTTCCTTTTCCAGAGGTAGCTTGGTCAGCATCAGTCTGGGCTTCTCTTCCCAGTGCTCCAGGGTGCAGGATTGTTCTGCTCACAGTAAAAGCTGTGCATTTCTTCTGAGGGAAGTACCTGGGCTCCTCTCAGCTTCCTACTTCTGTTCTATCCTTTGCAGCCCACAGAGCACAGATTGCCTATCCACATAAATCAGCAAACAGGAAATCCAGGGAGGTCTGAGAGGGGTTGTCTGCCTGTTTCATCAGGCTATCCCTAGGTTAATGCAGCCTGATTCAAGGCAAGCTCTAAGAATCTCTGTCTGTCTACAGACACCAACTCACCATCACTCACTGCAGAGGCTCTGCGTGTGCATGCTGCCATCTAGACCTGAGGCAATGAGCCCGTGGGTTGTTTTGGAGAAGTCAGGAGAAAGGCTTTCACTTTTAGATTCAAAAGAAAAACGCTGAAATCTCTAAGACATTTTGATGCAGACCTACACTTAAAGCTTTTAATGTTTATAGAAAATTGCTTCTTATAATATTGATGGTAAATTGCCTTTAGATTGCAAAAGCTACACAGAAACTGCAGCTACATGTTTGATACCGTGTTTTGACAGATTGTCATGCACCTCACAAAGGCTTAATTTTAGATGAAATATGAATAGTAAGAGAATGTACTTCATTGTAAGGAAAAAGACCAAAATTACTCTGTGAGCACTACCGTGCTTTTCAGTTGCATTATATCTGTTAAAACAGGTGTCATTAAAAATGGATGCTTTTTCTGCTGTGGCATTTATCTTCATTGTTGTATTTGCAGGTTTTCTGTAACTGACAATTGGCAAAGACACAAATCCTAAGTGCATGTAGCTGCTGCAGATGGTAAATATTCCGATTTAAAAGGTTATTGCTTGTAAGCACAAAACGTATCAAAAGATAGGGCACGTGGCTGGTGGTCTCACGCTCAGTGCTGGATATAGAAGTGCCAGAGGCAAAGTCAGTCCAGTATTTAAAATGCCTGGTTCACAGCGGTGGCACAGCAAGGAGTGTGACATTTGGTTGTGTGGTTTTTTGTTTAGTTGGTGTTTCTAGTTGTTTTTTAAGGGTTGACTGACTTTAGATGGAAATAAGTAATAAAGTACAGTGTTTCAAAGTAAAAAATGCTTTGTAGTTGTTTCTGGGGATTTGAACTCCAGCCAAGAATCAGATTGCTTTCTTACTCAAAATAAAAGTATACACAAGAGCTGCTCTGAAAGTAACACCTCCTATTTTATTATGTTGGCCTGCAACATCAGAGGCAGATGTTAGTGGTATGACAGTAGAGGTAGAACCTTCCCACCAGTGTCTCACAACATGTTGTTGCTGTGTGAGAAACAGCAGCAGAGGGGCAGTCTGACAAAATGGCATCTGACACGGAAGTGCGAGTGAAGCAAAGGTGTGAAACTGAATCTCTCCATGTGGAAAAAATGGCGCCTACTGACATTAATCAACACTTGCTGAACGTTGATGGAAACCAGCCAGTGGATGTGAGCACAGCGAGGCGGTGGGTGGTGCATTTCAGCAGTGGCAAAAGCAACAGCAGGTCACCTTCTCTGGTGCAGATTTTTTCAAGTGTGGAATGCGGGCTCTTGTTCATTGTTGATGAAATGCATAGCTAATGGTGGTGACTGTGTTGAAAAACTGTTTTGTAGCTGAGAATTTGCTCTATCAAATAGTGGTGTTGTGCCCTTTTGTAGTTTCCATGAAAATAAACAGGAGGCATTTCTTTTGGAGCAACCCATGTATGTATGATAAAACCTTTTCCAGTCAAGCATGATGTCAGGATTGGGTTTGGTTTTTTTTTTTTTTACAGAATGACAGGATCACAGGCTGGCAGGGACCTCTGGGTCCACCTCCTCCAACCCCAGCCCAAGCAGGGACACCTGGAGGAGGGTGCCCAAGCCTATGTCCAGGCTGCTTTTGAAGATCTCCAAGGAGACACCTCAGCCTCTGGGTAACATGTTCCAGCGCAGAGTTACCTGCACAGTATGGAAGTGCTTCCTGGTGTTCTTGTGTTTCAGTTTGTGCCATTGCCTCTTGTCCTGGCATTAGGCACCACTGACAAGAGCCTGGCTCCATCCTCTTTGTCTATAAATACTTTCAGGAATTTGTAGATATTTATGAGATCCCCTCAAGCCTATTCAGTCCCAGCTCTCTCAGCCTTTCCTCAGAGCAGAAATGCTCTTTCATCTTCATGGGCCTTCACTGGACTTTCTTCAGTAGCTCCACATCTCTTGTTTTGGAGATCCCAGAACTGAACTCACTGGCCCTTGGTAGAGAAGAAAGATCACCTACCTCACCCTACCAGAATTACTTGCTTAAGGCAGCCCAGGGAACCATTAGCCTTAATTGCAGCTAGGGCATGCTTTTTCACAGGGAAGAATTCTTCTCTAGCTATGTATCACTTAGTATGGGAGTATAACTCATCCTTTGTAAAGTACAATTGAAAGCTATATTTTTTAAAAAGAAATACACTGTAAAGAGAGATGACATTAAGTATTATTGACAGAGCCAATCTATATTGGGACTCTTTTATTGCTTTGACTTCCTTTAAAGCATACTCATATTTTTTTTTTTCTGTGAATCATTTCTCCAATTAGCAGCCTACAGTTCGACTGCAGAAGTTTATTTAGAATTGAACCTTGTGCCTTGAATGCTTCTACATTTTTAAAGGCTTTTTTTGGCCAGTTGATCATGTTGTCTGATGAAAAAAAAAGGAATTATTTGCCTTTCCATGGTTTTATTTCTGTTACTATTCAATATGTCACTCTCAAGGTAAAATATACATATATTTACAGTATATACAGTTTACAAAAAAAAAAAATGCTAGTCTGATGTGAAAAAATAAACAGCCATATGTTTTCTCTGTACAATTTTAGAAATTGCTAGCTGGAACTTGCAGGAGCTTCTGTGTTGTCGGTGCCTACTTATTTGCTCTCCCCTGTCTTACTTTCATTTACCAAAAAAAAAAAAACAAATCATGGACATACTTTACTCCTACTAGGCTGAGTTTTGACTGTATGAAAACGGGGTGTGGTTCTTTTAATTAGTGATGTGAGATTACTTGCAGGGTGTCCAATGTTTAAAAATTAGAAATTTTTTCCCTTACAGTGCTGCTCTGTGATCTTGAACTGGTCTTTTTGAAGTCTGTCCTCAATGACATTCAGGTTTTCACACCAGTTTAATTGACATCATTGCATTTTAAGGTTTTGTGACTAAGGGGTTTTATGAATTAGGCTCCAGTCACTAAGGTAGAAATAGTAGAGCTTTGTTCCTGCATGGGAGTCGGGTGAGGTTCACTTGCAGTTCCAATGTGCTCCAATGCTCTGAAGTTCAAAGCCACACAAGTATCATAGAATGATACATTTTTTGCTTTGGTGTATAATATATAACCAAAAATGTGTTAAAACACATAAAAATGAGTCTACCTAATTCCACGTATGTCTTAGTTTATGCATTGCTTCCTGTGTATTCCTTTTTAAATTACTTTAGACTTCTATTACAGTAGCATTGCACATGCATTTTCTGACAGCTCTTTAAATAACAAAGTTAACTGCTGTCACCTGTGGTTTATTTCACCTTTAACTTGAATCGTGGTTGTAAGGTAGTGCTCCTCTGTTTTGTTTAGAGGTCTGGAAGGACTTGATTTTAGAGAAAGGAGTGGGTGGGGGGTTTGAAGATTGATTTCCTGAAATACATGTTTTCCTGGAAAAACAAAATAAAAGTAGTAATCCCTGCATTTTAAATGTAAGGTGATGGATCTGTAATTTTTCTTTGTTCATACGGTCATAGTTTTGAGAGACCTTTGCCTCTCTTGCCTTCTAGTTTTATGCTGTGGTCAGGGTGTTGAACCTGCCTTCGCTCAGTAGCTTTAATTTTCCTGATTGTCATCTGTAGTGATTGGCCGAGACAGCCAGCACTGAATGAGTAAAGGAAGATCAAGAAAAAAATGCAGAGAAGAAAAAACAATTTTGATAAGGCTGGTTGTCAGCATATTTGCCATGACAATAGGTCATATCAGATTTCATTCTATGATAAGATTACAAGTTTGATTAAAAAAAAAAAAAGTAATTACACAAAAACTTCAAACTACAGAATGTTCTGATAAGGAAATCGCCACCATAATATATCCATAAATACATCCACTGGGGGATTGAGTTCTAGCTGAAATGTTTAGGATGTGTGCAGCAGCATTGTCTCATCACTGTCAGCTGGCAGAGTATGCATGCATCACTGGGCAGTGGTCTTGAGGTTTAAAAACTGTCAGATCACAGAAAGTAGTCTATGATCAGCAGAGTATTGCTAGCAGAATTCAATAGGGACTGATAGGAAACCTGTCACAATTCAACACTTGACAGTGACCCAGAATAAATACAAAGATTCCACTGATACAGAACTGCAACAACACAAAGATTAGTCAAATATAATTAGTGACAAAAGGCAGTCCCCAGAAAAGTGCCATGAATATTACTTGGGGATGGGGAGAGAGAAGGAGAAACTCAGAGTTTCTCTGCTATCTTGAAGAAAATTCAGAAGTATAATGATTACAATATGTAAGTACTTTCACAAGAAGAATGTAGGAAATACTGAAAGACTGTTTTACTTGAGAAATGTGGGCAGAAAGTAGTAACTGGAAGCTGAATGCAGAAAGAGTCAAAGTAGAAATTAGATGCAATTCTTAAGAATGATTTTGAAGGGCCATTAGGGCACTGTACTAGTGGTATTAGTCAGTCTTCCCTGGACTTGAATGTTTGTTTTGGCCAAACTGTATGTCACGCACAGTCTGTACACTGTCTAGCTAATAGCAGTGGATGTCGGAGGGAAAACTTGGCAGCCCAAAGGTCAATATAGACTGCACAAGTCTGGTAAGAAATCTGGGTGCACACTGAGTTCAGTACACTGAAGCCCCTAACAATGCACCCACAGTGCTGCAGCGTTAGCCTCAGCTATGACTACCTCAGCAAATTTGCCTTTGTTTTGTTGTAGACTCGAGAGGAGGTGAAAGGAGCCTTAAGTTGAGGAGTAACAGTAGGGAGCCAAAACTTGAAGCTTTGTATAGGGATAAGAATGGGAGTATTGAATTGAAGTTTGAAGAAGTCTTATTTTAGCAGGAATACTTCACAAGCATTATAGGGAGATATTATCAGTGCTAGAAATGAAAAATGAGACATAGCAGTAGGCAAGAAAATGAGAGTTATGATGTGTAATACAAAAGAAAGCAAATCTTTGAAAAAGAAAAAGGCAAAATCCTGTTTCCAAAAAAAACCAAAACCAAACAGCTCAGCATATAAATGACAAACTCCTTTTCCTCTAAAATAAGAGCTACATTCTGCTCTCTCTTCCAGACTTGAAACTTTATAAATGGCTTGATAGACAGGAATAACTCTGTCTATAGCTCAGCTTCATCATCCAGTGCTTCTTTCAGCGTCAGTTGTGGCACTTTGCACAGGTCACCTCTGCGGTGCAAATTCCCTTCAACTGAACACAGTTTGGACTGATTTTACCTTTTATTTGAGTGATCATAGAGATGGGAGAATTTTAAAAACAGGATCCAGATCCCTGTTGAGATTTTTAATACCTCCTGTTTAGAGGTCATTTGGATTCAGGGTTTCTGCTTGGACCTATCCATACATTTTTGCAGTTATTCCAAAGCCTGTAATAGCATGCACACAGGTTATATTAATTTCCAGTTTCCAAATCCCTTAAGTGCTGCGGGAATTTTCCTGCTAATCCTCATTTTAATGCATAAGCCTAAAGGGTAGGTTTAGGACCTTTGGGATTTATTCTTTGTGCTAGCTGTTTTACAACTGAAGAATCTTTCAAGGGTAACAATAGTAAGTGCTAAATACACTGTTCTTGAACAGTTTGTGTTATCATAGTAATCTGCCAGTTTTTCAGTAAAGAAAGGGAAAGAAAGTGTGACTGTTGTTAGTAATTGCACTGCTTACAGTAGTTTTTAAACACATTGTAATATTAAACGTGTGCAAAAGTGTTAAATCCTGAGTGAACAACTTAGATCTTTTTATTTCCAAGGGCAAAATAACAGAGTTAGTATTAATCAAGCCACAAAAGGCAAGTTAAATGACAGCATTTTTGTGGTTGCTGTATTTCATGACTGAAAGTTTGTTATGTTTTTCATGTTTGAATGTAAAAAATGAATGGAGCTACCACAAACTGCTCTTTGTTGTAAATGATGTGCGTTTTCTTTATGATGCATGCTTTGCCATATAAAAGGGAGTGCTTAATATGTTTCTGTTGGGAGATGCCTATTTATTCTGACAAACCGATCAGCCTCCGGGGTGTTCTTTTGCCACAGAACTGATTTTACATCTCATCCATTATCTAATCAGATGTGAAAAGAGTATCCTGGCTCAACAAAAAAAAAATCAAGCTTTGTCTCATCACAAGCATGTGACAGGGTCACTCATGGGCTTGCTTGCAAGATACAAAGTGGTTAGTGGAGAGTTCAGTTTACACACTTATGCAAACTTCCACTAGAGCAAGCCTCTGAGGAAAACGCTGGTAAACACATTGATCCCACTCTTGAAGGGTTTTTGTTTAAATGTAAGAATAGAAAGTGGCCTCTTAGTGAGAAAATGCATTTCACATCCTTAAATAACACAGAATGAGATTATGGATTTTATTGTTGTAATAAATAGCAACACTTCCTAAACTACATTGTGAGGCAGCTGAAATACCTTTGCAATATATATGTCCTGGTTTTGTTTTTTTTTTTTTTTTCTATCTTTCTTCAATACATCCTCCTTTTTAATATTTATGAAATGTTTAAAACTGCAATTTTAGGAAATTGGAGAGAATAAAGGAAGCTGAGGCATTCTGTGATCATGCAGTGATACCGTGCCTGTGTACAAAGCCCTTTCAGACAAATGTTTTCAGTCTGACATATTCATAAGAAATAAATTCCGGAAGGAAAAAGAGAATAGGACATACCCAAAGAGGTACAGTTAAGCCTGGCCATAACTACAGTTGCTAAATGATAACAAATCTTGGAGATATTAGATATTCAGAGGGAGTATGTCTACATGCTTGGACAATGTTCAACAAAAAAGAAAAACTTTTAAGTGCAAATTGTTGTAATTGCATGATACTGTATTATAATAGAGCAACCTTTCATATGGCATGCCTTGCAGAAGTGCCTTCCTTGTTACTGTTTGCTAAGAAGTGCATAGGAATTAAGAGATCAATGTCAGCTGGAGTAAAGGAAAACATTTTAAATCACTGACAAAATAGTGAGAGAAGTGGCAGGAGAGCGAGCAAGTGATTTGATTCGATACCTTTGGAAGGTAGAGCATTCACTCCATTTCTTCACTCCAAATTTCCCTGGCTTTTTGAATAATAGACTCAACCCTTTTGGGATTGCACAATGCTGCTTTTCATAAAAGCATCATTTCGTTAGCATGACAATGAAATACAATTTTCAGTAGTTCTTAGAAAAGTGACAATAAGTCTTCAAAGACTTCAAAATGAAATTGGAAAAGATGGAATTTGTGTCAGACAAATGTCTCAGTGTCATGTTCTCCTGATATCCTTTATTCATTACAAGCGAATGCAGCTCTGTATCTAAAAATCAAGGCTGTTTTATCAGTCTTGCTTATAATACCGGTCAGAACAGCTTACTGCTGAGAGATCTTTCTGAGTCTAGACTGGCATCAAGACAGTGTGGCTTTAAAACAGCAAAAGAGAGACTCATTTTACATTATTGACTTTTCCTCTTACCTGCAAGGACACACAATTTAATGCAGCGGTGATGAGTCAAAGATTTTGACACATGTCAAGACAGATATCTTCATTTTAGAGTTTAAAAAAAGGCATTGAATGTGATACATATGAAGCATTTTGGGTAGGAGAGGCAGCTCAATCTGAGAGAAGAACAATTGTTTTATGCATCTGCAAAAGAATGAACTCTTATGTAAAGAAAAATGTTCCTGAAGGAAGATGAAATCAGAACAATTGCTAGAAATCTAACCTTGTCTAGAGGGAGTCCCTTAAAACCCGTGCTAAGTAACCTATCATTGCATTCTGACTGTGGACTTCTTAAACCAATCTGTACGAGTCCATATCAAGGGTATAATTTTCTAGAAAATGGTGTTTTATATAACTTCTATAAAGTGATCATCTCCTAGTAAATTCAGTCACAGTTTTCCATAGAGAATGCATTTGACTCAGAAGTACGAATAGGCTGCATCCTTTAGCAAACACTATAAAGCAGACCTGCCTGTTTCAGCCACCACCCTTTTTGCATAGATTTTGTTACAGCAGAAACAAACTGAGAAGTACCTATTATGATTTTGTCCCTAAGCTGCCGGTGGAGCAAAATCTTGTTTTTAATAATGGCATTTATTTTATTTCACCACAGAAGTTTATGATAATAACTGCAAAACTGTCATGTTAATGATCAGATTGTATCATGAGATGCACAATTTGGAGGATTATGGGAATTTAATGGGATGAGGAGGCCAAGAGATCATCTGCTATATGACTCTTCACGGTTGTAATCTGCTGTCTGCATCCCTAATGCGTTTTTATCACTTTTGTATTTTGGTTTGTTTTCCAGTTTGTGTTCTGCCGTGAATGTAAAGAAGAATACCATGAAGAGGAATGCAGCTCTTTCTTCAGCACACAGGGAGCTGTGGCCCAAAAGGTAGAGATACCCACAACTTATTGCATCTTGATCATTCTCCTTTGCCCAGCAAGAGTGATATTTGTTAAGTTGATCCTAATTATAATCCTAAGCCAAAACAATTATGTTCATGATGAATTGCTCTGGCCATTGAGGTTGACTTTGTGGTAGATTTCAGTTGCTTTGATTGACAGAGCAACTGAGTTGTCAGGAGCACACAGAGGTCTGCAATCAGTTGATAAAGAAAAGCCCTTCCCAATGGGCTTCTAGGGCTATCTCTGTTTAATGTGAACACCTCTGAAAGGCTTTCTTTAGTCTTGCTGCCTTGCAGCTTGTATTCAGTGCACCAGCCATCATGTGGGTTTGGACTGAATAACAGGGTTTTTATTGAGCCTGTGGGAGAAAGTGCTGTTGATAATTTATGTTTTAGCTTGGAGAAATAAAAAACGGATTGCCTAGGCTAGAAGCTGTTAGGTGATAATTACACTAGGCTGTTCTGTAATGTTGTGACTATTGTAGCTATAACCCTGGACAGGAAATTGTTTTTCTCTCCTGGCGTTCCTGTTTGAGATTGAAGTGACTGAAGTTTCCCTGCTCTCCATGACTAATCAATCACAGTCGATTAAAACAAAACAAACAACAACAACAGCAACAAGAAACAGGAGAGGTTCCCCCTAAGTATCTAAATATCTCACTGATTGATGGTCAGGCTGATCTTCTAGGAAATAAAACACTGAAATTCAGATGTCTGGCATGCCTGATGTTTAGAGATAAAGCTAACCCAGGCCCCAGGCAGTTCAACACAGCAGATGCAGGATTGTAAGCAGGTGCTGACAGGGTGTGCAAGCCAGCTCTCAGCTACACATGCACAGCTCCTGTCAGCACCTACAGGCAGGCTCTGTCTTAAGCTGGCATTTGGGCCTCGCTCTTTGAATGCAGAGACTGAAATGGAGCTAGGAACCTGAAGGGAACCTTTCCCATCAGTTACCATAAGATGGTTCATTTACTATACTTTGGAGACAATGCAGGAGGCTACAACCCATGTAGAGGTGTTTCTCTAACTTTTCTTAGTGAAGTTCCTCTACTTTATAAAAAAGAACCAATGCTCATCAAGACAGAATTAAACAGACTGTATCCTAGCACATCTGCCTTCAGTGCCCTGCAAATGGTGTATTGTAGAAGACTCAAAATCCATCTAGCCCAGAGCCCTGTTTCTGACAGTTCTCAGCTACTGATGTCTAGAGAGGAGTACAAGTATAATCATGCCTCATTCTCTGAATATTCTCCCAGCTTCTAGAGACTTATGATTGAGGTATAGAATTTTGTATTTAGCAGCCAACAGCAAATTTTTATTCCTTAAATTTGTGCAACCCCCTTTTGAAGCCATATATGTACTTCTGGCATTCACATTACTTTGTGACAAGGAGCAGCTTAGCTGTTCTCCACGAAGAATAAACTTGTTTTGTTTGCAGCAGCCTTAGAAAAGTGTTCCAGCTCCCATTCACATCTATGTAAAAACAAAACAGCTTCAACAAAGACATTGAAAGATTCTTTCCAGTAAAATGGTGAAGTAAAGAACAAAGCTCAAAATCTTACCCAAATTATGCAGAGCTAGAAATTGAATACATTTCAACATGAATAATGTGCCTTATATCCACCAAGCTATTTATGTCACTGTACAAAGAACTTCAACAATTTTGAGTCATTGAAAATTAGAGCTTGTATAATTTCCATGCTGGCTAAAGTTAGAAGACCATAGGAAGAAGTGGTTTATTTTAAAGACTTGCATATTGCTCTAGCTTCTCCTGATAATAATGTGAGTGCTACATCCATCTGATCCCAACTCTCGCACAGGAGCTGTACCCAGTTAGATCTATTAGCTTAGGGAAGTTGATTACTATTGATGTTTAGGTGTAAAGTGAACATTTTAGCTGCTCATGAAAAACTTCCAGTGCTCTTGAAAAAGCTGTTCTGAGAATAGTTAAATAGTGCCAGGATATCTCTTTTAGCTGTGCAAATCTGTTCCCCAGTACAGAGAAGATTACAGACTACTCAATTCATTCAGACTCTGACTTGTGTGGAACACAATTGACTTAGTTCAGCCTTCTTGTTCTTAGAAAGTGAAATGCACTGATCAAACTCCTCCACAAGGTGGTGATGTGCTACTAAAGAAATGTTTTCACTCGCTTCTAGCAAACACTTGAGCAAACTGTGAGCTAGCTAAAGCAGTACCAGCCGAAGTGCTGGTGAGATGTTCTTTTCATCTGAATTGCATCAGTAAAAAATTGTCTTGCATACATCACAAGTGTATAATGCATACAAAACATTCACACAGCATATATGGAAAGAGGTGCATGTGAGACTGTTTCATCTGTTTCACTGAAATTGATTTAAATATTTATCCACCTGTATTTTCTGCTTTTGTCCTTTTTGTCCTCATTGAGGCAGAATTCTGTGTGTGAGAGCTTTTGAGAATTTGCTATTATTGTACTGTTTTTCCGACTGTGATAACTTTGACCATGTCTGTCTAGTTAGGAATAATACATTTCCAGGGTTGCCTTTTAGGGCTTACGTTCCTCCAGTTTTACTCTTACCCTTTCCCCTAGTCAGGATCCTTTCCATTTCATTTATTTTACAAACAGATCTTACTGCCACAATAGCTAGTAGTCAGATTTAAGGGTCAACCAACATGCAGTCACCAAACCATTCTGCTCCAGAACTGATACATCACAAGATCACAGGATGTGTAGTCTCGGGAAAATATCTTCTATCAGAAAAATACAGGTTTTATTCTATCTTCTGGTGGCTACAATATTAAAAGGAATCTTCCCTTTCCTTAGTGTTCCTACACTCACCTGAATGTCTTGACATTTCAAGTGTAAGAGGAAACATTGTAGATAGGTTTAGGCCTAAGTCATTATGGTGGCTATGAATGTAGGGGATCATGAGGAGTGGAAAAGAACTTGAAGCACAGCCAAAAAGTGCTATTGTGGAAAAAAATGGGTGGGCAGGCATTGATGACAACATTGAGAGCGAGAAGAGCTGTGCTGCTACTCAAAGCATGTTCTTGTGGTCCCTATGTCAGAGCACCAAGAGAGCCATCTGCTGCCTGGGGACTGCCCATGCCTTCCCCTGCTTCACCAGGAACAGGGTAGTATGAGGCCTGGCACTGCACGCCTCCCTGCTTGCTGTTTAGGATAGAAAAAGAGAAATCTAGCAATGGGAATGTAGAGAATAAGCTAGCATTAAATACTGGTATATTAATATTACATATTACATATCTATGTGCAGATATTGTATGGTTTATTGGGATGGATAAAATGTCCTCTTTTCTACAGATGTTTCCATTTTTAGCCCTGATCTCCTGTTGAAAACTCATCCTAAGAATGTACTGATTATTTCCCATCTTAGTGTATAGGTTACATAATTCTAGGGGAACAAAAACATATCTGAGCCAACTTCGATTGATAAGCTTTCTTTTAAAAACATTGCAGCTTCTTAGGGCTATTTGAAAATTAGGATGTGAGAAGTAATTATGTTTGATGGATTAAAAGGCACAGTGTGTATGAAGGAATCAGTGATACAATAAAGGTGACTCCAGCCAGATTTAGATTTAGAAATAACTGCATAGCACCTGCTGCCTACACCACAAAACCAAGCCTCCTGGCTCCTTTTAACCTCACTCATATATAGGGGGAATCCAGCCATAAACCAGCTTCCTCTCTAAATCCGCAACTTAAAATTAGACTAGCTAAACTGGCACAAAACCTTTCTGAACAGTTTGATTTTTACCACTAACACTAACACAACAACTGCTGTAAACCTAAGCCTTCATAAAACATTCCTGGTGTTTAATGTCTTAAAACTTGCCAAGTGGTCCCTTCTGCTCCAAGCTTAGCTATTAAAATCCTATCAAGTCATATGTACACTTAGTACAAGCCTGAATTGCTACTTAGCTAGTACTAGCAGCCCTAGCCCTACGAACTGTGTGATTCAGGAAAATCCAACACTAAACATTAAATATTTAGGTGTTGGTGCAGCTACAAATTAACAGTTTCCGTTACATAAGTTACAGAATAGGTTGTGTGAGTGTCTGCCATTTTCTTAAACTGAAAAAGTCTTGCTCCCCACTGAAGGTGTTCATTTTAGACTACGTTCATTACGTGTGCAAAGTCAAGATTTTATTGTCAGTCTTATCAAAATATTAACAAATTAATCAAAGAACTATTTTTAGACCATTTATAATAACAGCGGGACTTACCGTTCAGATTTCGTCTACTGGATTTATGCAAGGCCTTTGACATGGTCTCCCACAACATCCTGATCTCTAAATTATAGAGATATGGATTTGAAGGCCAGGCTATTAGGTGGATAAAGAATTGGTTGGGTGGTCTTAGCCAGAGGGTTGTTGTCAACAGTTCTGTCACAAGTGGTGATCCCCAAGGGTCCATCACTATGGCCTTCCAATATTTAAAGGAAGATTATAAACAGAAGGGAAATCAACTTTTTACACATGTAAATAGTGATAGGACAAGGAGGAATGGTTTTAAACTAAAAGAGAGGAAATCTAGGTTAGACATTAAGAAGAAATTTTTTTCTCAGAGGATGGTGAGATGCTGGAACAGAGTGCCCAGAGAGGTTGTGGATGCCCCATCTCTGGAGGCATTCAGGCCAGAATGAGTGGGGCCCTGCACAGCCTGATTTGGTGGGTGGCAGCCTTGCCTGCAATGGAGGGGTTGGAAATGGATAATCTTTAAGGTCACCTTCAACCTAAGCCATTTGATGATTCTATGACAGTTAAAATTATGGATATGTAAAGTTTCTGATGTTTCTCTGGTGTTATGTAGGACTTACTCAACAACTTTTTTTGCCTCATTCTTCACTGACAACTGCTCTTCATACACCCCTCAAGCACATGGGTTGGAAGGCGAGGACTAGGGAAGCAATGTCCATCCCATTGTAAGCAAAGATCAAATTCATATACAGAACCTGAACATTCATAAGTGTATGGGTCTGGATGACATGCCTTCCAGACTGCTGAGCAAATTAGCTGATGTAGTCACCAGTCCACTCTCAATGATTTTTAAAAAGTCATGGCAGTTGGATGAGGTCCCTGGTGACTGGAAAAAAGGTAACATAGCACCCATTTTTATGAAGGGTAGAAAGGACAAACCCAGATTCTGACCTGTCAGCCTCACCTCCATGCAGGAAAAGATCATGGAGCTATGCTAAGGTACATAGAAAAGAGAGGAATGATACAAGCCAACCAGCATGGCTTCACCAAGAGCAGGTCCTGCCTGACCGACCTACTGGCCTTCTAGTCCCCAAACCTGCCCTTTGTGAAGGAAAACTCAGTTGTTTGTTACTTGGGTCCCAGTTTTTACTATGCCCCAATCATTCTTGCAGGATCCAGATGTCAACTGTTTTTCTTCTACTGTCAGTATATAACTTACCTAGAGCTCCTATCAGCCCAGGAGCCTCTCAGGACAAACCACAATTAATCCAGTTCCTCAAATGAGATGCAGCAAAGCTTGGAAGCTCATTTTTTTCCAGATCTGATCCAGTTCATCAGTGCATGCTGCTTGGCCTGACTGCAGTTTCAAGATTCAGACCTAACTCAGTCATACACCTTCAAGCAAGTGATAAGCTCTGAAGCAGAGCCATCTGATAACTTCTCAGAAGTGCTCTTAGTGGCTCTGTGCTTGCACAGGTGTAGCATGAAAACATACCCAGGCGCACTAACATCCAGGAAATCCTGGCACTTTGTTGAAGTCTTTTATAATGTTGTTCCTGGAAAGGCTCCCATCTCACTTGAGTTGGAAGTGAACCACCCTTTGTTTCCTCCCATTGCCTTATGTATGCAGATCTTTAAATTGCCAGTAGGTGGTATAAAATACTCAGCTGTGTCTTACTAGGTTTCCCTTCCTAATTACTGAACATCTGTCTTATCTCTTGTGGTGTTTTTGCTGTAGGTTTCCAGCAAGCACAAAGAGTTGTGAAGGCTGGTCTCTGTGTAGGTGGCAGTTTTCTGTAGTTATGCAGAAAAACATATTGGCTCCTGGTGAACAGGTGCTATCGGTGAACAGGAGCTATTTCAGAATTTAATTCTAATGTTGAATTCCCAAACAAAGGCACTCACAGAAAATCCTTAGCTGAATTACTGTAGTGGTAAAATACTAAATATTAAGCTAGCGCTTCATGAAAATCAGGTTTGATGCAGTGTACTGCTTACAGTATTGTAAGTGGATGTGAGCACAGTGAGGCAGTGCGTGGTGCATTTCAGTAGTGGCAGTAGTGACAGTGGGTCACTTTCACTCGTGCATTGAGTGTGGCATTCTGGCTCTTGTTCATTGCTGGTGAAAAATGCATAGCTAACAATAGTGACTATGTTGAAGAATTGTTTTTGTGGCTGAGAATTTTCTCTAGCAAATAGTGTTGATGTGCTTTGTGTATCTGTTGTAATTTTGATGGAAATAAATAGGAGGCATTACTTGCAGAGCAACCTATGTATTATTTTAAAGAAGTAGTAAATTTTTTTCGTTGAAAATTCAGTGAAGGGTGAAGTAGTAGGGAAAACATATGTATTACATTGATCTCCACAGGTATCTGAATCAGCCCTTGGTTATTGATGTTTTGTGTTTATGCTGTAGAATACTACAAATATCACTTACAGAATTGTTTACTCACTATTACAGCAACCCTTTTATACTGCTTTTAGAACAGTGGAAGACAAAAGATGTGGTATTTGAAATGGTGTGTGATGACCAAGAGTTAAAATGAGAAGCATACAGTATCATAGAGAATCATAGAATGGCTTGGGTTGGAAGGGACCTCAAAGTATCATCACGTTCCAAACTCCCTGCCACGGGCAAGGTTGTCAATTGCTAGATTAAGTACTAGATCAGGGCACCATCCAACCTGACCTAAAACACCTCCTGGGATGGGGCATCCACAACCTTTGTGGGCAGCTTGTTGTAATGCCTCACCACCTACTTAGTGAAAAACTTCCCTGACATTTAATCTGATCTAAATCTCCTTTCCTTTAGTTTAAAATCATTCTCTCTTTTCTTATCACTATTTACTTGTGTAAAAAGTTTATTTCCCTCCTTTTTACAATCTCTCTTTAAATATTGGAAGGCGTTAATGAGGTCTCCCTAGAGTCTTCTCCAAGCTAAACAATCCCATCTCCCTCAACCTTTCATCATAGGAGAAGTGCTCCAGCTCTCTGATCATCTTCATGGCCTTCCTCTGGACCCACTCCAACAGTTCCACATCCTTCCTGTGCTGAGGTGGGGGCAGGCCCGGACGCAGTACTCCAGATGGGGCCTCACAAGGGCAGAGCAGAGGGGGACAATCACCTCCCTCTCCTGGCTTGCCACCCATCTGCTGATGCAGCCCAGGATACTGTTGGCCTTCTGGGCTGCAAGAGCACACTGATGGCTCAGCAGATCTTTCCAGCAGGGCTACCATCAAGAGTACTTCTCCCAGCCTGTACACAAACCTGAGATTACCCCAACCCAAGTGCAAAACCTTGTTGTTAGCTTTGTTGAATCTCATTAGGTTCACGTGGGCCCATCTGTGTAAGCTTCTTTTTCTACTGGAAAAAAAAGGGGAAAGTTAATTGCAATGCTAAATGGTAAATACTGACCTCAAAAATATGAATTATTTCACTGCATTTTAGTGAAAGAAAAGGCTACTTGAGAAGTACTTCATACAAAATATCTTTCAATGAGTCTCAAGTCACAGTATGAACTCTGGAACATCTATTATTAGACTATTGATTTATTTTTTTTTTCCCATCAGATAAATTTAAAAAGTTAAATAAAACATGGCTGTACAAAAATGGTACATGTAGCTCAATTTCTTAAGTATCTTACACAATGGGAAAAGAAGCTGAGGCTTGGATTCAGTAACTGGTGTATTCCCAGTGTCAGGCATAGGACACTTCAACTCACAGATGACTAATTAAAGGAACAAGAAAAATAACTATAACCTGGAAATGCCCTGTAAAATGAATCCTTATGTTAAAAATAAAGATGCACTGGAAGAAATCTGAGAGTAGGTCTTGACTTCCTGTCTAACGAGGAATAAATGGGAACTATATAAACATAATTTAGCTTTCGTATTTTGGGCCAAAGTAAAATAAAAAGATGTGACAAGCTGCTTTTGTTTAAGAGGTTAAACTGACAGTCACAGTTGCAGCTGTGTTGCCACTTACAGGAAAAAGCATATTCTTCCTTCCATTGGTGCAAAACAGTTACATGGAAATGACCTGTATTAGACTAGATGTCTGCTTTAGAATGGTGATCATTCAGTATCTACTAGCTGCTTGAGTTTTATATTATATTATTTATATTATATTATTTATATAAATCTTCTGATATGAACGTCCCCAGTATGCAGTGTGAGAATCTTGATGTGCATTGGCACCAAACTGGAACTCTCTAGTTTCATTTAGTAAAAATCTCTTTCATCTCAGACACAATACCCCGTGTACAACATGGAACTTGGATTTTAGCTACTTGCTGCCATCACAGACCAGCTCTTTTCTGCAGTAGAATTCCCTAGATACATCAGGCCAATTGGCTCACATAAAGCTGGTTGGTGTGAGTGTAGCTGGACCTGAGTGGTACTGACACTATTTTTCCTGTGAATGAAACATAATTGCATTGATGGATATCTTTCCAGTTACCATTTTAGTGTTTTGATTAGTTCAAGTCTTTCTCTAGATAAGAGCATTAATCCCATAGATGAATACACTTCTCTTTACAGAATTTTTGACTCTTAATTTACTCAATTTTTTTTCAAAGCTCCTCTAATCTATCTGATATCCGATATGCATGCTATTTTATCCCAGCACTTAAATAAAAAAACATCAGTAAACATGACAGGAGATTACTTCATGCAAACATGTTCATAAGACAGCCCAGTAGAAGCTGTCTTATGAGAGAAAACAAAAGAAATTGAAGTTAGGCTGTCACCAACCCCTGCAGATCAGATTTCAAAAGATGAGTCTGCTTTTGCTTGGTGCTCTAACCCGAAATAATTATAGGCAGTGTTAATATAAATATTATGGAAGGAATAGAAGGAAAATTATTTCTGATGAAAAGGAAACTGCTTTGGATACATTTTTTAAATACTGCAAGACCAGCTCTTTTGCTTATTAGAGTGGAAATAAACAGCAACAACGAACAAGCAGGAGTCCAGCAACTACATTCACGAAAGCTGAGCATAACATGGTGTTTACAGCTTCATATTTATTTTGAACCATAGGCTTTCAGTTTTCAGATGTTGTCTGTGCTATGCAAATTAAGCATGGTTGTAAAAGAAGAGTGCTTGTATAAGGCAATCTAATATGGTGGCATCTGAATTTAATGTTATGTATCTAAAGCTTCTTATTGTTTTTGAACAAGTTGTTCCATGCATGTTTTTACTCTGGATGGTACTGTTTAGTTGCTGACTGACCACATACTTCAATTGCTTTATGTAATTCTACTGACAAGGTGGCATGTGCCTCAATACCCAAATCAGCTGCTACATTAAAGCAGGATGCTTTGTTTCTATTTGAGCATGCTCTCTGTGCCTGTAGTGCTTGATGTTGGTTAACTGCATGAAGAACTTTCCATGTACATATTTTCTTGTAATGTTGTGTGGGGTTCAGCAGTCTCTGTGGTCTTTTCATCCCTTAGTTTTTAGACTTAGACTCAGCATAGGAACAGAACAGAAGTAAATTTATTTATCCTTCAGCGTGACCTAGAGATAGCAAGGTGAATTCTTTCACCGTCTCACTAAGAAGTATTGAAGAAGGGAGGCTGAAAAATGCTTGCAACAGCTCATCTGGAGCTTCCTGTTATTTATGAGTCTTCACTCCTCATCATCATATGCGGAACAATTTGGAATCGAAAAAAAATCATAAAGTGGAATGGATGGAATCTAGTAGCTGTTCAGTAATGCTCTGACAAATACCCTATAATAACTGGGGAACTGGAGCATACTGCATCACAGGTGTAGCAAAGTCTCCCATCCCATGTGGTGCATACCTGGAGTACTGGCAGAGCTTCCAATCCAAGCCCAGGCATGTGCAAACCATCTCTGGCTGAAAGCTCTGATCTATTACCTATCCCATTGTCAAGGTGAGGTCTGCTAGCTTAGGGTGAACAAAAGTGATACAAATAGATATTGCTAATGGAGAACTGCCATATAATTTTTCCTTTATTATTTGAGGAGAAAATGAAGATAAGTACACGTGCTTGCAGTCACTGTATGTGGAGCACTATATAAAGCACATGAACACTAGAGTCTCGTAAATCTGGGAGGTATGACTTTTTTAATGAATTAGAGAGACTCTTATCGATGTACCATTTTTCTGCTTTTGCTTCCTGCAGCAGGAAGTTTTTTAACTCAGCATTCAGCAGTACTATGCATAAGAGGGATGTTTTAGCTCTAATGGGCTGGAAATAACATGCTGCTGAATCTATTTCATGCCAGAGGTTTTGCAAAGGAAAACATTAATATAATAATTCACTCTGCTGTTGCCATCAATTTGTTCTTTCTCAGTGAATTGTGTATATGCAGTTTGCACTTGTTTATTTTAATTATTTCTGAGTGTTCCAAAGTTTGTCTTTGCTTTTAGAACTAAGGTCAAATATCTTTATACAAATCCAATCAGCTATTTGGTGTGTGAAATTTTGCCTCAATGTCATTTGCTATTATGGCACAATAAAGTCATGAAGATGTGGAAAAAATACATCTCCAAGTCCTGAATCACATCATTTGGATTTTGACTATTTGGGGAAAAAATGGAGCCACTGTGGAGCTCTTCTGAGTTGAATACAAAAATTAAAATTGCATCTGGTCTTCTCTTATAGCTATTATTCTGAAAATAATAGTAACATTTTTTGCTGTGAAAGCAATTTTCATCTTGTATTTATGGATGCTAAATAATTAATCGCTGTTGCAACCAGATATTAATATCCTCTTCCTTCTGGCACTGTGCAAACTGAGGCCCCACTGCTGTTCCAACCCTCCACATCTTCTGTTGAGGCTCCTCTGTGTTAGCTCAGATCTCTTGCTAAAATCACCCTTGTTTAAAGATCAAGGTGCTGTGAGATCAGTATAGATTATGTTTTTTGCTATTAGCCTGAGTTGCATTTTCTATTTCCCAGAAGTTCGTAATGCATCGTTCAACAGATGTCACCATTTGCCATGCTGCTGAATAACCCAGCAGCGTGCAGAGCCTAACTCCCCACTCAGAAGCAGAGAGGTAAAAGTAAAAATCACTTCTAGGATAGAGCTGAGACAAATTTGTTCACTTTTGTTGCCTCTGCATCAGAAATGTTGGCAAATGGGAGAATAGTGAGGATCAGCAGAAGAGTTTAAAGGACTCAGGTGACTGATACAAGTAATAAAATAAAGCAAATGAGAGCATAAAAACATTTTCAAGGTTTTCTGATTAAAAGAGGCTGATTGCTTTAGGTGCATGATGGAGTGACCACTAGATGAGTGTTCTTGAGATGTTGCTCTTTGTTACTCCATCTGAACTTGGGTGACTGCAGCCAAGAAGTAACCAACTACATGTTGCTCACTGACAGTGCAAAAAGTCATGTGTTTTATCCGTAGCAGCTCAGTAGAAATCAGTCAGAGTTAAAGTCATATCTCATGTTTCAAAGTTGGGCCAGTTTCTTTTTTCCTGACTTGTTAGAAATAAATATCTTAGAAATAAATTGAATACAAGTTGATTCACAGAGTTGTCTGTAGTTATCTAGAAGGCAGAAACACAAAGAAACTGTAACAATTTTTATGAAGGATATAATTTAGTGTAAGGTCATTGTTTTTCCACATACTTGAAAAGCAAAAAACACAGTATGAGCAGATAGAGCAGCTTTTCAAGGCTGGAACCAAAACACAATGTTTACTTTTGAACATCATTTCCAATCCTGTATGATAGAAATTACCCAGGGCACTGCCATCTCTTTTGTCCTTGTATTATCATTCTAGGTAGAAGATTGCCAAGTAGGACACTTGTGTAGATTATGTAATTTTGTCCCACTCATAAATAGGACAAACACAGGAGTCTCTTTTACAGCCCTATTCATGATGACTTTTGCTGTCTGTGTTGTTCTAGCTAGGGAGATGTTGCTTTTATTATTCACCAGGACTTTGTTACTTTTCCTCCAAAACCTTTGTGTTTCTTCTCTGTAAGTTTATGAAGCCTTATACATGTGCACAAGATTATATTTGAATGAAATCTCTATCACAGAAACAAAGGAATATGCTTTATTATGAAAAAAAAACAGCTTTCTTCCAGGAACCTTGCTTGGAGGTATTACATTGCCTTGGTGTTCTGCATTTCTTGTGACAAGAGATTTAACCCCTGAAGCAAATATCAAACCTGTATAAAATGTCAGTTCTCAGCTGGATTCACCTGATTCCAAGCTTCATCTTTTGCTTTACGTGCCTGGGTGCCTCTGCAGCACATCGCAGTGCCCACTGTGCCTTCCTATGGGGCTGCTTGGGCAGTGATTTGGAGGATGCCCCTGATCTCTACCTGGCTGCAGGATCTCCCCCAGATGGCACACGCTCTGCAGCCTGAGCAGGGAGGGCAGCCTGTGCTCCAACCCAATGCATGTGCTGTGCCCACCACAGGAAAACAGTCTGTGAGAGGCGCAGAATTTTTGTTTCAAAATATAAAATGCAGCTTGCACTCATGTGTAAATTGTTTCTCTTTGCAGGGATATATAGTTGATGAAAATGCAGCCATGCAAGCCCGGTGGGAAGAGGCATCTAAAGAAACAATCAAGAAAACAACCAAGCCATGCCCCAACTGCCATATTCCAGTGGAGAAAAATGGTAAATTTGTTAAATAACTGGTACTTAACTGTCATATAGAATTAATGTTACAACATATATATGTATGAATGAGCATGCGCGCATATGCATGCTATTATGACAAGAGAGGAAAGGCACAAAGCTTGAATGTTCTCTCTGCCACTTTATTTAGGTTATCTTGAAAGCAGTCACTTAGTTCTGAAGCCACCGACTAGGCCTCACAAGACACTCATGAATGTGATAGACAAAGAAAATGTTGCAATGGCTGTAGCATTAATATGACTGAATGCCCAGTTAGTTTTGGAATGGAAAAAAATAGACATTTACAGGGCAAAACTCATCTCACACTGAAACAAAGCACGAGTCTGATGAGGTCCAGAAGATTCACATCTGAAAGTCGAATGTAGGAGAATTAGATCTGGTATAGATGTCTAGACAGCTGAGTTGAAATGAAATGAATCTCAACCCATTGAAATGCCCACGGTAGAAGATCAAGTCTGAGGAAGAAATGTGAGTCTTAACAAACTGCTTACACTGATCACCTGTAGGGTGAAAAGTAATCTATTAGTAGTGGATTGGTTAAAGCAGGGAACAGGAAAAGCAAATAGGCTACATTTTATAGAATGTGGTGTTCCGAGATTTAATTGTATTAAGGTGAATTAATCAAAATACCTTAAAATCAAAATACCTAAGTATTTTGCATGAATATTGAGTATAGAGATTTCTTCTCCATTTTGCAGCATCAGTTATACAAATGAGACTTTGAAAATGCTAAATGAGACACTGTAAACTGTAAGGAGAAAACATTTGAAGCAGTGATACTATGGAAATATTACTGAGGAAGAAATAGGACAAAATCCTGAAATCTGGGGTATAGAAAGGAAAAGAAGGTAGCTGGCAGATGGAAAGTGGGAGATTTCAAGCACAAGGAGCAGAAGGATTGAAAGCATGAATTCAGGAGTGGGAAGGGGAGATAAGATTTGGCAAAGTGTAGTGAGCAAGGTAGGCAGCAAAAGAGAGAGAACAGAGGAGTAGGTCAGAAAAGTTATTTACAGGCTTATAAAATGAGCTGGAAAGCCAGAAGGTTAAACTGGGTTACAAATAGGCAGAAATTGTGACTGTTCATACTTACGGTATGTGAATACACAAATAAAAAACCTTCTGGTTAGGCTGGAAGCAGTGCTAGAAGCTTTACTTTCTCCTACACTGTGTAACTTCATTGTTAATTTATAGGCAGTTGTTGTAACACATCATAAATTGAATATCCCTATTTGACACTATGATATAATTTATATAATTCCAACTAGGGAAACTGTTTATAAAAACTACCAGTGTATCAAAAAATAAAAAATAAAAAATAAAGGCCGTTACATTTTTTTCCCCTGGAAGAAAATAATTATTTAAAACAGATTGTAAGCAGGAACTGACCTTTCCTTGCTTATGGCCTGACCCATGACAGAACAGTGCCTCATAATGCAAAATGCCAAAGACACAGAAGCATGCTAGAAGTATTTTAGTGTGCTGGAACCAGTTGGTAATGCTGCCATTCAGAAGGACCTTGACAGGCTGGGAAATGTGCTGAGTAGAACCCCATGAATTTCAACAAAGGTAACTGCAAAGGTCCTGAGCCTGGGGAGAAATAACACCATACACCAGTACAAGCTAGGGACCAACTGGCTGGAAAGCTTTACAGAAAAGGACCTGAATGTCCTGGTATACAAGCTGAGCATAAGCCAGCTGTGCCCTTGCAGCAAAGAAAGTCAGCTGTATCCTGGACTACATGAGGAGGAGCATAGCCATCAAATCACGGGAGGTGATCCTTCTACTCTGATGAAACATGTCTGGAGTAGTAGGTCCAGTTCTGAGCTCCCCATTTAACAAGTGTATATAGCAGAACAAGGCCAGTGGAGGTGTTACAGAGGCAACTAATTTAGAGGAAGGAGCATGTCATGAGAAGCTGTGAGAGTTGGCTCTGTTCATCCTGAAGGCTGAGGGGAATCTTAGTAGTGTGCATAAGTACCTGATGAGAGTGGTAAAGAACACAGTCAGACTCCTCTCAGTAGTGTGGAGTGAAAGGACAAGAGGCAATGAGCCCAAATCCAAATGCAGTGATAAAATGTATATGGAAACGCTTTTCACTGTGAGGGTGGTTGAAGTCTAGGACAGGCTGCCCAGACTGGTTGTGGAGTCTCCATTCTGAGATACATTCAAAGCCTGACTGGGCATAACCCTAAGCAGCCTGCTTTAGTTGACCCTTCTGTGAGCAGAAGGAGGTTGAGTTGGATCATCTCCCAAGGTCCCTTCCTACCCCTGTGATTCTTTGAATTAAGGCTGAAAGGTTGAAAGATGCAGTGCTTGTCTTCTCTGATAATGGGTACTGTATGTTCCAGCTTCCAGACTGACATTTGTAAACTGCTGGCAGCCCATGGTTTCCCATGTAACAATACCGTGGTGATAGTATTGATGTGTTTCACTGAGTCAGAAGATAAAAAGGCACCTAATGTCTTCTAACAAAATACCTTTGTTAATTGCATTCTCTCAAAATACATACTACTTTTAAATAACAAATTTTCAAAAGAGAACGGTATCTCAGCATTTAGTTTAGTTGTACTCCCCAAAAAGTTGTAGTCGTGCACAAATGACAGATTTTCAAACCACCACTTACAAACCAAACTTGTGCCTGCTTGTTAGTGAAAACTTGTTAACAGCTATGAACAAAAATGATTAATGTCCTTGAGAAGTCAAACTGACAAGACTTCCTGGGAACTGCAGTGGTCTTCTTGCTTCTCTGAAAGAACAGAAAGCCAAGAGGTTCTCAGTGGGCCTGGCTGCTGCTAGGCTGTGGTTCCATTGGCAGTCTGGAACTGGGTGGGAAAGGTGTACAAGTGTTGTGGTACAATCATGCTTGCAGAAGGTATTCTGGGGAGGATCGTTGTGCAGAACAGCTTAGTCACATCTGGAGTCAGGTAGCCTTTGGGCCATGCTGAAAAAATCCAGTACGATGAACTGGGGTAACCTGCTGTCAGCATGGATGCTGCCCAGCTACCCTGAGAGGCTCTAAAATTCCCAAAGCTCCTGTGTCTTCCCAGTGCCTTCCCACCTCAGTGGTCCCGTGAATTAAGGCACAAAGCATGAAAAATGCAGTGCCTCCTTTCCTCTCTGGTAAAAGGTACTGCACATTCCAGCTTCTGGGCTGACTGAAAGGAACACTTTGCATCTCCCTGAGTACAGCTGGTGTCAAGAGACTGGTAATTGTGTGTGGAAATCTGCCAGCTGTCCACTTTTGGGAGGAGCACTCTGACTCCACACAAGAGAATAATTCTGCTTTCCCTCCCCAAAGGTTTCAGTGGCCCTTTTTTTTCAAGGGACAGTGGCAGTGCTGTATTTCTTTGTGCCCATAACTTTTCTACAAGAGCCTGTATTTCTACAGGCCTTGTAGAATCTTTCTAAGTGCCAATAACTTTTCTGCAGAGCCAACATGAAAGAGCAAAGCACTGTCCCACAGCTCTGTTGTCAGTCTGAGTGAGTTTAAATACACATCTGTGTCTCTCAGAGGACTGCTGTTCTAACAGAGCTGTGGGCTACATTGCTTGAGGCACTCTGCACACGTACTGCTTATCTCAGCAGCTGGATAGCAGAGAACTTGATTGATATAGCTTAGCAGGTAGAACACATGCTTGACACAGAGTGCCTATTGGACTCTAGTTCCTGCACGAGGATTGAGATGCATTTCATCCAGCTATGGATTAATATGAATTGTAAGAGAGGATTGGCTCCAAACTTTAAGTAAAATGTATTGTGGAGGCTGGCCATCAGTACACTTACATTTAAATAAGATAGAAAAGTCCAGTGAATTGCATCTCTTACATAAATACAAAATGTTTGATATGTTGAGTAGACCTTGCCATCAGAGCTAGTTTTTCTCCCACTGACAAATGAAGCAGATTGGCCTATTTTAACAGATCAGTTCTTGTGTCTGTTGTTTTTACCTTCTGGAGTGGCATTTATAGGAAAGGTTTTGTAAGGGTAGCAGGTCATACAGTAGGAAACACACACTGCTTGTACATCCTATCACCATCGGGAGTCAAACTGAGATGACATTTCAGCACTTCTTACTGCATGATTTTCGTTCCGTTTGAATTATACAAGAGATTTCTTTGTGTGGTGAGCAACACAGTTTCTATTTGAAGTACATTTTTTAATGACCTTTGACAATGTTAATGTTTTATACATTACAAACTAAACATATTATCATCAAGGCTGTGAGCAGAGAGATTAAAGCTGCTCTCACAGTATGGGCAAGTAAGAAACCTAACACAAAGGAAACATTGATGTGATCAAAAGACTGCTTCAGATATTAAGAAGGTCAAGTCGACTTAAATTACTAATGCCATTTTTATATAATCGGCAGTCAGCCATTAAAATTTGTCTCCTGATTTACTCTTTGCAAATCCCTCCAACATTGAATCGAAATTTTAAAAAATATAAACATTGGTTCAACTTCTGGCTCATGACTCTACTAGCATAGATTACTCTGGAGCAGACACCTCCATGAGTGTTTTTTTTATAGCCTGCCATTCTGTTCTGTGTCCCTTGCACAGTCTCTCCAAATGTCAGACAGTACTATAGTTCCTACTTTTGCAGTCCCTCAAACACCACCAGCACGTTGCATCCTAATAGGAGAGGGAGTAATGGGATTTAGAAAGCGGAGGAGAAGCAGTCTTCAGGATTTTGTTTCTCTTTTACTGTTTTCCATGGTTAGTAATTGAATGCCAACAAAAGTTGATTCTAAAACTGTTAATAGCTGATGAATATCAGTAAGTGTTTTCCAAGTATCAAAGCCATTATTTTGCTGTTTTGCAGGTGGCTGCATGCACATGAAATGTCCTCGACCTCAGTGCAGGTTTGAGTGGTGCTGGAACTGTGGCCTGGAGTGGAACAGAACCTGCATGGGCAATCACTGGTTTGACTGATAGCACAGTGGCCCAGGCACTAGCTGGCATTGCTGCTGCAGCTGGCTTTCATCAGGGTCACATTGTGAACTCCTTGCTTAAACAAAATTCCCAGTGGTTTCAGAGATGTTCAGAAGTTAGCTCAGTTTGTTTTTTTTTTTTCTTGCTTGCCTACTAAACTCACACTGAAGGTATGCCAAGGGTTTTAAATCCACTAAGTAAAAAGAGAAATTGTTTTAATGACTTACTCATTGTGGTAAAAGAGGGATAACTTTCACCTTTCTGAATATCTGCAGCCTGTCAGCACAGAGAGAGACAGGTTTACTGTGAGGAACTCGCTTGATATTTCTAGTCAGAAATCCCTAACTCCTGCAAGAGAGCAGCAGGTGCTTGTGTGTATCAGGGACTATGGTGGAGAGTCCCAGCACCAACTCCTTTGCTCAGTCAGTACAATTTTTGTTCTAAGACCGTAATTCTTAACAGCTTAATAGCTTTTTAGCAGATGAAAGACACTGGCTGTTCATTGTTTACTCAGGGTTCCTTCTGAACAGGTTTACTGTAAGGTTCTTGCTTTCAAACCAAATTCTCATAGAAATAGCCAGCTTTATGCCAGTTTTGTGTTTGTGTATTTGTAACACACAGCATGAAATCTGCCTATATCACACAGACTATGTTACCTCTCAGATTTGTTGAGAATGTATGCAGTTTGAGCTCTAACCACGAGTGTTACAGTGGTGATTGGATATGATTAAGCAGTGCAGAAGCTAGACTCCTAGGGTTTCATTTTTCTTGTGCTTACAGCTATACTTTGGATGTAGCAAGGGGAAGCAGGAGGAGCCTTCTTGGGGATTCCCTTCGTTATCAATCTAAATTGAATCAGAATATGGTTATATTTCTGAAAATGTATTCACAGCTCAAACAATGAGGAACTTCTTTGATTTTACAATGTTTACACAATAAGTAAAGCTTTATAGCATTTTCAAACGTGAACAATCTTACTGTTTCATGTCCTTTACATTGCTGTCCTAATCTAAAATGAAATGGGTACTGCTCATCTCAACGTGTCAGGTAAGGATTTCTTACAATTCATTTTGAGAAAAAGCACACAGTAAATAAAGGTGTCAAAATTGACTTCATTTCTTATGTGTTTATTTATTTTTACACAACGTGAGTACAAAGATGCTGGGTGTAATGGATAATGCATTTCCTTGACAGATTAAACTCAGCTGATTCCCAGCTGAGAGACTAGCCCTTTGATTAAAGCATACTCTTAGAAGAAAATAAATTCCAGGGCCATGAACCTTTTTGTGTCAAGTCTGAATTAACAGCTTGTGTGGTGAGACTGTAGACTTCTGAAAATATGGGTGTGCCTTGTATTAGTCAGTTCAGAGCAACAATCTCGAAGTACAAAGAAATCCCAGACTCTACAAGAATGCCCAACTGCTAAAAGCAGTGAAGTACTCATCTGTCTCAGCTGGAAATCACCTTAAAAGACTGAGAAAAAAAAAAAAATGCGGGTAAAGGGGTGAGGTACCAAAAATGAGAGTGAACTGATGTAATTAAGAAAATGCTGTGAGAAAGAGAGAAAGAAAGTGGAAAAGTGAGCACAGTGGTCACCTGGTAAAGGCTGTTTTCCTTTTTAGTACCAGTGAACTAAAATGTGTGCAGAAATGGTTTCATTAGCGCATAGGAGTGCAATAGAATGATGTGATGTAGTTAATTTAAGTACATTATCTTAATGAGGATATTTTACTGTTAGCTCTGATGATTTCCTTCACCTGGGTCTATTTTCTCATTTTATAGCTTTTTACTAACAGGCTTGGGAAAAATCTCCATGAATAATTTTACTTTTATATTAAGTTACATGGGAGAAGACTGGATCTCTTTCCCATTTTTGCTTAATGCGTTTCTTACAGAGATAGAAAAACTTGTCTACTGGAAGACATTTTCACTGAGTTAGAGCTATCCATAACAAGTTAATATTTTAATGTAGATACCTATAACATAAGCTCCTGGATCAAGGTCCAATGAAGTCAAGAGACCATATAGATCAGATTCTGTATTTCTTTCTGGTCTGGGCAGGGCATGACTGAGCATGAGTCATAAGGCTACAACAGAAAGATCTCTTTCTTGGGAAGAATTCATCAGAAGATGGGATTGTGAACATTTATCAAAGACATAAGCAAGGGCAAGAAAGGAGAATAAAGGAGTTCAGAATAAAGGCATTGACTCAGTATTATTCACTTTTAGAGTGTGACTTTATAGCCCCTTGCCACGTAAGACTTCTTCACACAGTCCAGATTCTCAGTTTGCAACCATATGACACCCACTTGCCAAAAAAAAAGTGTGGCTTCTGCAGATTTTGGTAGAACACATCCTGATCTTCTCTGTATTAATATATATATCTGTATCTGTATACACAGTTTGAGATGGTACAGCCATCTGTACCTCACTTCTGTTTACAGTAAGATTAATTTTCATGGTTTTTACAAGGTAGATGGCATGAAAAAAATAAGATTAATGCTCTGCTGACACAGTAAGAATGCTAGAATGCCTACAGAAATGTGTGAAGTGGACCTAAAATTTCCTATGCTTCTTTCTTCTTTTTTATTCTGTATGGAAAAATACTTTTAAAGAATGTAAAACATTTTATTTAAAACTTATTGAAACTGTGATTTAAACCAAAGTGAAACAGAACAAACCAAGTCTTGAGTGTCTCTGCAGTCTGTTACTCTAATTTCAGCTTTGAGCAGAAAGGGTGGGATTACTCACATCCAGCTTTAGCTGTCAGTTGTTTTATTAGCCTCAGAGGTTTAGATATAGATCTGCTGTGTATGTGGATGGGGGTCATAGTAAGTTTCAAGCACATTTGGTCATGGCAGAGGTGTGATGGAAAAGTTCCTGCCAAGGACTGAGTGCAGCTTCAGATGCACAAACAGGACTGTGGGTATCCCCCATGTTCTGTCATTATTACAGAGGAGTGGGGAGGTGGAGGGACCCTTTTCTTAAAACTTACAAACTGTCATTTTTTTTTGCCAGTATTCATTTGCCTGGTAAATGCTCCCTTTGACTGGGCATTCATGCCTCTGGAAGTACTACTGTCAGCCACAGGGTGAAGAAGGGAAACAGGACTCAAGCACAAAGCAAGAGGCAGACTGAGGGCATAAGCAGATGCAGAAGTTTCAAGAGCTTGTGCTAGCAATGCACTCTGGAAACACTAAAATTTAATGTTGAAAGAAGATGATTCATTACAGTAATATAAAGCAAAAAAAGAAGTCTGCATCTTTTCTCAGTTTGCCTTTGCTAATTGAAGTCACTTCACCTCAAACCTTCTTCATCTTCTGGATTAATACAATTAGAGACTTGTTCCTGATACTGCAACCTGAGCTCCATTTAATGTGTGTTAAATGGATTAAGTACGGAATATATGCTGAAATATTCAATTATAATTATCTCTGTAATAATTCAGCTCTATAACAATACAGAAAATGTCTAATATTCAGTTCCAGCTGGCAGTGAAATCTGAAGACTGAGTAGATTAAGAAGAAAATATGTAACATCTTGGTTCCCTAAGGACAAAGCATATCTCAAAACTTAGTGTAAATAATATTTTAGGAGTCATGACGACTAAAATATGTTTTGTATGCCTGCCCTTACCTTTTTGCCAACTACAATCCAATTAATTTCATTTTAAAATGTAAACTTTAAAAAGAAATCAGTAAGTGGTACTTCAGAAGAAAGATTATACCACTATTGTAAAAGTCACACTCTCAAAGGACAGTTAAGTATTGAGTTTTGCCTTGTACATATGAATAACCTACAAAGCAATGGAGAGTTGTGGTCTGACTCTTTAAAATGAGATTTTGTTCCCAAGCAGCAAAATTCACATGCTTCTTTCAGTTCCTCCTCAAGCAACAGCAAAGACTAAAAAAGAAAGCTCTGGACCAAGGCAGCCAACAAAAGGAAACCTTGTGTCTGCTTGTCCTGGCAGTCCTTCAGCAATTTCACCCATTTTTAAATCACTCCCATTTTTAAGAAGAATAGAAACAATGACCCATGGAACTACCAACCTGTCGTTCTCAACTCTGTGCTGGGGAAGGTCATGGAACTGATCCTCCTGGAAGCTGTGCTAAGGCACATGAAAGAGAGGGAGGTGATACTTGGCAACCAACATGGCTTCACCACGGGCAAGTCCTTCCTGGAAAACCTAGTGGATCGTAACACCTTGGAAGTATATCGTTTTGATGGGTGGACTGTTCAGTGGATGAGGAACTGGTTGCAAGATCGTACCCAGAGAGTGATGGTCAGTGGCTCAGTGTCCAGATGAAAATGGTGACAAGTGGTGACCCTCAAGGGTCAGTACTAGGTCTTGTGCTCTTTAATATCTTCACCAATGAGATTGGCGCTCTGGTCAGGTGCACCTGAAGCCTTGGCAAGTTTGCAGATGGCACCAAACTGTGATGTGGTTGACACACCTGAAGGATGGGATGCATCCTGAGAGACCTAGACAGGCTTGAGCAGTGGGCAGTCTTGAAACCCGTAGCTGTAGGGTGTGGTCAGCACTCTCAAAGGACATCATCCAAAGAGATCTAGGCAGACTGAGCATTGGGTGCAGGAGAACCTCATGAGACTCAACAAATCCAAGTGCAAGGTCTAGTGCCTGGTTCAAGGCAACTGCCACTGTCAGCACAAGCTGGGGGATGAAAGGACTGAGCATAGCTCTGCCAGAAAGGACTTGGGAGGTACAGGTGGATGGGAAACTGGACACGAGCCAGCAATGTGCCATCACAGCCCTGAAAGCCAACCAGACCCTAGGCTGCGTCAAAAGAAGTGTGTCTAGCAGAGTGAGGAAGGTGATCCTCTACTCTGCGCTGTTGAGGCCTTACCTGGAGTAATGCATCCAGATGTGGAGACCTCAGTACAGGAGAGGTGTGGACCTGTTGGAGCATGTCTAGAGGAGTGCCACAAAAATCGGCCAAGGAATGGAACATCTCCGCTACAAGGAAAGGCTGAGAAAGCTGGGGCTGTTCAGCCTGGAGAACACTCCGTGGGGGTACCTAATAGTGGCCTTTCAGTATCTAAAGAAGGGCTGTAAGAAAGAAGGGGACAGACTTTTCAGCAGGGTCCGTGGTGATAGGACGAGGGGAAATGGTTTCAAACTTAAAGAGAATAGCTTTAGGCTGGATAGAAGGAAAAAGTCTTTTAGAGTGAGGGTAGTGAGGCACTGGGACAGGTTGCCCAAAGAAGTGGTGAAAGCCCTTTCCCTGGAGACACTCAAGGTCAGGCTGGACCACACTCTGAGCAACCTGATCAAGCTGTGCATGTCCCTGTTCACTGCAGAGCAGTTGGACTAGATGACCTTTAAAGGTCCCTTCCAACTCTAAGGATTCTATGATTCTATTTTCAAATTCTTTTATCAAACAGAAAGCACAGCTGCATATTCTTCTCTGTTCAGAGCCCTGTGTTTAGGCAGTGTGTCAAAATGCATACAGTTATGTGCCATCACTTGAGCCAGCACTGCACTGCACTGCCCTCCCCGTGCCCTGCTTTCAGTCGACACAGAGTTAATAGCGCACTGACAGTTTGCTTATTGCTGAGCAATGGCCACCACCTTTACAGCTCAGGATGGGGTGGGTCTCATTGCCAGCCAGACCAGGCTGCATGTTGGCCACGGGCCACAGATTGGATATGCCTGGTCTAGGAGTTACAAAACTACATGCAACGAGTAGCCCCCTCTCATATTTTGGGCAATTTCATGCAGACCAGAAAAATTTTAATGGCTTTAAGCAAGCAGTGAGGTGGGCAAGCTGTGAGAAGCTATTTTTATCATACGGAGAATCATATTTAACGTAGTGGCCTTTGTATCTGTAGGAATTATTTTGCAGAAATCAGGTCATACACCATTTTATTTTTCTTCTTTATTATTAATAGAGCTTTTTTCTTTGCTTTTAATTTATTTTTTTTCTTATCTGTGTCATCTTTTTCTGAATAATAGAACAGTGGTTCTATGCCAGTAGATAAAATATGAAGCAAGGCATCACATGTTACATTACTTGTTTGGCTTTTATCCCTTGAAAGCTTGAGGAATCTACAAAATCCATGTCAGCAAGGAAGTGCCATTATTTGTATTTTACAGTCAGGGAGTTCAGTCCAGACAGAACAACCAGACCACACGTAGACAAGAACTCAGGCATGTGCCAACCCTCTCCTCATGGCTGCATTCCCACACAAGGGAAAGCTGTGGCTGCACCAGCTTGTGGGTGGCAACCTTATGCCAACATAACGATGATGTGGGCCCAGGGAAGCAGGAAAGACACAAGGAAAATAAAATAAAATTTTAAAAGGATAGGTTTTTTCAGTGGCCTAAACTGTGACCTAACATGACATCCTGTGTAACCACTGGGAATTTCAACTACTGGTTTCACTGGGAGAAGGGTAAATTAGAGGCTTTGAAAACACCATTTAGTTTGACTTTTTAGCAGCACATAAGAGATCTCTGGGAGAACTTAATGTCCCAGCTTTCTCCTTGTTCACTTAACATTTCATCTTTAAAACATATTTGTGCCCACTCTCTCTATCTTGCTTTAGTGCTAACTAAAATCCATTAAGTACTGATGTCAGAGTTCTTTTAAAAAGCTTTGGTTAAGTACAGCTGAAGCAATACGCTGTATACTCAGTTGGTACGTGACTGTATTGTCTGCCTCATAAACAATAATCTCTGTAGTATGACAACTTTATTTTCTGTACACCAGCATCGAAACTAATTGGATGAGGATTTCAAGCAATGATTAAAAGGCACTGCTAAAATAGCAGCAATCAAAAAAATGAAACAGTATTCAGATACTACATCTATTGGTGCCAATGTAATGTGGATATTTTTTTCTTGTAATGAACGGTAAATGCTCCTGGATAAGATCAGACAGCTGAGTTTGTTTATCCCTGGAAGTTAATACTGGAAAACTCTGCACTGCTCTTTTCCAAAGTAAAGAGATCACAATATGGTAAAAAATTTACTTTTTTTTTAATGAATGGCCGAAGTCTGTGTGTTCCAGAGGTAATGGAGTTAAAACAGAAAAAACCAAACCACGTCAGTAAGCCACATTGACATTTCAAACGCTCACTGCTGCAATAAATGGCGGGTTTGCTTCTCTTTTTTTTTTTTTTTTAATTTGCTTCTCAAAGGCAAAAATGGCTGTGATATTTAAATTAAAATTAGTTAATGAAGCTTAAATCAAATCTGATTCAAGATCATGAGTTTTAGCAGTGATGTAACTGATCAGAAGGCCATACCAAAATATTATTCAGGCTGTGCTTAGTGAATATTAAGGTACTTCTTAGCTAAGCTGAAATCATGCAGGTATTTAGTTTATTTCAGAAGTACAACAACATAGGATATTTTTACTGACACAGTTTGTTGGATTTTAAAGAAAGCAAACATAGGCTTCTAAACAGCATTAGCAGCAAGGTAGCATGGTAGGATGTCTCTTCCTGAGATTAATGGTCTCTTTTCATGCAACATTTACCATGCACAAGTTAAAAACAATCAGTGACATTTCATTTTTAGTTCTCTTTTTTGTATAGCTTTGGGCAGGACTGAATAAATAAAAATACAAAGCAAACTGAAACTTTTTTCTGATTCAGGATACTGGGCTTTCTGAAAAAAATGTGGTCCTGAGAAACTTGTAATCAGTGTTGGCTTCTTCAGAAAACACAAAATATCCATAATTTAGAGCCTGCTGTAATGAATATATCCAGCGTCTCATGTTACATTTCCAGCAAGCAGCACATACATCACATATTATTTTGCTATTTGTAAATATAATTTACTTATTTATTTACAATGAATTATATGAGGTCTTAGCAGAGCTTTACCAAGTCTCAAATAAATTATTTCTATTTATTGTTACGCATCACTGCTTCATCTGAAGAAAAATGGGTTTTCTTGTTGCCTCACTCCAGTATGGAAGAGAACATGAAGAGGTACATGGGTCTTGATGTTTCCAGGGGCATCTTATGAGGTCCCTCCATATATGTTCTCACAACTTTGTTCTCCAGGCTTCACTTGGCCTACTCTCAAATGAAATTTCAAACTTTGAGGACTGTATAGTCAATCATTTAACTGCTTGCAGATAGAGAAATCAAGAAGTCTTCCTTATTAACGCAGACATTATCTCTGATTCAACAGCTCCTCTGGTTTAACAGGTATCTACACTTTCTTTCTGACTATTTATCTTTCTCTCTCTTTTTTTTATTTTTTTATTTTTTTGCCTTTATACAGTGCTAGCTATTTACTACCGTGTGTCACAGGATACAAGCAAGTTATTGCAAATTGAGCAAATATAGGTAATCATCCTCTTGGTTATCAACCTTGAATGTGTTTGTGAGTGTTGTAAATGTTTTCTCCAAGTGCTACAAACGCTTTTTTTTTTTTTTTTAAACTACCTTACAGTACTGTAAAGCTTCTATTTTCAGTGAATTTGATAGCTTGATGGGTTTGAATAACTCCAGATTGATAACTTATTTGTTTACTAAACTTGTTTCAGTTTTTATCCTCAAGGTTTGCCTATAGTGCTACTGATATATCTCATGTAGAAGTAGATGAATATAATGGATTGATTCTGGCCAGCAACTAAGTACGTACCCCAATGAACACCCACTCCCACATTGAGTGGGAGAGGGAGAAAAAAGGAAGAGCAAAAGCAAGTAAAAAAATACACGTTGTCTGAGGTAAAGATAGTTTAATAACTGAAGGAAGGAGACAAATAGTGATGGAAAAGCAATCACCACTAGCCACAATCAAACTGATGCCCAGTCAGTCTCCAAACAACAGTTATTTTAAAAAGAAAGCCACCCAGTTTTCGTTGCTGCAAATGACATTTTTCACCATGGAGTAACCCTTTGGTCAGTTCAGGTCAGCCATCCCAGCTCTGTACCCTCCCAACCCCTTGCCTGTCCCTGGCCCTCTCACCAGAGTATGGAGAAGCAGAGCGCACTCCAGTGCATCAGCAACAGCCAAAGCACTTGTGTGTTAGCAACACTGATTAAATCACAGATGCAAAACAAATCACCATACAGGCTGCTGTGGAGGAAATTAACTCCCTCCCAGCCATGCTCAATACAACAAACTTGGTCTGAACTAGGTGGCTCAGATACTGCTGAAACGTGATGATGGCAGCATAAATTACCTTATCCCTTGGCCTGCACAAGTGCTCCAAGGGCTAAGAAGGGTTGCACTAATGGTGAAGGATTTTCCTCAATAGGGATACTAGCAGCTTTTCTGCTTGACTAGCAGTGTGTTTTTATAGATGCAGTATCTTTTGGATCTTTCTGCCTTGGCCAAACTTGGTTGAAACTGGCTAATATTGAAAAGCTTCTGTAGGAGGGTTGATAGACAGCTCCACACACAAACAGGGTCAGACAGATAAGAAACTAGGAATAAACAAATAAACATATATATTTACAGTAAATTCTCACCATGCTACTGGGGAGTAGATTGAAGTCAGAGAGGTGAAGCTAAGGAAGCTGAACAGCCTAATTTTATCATTAAATGATGTCTACATGAATCATTAAGCATCCAATCTTCAATTTTAATTCCCACATTGAATTGAAACCACAAGTTCCCTATTAATCTAAGGGAAGAGTTGCATACATTTGGATAGACAGCTGTGATAAATTGATTCATTTCTGCACGTTCCCTTTTTGAATCATAGAATCACAAGGTTGGAAAGGAGCTAGAAGATCACCTAGTCCAACCATTGGACTTTATAGGAAGCATGAAGTTTGTTAGATTTCAAGCCAAAACCTGGGCTTTGTCCTGTGGTGTTAACGGATGTTGTTTCTACCAAGTTGTGGGGAAAAGGAAGCTGGCATTGATTAAAATATTCAAAACACATCAGTGATGAAAATTGCAGAAATCACCTAATTCATTTTTACCAAACGTTCCCTGTGTGTCTCTTGACTACTGATGAAGTTTGGAGCAACCCAACTCTTATCTCAGTTAAATATCTTACACTGATGGGATTACATCAGCTGCAGACAGCTTGCCTTTTGCAGCAATTTAAAGATCACTTGGGCACAGGCAACGCAAATCCTTCATCACTAGGGAGGACGTTTGTCACAGGTGATTGCAGTCAAACTTATTTCTGTTGCAGCAGCTTGGTGATAAATGGATCATTGGACCAGCCTTCTCACTTCATGCAGCTTCTGAGCATGTAATGCTCTAGGGGGAAAAGATGAGAGGAGGAAAGACACTAAAGGGAATTTCAACGATCTTGATTTTTGCTCTGCTAGATTCCAGCTCAGACGCTATTTATTGTTAAGGGAAGAATAGAGAGTTTTTCCAGAGGGGGTTCTAATGCTGTTTATCAGTAGGTGACAGTGTTTGAAATAATGCCATGTATTTATAATCGCATTTTTCTATTTAGGTTATCTCATGGGGATTCTTAAGCCTTTTTCTCTTTCCTAATTGAGCTTATATACTATGATGTCTGATAGAATATAAGCTGTATTGCTAGATAATAATCTTAATATATATAAATGAGGCACATTTTAAAAGAACTATTTTCACTCTTTATTTCAGGATCTAAAAATGCTGAAGTTTAAATAAGATGTTGTCTTCTTTGCCACTTATGCATTTTCTAACTTTTTTTCCCAGTGTTACCACGTAGCACCAACTAAATAAATAGTATTCTAGAGAAACTGAGTAAAATATTAAGAAGGTATCCTGCATTTAGGAGATAAAGACATATGTGCTATATACTTTTTGGAACACATACTAATCTGTAACATTTATAGAGTTTTTGTTTCTTTCTGTAGGAATAAGAAAAAATCTCTCCAACTCTTTAACAGTTTTTTTTTTTTTTTTTTTAGTAAGGAAACAAAAATGAAATTCTTCATGATTGTAATATGAAAGCCTATGTAATGTGGGTTTCAAGAATACGCGTAACATTTTAGCAAACTGCTTAATGGAAAACCCAGAAGCAAATGTTAGCACCACCAAGTAAGTGCCCTTAGGGCATCCTCTCTGTAAAAAGCAGTGCTTTGTCAGACACCATTTATCCAAAATATGTTTGAATGTTTCTGGAAACTCTAAGAATTTCGTGTTTGCTGAGAAAACGTAATAATATTAAATCTTCCCATGTAGCTATAAAGCCTTTGCAGTTCACTCGTGTCCTACCCCAGTAAGAAGGGGAAGGAGCATTTTGGTTTTATTTTGAATGTAAAGCTTTATGCCATCTTCACTTCCTAATTACAGACATAGTGAATTTTTGTTTCACAGCTGCTCATGGTAACAGTAGCACCATAGAAGCCTACTGATCTACCACTAACATTTTGATCAGGACTCATTCAAAAATAGTCTTTGCATCGATAAAAGGTAAGAAAATTAAATTTGAAAGCTAAAAGTTCATATGCAATTGAAAAAGTTTTGCTGTGAAGGGAATTGTTAGGGATACTTTTACCTTTAGGGGTTATTGTCTCTTACATGTTGACTCTACAGTTTTTGTTAGCAGTGGTCGTAGCTAACACACAAATGGCTGCAATATCAAACGTCCCGCTCTGTAGCACAGGGGAAGCTGTTAAGCAGGATAATATCACAATTTCATCCTCCTCCTTCTGTCTGTTTTTACGTTAATTCTGCACAGGTCAGTCTCTGCTAGCAAAGAGTGCCACACGTATCACTGAGAGAGGCTGTGTATGAGGATATATGGGACTAAAAGTTGTATATAAGATAATGGGAGAACTGCATATCTGAAATCTGGATTTAATGAGACATCCTTCTCTAGGTGACAATCCAGATTCCTTGTTTGAATTTGTTACTAAGTTCAATTACGTTTCTGTAATGAGAATCTACCTCATCTTAGATGAGGAGCATCACTCTCTCAAATACCTTTTTGGTGTATGGAAAGCATTTAGAGGAAGCACAAACAGAACAACCATAATAGGCCCTGATTTTTCTTCCCTTTTTTCTGAAGTGCAATGCCAGTGATTATGAAGGAAGCTGCTTACTAACTTCAGCAAGGATGACAGAATCAGACTCATTCCCCTAGCCTCACTTTGCAGGTAAGTTGTGAAAATAAATTTGGACACTAGAAGAGTCAGTACCATTAAAAATGCCCATGAGGGTTTCAACGTGCAGTTGGTGTTGGGGAAAAAAAAGCCAGTTTTGAATAACTTCTCAGTAAGAGAGGCCTGCTTCTTCTGTGCTTTGAAAAAGGGAAGGGGCAAGCCATAGAAACTAAAACCAATGGAACATACAGGTAACATGTGAGTAACCTGAGTAACATATGAGAAGGCAATCAGTTTGCACAGGCTTCTTTCATTCTGTCATTTTCACTTTTGACCTTGTAGCATACCTTTTGATGTTAGCGTGTGTAGTATACAAAAGCAAACTGAAGCAGTGCATCAAAGCACTTGCCAGCTCTGCAAAGTGCATCATCTCATGCTGTATCAACAGTTCGCTACTCAGAGTCATTTCAAGATCTGTCACATGTCTCTGTACTGCCACCTCCTTAGGAGGTCTAAGTGTTGGGAGGGAAAGCAGTCACTGTGCCTCTATTACCTCTTTGCACAGATCTGGTTGCAGTGAAGACCTTGGCAAACGTCCTCTAAAGAACTTTGCTGATGTGGCTGAAGACATAGCCATGGCTGTCCTTGTGCCTTGCCCTTCTTCTGTGACTTGCCTCATCCCCACAGGCAGTAAACAGTGAACAGTTAGCCTTTGGAAGTGACTTTGTTGAAAGTTTGGGCTGTGCCTTGGCACGGTTAAGACATAGGCATATGTTGTTCCTGTCTCTTCTATAGGAACCATAACCCCAAAAAGACAGAAGGGACAGGCAGGAGTGACCAATAATACCTGAAAATGCCCCTGCAAGATTTGCTGGAGTCTGACTGATAAGAAGTCCCTTAACTATCTTGGTATACACTTGAAGGGCCACAGTCTCCTGTAGTGTAAATCAGTTCTCATTGCTGTGGAAATCCATGAATCTATGCCAGGTTTACATCAATTAACTCACTCAAAAAATGTTCATAGTTCATGTCCTGGTAAATATTTAGAGAGCAGAAGGCAAGGTTCCCCATACTCTGCACTGACCAGATGCATGTCAGGGTAGGGTGTATATTTCCCTCTATGGAGCTGCAGGTCCATCCCTGCCTGCCCTCACATTACCTCCAAAAAGAGCACCCACAACCTTCTCCAGTGTGATCTGCAGTCCCTCAGAGGGCCGAACAAAACATTAGGGGAATTCAACTCTTGCCTAATTAAGACAATGCAATCAACTGGTCCACAAACATTTAAGGATCTTCTTAATAACTCTATTTTTATCAGCTTGAGTGCCAGACACTGTAGCATGAGGTGATCATTAGTGCTAATATTTGGAGCCAGGGAAGTTTTTCTCTTGCTGTATTTTCTTCCCTTGTAAGTATTTGCTCTGTTAACCCACTCCCTCTGCCTTTATTGTGCCAGCTCCCATTTGCTGCTAACATCCAGTATAAAGTAAATTGCTCTAAATTACTTTAAAAATATGGCCATGCTTCCAAAAATACATTCTAAAGAGGCAGGTGTGATTTTAAGAAAAATGAAAGAAAAATATTAGGACTGCTTTAAGTGGGGAAAAAAAAATAAATGGGAAAGAAGTTTCTTAGGAGATTTTTTTTTTTTTTGTGGGAAAATGTATGTTTGCTTTCATTTCTTAATTCGTATGTGTCTTTTAGATTCCTAAAATATAATATACCTATAATAAAATAATGCTTACAAAATTAAACAATTTCTGTTACCCAAGCCTATCAATGGTTGCCTCTATTTAGCTGTGGAGTATTATTAGTAATATTTTAGCAGGTCCTACAAAGTCTCATTGTGCTTCACATCAGTCAGTTATGAAAAAGAATACTGTTCATGCCCAGTGCCTCAACCCAGATGGCTGGCCTTTCCTCCCTTCACTCCCTGTAGTGTAATAAGAGCAATAGTCTGGAGCAAGTTGCACTTGTTGATGTATCAGATTCTATGAGGTTCTGTTCCAATAAGAGAACTGGAACTTGATGGCAAAATGCTATGAAGGACGTTGAACTCCTCCAGCTCAGATATACAGTGATTCCGTGCATAGCCTAGAAATCCTGTTTGGCTGCTGGATAAAGCATTCCACTCAAGGCAGAAGCCTGACAGAGGGTTTGTGCAAACCTTACTTGTATTCTTACGTGACAGAGGGCCCTGCAAAGGCAAGTTGCTGCTATTTGAAACTCAGTATGTCTTGGCGAATGGAGCTAGCTATAAGTTGTCTTCATAGAAGCTGTTTGGGAACTGCTGAGTCACGGCCTGAACCTCTGATCACCTGAGGTGAGCAATGAGTCAGCCACAGAGCACAGGTGAAGGCAATTCACCTGTGTTACTGGAAGGGGTGGAGCCTGGCTCCACTTTCCTAGACCCCATTTAAGAGCTGACTACCAGTGGAAAAGGATCTCTTCTGGAGATCCTCTCCTCTGGAGTTTCATAGTGAGCCCAGGATATGGGTAAGCATCCTATCTATTCTCTTTTGGTATAATAACTGCTTAGCCAAACTCTCTGGTGTATTTCATAATTATAACATCTGTACATTCATTGATTATATAGAAGCTTTCTTAATTTCAAGTGGACTTTAGGAAGGTGCCTTTGGCTCAACTCATTGCAGGAGGCAGGGTCCAGCTGGTGTTGTTTCATCAGTTACAATGCAGGTTTATTATCTGAGTTCATTTCTTTGCCTACAAATAGTGTTTGAATTAAAACGGGGGGAAAAAAAAAAAAAGTAGTTTCCACCTACTACGTAAAATGATTTTCCTCCAAAATGGGCTTTTTAAATCATTTTTTGTTATGGTAACACAGTAGGTCTTTTAATGGTGCTACTGTAAGATGTAGATTTTTCAGCCTTGAATTTTAGAGCTCCTTTATCTGTCCTGAACTGAATGCTTTTTTTTTTTCTTTCTTGATATTCCCCTCATTAAGAAAAAGAGATGGCAAAAGAAGGCTAGAAGAGGACAGAAGAGGACATTTTCAGTGTATAAACAAACTCAGACTACTCTGTCACTGTTGTCTTAAATGCTTCAACCCATTGTGGGTGGCAAGAGAAAGCAAAGCCTTGGGAGTCAGCTGCAGCCATCTGTCTCCAAGGAGCAGCTGGTGGTGAGATGCTGATGTTAATGAAATGGGATTGCTCAGTGCTGTTGATTTACTGCAGTTAGTGTAGCTAATTCTGACTCATGCTACATTATGGCTACCATGCCTTGAAGGCAGCAGGCCGTGATCATAGTGATTGTTGATAGTGATGATAAGACTTATGACACCAGCGGTTCAAAAAAGGTGTGAAAAGTAGTAAATTCAGTGTGTTTATGTCGACTGTTTTGTGCTTGAATTGCCAAATGACACACCCCAGAGCTTAGACTCGTGATTCTTAGTCATCCAGTTGTTGATGAGTAGGAAATGACATTAGCTGTGTTATTCAGATTGGGGGGAAAAGAAAAGACACAGTGGGGTTTCTAGGATTAATAACATTGCTAGCCTGAAATTAAGAATATGAATAAGTCTGTGTCAAATTGCTCTGAAAACTGTTAAACCTGCTGCTGTGTCGAAGGGCTGGGTCTGAGCTGGCACTTTCAGGGTACAGGTTTATCAGGCTGTATGTATACAAGACTTTTGCTAACATTTAGTGACGTGAGCTCAGAAACACCTGAACTTGTATGATAAATGACGCTGACAGTAGGACTACAATGAAGATTCTCTGCAGAGCAAGAGGTGTCTCTTAGTAGCAGTTGAATTCCTTTGGCCCAATCAATTTTGAATACGTCAAGCAGAAAAATACCTGACGTACTCAGCTTTGGTACTTCTGTATTTTCTTCTGCATTTCTATAAAACTACATTGTTGGTGTTTCTAATGACATTTTTATGCCTTCTAACACAAGCTTGTGTCTTGTCAAAGTAATTCTGATTCTGGGTTATTCTGGGTCAGTATTTCCCAGAAAACAGTCCATTCTGTGTACCGTATATAGTAGTTTCCAGGAGGGATTATCTAAACTTGTGATCATGACATCTATCTGACATAAGACCCTGGGTACGTGAGTCCTTGAGTCCCATCTGTGAAGCAGTCTTCTCATGAGGTGTGGCTTAGCAACTGTTCCAAGGTACAGCCTTAGTACTGGTGTTTAAGTGGCCGTCTTCAGGAGGCTCACCCCTCCAAGGCTGACTGGGAGAATTTCCCAGCTTCTGGCTGAGCCTTTTGGGCATTTAGCCATCATGTCACTTAGCAGAGTTTCCTACTGGACAGGTATTTGGAGCCAGGCCTTTGCCTCAGGCCAGAGGAATGTATCAAATAGTGAGAGGGACCCAGCTGCCTAAAGCAATGCAGTGCTCTGAAAATGCGAGGACTGGTTTCAGGACAGCCTGCCAGTGGTTTTTAAGAGGTTGCTAATTACTATCAATTGCAGTATTTTTCCAGAGGAAGTGGATTGCAATTTCAAATTCACAATTGCAATTTCATGCAAACCACAAAGGAATCATCAGAATAAGCAGTCATTAATTAATCATTCTCCTGTGCTGGATTCAGCCTGCTGACCAGCTCCACACCTGATTGTCATACCCCAAGCCTTTCAAAGGATCACAGAAGGAAGATCTAGCAGAGCAGCTTGTGCTGTGAAGCAAAGGCAGAACACATGTGGAGAATAGTGGCCCTTATCCTGAAGCACTGGGGGCTGTTGCTGTGGTTTGTGCTGGAGGCCATGCTAAGCACTGAGACAGATGAAAATTCAGCAGCTGGAGGCCAAAGTAATCTCTTGTGCAAATAACCTGGCCTTCTATGTCTTGCAGTGGTTGTGGCTGTGCCACTGCACCTTGGCTGTAGTGTCTTGGACAAGGTATGCAATCATCACTTGGTTTGCACCTATGCAAAGACATCCCTGCATTACATGGCCTTCATACATCCCTAGCAAGTCATTTTCAGCTTTGCCCCACATGCAGGCTGCAGGCCAGCAGAGTATAGTATTGAGTTGGAACCAAATGCATAAAATTTTACAGTTAAGGTTTCAAAGATAAAAAAAAAAAAAAAATTAGTAGATGCCAACAAAGCAATCAGAATTTTGCACACTGAGCCAATTACACTTCAGGAAGTATAACATCACACTTCCAACAATGTTTCCTTTACAGCCTGTCTTAAGAGCATTGAGGAGTCTTAAATACTCTTAGCGCTGCAAGGCTGATGCTCCTGAAAACTATTGTCATTTTTCTTGCATGTGTTCAATCTGATTGTCCTTTCAGGGTCTTATTTAGTCAGAGTACCTTCCTCCCTCTTGCCAAAAAATGATCTGATGTCTTACTATGATTTCCAGTTATTTTATATAAAACCATTTCTTTCTTAAATAAGGTTTCCATTCTCACCTGAGTGTTTTATATTTAGGAGCTACTTCCCCTTTTCTCTGTAACTCAGTATTTTTCTAGATACAGCATCCTTATACAAAAGGCAGGAGCTGTGTCTGTGTTTACTGAGATCAATGAAATGCCACCAAGAGCAAGATAAGGACAGATCATAAAAAGCAAAGGACTGAGGGGGTCAAGGCAGAAAACCTGTCTCCTGCTGTGACACTGCAAATGCGTAGGTTCCCCAGACCACAGTTTTAGAGGAGTAGAATGATTAACTGGGGGAAAGCAGAGGAAAAGTAATGCCCCATATGTTTTCCATACAGAATGCACAGATTTGCTATATTTGCGAGAATAAGACTGTCTAATTATATAGTGTACCATATTTTTTTCAAAGATATCACAGGCAGACCAAAGCAAAATCAGTCAACCTTTTCTGAATCTTTCATCCCCTTTTCTCTGACCCTCAGCTTCTAATGCTGTTTGTCTCTGCATTCCCTGTTACCATTTCTTATACAGTTTGCTTCTGCAGTTTGGTATCAAAGATCTTGTCTCCACTTTATTTAATTCCTTCATGTGCATAGTAGACATCTGTAAGAACTGTAAGCATTCAGCTTTCATCCAATTAGCTTTTAGCTAATGCCTTTTTATATAAAAGTCTATTTCCTCAATCACTGCCTCAATTTAAGAAAGAGATCAACAATACTGAATATCAGTCATCTCCATTTTTGAGGGGTCAACTTCTCTCTCACTGAGTACCTTACTTTATAAGTTGCACCACTGAATATAACCCTCAAGCCCTCAATAACCATACTTCCCAGAACCGTAAAGCGTGAGAGTTTTGTGAATAATTTTTGAGTTCCATTGAAATAGGGAATAAAATTTGACACAGATCAATTCTTCAAATACATCAGACTGCACAAAAATAGATTATATCTACTCCCAACAAATTATATCCATGTTTGTGTGAAGGGTGTTGCACAGTGGATATTTCCTTCCACCTAAACAGGGTTTAACTTTGTTTTCTTTGGGAAGCAGACAGCTTCTGGATGGCAATCTTTACAGAAGTAGAACGTAAGGGAACGCCGGATAGAGACTGCAACAGCTGAGGCAAGGGTTGTATCCTGCCTTCTATCTCCAGCGCAGAAAATGTGGTGCAGAATTGGTGAGAAGTGCATGTGGGCAACACGTCCTTCAGTGAGCAACACATAAGGATGAGTATTTTGCCTGCCACTTGTTAAAAGATTGTTTTTTTAATGACCTCTCCACTTCTGTGTAGTTGAATGACAATGAGATAATCAAATGCTAGCTTCAGTGTAAATTTGGCAAGGGATCTAGAGTTGCTCCCTGGCAGAATAAAGATGAATGCTTTAAGCATGGTTTACAGCTGCTGTCTTTTATGGGCAGAGAGAGCATGCAGCCATCCACAGGGAGAGGACGCTTCTACAGAATTCATTACAAGACAGATTAAGCCGTACACGCTTATTGCAGTGACTGTCCTTTCCAGTAAGTTTGCAAAAGTTCCAAGTAGCAGGCTCACCAAGCCCATCTCTATTCACTACTGAAACATTAAGCAGCCTTTCCCCTGAAATAATTTCCTTTTCTAGGTGAAGAAATGTACGAGCTGAAAAAGGATGGCTGTGTGGATTTGTTTCTGACTGCTAAAGTCTGCATAGCTATATATTCAGATCAGGTACTGCCCTTGAAAATCTGGAGAGCAGCCAGTGTGTCTCTTCCCTGGTAAACTCAATGTAAACAGAATGGGGCATAAGCAGCATTTGTTTTTACAGGGTCAGAGCTTCTCTGACTTTCAAGCTCAGCTTCCAAGCTTCTCTGGCTTCCAAGTTCAGACCAAGATTTTTTTTCTATGCTGTTTCTTCTCTCTGCTTCTGGAAGAACGATGGTTTCCCTAGTACTGCTAAGCAGCACTTAATTTGCAGCTGCAAAGTGATCTTTCCTCTAAGATCTTCAAGGAATTTCATGCCCAGACACATACCCATGACAGATATTGGCATCTTTCTATTTCCAAGGTCCCATTGAAGTTCTCACATTTTTGGTTGCTTAGCTCCTCCTGTGCATGTAGTTTTGTAGAGTGTGTATGAAAAATGGCAGCTCAAACACTTGCACATACAGATACTCTAAAGCTAGTCACCTGAGCAAACAACTGTGGGCCTAAGGTGGTATGCAATGATGTCTTCATTGCTTTCAGAAAAGAGTGAAAATAATCTGTGATACACCTATTACATTTGTGTTTACAAGGAAACAACAACCCCTCCTTTCCTTATAGGTAGATTCATACTGAACTTTTAAAACAGACGTGGAAATTCTTTCACTTGTGTAAGGAATGCTTATTTTGTGTAGTTGGGAAAAAAGTGAGTACAGTTCTGCAAAGAGTAATTTTTTAAACTTTCTTATGATATGATCCTTGGCATTTCTTAGAGGGATGGTATTCAAAATAAATGAGTCCTTTTTTTCCCACAACTTTGCATGGCGTTAGTCTTTCCATATGTATTAGACATTGTAAAGGGTTGGGTTAGGCAGTCAGGAGCTGAAATTCCTCTACTGCACTTCACACAGCTCTCTTTCTTGCTAATGCACATTCAATTACAGAATGAATCTTTTTAAAAACTAACTGTGGACCCAAGGTTTAGTTTTAACAGGATATTTCCATGTATGGGTACTGTATAGCTTCTGTGTAAGGAAGTGGTTATATTTTCTGTGAAGAAGGTGGAACCAGTATATAACTGAGGTAGAAAAACTTGCCCAGTAAAGCTAGTTACTTCAGCCAAAAAAGAGTGATTTTTCACTGCCATCCCACACTAGCATATTTAAATTGATACACCTGCATGTGTGTTAGCTTTCATTTTTGTTCTCCAACAGTTAACATTTATTGGCTGGTATACACTTATTTTCATCTGGTTTCATAAGTAAAAAAATATGAATCAGTGCTATATATATTAATCATCACCAAGACTCTTGTACTTGTTTGTTGATTTTAATGAAGCCCCAGAAAAGAAGCCGAGCTCTCAGATACAATTACTTTCCCACAGATTTCATAAAGACACATAAGTCAAGTACAGGAAAGACTTCCTGTTATTGCCCACACAAAGGGATAGCTGGCAGTACAATCTTTATTACATTCAGCCTACACAGAAGAGGAACATTATGAATGCTTTAAATGAGAGAAATGTGTCATTTATAATACATATCTTATTAGACATCAGAGAATCTAACCATAAGACACACAGCAGTAGCAAACTGGGCTTCCTGAGCCCAGCTGCTCACAGCAGTGCATCATCATATATTCCTATACAGTATACACTCCATCAATCTAGCAGCATCAATACTACGTGTGCTGCTTCTATCATTAGGCTGCTATAGCTAGAACTGCAGTGCTTCCAAGAATAGATAAGCTCCTAACTAAATCAAATTTCTGAAATCAGATTCTTAAAGCACTTGAAAGTAGTAGGGCTGGGGTCTGTCTGTTAGAACAAGCAAGCAATTTCACTTCTGTTGTGTTAGATACCTGGATCCCTTCCTGATCTGAGTGCACATCTAGCTCAGCAGAAGGTTTTTGTTGGTTTTTACTTTGCTTGTTTGCTTGCTATTTCTTGCAGAAAGATTCATTGAAAGTTACCCATTTTAAGCACAGTGAGAAATGGTCCTGCCATTGCAGCAGAGTCATCACCTGGTATAAGTTCCTGACTCAACTCCTGAGTCTTGCCCAATGCAAATAAGCTATTTATGTGCCCACAAGCAAGAAGAAAAAAAACTGCATTGAAAGTGTAAATTCAAGCACTCAAAAGGAAATGCCAAAACTGAGACCTGAAGATACTCAGTTTAGCTGTCCTTGGCTGTATGGTGGGATTTTTAATTAACTGTACACATCTTAATCCACTCTATTCGCTGCTCTGGAGGTTAGAGCTTAAGGAAAGTTCATCTGATTCCTTTCTATTATCCACGTTGATAGCACTTAAAAAAAAAACACAGTGAGGATCTGACAAACTTTGCTCTTAATTATAGAAGCATCATTTGCTATAGGCTTTTCTGTTTCAGTCATTACCATGGAATCTAACAGCTTCTAAGATTGGCACACTTACTTTTCAAACTTCAATTTAAATAAAAGGGTTACATTATTCCCATTTTCCTGGTTAGATTTTTTATAAAGATGCATTCTGTCAAACTGAAGATTTCTTTCCCTTCTGTAAATTTTTCTGAAATGTGAAGCATTCACAAATTGTTACATTAAGCTGCAGCTTAATAATAATGAAAACAAGAAGCCAGGTTTTTATTATAATTTCTCAGAAAAAGGAGGAATGTAAAAATAATCAGCTGCAGAGATTTTGTTCTCAGAGCCGGATCAAAAAAGATATATGGGTACTACCACATTTAGTACTAGATGCCTGATTTCTGAATACTTGGCTCATAAAAAAAATACCTAGATCCTGAAGGAGATGCCTTCAACTAAAACCCGGTATGTGTAGGACACAAAGCTGCTTAAAATAGCTGATAGGAGATGCTTAGGTAGGGGATGCTTAGCTGAGTTACACACTACCTTGCTTAGGGATTACAATCTCATCTCCCTACCTAGAAGTGTCCCTTTCTAAGATGTGTGCAAAAGACCAGCCTTTTAAAGTATGGCTGTGAAAATACCCTTTCCTAATCCTCAGTAGTTAGACCACTACTAGCCTGAGTATATTAGTGAGCTGGATTCAACGCTTCCATGTCTGAATGGCGCAAACTTGCTAAATTTTGGCCTCCTTAAAGAGTACATATATTCACCAAGAAGAATCTTACAAAGCCCTCAGGTCACCATCAGGTCTTAACAGCCCAGACCAGCCTCATCTGAGACCTGCACTCACATGCTCTGTCCTTAGAAATTGGGCCCATTTAAGTTCAGGTCATTAAGTTTCTGCATGAGATATATTAGGAGGTGGATGTGCTGTCAGTTCTGTCTCCGGCCTTGTTTCCTGGCTGAACCCATGTTGCAATCTTGACTCTCTCTCTGACCCCATCTCCTAGTTAGACTGCCTGAACAAACTCTGCACTACTTATTGCTTCATCTTCAGGGGGTCATCAGGAGACCCTGATGAAGTTACTGCTGGCGCTCTGGTCAGCTCTCTGATCCAGACTTGTCCTCCTTTGTGCAGCTGCCTTGCCCTTTCTGCTCTCTGATAGATACAGCATCTTGCCCTTCCCATGCATGGCCTTTTTAGATGGGATGCTTCCCTGTAACTCAATACTCAGCGTGCTCCTGGAACTAGCCAGAAGTCTTGCTTATACCCTTCTTTTGCCTCTCCATAAACAACTTTGAATCATAGAATCCTTAGAGCTGGAAGGGACCCTTAAAAGCCATCTTGTCCAAATCCCCTGCAGTGAACAGGGATCCCTACAGCTAGATCAGATTGCTTAGAGCCCTGTCCAGCCTGACATTGGGTGTCTTCAGGTATCCACCACCTCTCCAGGCTGCAGCGTCAGATGCACGGACTCAGATGTGAACAATCCAAATCGTTTATTACAAGCTCTCACATCACTTATATACCTTCACAAGTTTTCTAGCTTTCTTATCCACTCCTACAACTTTCCCATCCACCTTTACACGTCAACAGAGCATTCTACAAAATACTCTTCAATCGTTCATACAGGCACTTATCCAATCAGAGCCGTGAGATGTTCTTTCTTCTTCTAGAGGTGTCCTTGGTTCTCATGATGTTTATCTTGCTCCACAGCTGCTGCTCTGAACAGTTTTTCTTGTATTCCCACACTAGGCAGCCTGTCCCAGTGCCCCACCACCCCTATTGTAAAAAACTTCTTCCTTATATCCAGCCTAATCTTCTGTGCTTTAGTGATGGCTTAAAGTCTTTAAATGATTCTACATTCAGGATGAATAGGGATGCTGTATGGCTGCTACGGACCAGGATGTCACAGATCATGCCGGAGCACTCCAGCCCCAGTGTAACTGCACGACATGCGGAGCTGACAATGCCGCCCGCGGCGACGCGTCATCCCCAGCACGATCGCCTTCTGATACTCTGGGTATTTAACAGACGCGGTTCTCGCTGTTCCCTATTCAGGAAGCCACTTGCGACTCCACAGCCAAAGCCGAGCAGCAAACGTTTGTGCTCTCACAGGCGGCGATCACAGCGCGTCAGGAAACCCGCTGCTCGCTTGCACGGCTACCACCTGCATCTCTCATGGTGTCCAGACGGAGCAGCCGCTATTCTATTTCCCAATTTCTCCCTCAAGCGGCAGACGCACACAGGTGCCCTTCACCCCGCAGCCCGTCCCCAGAGGGCCCGCACGCCGCCACAGCCCAGCCCGCCCCGTCTCGACCCCATTGCCAAGGCTCAGCCCGGCGTTCCGTTCTCAAAGCCGTCCCAAAGCGGACGACCCCGAGGCGGGGGGAGAGGTCTCCCCCCGGGTCGGGGAGGAAGTGACATGGCGGCGGGGAGGGAAGGCGAGGGGGCCGGGGAGCCGCCCGGCGGGTGGAGCCAGGCAGCCCCGCCCGAGCCCGCCGCCTCCCGGCGCGTGCAAACTAGTGGCAGTTGGCGAGCCGCGGCTCGGCTCGGCGCGGTGCCGCCCGCTCCCGGCGCCTCAGCGCGCGCCCATGCCCAGGCTCGGCGGCGCCAGGTACGTGCTCTTCCCCTGGCGGCCGGAGGGCTCCTCAGGTGCGGGGCTGCGCCTCTCGAGCCGGCCGGCGCCCGGTTTGGAAACAAACAACAAAGAGCCGTCTTCCCCAACCCATCAGCGCCGGCGGCCGGGCGGGGTGTGGGGGTGTGTGCGCGGGGCGCGGCGCGGCGGGAAGCGGGCTGCGGGCTGCAGCCACGAGTTCCTCGGTTTATCCCCCACCCGCCGCCGCCGGCCGCGCCGTGTCTGCCGCCGAGAATCTTCCGGCGCCTCGCGCCGCCCCGGGGTTTCCGTGGAAACGGGAGGAGAGCGGCGGCCTCACGCCGGCCGTGTGGGGGGGTGGGGGCGTCCCCTCTCCTCCATCCGTCCCGTCGTCCCCTGTCAGTGCGGCGGGGTTGTTGGGGAAACGGGCGGGGGTACTGGTGGTGGTGGTGGGCGCGCAGCCCGGCTCGGCCGCAGGCACAGGTAGCGGGGCTGGTTGGTGTGAGCTGAGGCGTGGCGAGGGACGGAGGACGGGAGCCCCTGCCTGGCGGCGCGCTCGCCTGTGGAGCTCTGCTGCCTTCCCGAGGAGGCTTCGGTTGAGGGAAACAATGGCTACGGCCGGACCGAGTGTTGCGGCTAATAGCAAGCGTGGGGGGAGCTCCGAGGAAGGGCTGTGAAGCTAAGGTGCGACCCCCCCCCCCGTGTAATTTTCTCACTGAGTGTGTGCGTTTAAGGCTGAAAAGAGGACGGAATAAAGAGTCTGCTTAAACGATGTCGTGTGGAGGGTTTGGGTCATTATCGTACGTTCCTAAGTTATAAGTGTTTCAGTACTGCGTGTAGAGCTCTAGGAGCAATGTGCCTTACGCAGGTGTTTGTGTGGGACAGCATAACCTTGTTGCTGCATGGAAACCGAAATTCTAAACAAATGGGAGGAAATGAGAAGCTCCCTCTCATCCCCACCCTCTCCCAGAAAATCCCGTGAGTGCTTCTGTACAAACAGCCATGCACCCAGCCCAGGGAGCTGTATGGACGCTCACAGCCTCAGCTGCTGCTGATAACCACTTCTCCCTGAGAGTGAGTTGCAAGGAACTAAAAGCTGGCGTAGCGGGGAAGCAGTAGGAGTGCAGAGCAATGTAAGCTTGAGGCTGTGGCCTTCTTTCTTCACTAACTTCTGATATGGATATTAACAGCACTTTAAACACGCACTAATTGGCATGTGATATGCTAGGACTACCTTTGCATAAGTGCTGAATGCAGTGAATTGATGTGTTATAAATGATTGCTGTCATTTACTGCCTGGCAACTTTCTCTAGCTGTTTGTGACAGATGTAATGCTGCATTTTTCCAAATACATTTTGCTGTGCTATGGATGGAAATCCATTTATGGTCATTGTAGGAATTTTTTTATAAATTTATACATAGCTTTGCTTTTTTCCTTTTAATGTTCTGCATAACAATGCCTGAATAAGCTGTATCTAAAAATGAAATGGTAGCAGTGTTATAGAAGAAAGAGGGCCAGAGTTCATGTGAAAAAATATATCTGAAAATATGCCTGCAGTGAACAGAGGAGGCATTGTAAGCAGCTGGTGGGTAAAAGTTGCTCTAAAGCAAAGTTTGGTTGTATTGTTGGTAAGCATTTAAATAACAGATGTTAGTACGTGCTTCACAAGAAGCTGTAAGCATTGTATTTTCTGAGTGGAGAAACTGCAGAGAGGGGACAGTGCTGGCCCAGAGGCATAGAACAGGGGATAGGTCCAGGAGCAGCACCTCAACATGCAGTTCTTGAGACCCAGTAAGCGTTGGTTTGGGGGACAGCTGTTGGCAGCAAGCCTTGTTCTGCGCAGCCAAAATTGGGAGAGAGTGAAACTGAGTTCAGCTTCTCAGGAAAGAGCTGTGCTTTCTTGAGGTGATGGTTGTGCATCATTTACAGCTTAACATATGTTTTCAAAATAAAGAAAGGCTGCCTTGAAGGTGATGGGTGGGAATCCTATGGCTGACTCTGTCCTACTGAAAAGAGGTGGTCTTGCTTTGTAAACCTTGATTTTATATATTGCTGAAAGATGAAGGCTGGGAAGAGTGCCCCTGGAAATCTCCTCAACCTAGGCAGGTACTGTTATGGCTCTGCTGGGACTAGCAAATGTCATTCTTGCACATGTGTCTGCAGCCCTTAGGACCTGTATTATTAAATTTGGTCTTTAAGAAGTCAAACGTGTGCTGCTTGGTGTAGATGAATACTTCCCTAACTAGCTGCATCACCATTGCTGTTGCTTGTATATCCTGATAAGGGAGAAGAGGAACAAGAGAGCGGCAATGCATTTTAGTGCACTGTGCATATCCTTTATTCAGTGAAAGCTTTTGCAGCTGTGGATCTCCTTAATTGGAGAGAACTTTATACAGGGCAGCTGTCTCCCCAGGTGTGTTTCTTTAGCTTGGTGGGATGCAGTGTGCTTGTCTGTAAGAAAGGAACTTGACCGGAGAGCAGTACCTGTATGCTCATTTGGATTCAGCACTGGTGCTGGGTGGCTGATAGTGTTTTTTTCTCAACTGCTTCTGGTGAGGGCTGGCTTTCCCAGCTATTCGGTTTCAGGGGTTTGGGGAAGTGTATCCATCAGTCTGTTGCTCGCTGTTGCTGTTGCCCTTATCACCTCTGACTAATGCTCCTGTGCTTCCCAGAAACTGCTGAATCATTTCATTTTTTTGCTTTTTTTTTTTTTCTTATTCCCCTTTCCTCCTCCAATGCCTCAGAGTAGAGATGTGGTAGGGTCAAGGTGAGGTCAGAAAAAGAGGAAATGGAAACGAGTGAGAATAACTGTGTTCTGTGGCAAGGACAATGATGCTGTAAAGTCTGCTCTTAGATAATGCGAGGAAAAGATAATGGCCGTAGTGGTTTTCTTGAAAGGGAGCACAAGGAGTGTTAGGGGCTGGATGGGGAGGGCCAACAGCTGTAGTGAACCCACAGCTGGGAGATGCTAGATTATGGCCTGATAGTTGTCTGCTCTTTGTTTTGAACTTAATCTTCTTACTTCTACAACTCCCCTTTCACCTTCAGCTCCTCTGTCTGCTTTGTTAAGCTCATAATGGCACGGTGTAACACAGAAGTCATTTTCTGTTGCTTGCAAATGAGCTGACCTGGCTTGAGGTTTTTGCTGTAGCATAGATAACAGGAACAGGGAAAGGCAATTAACTAGTTCTAGGCTGGAAGGAAGTCGGAGATCACCGAGAGAAGGTTTACTTGCCAGAAGTTAAGGAGCTGCAGGCAGGGACTCGCATTGTGCTCTCATGTATATGCGTGATTGTTTACTGTATCAGCAAAAGTTTGGACAAATATGTCAGAATATGTCATTAATTGCTTTTTTTCTGATCAAACAAAACCAAGTTTCAGTTGTATTTCTCCAGCAGGATTCAGGTGAATGGGAAAGCTTGCCTGTACAGATTCAGTTGGCAGATCATGCGATCTTTTTTCGTCTCTCAGAGAACAGAGGGACACCTAACTGAAAACTTGTTTTTAGAGACGGGAAAAGAAAATCTTTGGGGGAAATCCATGTGTAGAAATTGCATGTGATTACACAAAAGGACTACTGTGTGAAAGTAAATCATGTCCTACTTCTGCTTCTTTTCTCCAGGCTCTTTCTTCACATATCATTGTTTTTCTCTTATTTCTCTAAGTGCTGAAAAACATGGTAATACTGTTATTGCAGATGCTGCTCTGCATTTCTGGAAGCTCTCTGTGTAGCAGCTGACTCTTGAAATGAAATTGAGATTTTCCCACTTTGCCACTGGTGGTTTGTCAAGGGTTAACAGTGCTTTAGTTGATTTTATGGTTCTGTGGATATGTTTAGACAGTGCTGAAGCTTGCACAGACATTTAGTTTCTTTTCTTTGATCTAATACTAGTGAAAATTACATTGAAAACAATTCAGTAACATCAGTGTCACCAAATCAACAGGCAGTAGGCAGCAGGGGTACCACTGTCTTCCCACAACCAGTAAATGTAAAACAAGCATCTAGAGGAGCAAAGTAATTGAAAGAGAATGTCCTTTCTTGTCAGCCAATGGTGACAGGCACAATAAGCTTATAAATAAGCAGAAGGATAACTAGGAGCATATGGATCCCAAATTCATTGAGCCTTTGTTGTGTTGCTGCCTAGTTTTCACATGGATATGCATAATCCTCTGAGTGCATGCGTTAAGTACTGTGTTTCTCCTGACAGGTGACAAAAGAGCTTCATTCTGAAATGAAGCCTTGTAAAACTGTCCCGCGTTCATTTTAACTTACTAGGACAAAGACTCAAAGCCAGGCATTTAAAAGGGTTTAGGCACCTGAAGCTGTGCAGGGAAAATCCAGGTCGTTGTTGATGTACTTAATTTCCTTCCTAGAAAGTTTGTAAAAATGCTACTGGATTCTTACCAGAACGTTTAGGAACTGTAACATTTTGGCACACCTGCAAGTCAATGCAGGTCAAGTAAATGCACCATTGCCAAATAAATCATTTTGCTGAAAGTCTATGGTGGCTTTGACTAGCTGTAACTTTAGGTACTGAGAATACATTGATTAATTATATGACACTTGGCAGTTTCTGGGGGATAATGTTTTCCAAATAACAAGAACGAGCAAAGCTTGTTGAGAGATTTCTTTTGGCTTCAGCAGGATTTGAATGAGGACCAAAATGAAACTTGCCTTTGTTATTGGACTTGATAAAGCCTATGTCTGTGATAAAGGCTTTTATTCTCTGAAATTCTCAGATTATATCAGTCTGCTAGGGGACAAATGATGGGAGGAGGATGAGGAGGCTGGGTAAGTTCTGAATTCACTGTGTAGCAAAACAGTTAGGAAGCATACATCTTTGAGGCAGAGATAAGTGAAAATTGATGCAGCGTATGACCACTAAAGCATGAATAAAAAGCAGTCACCATTATTTATTTGTTGTTTTGTTGTGTTGGTCTTTTTTTTTTTAACCTGGCATCTGAATGTCTGATTGCTTAGTGTGTGGGTGCAGCTGAGCCTTTTGCTGATGCTAGAATCTTTTTTTCTTGGGAGGGGAACATGCAAAAAAAAAAAAAAAAATCTCAGCTGTAGGACCCAAGCATTTATAAGTATTGGGTGTTACCTCTCTGAGGTAGAAGTTGCTTTTCTTGGAACAGTGCATCTGGATGCTTCCCTGCTGCATGCATGGAAAATACAATAAAGAAGTGTTTTCCTGTGATTGGTGTGGGTTACATCTTGTGCATGCATCTCCATTTCAGTTGTAGTATGTGATTTTCATAAAGGAGAAATTCAGGTACTTCGTATTCTTCAGTGTCGTGTGCTAGGATACAGCCACATTTAATTAATACTTGGAGGTGAACAAAGATAAGTCCTTGTGAACAAAAGATTTCCTTTTTTTTTTAGCATTTCTTCAGTATACAAAGAGCATATTAATGAATACTTTTTCATATTAATTAAAAATATGCAAATGGATTAGTTGAAGGATCCAGTTCTTCAAAATCACTGTCAGAAGAAGGAAAAAATCCAGCCAATCTAACAGCTCACTGAAATAATCAGGTGGATGGCACTTCTCATTTCCAGCACTGCTAATTGCATCTTGTGATTTGTCCTGGAAGCTTTTGGGTCCTCTCACAAAAGAGGTCTGAGCTGTTCCCTTGTAGCCCTGCGAGGAGGAAGCACAGTGGGTGGTGCCTGGCCCACGTGCCCTGGCAGCTCCTGGGTCTGCAGGAGTGGGGGGGAGAAGCTTTAATTTCTTCTTGGATACAAACGGTGACAGATTTGTGTTTGTTGTGTGCATGTGCACACAATGCTATCAATTTGGTATGAAAGCTGTACCTTCTAGTTTATGGTATGGTTCCATCTAAATCGCTGTATACTTGATTCCTGTTTCTTGAAGAACAGAAAAATGGAGGGAAAATAGGAGCCATTAGATGAGTATGCACATCCTAGTTTGAGCAGTCTGCATTTATACTTTTTACACTATCTGTTGCTGCTGAAGATTCCAGGCATGTTGGGTGCATCCTTTCCCTCTCTGTTATGCATACCTGGCCTGTCAGAAGCTGTTGCAAGGACAACTGGAGCACAGTCAAGAAGGCAAATAAAGGTGGATGGACCCTGAAAACCTGGCATGTCATGATTCTGAAGTTGGTTCCGCCGTGTGACTGTCAGGCTTTGCAACAGCCTTGTGAGCTCCCAGTGTCTAAGATAAGAGTAACAAGGTAGATCTTGTCAGGCCTGCTGAATAACTGGAGTTTTTCCTGGACCCATCCACTCCTTTCATCTGAAATGAGTAACAGAAATCTGTAGTGTTTTCTAATCCTATCAATAAGGAATTTGATCTTCAGTATGTACAAATGGAGTTGTTCCATGTCCACTGTGAGTGGATGCATAACTTCTCTGCCTGCATAAAACAGAGTGTTAGTGGTATAGAAATCTGTCTGCTGCTAACCTGAAGTTAAAGGTAATAATTTTGTAGTCTTAACTTCTTAATTACCTAACTAGGGGTAAGAACTGGAGTATTAAATATTTAAAGCTTTAAACTGATGGTGTGACCTGTGTTTCATTGGTGCCTCACACCTAAAGCTGGTTTGGATGCAGGGCAAGGATTTCATCTGTCAAGATCTTAGGCAGTTCCTGTACCTCGCACTAGCCCTTCTGGTGTTGTGAATGTGATTTACAGTCCTTTGAAAAGACAGCAGTGATCAGTGTTTGGCAAGGAAAAAATTGTGAGTCTTCATAGAAGAGGTTTCCCATGAAGAGTGCTCCCAGCACTTTTTTTTTTTTTTATGTTAACCCTGATTTAATGCAAGCTACTGAATGAGCCTTTGTCTGTTGCCTCCAGCCCCCACCATCCCACTTCTTTTCTTCTAACTCTTTTAAAAAACTTTTTTTATAATAAGCATTCTAGAACTTCATAGCTACTCTTGTGTTGGATCTATTCCTGAAATGCCCAACACAGAGGTTGTGAAGCATGCCCTTGATGCTGGTTAAGTGTGACGATGCAAGTAGCAACATTTTGCTCTCCTGGCACTCCAATTTTCTTAATTTTTAATTTGTTAATTTTCTGTGCATGTAAGCAGTGTTATGGATCTGACCACTGAGATATTTCCCACAGGCTGTGTGCTGAGGGCTCATCTCTGTCCCTCAGATAGGGAATTGCCTCATACAGCACTTCGAGAGTTCTGTGCAAATTCATTAAGTAGCGCAAAAGCATGTGTACATGCATACATATATATATAAAATATATTAGTAGATACACTCTGTATATATACATAGTATATATGAGAGAAGGATGGATTTGCTGCAGACATTCAGATCCTGTTGTTTGAGCCTCTGGTACTTTGGCAGGAAGCTGATCACTCACCAAAGTGTGTTGGTAGGAGTGTGTTTTGAGGGTTTTACATATTTATTTGTTTCTGCAGGAGGAGGGTGCCAGATAACAATAATACACGGTCCTAGTTACCTTTGACTAAGCACTTAATGTTGCATATGGTGACTCGAGATTGAGTATGACGTTGGCTGCAAGTACGTTATACTTGTCCTGGACTCTGTGTGTTGTTCACCTCAGTTACATCTGAGGAACTGTCCAGATCACTTACATCTGTCAGATAGTCTCATTCACACCCTGCCTAGATTCTTACATATTTTCTTGTAAGATTGTGTTTATTGTTTAGTTCTGCTCTCTTGCTCAATTCCTAAATTTGGCCAGTGTTTATATTGCCTAGTTGTCGGGACACATAACTTGTTGGATTGATGGATGTAGAGAAAGCAAGAGGAATCAAAGGAACTCTGTGGTATACAGAGCTGAACTCTGATAGAGTCCTTCAACTCTTAAGATCTTCATGCAGCTCTTTCTTCTAGTTTTTCCGAAGGAAAAAGCAGATAGTTGTGATTTTGAGAAATATGTATTTTGTGAAGTATTAAAATCCAGGAGCTTGGCTGGGAAACTGTAAACTGTCGAAGAGCAACTCTTGGCATACAGGAAAGAAGCAGCTTGCCTCCTACTGCCATTTTTGTGAATGTCCTATCGTGCACCCCAGATGACTGCTGTGCTTCACCCAGCCACATTTTTTGAGAATTTCTTTAGAGGCTTGGAGAAGAAGTGCTTAACTTCAAGGAGTTTACCCTCATCAAATAAATGCTTCCCTCAACATCAAGCTCTGCTGACCCTCTGTTCCCTAAACTCAGCACCCCCAGGAGTTCTAGATTGCCCAATTTTAGATTTAAGCCCAGGTCCCTTTGGTGCCCTCTTTCAGCTTCCTCCTCCCTGAATATGATCTGACCACTGAGATACTTCCCACAGGCTGTGTGCTGAGGGCTCCTGAAAGAAGAAGCAAGATTGAGCTGCTGTTCATCTAAACTTGGCAGTAGCTCTCCATCTTGCCTTCCCTTTTCTGCGCTGTGGATGCCTCTCCCAAATAGCCAGCTTCCCCTTGTATGATTCCTTTCCACGCAGTAAGGGGGCAAGCCCTGAGGCTGTCAAGGCAAACAGCAGCTATGCAGTGTTTTACCAGCAGACAATATGCAAGCAGGGGTAAAGAACTCATATTCTGGCAGGCTTGAAGAGCTGGCATGGCTGTCTTGCTCTGACATTAGTGGACAGTAGGAAGAAAGTAGAAAGGGGGGAAAAGCTTGGGTTACTTTTGTTTCTTTAGTTTGGACTCTGTGATGCTAATTGTCTCTGTGCTTAATAGAAGATAAATTAAAAATTCAGTTTTATAGTATGTTGACTTCACAGTGATGGCTAAAGTCCACCATGCTGCTCATTCACTCCCTCTTCTCAAAGCAGTGAGGAAGAAAATAGGATGTGAAGAGGTTAAGGGTTGAGGTGAGGGCAAGGAGATTACTCAGCTGTTACTGTCATGGAGTAAACAGACTCAGTGTAGGGTAATTAATGTAATTTATTACCTAACTGACTAGAGCAGTGAGAACTGAAAGTGAATTAAAGACTTCTCCCTTCCTGTGCTCCAACTGTCTCCCCCCATTCACCCTCTTCTACCTCTTCCCTCTGAGCAGTACGGGGCAACAGGGAATTGGGGTCAGTAAAGTTCTTTCTCTGCCACTCCATGATTGCTGCCTGCTCCAGTGGGGGATCTTTCCCAATCTGATCCTGCGTGGGCATCCCACAGGCTGCAGCTTTCCAAGTGCAACCTCAACACAGATCTATACTTCAGGGCATATCCTTCAGGACTGTAGTGGTCCCCATTGACTCCAACCTGGGGCTCTCCATGGGCTGCAGTTCCTTTAGGCCTTATCCACTGCTGCACTGCGGGCTCCTCCATGGCTGCGTGTGGAGATCTGTTCTGCATGGTGTCCATGGGCTGCAGGTTGCTGTTGCTCTATGCCTGAAGCACCTCCTCCCCTCCTGCTGCACTGACCTTGGGGTCCACAGGGCTATTTCTATTGTATTTCTCCCTCCTCTCTCCCAGCTGCTGTCACACATCTGTTTTCCCCTCTCTTAAATCTGCCTTCCCAGAGGTATGCCCAGAGTCACTCATGGCTCAGCTGTGGCAGTGGCGGGTCCCCTTTGAAGCTGGCTTGGAGCTGGTCTCTGAGCTCACAAGGGGCTCTACTCACAGAGGCCTTCTCACCACTGCCAAAATCTTGCTGCATGAACCCAATGCACATCAAGTCTCTAAGCTGGAAATCCTGAAACTTGCTGGTAGATAGTATTCATTCTTCAGCCTTTAAAACAGCCAAATGGAGTCATCTCTCCTTTGCAGCTGTGCAAGTTACAAAATAAGCAGTTTAGGAACATGTGACCTCTCAGGAAAGCTGAAAAGCTTTCTGGAGTTCCTGTAAGTGTAGGGAAAGGGTGTTAGATATGCTCAAATGTTTCCCCACTCTGGGACTTTGGGAAGAGGTCATACTTTGGTAGTTGCCTTTGGGGAAGAGGGAGAAGCGATTCAAACCCTGATTGTGCCTGACAAGGCACATAGGTAACTCTTCAGACTTTTTTTTGCCATGGCACGTATAGATGCATACCCCTTGAACGCAAATACACCTGTGGACACAGCCTTACTGTTGCTGACTTTTGATGCTTACTGACAGGAGGAGCACAAGGGCTTTCTGTGGCTGCCCTTGTCTATACGTTCCATATACAGAAACAGTGTTTAGATGAACTCTGATATGAAATACAATGCCACTATCTCTGCTGTTCTGATGGCAATTGAAAGGCACTTAGAGGCCGTTCAGAAACTGCTGTAATTTGACCTGTGCTTACTCTTCTCTATCCGAGAATCTGATTTAGACAAGAATAGGCATCATCATTGTATGCTTGTTTTTCCTTAACTTGCAGCAGAGCATTTAAGTTTTAAGTGTTAGCACTTTATCAAAGAGTAGACATGAGCAAAAACCTTTGTGTAGGCTTGAAATATGCTTTAATGAAAAGAACCATTTCCAATACTGTCTTGTCAACAGTTGTAAGTAAATACGATATTAGCTTAGCCCAGATGCAAATGTGAATAAATTTTGAATGAAGTGGGTTATAGTTCTCAGCTTCATTCTCATGCTTTCTGTGAAAGTGCAAACAGTTTTGTTCTTTAAGATGAGCCCTAGTTGTAGTCTGAAATCTCTTGCGGACTTTGAAGTGCTACACGGTGTTCTTAATTGGCAGCAGCCTCTGCCAGAAGAGAGATGTTCACCTTGTTTGTCACTGGTGTAATGTTGTCTTGTCTTTTCTGTGTCCTTCTGACCATTTTTTTTCCAAGCAGAAGGGAATATGGAGACTAGTTAAAGTAGAAAACAGAGTGGACCTTGCTGAACAATGGAACTAGGGGAAGAATTGGAGAGAATAAGTGATCATGGAATCTTCTTTTAAATCTAATCTTGTGACCTTTTAATCACGTGAATAGATGCTTGTTGACTTGTTCCCAAGACAGACATTTGAGGTTTGAGTCTTTTGTTTTGTATCCAACTGAAAACTGTTTTTAAAGAAAATTCCTATCTGTTTTTGATGCACTGGCTGGCCATTTTTTTCTAACTTGTTTTAAAGGGTGTCTGATAGAAGATAGCTTCTTGGCAGCAATCTGATCTTAATAGCTTCTGAGAAAATGCATCAATTGGCCCTTTTGTTTTATAGAAGATTGCTGTAATTTTCAGCCATTATCTATAAGGAAATCACTGTAGTTTATTAAACTAGCCTCATGGATTAAGAATTAAAGAGCTCATCCTTTTATCACTTAGACCAGTGTGACATTGATGTTACCCATGAGGAACTTAAGTAAGGCTGAGCACATGAGAAAAGTTCCTGTGAACTCTTAGAAAGCAAGATTCTAGACCTCTGTCAAGATCAGGCTTGATTCTTGAAAATTAATTTTCAGCTACTATATAGCCTGTGCAAAGAACGAGCTGCTTTTCTTGGAGTTTGAGTAATGGAAATAGTCCTATCATATTGAAACAAATCTTATAAAGAATAAGTTTGTGTGAGCAAATAAAACTGAATGAGCGCTATGTAGGAAAAATAAATTTCATTTAATCAGAGGAGAAAATTAATCTCTAGTCACATTACTTCTCAGAAAACTAAAATACCAGCAGTGTCTCTAATGTCGTCGTCTTTTCTGGCAAGTTAGATTACGTTCATTTTAGTGGTACTGCTTAAGTAGTTTTAGTTTGCTAGAACATTTCATGGAAGCTTTACAGAATTGAAATGTCATGTCTGAAGTATGAGCATGAGGAAGAAATGAGTTTTAAATATTCCACCGTGGCTTCATCAAACAATAAGACAGAAAATACACTTTATCACAGTCAGCTCATCAATGTCTCTTTTAATTCTGTGAAGCTTTGTTTTATAGACTTAACATGAAGTAAATGACGCACATAAAATATAAGATTTTAATGTAGTTTAACCACTGTTGCAGGGATAAAAGCAAACTGATGTTGTAGCGTTCTGGTGAGTTCTTCCTCCTCACTAACTCTGTCAGTCAACTGCTTTTCCTCTTCATAAATGCTGTCAATCAACTGCTTACTACTGAAGAATTTTGTTGATCTTATCAAATAGTGAGTTTCCAGGTTTCCACTGTAAGTAGGCCATGTTTTCATTTTATTTCATGGGTAGTTCTCTGGATACGTTCTCTTCTGATCTTTGTGAATTAAACAGGCTAACTAGCACAAAAAGCTAGTTTTAACCAAGGACAGTAGGATAAAACCAGTTATTGTGGTTTCAGACATTTTGCAATCTTTTAAACCATCCATTTGTAAGCCACTATTTTCTTTCAATCTAACAGTTTTATTTAAATGATCTAATGCTGATACTCAAAGTAATATAGTCTGAACTAGAGAATTTTTTTTATTATTTTTCACTGTATACTTATTCAAAACATTGTTTTACTACTATTAATTTTTTCTCTGTTAGGTATTTGCTTCTATCCTGATAGTGTGAGACAAAGGGCTCCAGAATGAATCATTACAATGATTCCTACTAGACAACGTTTCTCGTTCTATTTAACTTTCAGCAAAAACAAGGTGTTCAGGCAAAACCATGCTAATAAATTTTCTGCCATCCGAAGAAGCATATCTGTAGCACACAGTTGGTCAAAGCTTGAAAAGTTTTTTACAAGTATAATGACAGTGCTTACTACAATGAACACAGGCCTGCTCTGCAGTTCTGAGCTACAGATGGTGTCTGCTTTGATATTGAATAGTACGGCAAGATAAAGCGAACAATGTCTGTAATACACAAAGGACACATTTTAACTACTAATAATAGGCTTGGGACTGCCATAAACACTTTATAGAAATTATTCCACAGCACAGATTCTCTTTCTTCATTTTTGCTTCATCTTCCTTGCGGTTGAAAACCTGGCTGAATATCTTCCTGTTGCTTTGTAGCAGTTCTTGTGTGTAAGCATATTCTTGTAGTAAGCATAGTCAGCAAGGGCAGTAAAACAAATGTTTCAGGACACTGATTTAGACTCACTGTTTCACATAATGCGGTCTTGTATAAACTAGAAGGATGAGCATTAAGATTTTTTTTATCAGTTAATTCCCTGGGATGCTGACAGCTGCTGTTTTGTTATTGCCTGTGATTGGCATATTCGGAAATACCGTCTCAGGGCTTCCTTCCTGGGCAAACTCCCCTGTGCCTCACAAGGAGAAATAGTTTAGGAAGGGAGCAGCATGGCAGCACCTCCTCCTTAACCACATTCAAAAGACTAGGGTATTGATTATGAGAGATTGTGTCTTAGTATTTTTTCTCCTAGCAAGTGAGCCAAGAGTTGGTGGTAGTAATGGCTGCAAAGGTTCAGTATGGTTTTTGACAGGCTGGTATGCTTGGAAAGAGGACATTTCCTCTGGATTCTCAGCTCCTAAGGTTTGATCGTTCATTTCCAAAATTGTACAGATCTTTTGAAGTAACCTGAGAGCCGGTTTTCTGGAAACACTGTTGGGTCAGGGGTTAGTGCTGCTGTTGATGTTTCCTTTCTGGGTTTATGGAGCATAACTGTTAGAATTATAGTGTCAAGGAATAGTTGAACAAATTGCGCATATTGTGCATAGTCAAGCTCTTATTCCTCTGCCAAAATCAACTGGTATTTGGATGGAACAAGGGAACAAGCTAGTAAAGCTGGAAGCTGCTGCTACTTCTTGGTTTGGGAGCATGGTTGGAATAGCACACAGAAGAAAGCAAAAATTCTAATGTAAATCTGCAAACCTTGTATTTATTTTCAATAGACAAGAATGAAGTGAGTGTGCACAGTAGCTTTTGTTTGTTTGTAACAATCTTATGTGAATGAAACGAGTCATTACTCTCTTGTGCCGTGGGGCAGAAAACTTCTGGATTTTTATCTTCCTATGATAACACTGGAGTCTTAGGCTGTGTGCATACTGAGAAATACTGCTCAAAATCAGTAGAGCTACTCCTGTGCCTGTCATTAGTGAACGTCTCTTTTTTCTGGAGTGGAAACACACACATGGTGGTGTATGTGTGTGTGCATTTAAAGACCCTTTCTTGATTATGCATGGGATATACTAAGGAAAATGATACCGTGAAACGTATTTCAATTTTTATTTGTTTATTTATGTTTAGTTTAAAGCCGTGCATGTGATAAAGAATTACTCTGGGTTGTGCTGAAGGAAGTGGGACCTCTGATACCTTGGATGTTTTTCCTTAATCAAGTAAAAGAAGAAAATTTAGTTCTCACCCCTAGTACACTGTACACTTGTAGTTAAGCTTCCTGGTTTGCCAGTTTCCTTTAAATAAAGTTGGACAGAAATCTCACAGTATCAATCATTAGACAGACGTGGCTTAAAAAAATAAAAGCCAGCAGTGTTTTGGACTTCCCTATGTATACACAAGTAAAGCAAACCTTTTGATAAAGTTATCTGAAAGTAAATAGTCCCAAATAGAGTGAAAGTTGGAAACACCTTTTTAGGGTGTTGCATAAAATAGCCATGTGAAGTTACCTAGACACTCACACACACACAAAATTGTTTATAGAAATGCGGAAGCTAATGTGGGCCCCCCTTGTTTGTGTGAAATGTATGGAATAGTCCTGAAATAAATTTCAGGTTAAAAAAATAGCAAACATTAAAGAGAGGCCATGGGACCATAATAAAGAAGTATCCTGTGGGTGTGGTAAAAGTCCCAGCTGTGATACAGTTCTTTGGGTAAAGTATCATTAACGCTTGCAAGCTTTTGTTGAAAAGGCACGCTTTGAGACTTGCAAATTTTGGAGCTACTCTTAAATATAGCAGAGGACACAGCATGTGTCTTAGAAAGTACTGACAGTTCAAAATGTAAGTGAACTGTTTTGCTTATTTTTTTAGCGATGAAGGCCTGATAGAGGTGCATTATGCTGCATGGAATGGAGTCATGTGCTCTTGTGTCTTGCAGAATTAGAACTGAAATGTGAAAATCTGTTTCCAAAGCCAAATGTAAATCGATACAGTAATATGATATTCTCTTTCCATGCTTACTCTTGCAAATATTTTAATCAGGCTTTATTCTAAATAAAGACATTAAGTTTCATTCAGATATTTAAATGTGCAGTGTGACATCTGTATTAATCTGTTTGTGGAAACAAATGCACTCTGTAACTGCTGATACTATTTGATTTTGCAGGTTGTCTTCTGAATTTTGGGTCTGAAGGTACTCTCTTGCTTTCTCAGCAAATCATGGACATCGTTGGCTTTCTGAAGTCTCAGTTCATTTGCCACCTGCTGATCTGCTACATATTTATAGTGTCAGGACTGATCATTAACTTCATTCAACTCTTTACACTTATACTTTGGCCAATCAACAAGCAACTGTTCAGAAGGATCAACTGCAGGCTGGCTTACTGCATTTCAAGCCGTAAGATTTTGTTTTTGTTTTGTTTTAAGCTATTTTCATATTTTGTCTTGAGGGAATTGTTAAAAAAAAATCTGAAATGGATGTCAAAGTAACATATATAAAGATCATTGCTGCTTCCTACAGTGCTTGTGTTTGTGTGGAGAGGTATTTGCATTGTTGGAATTTACTGTTCTGCTGAAATATTTTGCTCTTTGATATTGGGATACTTGCTTGACTCAGAAAATGAAGAAAGTCTGCCTCTCATTTGACTATCCATCATGTTTCATTAAGCCAACTGAGAAATATTGACCAAATGACAGCATAACTTGGTGACACGCACTGTTTGTAGGTTTGCATTGCTAACAAGTCATTTCCGATAGTGCTTTCAATCTCTTTATTATGCGTGATTTTGTTTTTGATCTTTGTAAAGCTTTCATATGTGAATGCTATTCAGAAATAGGAAATAGTTTAAAAGAAAAGAAAGAACAGTGATTCAATATGTTGGTTTCTTAAGCCACTTGTAAACTGTTTGCTTAAGCTGCATCTCAATGTACTCAGTATAAGCATGTAGTTTACAACGTGCAGTACAGCAGGTAGCCTCTAAGTGTTGAAAGAAATGGGAGTCTCTAGGGGAGTAAGATAGCATATGCTCAGTATATAACCTGTAGAAAGACCAAATCCATGCAGCTGCTGTGAGTCATGACAACTCACTGACTGTTGACTAATCATTCCAGTACGATGACTGAGATCTATATCCTTTTATATTCTCTTATATTAACTTCTCCGTTAATAAGAAGTGGGTAGAATCTCCACCCATCAGCAGTGAATTATCAGAGCATCTCGGTGATATTACTATGCTTATATATTTGTTTCTGAAGAGCAATGGCAGAGCTCCAGCAATGATTTATTGTAACTTCTGTCTTCAACATAATTACTATCAACTTATAGCAGAGTGCAATCTCACCAGAAGCTGTTAACAAATACAGACGTGTCCCTGTGTCTAGTAGTTATGTGTGCTGTTAAATGTGTCTGTGTTCCAGAGTAATTGACCTGGGCCTTTCTGAAACTTGAAAGTAGATTCTAAAACAAACTGTTAAAAATTGCATGCCTTATGAGGCTCCCTAAAGATGATCTGAATATAATGTTACTGTCAATGGGAGTAAGTTATGGGTGGTTTCATATGAAGAAAACAGCCATCCAAGACAATGATTAAGAGCTGTGTTGCAGGAGTACAGCAGAATGGTTTCCTCCAGGTTACCTACTCACTCCTACTCACTACTAGGAACCTGAGAAGAAGGAAGCATTGTTAGTGATCGTAATTAACCACTTGAGGGAGAAATCTGCCACATATCTCGAGCTGGAGGCCATCGGAGATTATTTGTCTCTCATCAGTGAGTCTGTCATGCAACTTTTCAAAGCATTGCTTTTCAAACAGGCTTTTGATTCAGATTTCAAAGCTGCATCAGGACATATGAGCCCAAATAAATTGCAGGTACTGTTTTATTATTTCTATGATAAAGGGACAAGTGTCATAAAGGAATTTTGCATTTGTTGTCCATGTGTATGTCCCTGAAGTAGTGAGTTTGCAAGTAGTATTCGTTTTGATGTGTAAACAGTGCCATGAATGTGGCCGAGTTTTTACTTTTTTTCTGGTGGCACAGAATGTTTGAAGCCATGGAATATAGGAAACAGCATGTATAAATTTTCCTTTAGGGCAGAGGCAGTTTTTTTTATAGCTATATTATTTTTAATGCAGTACCTTCTGCCCCATTCAGCCATTTGGCTACTTGATGGAGAGACATCAGTCTTCAGGCTGAAGCCTTTATCTGCCCTCAGCATGGTCTCATCTATACCTGAGGCTGGTCACTGTGTAAATAAGAGCATGTAATAGTGCATGCTTGTCCTTGGTTGGGAAGGGTTGTTAATCTAGTCTTTAGTCTTCACTGGAAAAGGTTGTGTTGTGAGATTTTTGCCCAGTCATGCTCAGGATAGACTAGCTTAAGGATAAAGACAGTTATTTGAGCTGTACAGCAGAGCTTTGCAAACTGGCAAATGATTCACCTTTATCTGAGTGATGTTTGAAAAGGGGAAAGTGACGCATCATTAAAAAAGGTATTTGAAAGAACTGCAGTAGATCAGACAGTCAAAACTGATGTGTTTTTGTAGTAGTGTATGTATAATATAATGACTTTCGTGGGGCATTGGTGTGCTGATGAACACATAACGTAAGCAGTAATGAAAATGCTTGAGATACTGAAACTTAGCCATGGAGAATGTATAGACTCCTATGCATTGCAGTGGTGATATGCATCACATTGCCTTCAGTAGCTGTTAAATCCTAAATCAGTAAGTTGACCCAACTGTTGGAGTTGGAGGAGAGCATTTCACCCTTGACACCGTGCTGTTGGGAAAGTATTCTTGTATTTTGAATGGTAGTGAAGTTTTCTTCTACCCCTTTTTTTCTTTTCTCATTTCTAGCATGGGAAAGTAGTAATCTCATTTGTGCAAGTGCAATGTCTGCTATCATACTGTATACAGGAGGTTAGACTGTTCTTCTGGTTTATGCCTTTTCCTCACTACGGTAGTTCAGCCTGAGTTGGAGATGCTTGCATATCTGCTTATCTGAATTAAGTCAGACTAGCTCAAATAAGTGTATTCATGCTGTAAGAAGGCCACATGGAACAACTGTGGTTTGATAGTTGGAGACATAGCTGGGTGAGCTGCTGCTTTTCCACTGTGAATATGGCCGTAACATCCTGACTGACAACCCAGCAGGCTAATGTCATATAGTATAAACTACTGCGTATTGATTGAAGTTACAAAAGAAGTAAAAACTTGGTATCCAGTTTGAATTTATAGTGGAAAGGATTTACTAGAGCAACAACTTGGTTTTAATGGAAGGGAACAGAACTGTGCACAGTTGACTCCGGTTACTGAAGGTGTCTTCAAACCAGTTGTGAATCGTGAGTTGGTCAGTAGCGAGAGTTCAGTTTCTGTTCTGACCTAATTTAAGATGTTTTAGAGATGGGGATATTTTCTGATGCCATTATTATTGGTATCAATATTTTTACTACTAAAAAATATTGGCTCTGTTAAATAGGCTTTTTTGGTTTTTTGGTGGGGTTTGTTTGTTTTGTAGTGGCATTTTATGAAATTGGAACTGTTGAAAATTTCTTAATTGTACATTGGAAGCTTTGTTGAGCTTCAGTCTCTTGCTCTTCAAATTCATCAGACTGTAATTTGGGTTGCTTTTAGATGTCCAAGTTACTTTATGTGTTTTACTGCAAATAAACTCTCTTTTTTATCCATTAACTCCTTCGACAACTATCTGCAAGGGAGTGGTTAGCTGTAGTCTTCCTCACATGCATACAGGAGAATGTTAGTTGCAGAGAGTGAATAAATTCAACTAGCCAAGAGGAAAACTTGTTTATTCTTTAGTCAGTGTTGCACTTGAATTGCCAAGAGTTACACAACTTCTATTATATTTCAAATGTAAGAAAAAAGAAGACCTTTGGGCTTAGAACTTTCCATCAATGTTTTCTGGCTCCCAGTGTGTATTCACTGACTTATTCAATTATCTGTTAACCCCCTTTTGTAAAGTGTCAGCCCTGCTAAGTTCTTCCTGATACTGAACTCTGCAAAGTGCAGCTCTAGTGGGGAAATCGAACACTGCAAACCTGTGCAAAATGGTAATAAGTTTGAAAACTAGGTGGATTTGGAAAATGGCATTGGAATGTAGGTTAGGTAAGCAATCAGTCTTATTTTCTATTTTTAAATAGTTTAGGGGCTCTTTGTCCTCAGTCTCTTCTTTCAAAAAAATGGAGAGCCAAGGAGTATGCTGAGGAAGGAAGTGCGAAACGCAGCACAGTTCTTGCTGATGCTTGTACCTAAATTGGAAGAGATGGGAATACATTTGCCTCCTTGGTATCTGGGGAAAGCAAACCACCACAGAGGATATACACAGCTCTTCTGCACTAGCAGAAGAGAACTGTGAAGTTGGCCAAGCTTGTTGAGAGAGCCAGTTATCTTGGCTATAATGCTATGTGTGCACATGGCTGTGCAGCTTGTGGAGGCAGTGGGAGATTGTCTTGTATATCCAGAACTGGTTTGTGCTTCGTAGGCTGGTGCAGTGCTACTGCTGGGTGAGCAGAGTATGCTGGGCACCTGTTGGCTGCATGGGACATAACTGCCGAGTGCTGAGACTGAGACACACATGTTGGATGAATGACTTCTTTAATGGTGTTGGATGTGCTTGCTCAGGAATGTATTTGGCTATGAGTGGAGCAGCGATTGATAACTTGTCCTCTTGCTGCCTCTGTCTTGGTGGAAAATTAGCTTCTCTTCTGTCGAGAAGCAGCCTGTGCTCCTCACTTGAATGGCTAACTGGCCTTCCGCTGACTCTCAGCCCAAGATGAACTTTGTGCTGCATAAACAGAAGATCTGCCAGTGGGAGTACGACTGTGTGGAAGGATGCATATGGGTTTTAAAAACAATTGTCTTAGCTTCTAATTTGCCTTTATAAATTAATTATAGTAGTACTAATAGCTGTTCTTGTGCTTTGAAAGGGATGTTATTACACCTCTGGGTAAAGTTACAATGTGTTGGCTGCAGTTTGTAAATCCCTCTAAGGGGAAGGCCCTTCTTTGCATGCAAATGGGCACCCCCGATGCCTGCTTACAGACTGCAGAGAAAACGAGATGGAAATTGATTCTTCTTATAACTGAGCTTTCTAGAAACAAAATCAGGTGAAATTGAGAACTGCTTCAGGCTTGTCATCTTAGCTGATTGTTATGAAACAGTGAAACTAATTCCTCCCACATACAGCTATAAGCATCCCAGTACAAGAAATGGCCATCCGGATGAGGATGTGTGATAGTACCAGGGCTGTGTTAATCCTCAAGTTTTTATTTGATGGCATGCGTTCCTAGTGCCCACATAGAGCCTGGATGCAGTACTCCAGATGGGGCCTCACATAGCCAAGTAGAGGGGGACAATCACCTCCCTCTCCCTTCTGGCCACCCCTTTTTTAATGCAGCCCAGAACACAGTTGGCTTTCCGGGCTGCGAGTGCACGCTGCTGGCTCATGTCCAGCTTCTCATCCACCAGGACCCCCAGGTCATTCTCCACAGGACTGCTCTCAAGGAGATCTTCCCCCAGTTTGTATAAATGCCTGGGATTGTCCTGGCCCAAGTGCAGCACCCTGCACTTGGCCTTATTGAACCTCATTAGGTGGACGGGTGGGCTAGATGACCTTAGAGGTCTTTTCCAACCTTAGTAGTTCTATGATCCAAGTCATAGCACAGAATGAGGCATTAATGTTTACAAGTTGCTTGAGTTGTTGCCTCATTAAGGGTTGAATATTACACTTAGAGAACCAGATTCTTCTTAAGATACTTTGGGTGTTTGTAGAAACCCCCTTCTTAGCTCCAGGGATGACTTGTATTGCTAGAATAGAAAAACATCTGAAGGAGAGCCTCTTAATCTTATGTAACTTTCCTGCAAAGATGTGGAAGATATTTCATGGATTGCCTTCAATAATTACAAGCACAACTGCTAGTTTGTATTTCTTTCCGGTCTGGGGAAGAACAATGTTTCCATAGACAGAACTACTGGAGGAATTTTGTGTTCTGTCAGGTCAGGGAATACATCTGCTGGTGTAACACGCAGGTGAGATGGAAGATGTCTTGGGGTTTGCTGTCAGTTGACTACATCTCTTACTGTTCTGCTTTTGAGCAATGTGCAGCACTAGAAGCAAATACCATGGTGTTTCTCCTTCTCTCAAAAGCATGAAAATAATATAGGAACATGTTGTGGAGTAGTTTTTTAGGCTCTTTGTACATCAAAGATTTCAGCAGCTGGTGCAGTGATGTCTTACTCATTTTGTGCAGGAACTTTTTGAAACTAGTGGGAAGCAATATTTCCTTTCAGCAGTTGTTTGAGGTCTTTCATTGTGATACTTGAGTGGAAAGAGCTTCTGATTGCACATGCTTGATACTCCTCTATGACAAGATAGTTTGTGACTTGTTTGCAAACATGTTAAATCATCTTACTTGTGGATTATGTTGTTTTCTCACTTCAGAGACTGTTGTTAAGGTAGCAAGGTCCTGTTGGGCATTTTAAATGCATGTTGCTGAATATCCTACATCTGTCCTGTAGAAATTTTTTCTTAAACATGCTTCTTTCAACACAGTATTCGGAATTCTGAGCACTTTAATGCTGGATAAAAAGGCAAATGGAAGTGTATGCAAGACAGTTCTTTAGTCTGCTTGGGCTTGGGGGAGGCAGTTATCATTTTGCCAGACCCATTTTGGTCCTTGCTGAAACAGTGTTCAAAGCAAAATAAGAAACCACAAAGAGAGAGAAAGAGAGAGAGATAATAGAGATTACTGTATAATTGTTTGCGGGTAGGTTGTTTTATTCTTCTATTAGCCCATTTTTATTGATATTCTTAAGTTGTATGCTCTTTCTGTACTCAAATTACATTGGGGTGTCAATACCAAACATTTGTGTTATCTCATGGTGCTGACAGGGAAAGTGCACTTCAGTCTGATTATTCTTCAGTTCGTTTATTTGAAATTCGATTTAGAAACACTATATTGCACCTTTTGAGTGTAGAGTTTTCACTGAAGGTTAAAACACAGCTGAACATCCTCATACGTGAGGATTTTTTTCCCCCATTCTACATAGATTTCTCACTATTTATTGGTACTTACATGGCTATTGGTACTTACAACCAAAAATCCAGGAATCAGTATGTACTTCTAATGAACAGTTTTGTTGAATGAATCTGCCACTTGAGGTAGGTAAGATAATAGAGTGATTGTATGGGTTTAATTTTTGCCTGTCACTTCTAAAATAACTTTCCCTTGTTTTGGGGAAAATGTGGGAGATCTGCAGCTGAAAGGCTTTTGACAGTAGCTCTTCTTGATATTGCTTTGCTACTTTATAGTAGCACCTTTCCTGTACCATCCTTGAATGCTGTGGAAAATCTCTTATTGGGTTTTTTTTTTTCTTAAAGCAAACAAATTCATAGTGTTCTCTGACATTTTACAGGCCTTTTCCCTAGCTCAAATGGGGTTTAACCAAAGATGTGCAATGTACTAATGCTGTACAGTTTGCTGAAGGTTCTGTATAGACAAGCTAGCTATAGAAAACTTAAAAGCCTTCAAATTTGAACCATTTTTAATGGAGTTCATCTGACCTTGCATTTTGCGGTGCTGTTCTTCATATGAATGACAGGAGATATTAACCCTTCAGTATTCAGAGTTCTTCTACTGAATGCTGGTTATTTGGTTATTTTTCCAGAAATTGAATGCAAACTGATTTTCGCTGCTGAATTTTTGTGAAGTTTTCCTAGCCACAAAAATATATCAGTGTTTCATTAATTGTACACACATTGCCTTTTTGTGCTTAAAAAGAAGGAAGGAGTTACACAGGCAAAATAACCATGATATTTCTTTAGTTTTCATATGTTCCTTGCTTATCTAAAGTTTAAAATTGAGACCACGGTACATTTTCCTTTTATTATGAGATTACTTGTTCAATATATTTCTAAATGCTAAGAGTTCAGAATTTTTCTGGATGAGTTCAAGCTTTCTATGGAGTTTGTCTTCCTTGTGTATTCGTGGGCTCAGACTCAGTGCTAGAATCTTCATTAATTCATACCTAAAATTTAAGGTTTCCTAATTGGTGATTTCCTTGCAAGCGATGTCCTGGGAGTATCCCAAGCCTTGTGGATAATACTGTAGGACTTAGTGACTTAGACCTAATGTTTGGTGCTAAGGGATGTGTAGGCCATGTAAAGAAGTCACTGAAAAGTTCTTTGTTGGAAGGATGTAAATTGAATCTTCCTTAAGAGTAGTGGTATGCTAGGTTCTTCCTTCTCTTTTGTAGGATATTGGAGTGCCATGATAATCTTCAGAGCTGTTTTTCAAATGTTGCTCCTGTGAACACTGTGAGAAGGCTGAAAATATTGTTGAATATTTTGACTTAGATTGAATGGAATGTAATGCTGTTCCTGACCTTCATAAATCATTAAAAGTCAGGATACATGATTCTGTGCTTTGTTTCTAGCTCAACAAGTTGACTTGTTGATATGGGGAAGTCCAGCAGTCATAATCCCATTTTTAAATGAAGAAGACCAAAAGAGAGATAGAAAGCTTGTCCGCCATCATATATGCACAGTCTAGTGTAGATGGATGCTTTTGGTAGGACAGCTTTCTTGAGATATGGAAAATAAACTTCAGGAGGAAAAAAAAAAAGAACAGGATCAGCTTGGACAGTTTTGCTAAACTGCGGTGCCGCAGTTGGAAGGTCATTCCTACTTCCCTCTTTGGTGCCTTATTAAGTTAACAGCAAGGAATTGCATGCTGGCCTTTGGGGGCAGCTCTGGTGATTGTCTGCTTGATTGTTATGTGCACTGACTGGTCCTGTTGCCACAAGGAACTGCTGGTTTGTTGAAACATAGGAGTACTGCTAAATTCCTCGGGGAGGAAGGATAAGAGGAGCCTTCAAATGTGAGACAAATCTCTTTGACACGTGGCTGTTAAATAATTAATTTCCCCAGAGGGTTTGAAAAGAGCATTTCAAAACAGTGAGTACTGAAGTTCTGCCTATGTGTTAAAGCCATTGTACTTGCAGGGCTGGCTTTGTTCCACACGCACTGTAACTTGGAGAGAAGAAGCTGTTTTGTAGGCAGCTTGTCTAGGGATAAAAGACAGAAAAAAGCTGTGAAATGAGATGTGTGAAGTGTGCAGCTGTTTTTTTCCATAGGGGAGGGTTGCTTTTAACTTTCAACATGGAGATGGTTTAAAAGGAACAGTAACTAAAGAATGAACAGCATTTTTTTTCTGTATTTCTCCATCTCTCTAGCTCTGGGTTATGCTAGAGCAGGCAGCACCAGTTGAAACCTCCTGTTTGAAGAACACATGTGCAGATTTAACATTTCTTCTTCATGTGAAGGAAAAATGTGGTTTATGTTTTGTGGGCCAGGAGGGAGAATCCATTTGATCAAACCTGAATAACGTACATTTTGAATGGGAGGGAAATGCAGGAATGAGAGATGGAGCAGCTGGCATGAGGTAGTGATGAGTCAGCACACAGTGGTAACTGGACAGGGTCTGGGCCAGGGCTGGCTTGTGGCCACAGCAGAGCTGTTAGCTCAAGTACCAGAGGCATGCCTTGAGGTACAAAGGTTCTATCTTCTTAATCACAAGTTCTCACTGCCTATTGTATGTAGTACCCCTGTGAAGATCTGAAATACTCTGTAACTTCCAGGATTATTTGAAAGCTCGTGCACTTAAGGCCTTTCAGTAAATCTGGTCCTGATTTTGGTTCCCAAAGCAATAATAGCCTGGCTGCATTTGAGCAATGTAGTTGTGGCCGTACTAAATCAGCAGTAGTTTTGGACCTAGTTCAGTGTGTTTCATCTGACAAAATGTTAATGCTCCTTCAAAGAGTGTGAAACACTTCTATCAATAAAACACTTCTCTTCATTCTGTAAGAACATGAAGTGGATCACGTTCAGGGAGCTGGGGCAAAGAAAGCACCAGAACTGCAGTTTGTAATGTCTACCACCAAAATTTCAGCCAGGATGTTTCAGTGATGCCAAGTATTTTTCACTTATTACATTAGCCAATTCCTGCATGTGTATGTGTAGTAAGTTTTAATTCAGTGACTAACCAAGCATTGAGGTCAAATTGCCAAGAAGAACAAACCACAGATAAAGCTCTAGCTTTGTAGTGAGTGCAAATAGCCTTTTCCTTATTTAGGGTTACTCAGTTTGCTGTAGCAGTGACTAAACTAAAGTTGAAGATTATTTTTATACCAATTTAAGTAAGTGTCATTGTATATTTAAAAAAGAAAAAGGTGGGGGAAGAGTGTGTATCATCAGTCTTGAGGAAAAAGTATTTAATTAAGACTAATGCAAAATTCACATTTGAGCTTACAATTGCACTTGGTATTTATAGTTTACAAAACCAGATGTGGGCAGGATTGGATTTATTTTTTTTTCAATTTGATTTTTAACTTCACAACACATCTACTGCATCATCCTGTCTCCTAATCTATAATCTTAAACTTAAAGTTAGATTGGCAAATTACTGAGCGTGTTGGCAGAAGGAAGGGGGGTTGTTATCGTTTTGAACTGGTGGTTTGGTTTGTACATGTTCCAAACTATGCATTTATGAACTGTTCCTTTTAGCATATTACTCTTTGCCAGTCACTGACCATCTCTGCACAGAGCATGCCTTTGAGCAGCTGTCATTGTGCTCTGCTTACAGCAGCCTGTGTGTGCCCCGAGCTCTATGAAACACCTTCCCACCTGCTCTCCTGAAGACTCCTTCCTTGCAGCACATACAGTGTGCTGCCTTTGCTCTACTCCTTCCTGTGTATCTTCCTGTGTAAGAAGATGTATATCTTGCACAAAATTCATAAAAGTAGTCTTCATTTAAGAACTTCAAGATCTGTTTGTTTTATTTATGCACTGTGTCGAGGAGTGATTTGATGTGCTGCAAAACCTGGATTTTCAGTATTTTAGGATGAGTTCATTCTTGTGGAAACCTCCAAGCAGGTATCATCTAACAGGGCCAAGCTTCTAGAGGAGCCTTTGTATGCTATCTGACTCGGGTGTTGTATTCTGTCCCTGTGCTGTGTTTTCACAAGCTTCCTGGGTACACCCTTAGCAGTCAGAAAGAAATTATAAGGAATGATAATCACAGCAACTCAAGTCATGAGTGATTTCTGTCCTTTAAATGAACTTGCTGAGGTTGCTTCTTCCACTGCTGTCAGCCTATGCTGCAACTGGAAAAGGATCTGAACCGGTAAAAGTTGCAGTTTTCAAAAAGCAGGCCCATAATGAGAGAGGACTGGAGCACCCCTACATGCTTCCTCTCCTTGATTCTGTTGTGTACATTGAAGAAGCAGTGTAGGTAATGGCCTTATTTGCCTAAGCTTTCAAATAAGATCATTGAATTCAGATGATAAATAGTGTTTATTTGCACCGACTTCTGGTTTTCCAGCTTTGTAGAAGCTTCTGTAGTTTTTTGCAGACTTCAGAGAAGGTCTAAATGGCTTGTATGGAACCTTGGAGACCTCAGGCACAGTGCCAGCTGGCAACCTAATCTGCAGCCTGCCATTTGTGGATCTGATGCAGAAGCCAACTGCTACTACTATGTCTCTCATAGCTTCAAGTGGCTTAACACCTGTGAGAATCTTGAGGTATTTTATGTTGTTTCTTTGATCTTGTTTTGCTAGAAATAATTGTGATAAAGAAAATTGCAGCAGGGTGTATACATCCAATTTTATGATACTCCTCTGCTCCCAACATGTGCAGACCATGTTTGCATGATCTTAATTTTACTACTTCTGTAAAAAGTCAGAGCCTTCCTTTTAAAAGAATCAATAGCTCTTCCTCCTGTACCTACTTGAAATTGCATGTCTGGCTGCTACTTTTCATTTGCAAAGCATTTAGTAAGAAAATGCCTTGGTTGCAAGAAAAGAACAAGTCTGCTTTTTGTAACTGATGAAGCCTATCATTCTGGTAATGGAATAGAAGAGCATGAACCTTGAGCCTATTGATTATGTTGAACACATCAGCTAAACATGTTTGCAAGGAATACTATTCTGTGCAAATAATTCCAAGAATTATTTGCAGTAGTCATGCAAAAGCAAGAAGGTAGTGTGCTTAGAAATAGCACATCTGTGTTACAATTGTACTAGTTGGACTGCAGAGCAGAAAGCTAGCAATGCTTCTTTTGTAGGTACCCTTTCAGTTAGAGCAGATGACAAATTGGTGGAACCCTCACATCCTCTCCTGCTGGAGCAGACAAGCTGCCAGCTTTCTGAGCAGGCCTGAATGCATGTAGATTCTTCTAACTTTCTTCCCGCAATTAAGCTTGAAGAGATGTTAAAGAAAGCACAATCAAACTGTGAATGTTATCTGAGAGGCACAGGTGTTCCTTACCTATGGTGTTATATTACTGAGTTTTTGGGAGTATGTCTATCTTAACTGAATGTAGTATTTCTGATGTGTACTGCATTCTTTCTTTCTTTGTTTTAAGAAGTATTTCTTATGTATTTATCTATTTGGATAACTTCAAGTTGAGGAATTACACTCTACGCTCCATGCAAGTGTCACAGTTTTATGAGTGCTTGATGGTATATTTGATCTGTTCTGCTTTATTTTTAATTCATGAAAGCCATTTGTTTGACTTGTAGTTTGTGACCTTATTGTCCTTTCGAGGCACACTTGGTGAAAGTCACTGTTAGGAATTCAGAAACTAAAATAAGCATCAAGAGACATAGCTCTTTTCTCTCAACACCTCACGTGATGAGATGCTGCAAGATTACAAGCCGAGACAGGGAATTCAGGGAATACAAGTAAAAAATGAGTAATGGTTTTGTTCTGGACAATGTTCTCAAAGTGATAGAGGTTCAGTGGCTCTTTGCCATTAAATGAATGCTGAAGTAGCTGCAGTGGTACAATATGGGTACTAAGTCAACTTGTTTCCAGTCCTTAAATTTGGACAGATTTGTCTTTCATAGGAAGACTTAAGTACAAGTTATCTGCCTTAACTCCTAAAAATACATTGTTTGTAGCATATTACTTCTGGTAATAAGTGGCTATTTCTTCAGAAGCACACTCATTATCTGAAATCAAAAGTAAGTGGAAATATGAATGCAACGTTGGCTGCCACTACCGTGATTTTCTTGTTCTGCTGTTTTATGCAAACTTTCTGCACAATTCCTTCTGTTCTTACAGCTCTAGGAAATGTAGCTATTCCTAACTAGAGGGTTTACTCAATATCACTGCAGACTTTCTTAGGTTATTAATTACCTTTTGCTCAGTTTCCTAATTGAATTCTCTGTTTCTCCTAATTTGTGCTAAAGATTACTTTCTATTGCAACTGGTAGTCTCTTTTATCATCAATCATTTTTTCTCAGAGATTAATTCCCATCCCTTTTTTATCAGCAACTGGAAGTGAAGGTTAAACATGTTGAAGGCATGGATCTTGAGCAATGAGAGCAATAGGATTTTCTCTCTTGATGTGCTTTCTTGTTCTGAACTGCTTTCTTTCTGAAGTCTAAATTTTTATTTGATTTGAAACTTGGTCTGTGTAGAAATGAGGACTTTTGTTACAACAGATGCTAGGAGGAGAGATTTGTGAAAATAGCTTCCACTCCTATGTGCATTAAACACAAAAAATTCACTTGAATCACGTAACTTTTCTAATTGTTATAGGATTTAATTAGTACTTGCAAGCAATGCATATAGCAAGAAAAAAAAAGTCACAGGAATGTGTGAGCTGTTCTGGGTCCTCAGAACGGACACTGACAATAGCCTTCTAATTAAGGAAATGTTAATGATTCATTATGTCAAAGAATTCAACTGTGATTGAGTAAATAATAGGAAGATTAAGACATCCACTAACTAATTCATGTTCATTTTTTTGCATGCTCAGATTTTGAGATCTTCATCCTGGAAGGTGATTCTTGACTGAGAACTCTCTTAGGCTGACACCTCCCTTCTTAAGTGAGAAGGCTTTGCCTGGGAGATGCTGGCTTCCTCTTCATCTGTGGTGGTATAACTTTGCACTGATGGAAGACAGGAGGTATTGGTGTATAGTGCAGTCTGTTTGGAAAATATTGCGCTGCTTTTCTACTGATAAGAAATAGGAATATCTGTTAAAGGAACTAGAAGAAGCTTGAGAATATACAGATATCTGTGCTTCCAGTTATTTTACACAGCTGTTCTTGTAACAGTGGTATTTAGCTTAAATTGCTCTCTTTCCCCACTGCTAACCTGCCAAGATCCTTAAGTGATATTTGTGAGGGCAACCCAATCCTCTTCCTGCGTGTTTTTTGATAGCTTAAGTGAACCAAGCTGTTCTGGTATCCTGTCACCCTGGTAGCCCTGGTCTATATCTGCTTTGTTTCAAGTTTTATTTCCTGAGCATGAATGTCTGTTACTGATGTGCTGGCCCAGAGATGATCTCACTATTGCAACAAGCCATTCCTTTTCTCTCCAGGAAAGAACATCCTAATGACATCTTTTTTTCCTTCTTAGAGCTGCATAATAAGAGTGGACCAGAACGTAAGCTCATGTTCCCAGACCCTTCTGTCCTGCATCATTTCTGTTTTATTAGTTCTGCAAGACTTGTGCTATCAAAATTAATGCTGTTTCTATTACCTTGCCTCTCAAAGTTATCTGATTTGTAAAGTGTGTTCTGATTTTGTCACTGATAAAACTTATTGATTTGCATTGGATACCTTAGTATCCCATGTCAGAAATGTTTCATGGAGATCCTTCCTTAACCAGGTTGAATAGAAGACAACAACAGATAGTTGCACATTTTAGCATGGTTCTCCTTTACAGTAGCGTACTAATCTTCAGTTTCTCTTTGATTCAATGGCAGTTTCTTTTACCATACCATATGAATGGCTCAATATAGCCTGGATGTGTTAGATTTGGTGTCTCTCTTTTGTTCAAAGAATGAGAATCAGATAATGTCATATAAACCTGCTTCTGATAAGTTATGGCGAGTGCTCAAAGTAGGTCCTGGGGATTTGATGATCAGAGGGCTGGAGCACCTCTCCTATGAAGAAAAGTTGAGGAAACAGGGATTGTTTAGCTTAGAGAAGGCTCCAGGGGGACCTCATTGTGGCCTTACAATACTTGAAGGGAGTGCATAAACAGGAGGGGGAACAGCTGTTTATGAGGGTGGATAGTAACAGGACAAGGGGGAATGGTTTTAAACTGAGATGGGAGTTTTAGCTTAGATATTAGGAGGAAGTTCTTCACTCAGAGGGTGGTGAAGCACTGGCACAGGTTGCCCAAGGAGGTTGTGGATGCCCCATCCCTGAAGGCATTCAAGTCCAGGCTGGATGTGGCTCTGGGTGACCCTGTCCATGGCAGGGGGGTTGAAACTAGATGATCTTTATAGTTCTTTTCAACCCAGGCCATTCTATGACTCTACGATTTAACACAGTGAAATTCTGAAGTCTTGCCCCCTTATACAGGAGTTGTTAGCCTGTGCTACGGAGAAGCTAAGGAAATAATCTGAGGAAGAGAAGATGCTTTGACATCTTATTTTGTCTTTGCATTGTTAACAGTAGGTAGCAGTGTATCTGTTATTTTTTCTGTTATTTTTTTTTTGTCTGTGGTCTGATGGACTGAACACAACTGGGATTAAGCAAAATGGATAATGTAAATGATATAACTTTGCAGTCCAAAGTAATTTTTCTTGTTAGAACCAGTTGTCATGCCTGAGAAACTGGAAGGAATTTGTATGCAGAAATCCATCTTAAAGCTTAAAAGAGAATTGCAACCTTCAGGTTAACCTTCAGTCAGCTGTCCTCTATTTGAATTTAATTTCTCTATTCATCCACTAGCCTGAGTTTGAGGAGAAGGGTGATTGATGCCTGTGGATCTGGGAAGGAAGACAGAGGAAGAAGGGGCATCATCAAAGGAACAGTGACATTAGTTGGTGGTACACAGGAGTCATGGAGGTGACAAAAACTGTAACTTCATAATTTCCAGCTATCTTCTGTATGTTTTTGGCATATCATAGACTAGGCTTTGTTTGACGGAAAGCAGTGTTCCTCTTTAAAGCTCATCAGCTTTAATTCTGACTTAAGCTTCTAGGTATTTCTCTCCAATGTATTTGAAAGTCTGATGCGGAGTTCTTGCTTTCTGGGAAGCACTTGAGATGACTGCTCTCTGTTAGCTTTCGTAAAGGCAAGTTCTTGTGGAGTCTGTTCTGAACAGAAGACTGATATAAAGACAGCAAGAAGGTCTTTTGACTTCTTTCCAGATTCCAGTGAGCAGCAGCAGATCTGTGGGCCAAGGTCAATGTTTGGAGTTGGGCTTTCGACTCACACATCATTTTCATTTTTGTACCTCTCATCACCTTTGGCATAGTTATCAGTAAATCAAAAAGTTTAAATTAAAAAAAAAAAATTGCATGTGTGCTCAGGACAGATCTGTTTCTTTTTCTCAATGAACCACCTTGTACAAGACCAGACTTCTTCCCAATTAACTGCTTGGGGTTGCTTGTGAGCTAGGTTTGCTAGCCTTGGGCTTTGCTTTGGGCTGTCACCTCTCTCCTGGTGTTAACTAATTCCAGTGAAGAACTGAGCAGTGATGTAATTGTTTTAAATGTGATGGTCATGTTGTACAAGTCTTAACAGTGAAAATAGCTACTTTAAGCAAATATTTTCTAAGTGGGAACATGTAGCTTAAATTTAAGATATGCTTGCTTAAAGATTGTAAGACCTATAAAAAAGGAAAAAAAATTCTATGTGTTTATTCAAACAGGAAGTTGCTTTAAAGAAAATGTTGAAATAAGACTGGTGTTCATTTTGCACAGAAACTTGCAGTGAGTGGCTTGCTACCATTTCTGATTTACTAAGCAGTTCTCCTGCGGTGGTGTTCCCGTGTGCAATATTAGAAAGCCAGTGGTGTTTTGGACAATAGAAAACCATATCCACAAGAGATGCGACTGTCTGATTTCATGTCTATACAAAGCAGATGTTGGTGTCATGGAAACTTGTCAAGTTGCATGTTGTTTTTCACTGCTGGTTGGTACTAACTCCTTTGATCATCACATGCTTTGTTGACCTCAGTTACTTGTGGCAAAAAAAAAAAAGCACATGGTCTTTGCTGAAATATAAGACTGGTGAAGAAAACTCTGTATTAAAGGAACTTCCTGCAAGCAAATGCTGAAATAAATGAGTCTCTCTGCTTGAATATATGAAAGGACTGGACTGCATTTATCTTTTGCCTTGAAAGCACATCTAGTAATTTACTGTGGTGGGTGGGGAATTTAATCATCATTTCTGGATTCCTCTGTTGGTGATTTCTGGCCCAAAAAGCACAGCCATGCAAGTCTTTGAAATGTTATTCAAGGGAGTTGCTGACAGGATCTCCCACAGGGAGTGGAGCAGAAATCTCCAAGAGCAGACCTGCAGCCAATAGGGAGAGAGTTTTTTGTTGTTGCTTTAAATTTGTGTGCATGATTCTCTGCCATCACTTTCCCTTTTGCTAAAAACATGTCCAAAGGTAAAAATGATTACATCACCTGATAGGGTAATTGAGGGCAGACAAGGGGCTAAGGCAAGAGAAATGTGAGTTTTGGTTTCCTTTCTGCTTAAAATGTTCTTCTTAACCATTTTTGTACTGATTGAAAACCAGAACCTCTGTTTTGGAGCGGTCCAGATTTCTCCATTGTATATCATTGTTGCTCCCATACTCACCTGCAGAGTAGAGAATGAGAACCTGCTTGGAGCAGAATGGGCAAGGCAATGCCAGACAGAAAATGTGTGTATGCTTTTTATAATACATCATCTCCTAGATATTCAGTAATGTTCCAGTGCTGAGCTCCGGTTATTCTTGTACCTAATCAGTGCAAGCTTAGAGCGGAATGCTGGTCTTCAATTCTTTCTTTATAATTACTTGCTGCAGGGAGTGAAGTAGACAGCCAGAATAAATGAGTAGAGAGGCTAGATGATGTAGTGAAGCACTGGAGTAGCCTGTGCCAGGAGGTGTGAAATTGTCAATACCTGAGGTTTTTTGAAAACCTCCTAGGTATCTTTGCAGTTGAGATGGTAGGTATCATCCAGGGTTTCAAACGTCAAGTCCAGCTAAAGAAATTTACTAAGGAAAGTCATGCAAGGTTAGAAGAATAGTGTTAGCTGTTTTAATGACTCATTCTTTCAAAACTTTGACATGGAAAGTAACGTCTGGGTAAATTCTTTGTGTGTTTCCCTTGAATGTTTTTCAAGTAACCAGTTAGCATCCATGATGTTCTCTTGTCAGTTGTTTGTTCTTTAAGTTCAGGCAGTGAGGCAGATCAGATTGTGGTACTGATAGGGCAGGAAGCAGTCTAACCTCACAAAGGGTAGATGCCATTATCTGTAGCTGGGTGTAGTTGTTTTTCTTTTAGGGTAGAAAAACTAGACATTCTCAGGGAAACAAAGAATCAGTATTAGAGATTTGAAAGCATGTTTTCTCCCTACAGTCAGCCCCTCCTGAAGCTGGTTGTAGCTTACTGCAGGAATGTTCCCTTCCAAGCAGACTGAGAGATTTCATATTTTTTTCTTTTCTCCTATGCATGAATTTTGTGGAAGTGTCAGTGGAGGAGTTGGTTTGTAAGCTGAGAACTCCTGTGATATGGGTGAATGTGAGTTGACCAGTCTAGTTGTGAAATTCAGCCTCTAAAATCTCTTCAAAAGGGGATAGGAAAAAGACTTGCTCTAGAAATTTTGGACCAGCCCTGTTTGGGAGCAAGAATTGTATTTTATTTTTATTTTTAAGTTTTTTTCCTATGAAAACTGATGTTTGGTTACATAGCTTGGCTGGTATACAAAGAAAAGAAGGCTTTCACTGTCTGTCTGCTCTGTGGAGTTGGCAGGAGTGCATATATGAGTGACCTTGTGCTGTTGAGCTACCGCAGGGAGTTTCTGGGTAATAAATTTCTGTGGCAGATTCTGAGTGTACACTGGTGGTGTAATGCAAGGGTACTGTAAACTGACATTACCAGTCATTGCTGAGAGCCATGAAGAGAAGGGATGTGGGGAGAAGGAGAAAGAAAGAGTGGAAAGATTAAAGAAAAATAAGTGTTAAGAACTGAAAGGCTGTAAGATGTTATTTACAAAAGCATTCAGTTTCTCTTTTGTGTCCCTGGAGCAACTGCAGGAATGCACCAGTGAGAAATAGGCATGTGAAGTGAGGAATAGGGATGTACTTCTGCAGTACTTAATTCAAACACAGATCCTGGTCGCGTGAACCTGCAGAATCAAAAGTATGTACAGAATTACTTTTGTCTGTGCTTCTTCAAAATGTACTTGAGACTGAAAATATAAAGAGCTCTATGCATGTGGCATACCCGTGTAGTGAGATGTAGTGAGATACATTATTCATTTTGTTTGAATTGTTGGGAAAAACTAAAAAAATAAACACTTGAAAGGGAATGACTTTGAGGATATATTTTTTCCCCCTCAGGCTTTTTCTTCCAGAGGGGCCTCATAGCCATTATCTCTATATTTATTTATTTATTTATTTATTTAAGGCAATAGACTTAATGGCAGTAAAGATGAAAGAAGACAAAATCCTGTCTGGCAGTCATTTGTTCTCTCATAGCTAATGTTGCTAGCAAAGCGACAGACAAAAAAGAAGCTGTTGCTAACTTCTCAGTGTTCTGCTCTAAAATGTGATTGTAAATTCTGTAAATGTTCGCCAATGTTTTTTAAATTACTCAGTTTCTCTATGTTTGGGGGAGTTTTGGGCAACTGGTGAAGGGTTTCTCTCGCTATGAAGCATCCTAGGTCCAAGAGATGCTCTCCTTTCAGAGTCAGGCTCTTACACAACTCCAGGGTGGTTCCACTGTGTCCACCCCTTCTGGTCACAGGGAGGGCACAGGTGCAAACATGTGCCTGTGCTCCCTAGGCCAGCCATACCTCTCACCAAGTGCTGAGTTACCAGTTCAAACCATGACCAAATAGTTCCATTATACCTGCTCTGATCAGAAATAAACAGGGGGCTGGTGAGTCAGTCACCTGTCTGTACCTTGAATGTATTTATATTGTGTTGAGATAATGTTATTTGAATAGATATTGTCTGTTAGCCTGTTTTAACACTGATAGATAAAATTCATTCATGTCATAGTGCCTGTTCTTCAGTATACAGCAAAATGTCATCTAAAAGCTTCAGGCAATTAATTGCGCTAATGATGACTGAACATGTAGAAAACTTGTTCCTGACTGTTCTCTGTTTTCATTCACTAGTTGAGGCCAGTGGGGGATCTAAACAGAAAGAATTTCAGAAGTTGTTCAAAGACTGGCCTGCTTTTGATCTTCTCTGAGGTGAATAAGGATGTGTGGTGCCCTGGGATTTACCTGAAGTCAGGAGAGCATCTCAGATGTCTCATCCTTCCAGCAGAGACATATGCCCTGAGAAAAGGGTGCTTTTCTCTGAGCAAAGAGCAGTGCCTCACATGAGACCTTTGCTTTGATGGAGAAGTATTGTGATAGCTTTGACAGGATCTTCCCACAACATGGGTTCTTCAAGGACAGCCACTGCTTTTTTATTTCCCTCTCCATTGAGATGAAGCTTCTTGCCCCAAACCGGAGAAATTTGCATAAATAAAGGTTAAATTCACAAATCCAGTAGTCAGGCTTGTAGTTACAAGCAAAACAAATATGAAGCTTAATTATTGCCCGTGCTTGATGATAGCATAAGCAAATAGGAAGGTAAAACCTGTGTGATAGTCACTAGGAGGTTGCTGAGGAACGACTCTCCAGCTTTTAAGTATAGCTTTGTTTTAAACTGCTCTCACTGTCCTATCTCTCCTAGTATTTGTTTCTTAAAGTTTTGGGAATAAATCTGAATGCTAATCCTGAGCAGTTTTGAGGCATTTAACACTGATTTTCTTGCTGCAGGCTTTTTCCACACACCCCTATCCACTCCCTTTGCTTAACTATTTTATCAGGGAAAGACATACAGATGTATTTCATATTAATAATTCCCCTTGGCTCTGCACACTTTGCCAGCCAACCCCTTATCTTTGCCCTGGGGATGGCAGTTCTGCATTCTGTCTGAGCTATTGGCTTTGCTATGAGTGATTGATACACTTGTGCCAAACGTAGAGTGCATCTGCTGTAGCGGAACATACAACTGTTACTTCTGACAAGTTAAAAGGATGATGCATAAGGTGTACGTGCAGCAGACCCCATTGCAGATGTCCAAGCTACTTTCTAGTCTATAATTGTACCGTCTTCAGAAGTTCTTCTGTTTGTGGTTTCTAATAATTGATTCACAATTGCTTCTTTTTCACCTGCTTGCCACTTAATTCATGATTTTAGATGCCGCTTCTTTTTGTTTATTTGTTTGACAAACACCGTAGTGAGCAGCAGTGTAATTCTCAACAGAAAATCAAGAGTTTCACCATATGATATGTAATTCGATCTCCGTTTAATTATGGGACATTGACAGTGTAGTATAGAATTAGGAGAAGGTTCATGTGAGAAGTTCTGCCGGACAGCCTCAGCTGGCAGAATCACGTCTGTAGAGAAGATGTGAATAGAATTAAAGAAATACAGTAAAACAGAAAATTTTAAATTGAGCCTCTCAACATGCAACTTTTGAACGTTGCTCCAGTTCTCTGACTTGTTCCTTGAAGCCTGTTTCTGGGGCTTGGGAGAGAACTTCTCTAAATGCTGAAGGGTCATTTTCAAAGCATCTTGGATACTGTGACTGAAAAGTGGTGACATTTGGACACCAGTCTCACTTTAGGCCAAATCAAAATTGTGTTACACAGAATACGTACAAAGCAGAAGGATGAAGCAGTCTGGAGGGGTACTCATGTTACACTTACATGGACAAAGTTAAATGACTTTTGAAAGTTAAGTGGAAGTGAGAAGATTGACCCCATGCCCCACTGCCTGCTGGAGGCTGGTGTTCTGGGTTCTGCTGGCTGGCTCTGGGCAGCCCAGCCCATCAAAGGCTTTATGCTGGGACAGACATCTATATGGCAGAGGAGACTGGGGGGCAAAGTGAGCTAGCTTCAGTGTGAGCATTAACCTGTATCTGTTTCTAGACTCTAGGTGGCTTTAGGAAGGCTCTGATGTGTCTGGACTGCTTCTTTTGTCAGAGTTTGTTAATGCCAGTTTCATGTAAGCTCTTGGCGTTTTAAAGAAACTTGAAAAGTATTAGAGTGGAGGAGGGAAAACAAAATAGTAACACCATCAGCTGAATAAAATAAGGCAGTGACAGAACAAAATCTTATAACCAGGAAATCGCACTGAACTAGGTGCTTACGGGTACATTCATGGATGCATGTCCATATTGTCTATTCCAGCTGTCTAATTAGAATGCAACCTTTCAATTTACAGTGGTGACATTTGAATCCAGGCCCTAGATCGGGTCACCTTGAACAATAGAGGTTTTCAGGATGGAGGATTTAGTCCTGACACAGTGTAGCAAAAGCTGGTATCAATGTTTTCTCCCAGTTGTCTGGAATGGGCACATTGCCTTGGGACGAACTTTCCCAGGCAGCAGCTCTTCTGTTGGGTAGATGTTTAAGTCTGCTGTGTTTGCAGGACACTTCAGACAACAGTCCCATTTAGAATGGATGAGTTTTTCTGGGTGTGTTTGAGGAGCAGTGCCTTCTCTGGATATGCCTTGAAGGGGAGAATGCTGTGGGTTTGCCACCTCTGGCTCTTTGCTTGGGACTGTCATTGGGCTAACAGCACGAACAGTCAGACTGAATACAAAATGCAGTCACTGGCTGTACTCTCACCTATGCTACAAGTAAGACTTTCTGAAAGCACTGCAGTTTCAGCCTACCTTGCCTGAAGCCAATTGATTCTGACATGGATTGGGGTCCTGTTTGCTGTCAGTACTCCACAGAAGTTTTGTGTGCAGAACTCCTAGGAGTACAGGAACCTGTGTACATGGGAAATAGGCCTGTTTATTCCTTCTGCAAGCTTGTTTTGATCTTCATGTGATTTTTTTGTAGTACTGTAAACCATAAATGCTAATTTTACATGTATTTTGATAATACAATGTTTAATAATAAATTTGTAATTTTCAAATGAAACTCCTTTTCTCAGTGTCACTGTGGAAAATTCCTTCTCCTGCCATGCTACCTCCTTATTTCCCTTTTCTCTCCTGCTGCCTGCTGTGCCCTTTTTTTTTTTTTTTTTTTTTTTACACCATGTGTTGTTGAGGCAATTGGTGTTTTTCAATACATTACTGATTTGAGACTTTGCATATAGTCTGTACCTTCATTTATTTTTTGCTCTTTATTTTAGAGATGGTAATGCTACTGGAATGGTGGTCAGGCACTGATTGCACCCTCTACACTGATCCAGAGAGTTACCACAAGTATGGGAAGGAGAATGCCATTGTAATTCTAAATCACAACTTTGAAATTGACTTTCTCTGTGGCTGGAATTTCTGTGAAAGATTTGGAGTCCTGGGGGTAAGTTTTGATTAGCATTTTAAATAAGCTTCATCTTCTTGGATGTGGGGAAAAAAACACACAAGTAAAATGTTTGGTTTATTTGTAATTGTTGTGGCTTAACTCCAGCAGGCAATGCACTACCACACAGCTGCTCACTCACACCCCTCACAGGTGAGAATCAGAAAGATAAAATTGCAAGAACTTGTAGGTGGAGGTGAGTACAGATTACTAGGTAAAGCAGAAGATGTATACACAAGTAAAGCAAAAGAAGGGATTTATTCTCTACTTTCCGTCAGCAGGTGGATGTTCAGCTGCTTCTATGAAAATAGGTCTTATTACATGTAATAGTTTCTTGGGAAGACAACCGCCATTCCCCTGAATCACTACATGCTCCCACTCTCCTTTTTATTTCATCCAGCTTATATTGCTGAATGCAGTACCTTCTGATCAGTTTTGGTCAGTCCTAATTGTCCACTCCGAGCTTCTTTTGCATACCTAGGCTCCTCACTGGCAGGGCAGCATGAGGAGCTGGAAAGCCCTTGACACAGTGGAAGCACTGCTCTGCAAGAATTGAAACATCCTAAATCCAAAGCACAGCACCATACCAGTTACAATGAAGAAAACTAATTTTATCCCAGCCCAAACTGGGACAAGAAGGTAATATATCTGTTCAAATGTCATCCAGCTCTTGTGCACACTAAGCAAGATGAACTTAAATCAGTGCAGTAGAAGTACATGGAAACCAAGATTTCTTGGATGTTCATAGAAATTTTTATAAATATTGCAGTTAAAACTGATGAAGATTTTTAACCTGTGGAGGTTTTACTTCTGTTTCCTTCTGTGCACTTGCTAGGTACCTATTGGTTGATGGTGCTGCAGAAAGGTGAGCTGCTCTGTGATTCTTTCCCAGTGAACTGTAGAATTTGTTTCCCTTTAGAATCATCTTGCAAATCCAGCAAACACGCAGCTAGACTCATGCACACTCTTTTGTCTCTAGAATGAAAGAGCAGCCGTCTGATGTGAAAGCAGTAACCAAGTGATAACTAATAAAGAGTGGATGAATTAATTATCAACAGCAGAATATACTGTTATGTAAAGCTAGGAGTACATGTGCCTTTGTTTTTAGTTTTTCTTGTTTCACCTGTTGGGTCATGGAGATGATTCTAGCACCTCTCTTTAGCTACCTGAACTTAATTCTGTGATGGCAATGGTAATCTGGATTTAGAAAATTGTTTCACTCTACTAAGAAAGCAGACTAATGCCTCGTTTTTGCAGTCTTCTATAGCATCTTCTTTCAACTTTGCTATTGGCTGTTATCAAAAGTCCTGAACTTGGTTTGTTTGAATGTGACTTCTTCGGGCTGTTCCTCTCTGAGCTTTTCCTTTGAATGCTTTGCTTTTTCTGTATGTGCATTCACCACTTTGGCCCCTTTCAAATTATAATCACAAAGTCTGCTTTAAAGTAAACAAACCAAAAACAAACCAAAACCACCATAGAACACATATTTTAAGGTCTTTCTTATCACTGAGGTGGCTGTTGACTTCAGGTTACTGTGGAACAATTCTACTATCACGTCTGGGACCAAGCTCATAGCCTGAGAATATATCATCAAAGATAGTAGTAACTAGGAAATCTGTTCATGGCAGACGTGTATACTAAAAGCATTCTCCCTCATTATTCAGTGGTGTTTGTTATACAGTGGTGCTTTAGACTTAAAAAATTAAACAGACTATCCCAGTGACTGCAGTTCTGTAGATAAAGCTATTGTAGATGGTCAGGACCTTCTTCACAAAGTGCCATTGTAGGAAATTAAAGGATTGTTTCTGTACAAACCAGTAAGGGCCTACAAGGTCAAAGTTCTTTTGTTTTATGTTGGTGCTGTCTGGTTGGATTGAATTTCATTAATTTTAATGATGTTTTTTAATAATTTTCCCAAGATAATCAGGATTATGTTTTAATTCTGTATATTGCTGCCTACACATAGGAAAACTACCGCATAAACTATTGCACAATTACTGTGCTGCATTAACTGAAAATAGTTCTTCCTGTCTTTAAATGCTGAGTTATTATTCAATTTGTATCTTTCCTAATCTTAGAATTCTTTTAGGAACTGATATATCTTTTTTTATAATTATTTTTAAACTATTTCAGTCTTGATTAATGTACTGTGGTTTTACCAGAAAATGTTCTAGGAGGAAATTATTCCCATGTGCTCTTACTTGCATTGATGTCTTGACACAGGAAAGCACTATATTTCCCTGTAGGGGTAACCAGTCAAGATTCATCATAAGCTAGTTTCACACCAAACAGATGCTAAAAACCAGCACCTCCCCACCCAATTTTCATCCTAAGTTAGTTTCCTAACTGGATTTACAGTGTTGGCTTCCTGGTATTTGGTGTTTGGTGCAGCACAGGAGTGGGTGGATGCCTAGGGGGGCATATCTAGGTGTGACTTCACCAGCTGCCTTACACCAGCTTGCAGGGTACAAAACTGCAGGATTTGTTGTGGCAGCACAATTAAGGATATAAGAGCCATTGTGCTGAGGGCTAGTCTTGCCCTGTCTTCTAACAGAAGCAAGAAGCACATGTGTGGGAAACAGTTGCAAGAGCAAGTGAGCATGCAGAGAAATTTCTAAGGGTTGTCCTAGCCTTTAGCAATGTGTGGCTCAGGGACTTTGTGAGTCAATAGGGCTTTCTATTTAACATGGTTTAGCTTTATACTCTGCAAAGTGTCTGTGCAGACTCTTTTAGGCATTTACCAGCATCTCACTAAGCAAGTGTTGTGTCCCCTGCTGCTGAAAGTTTGTGCATTGCACCTCCAATATCAGTTTCGGTACTTGTCTGCCTGGTACATCATAAGGAGAGATGGCTGGGAAGGATGAAGAGGAAGAAGATGGAGATGCATCATGGCCAAAGGAGTGGAACTGATTGTATTTAACTGCAGCAGGCAGAGAGAATGGTGGTATTGTAGTGCACTGCTGTATGTTACATCTGTGGTACACAGTGACCGTGCTGTTAACAATATTGCAAGTGTGTGTTCAAATTCTGTTTTACACCCTGAACTTGTGTTAAATGAAAACAATAAATTCTCATTGTTTTTTGGGTTTTTTTTTTGGAGGGGGGGGGGGGGGTTCCTTTGTGGTAGTGGTGGTTTTGCTCATATTAAAAGAAAATTAAACTCCTTAAAACTTTCTAGTCTTTCCTGACACCAGAAAAAAACATATATTTACCTTTTCTTGTATTTATTTACTTAAATGCAATATGACAGTTTTCCCAGCTGGTATTTTTTGCAACAGACATTCAATCTGTTCATTGTTCTTCTCCTTTCATCACTCTTCTTCATACTGGCTTTCTTTTCTATCTTTATGGCTAAATTGATACAGTCCCGTCAGGTTTTATAATATTGTTACTGTGGTTTTGATTCTTTTTTTTTTTTTTTTCTTTTCACTTTTTCTGGGAGATGAGGAGAGGGGAAGTTTTTGGTGGAGGGAACTTAGTCTCTTGTATGCTGGTGTTAGGTTTGTGATACTGTGTCGTCTTGTCATTATTTGATCCTTACGCCTAGATGGCACGAGGTTCTCTACTTTCATGAAAATTTTTGTCTACAGAAGAAAACCTGACAAAGAGACCCAAAAGAGTTGCTAAGAACACATGTACATATGTATGTTTGGGATGGGATGGAACAGGGTAAAAAAAGAAACAAAAAAACATTTATTTTACTTTTTAATTACTTTCTTTAATATGATACTCTTGAAGCACCCATTCAAAGTGCTAAGAGGTACTGGCTTGACAGTGCTGAGTGAGAGCCAGAGACCTATTCATTTAGAGTGGTGAAGGCAAAAACCACATCAAGAAGCAACTCTGTGCTTGCTTTTTCTCTTGCAAGTTATTTTAAGCCACAGATTATCTTGCTGCTTGCAGTTAGGCTCTGTGCAGCTGAAGCTACCAGCGTGTGTTAGCAGCACCAAACTGTAGAAGACTTTTAATGGTTGCTAGAAATTAGGAGAATGACGCAAACTTCATAAAGCCTAGATGTAATTAAGACAAAGTCATGTTCTGTGTAAGATGTTATTCAGGACTTGCACTGAAAACATACTGGTATACTCTCTGCCAGGGTACACTGGGCTCTTCTGATTCATTGCTTGATATAAACAAGCAGTGACAAATTACCTTTTTAGTCATTTTAGTAACTCTTTTCCTGAGATGATATTTATACCAGCAAAAATTACCTTTAGTTTAGAGCTAAATCTACTCATTCGTTTTCCCCTGAATGCAGGTATTGCTCAGCCTTTGTCATTATTTTTAACCCTAGTTATCTGTTCCATATGCAAGGAAAACCAAATTTTAAATAAAAGTTATTTATATTGAAGCTTGCTGTTGGAGAAACTGAGCGTGACTGATAGGTATTTTTCCCTAGGTTGCTGTATGGGAATGATAGATGTGTGAATAGTGATTACTTTTTAACATTCGTTTGTTTGTACATTTTAATATATTAATAGAAGTCATATGATTGTTCATGCAGTTAGACAAAAACACATTATTGTTTGCATTTAATACAGCATCTTAGCATATACTTGGGCATACATCCACTAGAATATTGCTGTTAACTTTCTTACATGGAAGAAGTGTGGGTCTTCCCCTCCCCCTAAAGAAATACATCTTCCCGTCTTTCTGACCTAATACTGTAATTTGAAAGAGTGCTGTATTTCAAAAATAGAGCAAACAATTATCAAAAGTATGTCAGCAGTGAGGGCAGCCATAGAGAAAATAATTTACGACATAAATTGCCTGCTGCTACTGGCTTGCAGCTACAATAAATTTGTTTTGAAATGGTAGAACAGATTTTGTTAGACATCCTCAGCTTGCAAGTAGATTTCGGGCTGCTTGTTGCACTCTGTGATTAAAAGGTGCTGAATAACTGAGGCTGGAGACTGATCAGCAAAGTTGTATGAACGTATTTAAAATGACCTTTTAAAATTAAATTTTGTATGTGGCACTGGCACACGAGGAGAATTTCATGGCTATTTTTATCCAAAGTAACATGGTGAAAAGAAATTAACCTGTGTTAAAATGCTATGACCATAGATAAGCTGTCCCTGTCCAGCGGTGATTTCATAAGATGTCGGAATTACACCGCTTCAAGCAGTGGAAATGTTTAAATTCCTTCAGGAAAGCCATGTACTTTTCATAAAGAAGTGACGATTTACTCTATTTATTCTGTTTAGTGAGCTGAATTTAAGGGTTGGAGGTGACTTTCATGTATTTTCCAAAGCTCTTTGGTAAAGGGAAAATTGGTAGCAGAAGTGAACCACATCTGCGTTCTTCCTGTTGTATTTACTTGGGAGCTGTGCACACATAGACAGCTGAAACAGAGCAGATTGTAGCTGTTGTTATTGTAAGAGAGATGAGAGCTCCTGAGGGCCAGGCCTAATACGTTCCTCCCACAGAAGAGCACTCCTACCAGGGTCGTGACTGCAGAGCTTCCTTTTGCCAAATACTTCTGTGCCATCAGTCTAACTTCTACTTCTGGGGTAGGTGAAACACACAAAGCAGCATTAGGTGATGTAGTTCCTTTTTATGTGCATTTAAGGAGGTGTGCATTCACATTCGTCTGAAGTGCACTTCTAGATTTCAAAAATGTTTTGGCACAGAAAATGCAGAGGAGTGTGACCTGTGGAAGAATTCAAACATCTGCTCTGCTATTGTGGTCATGCTGCACCCTGTGACACCGCAGCTCACATCAGGCCTGTCTCTCTTTCACTTTGTTTTGGGGGGTGAATGAGGTGTGACTGCTGTTGTTTGCCTGACGAATTGGTGGATTCTACTAGGATTCCAGTTGGGCTGCTGGCTAATAGCCGACCTGGTTGTGACTGAGGTGTGGGTAGCAGTTCCCTGAGGTTTTGTCCCGCTTCCCTCATCTGGGAACACTTGGCATCTTTTGGGTTTTTAATGGGGCAAAGCTTTGGCTCAGGTATCTTCCTCAGTCTTGCACAGGAGAGGGGAATGAAAGAGCTTCTGTAGTGATGTGTGTGTTTTCATTGGGCATTCTACATGATGGCCTATAACAAAAAATGCTTCATGGAGATTTTTAAAAGTGTATACTGAAACTGTTTAGCTTTATTCTGGAAATAAGAGGATGACTCATATTAGAAGTAACTGAGAAAAGAAAAAGCAGTACTGTGTCAAAAAAAAAGTTTGAGAACTAAGGAAGGTGGTGGGAGGAGAGCCTTTCCCCATGGCTGGTCTGGGGAGCTGGAAGAGAAGGCTGGGCTCAGTGCTGCTGTGCAGCGTGGATTAATGTCCAGGAAAAACTGAAATTGCAGAAAGTCTGCCTCAGCTTCAGCTACTGAGTCTTCCAGCTGCTCCTTGTGGGAGAGCAGGCCTTGGGGGTTTGGTCTGGGCCCATCACTCAATCTCCAAATGACAAAGAGAGAGAATGTTGTTATAAAGTATTAGATTATTTGACAGTATAAGTTCTTGCGTTCTTAGGAATTCTCATGTCTTTTTTTCCACTTCTTCTGTGTAGCAGTCACTTGGAAGCTATTTATGTACATTTGCCTTCCACTCCTGTGAGCTTTTAGATAGCTTAATTATTTAAGGTATTTTCCTTCCTCAAGGAAAGAGAGCAGATGAGAGAAATGAGCTGAGATAAAGAATTAGGTCAAATCTCTTCTCCTAGTAACCAAATGAACAACAGCAACTAAGAAAGAAAATAAAAGCAAATAATAGTTGCTCATAATTCTACCAGTAAATAATGTCTTCTAGTCAGATGCCATGTCCTGGAACTCATCTGCAGAGCACAAGCATGGTGCTGCTTATAATAATATCACAGATAGAAACTGGATTGTGTAATTGCTCCTGCTATCCTCTAGGAAAATGCAGCTATCTCAGGAATTGCTAGAATAGTTTTTGTGTACACATGCACACACAGTGGCTACTTTTTTATTCACTGAATGGGAAAGAAAGACAGCTCACCAATGCAGTATGACTAGAAAAGTAGAAAATGAGCAATTGGAGTCAAATCTGCCTAAAGGAGAGTTGTTCTAAGATAATCACAGGACTGAGTTCTAAGATTTGAGATTTGAAATGAGTCTAACCCTTGATAAGCAATAGACTTGTTATGCAGTGTATGGTTAAATCACTTCAGTGTCAAACCTGTGAGGCAGGAATGGTGCTTATTTTATTCCAGAAGAATGCTCTGAAGAGAAATTCGCTAGTATAAGTATTTCTGCCTTTCCATAAACAAATCTGAACACGCAGGAAGTATTTGTATTGCTGCTGTTATTTCTAGTGTTTAAGATTTCCTACATTGGGAAAGTATTTGCAGTACAGATGTATGCCTCAATATGCTATTGTACAGTGCAGGCTTTATAAGTGTTTAGCAGATCTGGCTGTTGTGTCATACAAGGAAAACTCTTCTTTGTTTTGCTCTCGTACTGGTTTTGAAGCTGGAACAGATCCATATATGAGTCAGTATTAATATCTAGCTATGCATGTGCCATGTCCAAACAGAACTCAGTAACTGGTGTGATTCTGTCTTACTTCCTTTCACGCTATCTTGCAGAGTTCCAAAGTGCTGGCAAAGAAGGAGCTCTCCTACATGCCTATCATTGGCTGGATGTGGTATTTCCTGGAGATAGTCTTCTGCAAGCGTAAGTGGGAGGAAGATCGGAAAACAGTTATGCAGAAGTTGCTGAATCTCCGGGACTACCCTGAAAACTTTTGGGTGAGTGATGACTAATGAGAGGAGTGGGAGGTGCTGCAATGCCTGGAAGAATGAAAGTGTAGGTAGTGTCTGTTGGTAACCACGTTGCTTCTGAGAACTTTAATTTGTGAACTTCCTAGCAGTATCCTGACAATACTATGAGAGAGCTGAATTCTATTTTGAATTTCTGGTACAATAGTCTAGCCTGTCTGTTTTCTACCTCTATGGAGCCCTAGAGATATTCTTTGAAAAATGTCCCCGCTGTGTTCAATAATAAACTTTTACAGTATCACAGAATTGTAGGGCTTAGAAGGGACCTCTAGAGATCATTGAATCCAACCCCTCTTCTAAGGCAGATTCCAGTTCTCTAAATATAGGAGCTGGAGGAGGGGTGTCTGTGCTCTGTCACTTGCAAAAGGTGTTGAATGCATTTTTGCAGAAGTAGGCAGTTCAGTGCTAATTGGTAAACTCAAATTACCACCATCCTTTATATGCTGCTATGAAGGGATTTCTGAGAGAAGGCTATGCCTGCAATAGAAAATATTTAGTTGCTCTTGTACAGCTGGATTTATTCTGGTGTGGAATGATATAATGTCAAAAAGCATAGTGGTAGCACCTTGTAGGTAGAAAGGCAGAGCATGCTAGATGTGTTAGAAGAATTTTCTCAGCAGTTTCTGTATGTTTCATCTGACTATTTAACATGATGCATGTTATAAGTGAATAAAAGTGCTCCTAGATAGGCTGGATCTGAACCTGGAAACTTGGACAGGTTTCTTCAGTTTCTTTGTCTAGTGGGCTAAATTTTTGCTGTGGGTTATTGAAACTTCGCTGACGCAATATGCACTGCTCTCTGATGCATTAATTTGGATTCAGGCTTGGCAGAAAGCACATGAGCATGTACTAAATCTCTGAAGACCCTATGGTCTCCCTTTCCTGACACTGACAAAAGTGTGTTTCGTGTCTGAGCAGTGAAACTGTGTGGTTCATAAAGGACTGAGACTTACAGTTCTCCTGCATCTACTGCTCTACCTATATTATGTGCCCCGTCCTTGCCATCAAAGCTAGTATCTGCTGTTGCTTGTGTTCCATGTGCTCTAGTGAAAGCAAATGGGCTAATGAGGCATTTCCTAGAATTGCGCTTGGTTCAGACACTTTATGAGTTTTAGATACTGGAGCATGTCTGCATCGCTAGGAGACTTGCAACAGAAAATGTGTTTTGACTGTTTTCTAACATCTCTTTAGAGAAGGAGTGACCCATGAGGGAAATCAAGTCATTTAGTCATGAGTAGCAAAGCAGATGTTAAAGACCACAGGATGGCAAGTTAAATGGGTGGGGGCGATTGAGAGAGTTTTTCTTTTTTTTTTAATAGTTCCAGGGCAATTACCTTGTAGTGTATCTGTCTACTTGTGTCCCTGCTAGCAGTGTTTGTTTGGGCCATATTGGTGGGAATCAGTGAGGGCTCTGGTCAAGCATATGTAGAAAACCTGAGCTATTTTCTGACTGCTGTTCTTTCTTGCTTTTTAGTTCCTGATTCATTGTGAAGGCACAAGATTCACAGAACAGAAGCACCAGGCTAGCATGCAGGTGGCTGAAGCCAAAGGCTTGCCCAAGCTCAAATATCACCTACTGCCACGAACAAAAGGATTTGCTGTCACCGTACAGTGTTTGAGAAATGTAGGTAAGGAAAGTCACAAGGAACATGCTTAAATGGTTATTTCATGTAATTGCTCTTGCTTTGCTGTGCTCTTCTTTTCCCCATAGTGCATGTTCTATCAGAAGAATGCTGGAATCTTTTCTGAGCTTGCTTCTACTAGTCTGTGAAAACTAAATCAGGTTAGACTAGCAAAAGCTGTGGGCAGCTTCATTAGTTTTTTATTTTTGCTTTGTGTTCTGTCATTGTACTGAGGAATCCCCAGTTCTGGATTTTCTATATATTCCCAAAGGAGAATGATTCTTAGTTTTTGCCATACTATTAGGAATTCCTATTCCAAATGAAGCCAGTAAGTCACTTCAGAGAATCTAAGAAGGCATCCTAAATGTTTTCTTATGGCAAACATAAGTATCATTTTTTATCAAAAGAATGTTACACTTTAAAACGTCTGCCTGAATATACTCTGGAGAGTTTTGGTAACCTTTGTGGAGCAGAGATGTGAGAAGTCAACCTTTTCTGAAGATATGTGTAGCAGAAGTTGAGAAACAAATTACAGAATATGAATAAATACTTCATTGTTAATGTTGTTCAGTACACCCTACCCTGCTTCTGGTACCTGAACTGAATTTACCAACTTAGAGTGCCATCAGTAAGAATGCGGCACAAATGCCTTTAAAGTGATCTTGTTTGACTAATAAAATCCAGCTAAGTCTTCTGCTGTGTACTTCAAGGACAAGGGAAAAATAGTGCTAACTTGCACCCATTGCTAAACTGGGCTTTGGTGGATTTATGTGCTGTTAGAAGGCTGATATGTAAGGAAGACAAAGTAGTTAGTGGTTTAGAAGAAAATGTTCTGGCATGACTGAAGTTAATGTCAAAGCTTCTTTTGTCTTTGAAGATGTGTTTTTATCTGGCATATCTGGGATAGCTGATGTAATAAAAAAAAAAAAAAGAAAACTTTGCAGTCAGCTGTCTTGCTGTTTGTCATGTCTCTTCTTCATATCCTCTCTCAAGTAAGGTAGATGATATCACTGTTGTAGCTTGTCAGGCATCAGTGATTTCCCACCCCCAAAATGGATGGCATTGCTTGGATCTTTTCTGATACATGAAGTAGATGGAGGTTATGTGCAACTTCCTGAAGGGCACAGCTTAACTTTCCCGTTCGAATAAGACTGTTTTGCTGGGGAGGAGGGGAAAAAGACTTGAGGCACTGAAGAAGATCTGAGTCAGAACTCTCTGACCTCCACTATCTTGAGGTGGGGAGTCAAGGACAGGTGATTTTAGTGGTGATTTTTTTTCTTGTTGCTATTCAGTATGAAGAAAACAAAACATAGTGTGGCTATGGACAAGCAGCTGATTTATGGGAAAATATTCCAAAAAGAAATAATTTCAGGGAACTCGAGTGCCATTTATAGGAAATTTGAGGTATTCATGAAAGAATCCTAAATATTCAATATAATTTCAGGACAACAAAGACTTAGATTCCCTAGAATACTTACTTGGGGAACAGTATGTTACTACCTCAATCCTTGCTGGATTTATCAGGGTAAGGCTGAGGAGGTAAGATTACCTTTGTGAGGGTTCATAGATAGTTGAAACTATGTAACTTAAACCCAGCCAACAAACAGAGGGAAAAGCCTGATGATCCCTGATAAGTGTTGCAGTTTTTGTGGGTATGTTGCCTTACTTGCACTGTCACTTTTTGGAGTAAGAGAGAGGTAATTAGATCTGGATTACTACTTGTTTCTCTCTTACAGAGACAAGGGGTACATTTGACCGTCATTTTAAAGGCCATCTAGGCCGTGTCTCCCTTGCGATAAACAAGGACGCCTGCAGCTAGATCAGGTTGCTCAGAGCCTGGCCTTGAATGTTTCCAGGCACGGGACACATATCATGCTATAAGTGGTGGGGAGTACCCATGTTATAAGGAAAGAAGTGTTGCAGAGGATTTATGTTGTAGTAATTTGGACATTTTTTTCTTTTGAATATTTACATTAACTAGTAATATTTAACTTCGCTTGTTAACTTATTCACTGTTCCTTAGTCTCAATGTTACTCTCCACTTCATAATGTGGCACAGTAATTGATTGTATTACTCATATTGCAACCAGATTACTTGTTCCAAAGAGCATTGTTGTGGCCACTGTAATGATGCTCCTGTGTGAAAAAGCCCATTTTGGGATCTGCCGCTTAGGCTTCTGCACTTTCTGCTCTTCCAGAAGGGGTGGTGGGCCTAGCTGGAGTATCGTGCTAAGGGAGTTAACAGCAGCTTGTCATAGCAGTAAGGGAAACATAAATGCCTGTTCCAAGCTGGCTGTGACCAAGCTCAGCTTTTCATTTCCCTTTTTTCTTAGCTCCTCTTTCTGAAAATTGTAAGATTCCAGCTCTCTGAGGCTGAAATACTGTAGGATAAATGGAAGGTGGTTGCTGTGGTTGTAGAAATATAATTCAGACACAAAAGCAGCAATCACAGGTTGATGCTTTCCAAAACTTTGTTTCAACCTCTGATGCTACTTCCTGCAGTAGTTTTGTGTCTGTTGGAAACAGATGCAGATTAAATAAGTCTAATAAAGTCGTGTTTTGAAAAATTTAGTCTCAGATGGTGTTTACTCTGTATTATTGGTATTTCATGTGTATATATGAGAAATTGTCTGCACCAGTAGACACCACATCTGTCAATATAAGCAGATAGATAGTTTGGCAAAAATATCTTTCACACAGATAACAAAGAAACTTATCGCCTAATTAATTTATTCCCCCTCCTCCCACTAAAAATTAAATAGAGATAACTTTATACACCTGTTTGAGTGAATGCATTTGTATTGTCAGAACCTCTGGCGTAGAGGTTTGTTTTCCATCTCTAAGAAATCACAGTGACCTTTTTTATAAAGCAAGTGTATCTTTGCCAATGGTGCCTCTGTAGAATACCATAACTTCAAGGGGTTGATACTACTGTAATGGCTTCAAATGTCATTCAGAAAGTCTTATTCTCATGGTCATTTAGTGAAATAATCCCCTGCTAAAATATTCCACATGAAATAACTGGGATTATTTAGTCTTTTTCCTTCATAAGAAATAATGGAATTCACTTCCCTTTAGTGATTTTCACCAGTTCAGATGTCCTTAAATAAGGCTTGCTTCCAGTGTTTTCAAACTTGTTCTGATATTTTTATGAGTGATTGTCTCTACCAGCTCACAAGTAACAGACAGAGTCACCAGCCACGTCTTTTCTAGAGATTGTGTGCTGTCCTAATAAATTGTTGTTAGATTACAATGTAGAATTTGCTGCTTGTACAGCTCGGCTGGAAGCAAATGAAAACATGGATTTGTTTCTAAAGTACCTGTCCATTACTCACAGTAAAAATAAATGTCATAAATATTATAAAATATGTATTTAATGGCTGTTTGTGTTGCCTGTCTTTATATCAGGTAGCTTGTTTCAGCTGTTTTTGTTTAGTTTAAGGCTACCTCATAAATGTACCTCAGGATGATTGCAGATAGTTCCAAGTTGTCAACTTCTTATAACTGTGCATGCTGGAAACTGCTGTCCTAGAGGGAGTACACGAGAATGAATTCCACAGTGATGTTCTCATGGAGTTCAATGTGGCCATGCTGACGAATTTCCATGAGCAGCTCTTCAGTCCTGGAATTCTTCAGAGTTTAGATCTGAGCAAGTTAGCAAGTTTGAGCAGGTAGATTAAGTTAGATAAGCAGAACTATTAAATGTTAACGGATTGTGCCAAAAGGTACAGTGAATTCCACCTTCTTTTCCCCACTCTGCTCTGTAATCTTCACTTCAGATCATTATTTGTTAGAATGAGGTTATGTTGCAGGCCGGCTGATTTGTTGGACATTCATTCAGCCACAAAATAATGTGTGAAATTCAAGAAGCCAATTAAAAAAAAAAAAAATTTAAAAGTGTATGAAAAGAAAAGTAAAAAAAATTCTCTAAATACACAACTCAAAGGTTTCTTATACCTCAAGTCATTATTAATCCTAATTCCTTAATTATATAGTTCTTTGTCAGAATTCTGTATAGAGAACTAAAATAGATATAGATTAGAAAACAAAAATAAGATTTGTGTCTTTACTTAATGTCAGAAAATAGCAATTGAAATGGGAAAAATGTTGTTCTCTCAAAAGGTTCCACAATAATGAATGATCTTTCTTTATTAATGAAAAAAAAAAAATTAAAATAATTTCTATGAGAAAAATATCATTTCATAGTTAAAGCAAAGCTTGTGAAGAGCTGGTCTGAGTTTAAGACAGATGGAATATTTTGAAGGTGCTGTGAAAGGTATTTTTTACTTGATTTAGAACATGAAATTTCTTAAGCTTTTGGATGTGAAAGTCATGAGATTTCCAGTTCTACTATATAGAAAAATGTGTATAGTTGTATATGTGTTTATAGATATAAAAATACATATGGAATAATACGTACAAAGTACTTGTTTAGTGGAAAACAAATTCAGTATGTCATATAGTATACTAGTATGCTGCTTTGGCAAATGCTTTCTGGCAAATTTTAATCCTGTGCAGTTGTCTTCTTTGACGTCTCCACAATACATCTTTTCCTGCACTTTCATAACGGAAAAGCTTAGCTCTTCAGTTACCTTATATCCAGATATAATAGGGGTCTATTTACTCCTGCATATATTGTTGTTATCTTGGACTTGATGCTGCTTTGCCAGCAAAAGATTTCTGTGTGATATGAAAAAGAGCTGGAAAGAATATCAGAATACAGGCAAGTTACGTACTGGAAAAGGAGAGTTTGGTGTGGTTTGGTTTGGTTTTGCTTTGTTTTGTTTTGCTTTGGTGGAGTGAAGGAAAATTTGTGACCTGCCAGCACATAAAGATGATCCTGCCCAACTCTGCAGTATTTTCTTTTGGAACAGGAGAATCCTTTTCTAATGTGATGAACAAGAACTTAAATTGTATCAAAATACAAATGTGTCTTCTAAAAGACAAAAAGGAGAAGTTCTGGATGCATCATACTTTCCTTTATTGTTTTCATTTTGTTAGTTTTTTTCAGTAGTTTGAGATTATTCTAAGCTAATGAGTCTATTTTGTACAGATTCAAATTTTGTATTCTTTCAGTTACACTGGATTAGTAAATTAGAGTGGATTAGTAAAATCTTCTGCACTTCAGAGCTTTAAAGTGGAGGCAGATTACTTTTTTTCTTTTCAAAATAATTTCCTATTTTTATTGTACACTGAAAACAGTGTACTTGAAGCAGATTTTGGCTTACGATTTGTAGTTTTGAGCTTAGGCCAAAAACCCAACTGTAGTACAAAAAATAACCTTAAGACTGAGTCATGCAGTCTTCACGCAGTGATAAAGTTTAAGTCTCTATTTCCAGGATTCCCTTGCAGCACTGAATTGGAATCTGTTCTAGCCTATGAATTCTGCTTTGTGAGGGATTTTCTGCTGGACTGAATGTTGTGACTGAGCCATAACTGTCTCACGTAAATAAATTTCAAAAATAAACCCAAATCTATTTTATGTAACAGAACACTTCTTTAGGAGAGGTCAACACCTTTCACAGCGAAAGTCCACCGTAATGTTCCTTACTGCAAAACTCTAGAGCGGAAGATATTAAACAAAGCACACGTTAATCAGTTTGGTTTTTATTGATGCATTTGATCTTGGAATTCCTAAAGTGATGCACAATCAGTTTCAGTTGTTTTCTGACATATAAAAAAAAATAATTTAGGATATTTAGGGATATTTTAGAATCATAGAATGGTTTGAGTGGGAAGGAACTTGAAAAATCATCTAGTTCCAACTAACTCCCTTGCCTTAGGCCTGTTGGTACTATGAATTTATCAAAAGTTTTTGTCTCCTATATTCAAAGAATTTCTTACTTTTGAAACACTTTTTCTGAGTTAAAACAGTAAACTCTTTCTCTGTAGAAACTATTTTTTTGGCACTGTCTTAGTTCAGCTAAGAAAGAGCCTCGCTTGCCAAGTGCTTTTACTGTTTCTGTGCAGTCCTGAAATGCAGAAAGTGTTCTCTTCAGGCTACAAGCTTCATTGCAGTTCAGTTCTTTGGAACTCAGATATTATATTCATCATAGTTGCAGCCTTAGCAGTAGTCCAGCTCTCACAGGTCGTGTTCTCTTACTCTGTCCCTGCCTGTGCCTTTTAGCAAATGCCATTGTTATAAGTGAATGGATGTGAAAGGGAGATTGTTTTGAACCCTAAGTAATAGTTGTATCAAGCCCTCTGGCTGCAGGATTTATCTCAGGTGAACTTTACCCATTTTTAGACAAACTGTATATATTGTTCACTGTTTGTATGTTTATCTGCCTGGTTATTTGCCCTGTTTTCTGTAGGAGGATGGGGAGAGGAGTGTCTAATCCAGAGACAGTTGAGAAAGCTGATAGTTTTCCAACCACGGGGCTTCTAGGATGCCCTGTGATATTAAACTGTCATTATGTTCCCTACACTCAGTGTTTGATGTGTGCTGGGAGAAGGAGAGAAGCGCAGAGACCAAACTCATTCATTCTACTGGTACAATTCCTGAAAGGTTTACTGGATATTTGGCTTCTGATAACTTGCATGTTGAATATTCCATCATTAACTTTACTTTGGTGGTAGCTCAAACTATCGTGCTGATGACTTTGTGTGTAAGTATTCTCTTTGTCTGAGAGTGGATGACTGATTTTTGCATTCTGTTACTTCTCTGGTCACATAACCTGTTTTTCTTCTCGTAGTTTCAGCAGTCTATGATTCTACCCTCAATTTTAGAAATAATGAGAATCCAACATTGCTGGGCGTTCTAAATGGAAAGAAATACCATGCAGATTTATATGTGAGGTAAGTAATCTACATTTTAATTCTTTTTTTTTTTTTTTTTTTTTAAGCATAGAAGAGCGAATACTTGCACAAATAAGGAAATATTTTCAAGGAGATAATGGATGTAGCAAATCTCTACCAACCTGGTGTCACAGTGCTCCAGATAGAAAAACTCATATGGATTGCTCAGGGTTTTGTGTAAAGTTCTGCAACTGTGAGGACATGAGGACCCTTTTGGAGCTCTGCAGGATTTTATTATTATTATTTTTTTTTAATTGAGGCCTGCACCAGAGGCAGGTGTCAATAAACATCATCTGCACACTTCTCTTCTGGCACAGTGGTTTGCTTCTAGACGGAAGCCACGCTGAGGACTGTTCTCATCTCTGGTATAGCTGTTGGTAAATTTGACTGCCTCTGCCTCATGCCTAGGACAAACTGTGTAATGATTATAGGAAGTATTCTCTCTTTTGCTAAAAGAAGTTAATTCAATGTTGTTCTCAACTGAGATGAATTAAAGGATATATAATACTGAAAAATATAAAATCTATTAAAAATTGTTACTGGCATTTCTAAGTGAAGATGACAAAGGGATTTTTTTTGTCACAGAATTGTTGACCAAAGTTCACATAATTTGTTGAATTATTTTTTTCTAAGTGGGATTTTTCTGTGAAAGAAGCCATTTTGCTAGAAATTATCTAAAGCTGCATGCACATTAAAAAAATTTTAATGAATCATAAAAGTTACCTGAAAAATATTAGATCTGCTTTACTCTAGTTATGAGGAGAACAGTGTGTTCTCTCTGGTGCTGAGCTTGTTAAACACAGCCTTGAGCTCCTTAAGTGAGGTAGGAAATCAACTCATTCAGTACCTTTCTTTAGAAACAGAAAATTGCAAACCTCTGACTAGAAGGTGAGCTCAGATAGAATGCATTACTATTTCAGAAATCAATATTTGAGTTTCAGATTCATATGAGAATTGAAGGTAGCTCTGGAAGCAAAACTAAACTTTTCTGATCTGGGAGCTGTTACCACAAATTATTTAATAAATGAAAGAGTGGTGGGACGAGTATAGTGAGTCCCTTGTCAGGTGAATGATCTGCCTCTGCAGTATATGTGCTATTTGTCACAGCGGAACTATTTAATATTCTTCAATTTCTCTTGTTTACTATTGGCAGGCGGATTCCATTAGAAGAAATCCCAGAAGATGAGCAGGAGTGTTCTAATTGGCTCCACAGACTATATCAAGAAAAGGTTGGTGTTTTGTCTAGACAAAGCTCATGAGCCACTGGTGCTCAGTTCTTTATAGTGTTAGTAGATGTTTACAGTGTTCATGTGTAGCGGTTGTGCTCTGGGGGTTTGTGGGTTTGTTGTTTGTTTTTCAGCAAGGTTGTGGGTTTGTTGTTTGTTTTTCACAGACAAGTATTCTGCTTCTTCAGATGCAAAAAGGTCTTGCACTGCCAGTCATAGTTGCCCTTTTGTTTTTTTTTTTTTAAGAGGAAGGAAACTTATGCAAACCTCAGTGAAGGAGTAGTTTTAAGGTTCTACTATAGAGGAAGTATACAAAATAGCAACTGCCTCCTCTTCGATAGAAGAGGCACCTCCTAAATCAAGAAGTAATTAGTGTGCTAAATAAAGCATATTTTGCTGTAGTATATTAAAATGTTTGTCCCTTGTTCTGGCCTCTCTATTTTACAAGGCAAATATCCAACGTTAACCAGGCAAGTTGATAAATTGCTCTCTTATTTGCACATAGCAGTGGGAGCATGCATTTAAGATGCTTAATCATAGGACAGTTGCAGAATAATAATGACTGCGTGCTCGTAGATGCCCATTGATTTTTTCAAATGCTTTTGTATTCATCCTTCAGGTTTTCAGAATCTGTTTGTCATGGGTTTTGTTTTTATGAGCATAAGAAATAATGGTTGGGTATGCGCTCTTTGAATACGCACAGCACTGCCATTTCAGTCAGTGGGAGTCATAGGTGCACAAAGCACAATACGCTCTCAATTATGTACCTACTGAAATCCAATGATGCTTAGGATTTAGAAATTTTAGACTGTAGCTAAGTTCTGTTTTCCACTCATTACAGTGCAGTTGGTTGTACTCAACCCAGAACACCACATTAGTGTTTCTATATTGACTATGCCCTAGTCTTTCTCTGCTTCAAACCATGACTACTCCTAGTTTAATTAATGTTACCTGCTCCCTTTCTGTAAGTTGTGCCTTCCGCAGCTGATTCAGTCACTGCCTCTTAAGGCATTTCTGCAGAATGGCAGCATGTTACCTATGGGCTGTGCCCTCTCTCTACGAGAAAATTAATGAAAAAAGTCATCTTGTTGGACGTTGCAAAAGTCAATTTCCTGCTACTACACCTTTATTTCTAACCATGTTTCGTGTTGCTAAGATAATGTTTAGAGATCTGCAGGAAGGAACATAAATTAAATGGGAATGTGGGAATTGTTTTCTTGAATTCTCTATGACATCCTTTGCAGTAATTCACTTTGTATTCTGTTATTCTCTCTCTGGCATTTATTTCTAGTGCAAACCGAGTGTACATCTATCCTACTTTTTTCCTAACTGCTTAATTTGCTGGTTGGTTGTATCTATGGTTTCCCATCTAAGTATAGGAGGAAGGAGCTTATGTTCAGTTTTTCTTTCCCTGAGAAGCTTTTAGTTAGTGTGGATGTCTTGGGATTTGTTTTGATATTTTTTGTTGGTTGGTTGGTTTTGGATTGGAAGATGGCATTGCTCGTCTTCAGCTGTTTTATGTTATTTCATTGCAGTCGTTCATCTCTGTGATATCAGACTGTTCGGGATACAGAGCAGGGATAACTTGTTAAAGAGTTCTGAGATAATGAAAGCCTCTGTGCAGAGTGAAACTGCAATTCTGCTTCACCTTTCTGCCATATTTCTTTTAGACAACATTTGGCTCTTAGGTGAGATGATACGCAGCATTGATACCCGAGTGTTGCTTCCAAAAGTGTGTTAGGCTTATATCTCGAGTCAGTAAATATTAATGATAAAAAGTAATGAAGTTTTGTTCAAAGGACATTAATTCATTGCAAGATATGCACTTACCAGCTGCTTTGTCTATTTTGGTTGTAGCACTCCACTTACTGTTTTAAAATAAGACAAGGTATGCACGCTACTGAAAATCAGATTCCCCGTTTTATCTTGCATTCCAGTTGCATGTGCTGTTGCTTGTTCTCAGTGATATTTGTAACTTTGCAATACCCCCTTAAGCCTTATGGTGGGAGAGAGCATGCAGCATGGTTGGTTCACGGCAATCTGAGCTTTTTCTGCACTGTGTACTGCCTGCCAGCTCTGGGACACCTTCACAGATGAATTATGTGCTCTTCGTAGAGTTGCCCCACGATGTGCCTCTCATTATGCAGGTGCACTCAGAGGCATTCATCAGCTGTGAAGCTCCAAGAGCTACCAGAAATTGCTGCCCTGTCTTTTTTGCAAGGCCATGGTAATAAAAGGGGTGAGCAGAAGCAGGGTCATTCTGCAAGCTGTGATTCAAACTGCTCTAGCTTATATGTGAAAAAGTCACTCCTGAAGAGTCCTGCTTTCCCCAAAGCATGACAACGTACATTTTGCTTCTAGCATCTGAGCGTGGGATTAAGTTAATGGTAAGCTCCTCTATCTTCCCCTTCCCTACAGAGCAGAGCTGGATTGTACTCTAGTAGTGTAGTGTAGCAGCTGTGGCATGCCACAGGACAAGGCTGGAGTAACAGGCACTCATTATCATCAAGGACACAAAGCTGTTCGAATGAGGGAAGACATATGATGTTAGTGGTCATCGAGGGATATGACCCTTTTGAATCATTAATAAAGGAGCTGGTTTTTGAGAAAACCTTGTGTTGTCTTTTTTACATTGCTGCCTGGTCTCAGTTACACGCTCCTCAATCAGAGAAACTGCTTTCTGGGAATCTGCCTTATGTTCTTTCTAATTCAGACTCCTGTTTGCTGATTTAGCCATGCTGCAAATGTACCAAGAGGTCTTCTACAGATGAACAGTGGTACCCCCTATTATAAACCAAGAGCTGTTCTCCTTTCTATGCTTCCAGGCATACACAGATGCCATGCCCTTGTGCTTCTTCCTCTGCTGAGGGTAATTTTTGTCTTTCCACAGACAGACAGCAGTGTTTCAGCTCATGACAGAGGTGCAACTTGGGACTGCAAATTGCCTTTTTCTCTTTTCTTTTTTTTCATTTTTCTTTTATTAAACTGTTACCACTAATAGGACTCCCTTTGACTTTAATAAGAAATAGATTGAGCATGTTAATGCATGTTAGTACCCAGTCTGAAGAGGTATTGTGTAATTGTCACAGCTCTGCTAGCTCTGCTAGCCTTTGCATGTTTTGTTTCTTTGTACCTATTTACAGCTTCAGCTCCTGAAATAAAGTTCTGCTTGAGAATCTTAATTTCCATTAAAAAGAAAGTGAGTTTTTGATTCTTCTCATTTGTAAGAGAAAACAGGGCATGAAAACATATGCCAAAATGCCTCAGGGAATTAGTAAAGGGTAAGCGAAGAGGGAAGGAGTACAGAACTCAAGTGTTTGGGAACCAAGGGTATATTTTTGGATACTTGTTCTTTGAGAATTTCTTTGTGGAAGAGCAGTGGCATCTTTCTGTAGCTAGACCTCCCTGGTGGGAGCATGGAGCAAGAATCCAGTTAGATTCTTGGAAGATGATGGATTTTCCCTGCCTTTTTCACTACTGCATTATTCATCTCGGTGTCTGAAGAAACTCAAGTTTGGTGGAATCATTAGGATCGGCATTCTTCCACATCTGTAAATGATTCTTGAGTGGGTGAAACTTATTACAAATGGAAAACAATCTCTGCATGCAGATGAATGAGAGGAGATGATAGTGGGGGAGGTGGTTGTGGGGAATATTGATGTATTTAATGGATTTAAATATTGTCCTGAGCTGCACATGGGTACCATGGGCACCCTCTAAGTCTCAGAAAACAGATCAACACGTGGATTTGTTCTGTGAGGAGGAGGAATGTTTTTAAGGGCAAGGAATCCTAACGGAATTAAGGAGCTGATCTGCACAGTGGTGTATAATATGTTAGTGTAGGTGAAGACAGTGACATCCATTTGTCCATTATGTATTTCTTACATCTGTCTCAAACATCTGAGTGAGATAAGGTCAGTGGTTTTGCTGACTCCAATGCTGTGCAGAGCCAACAAGAGGAAAAATACGCTGCTGCTTTTCAGTGTCTGTGTTGCAGTCTGTAGTAATAGGCCCCCTAATGGTGTTACCAATAACAGTCAGAAATTGTTCATGTTTTTCTAGGTAATGCTGATATTTAGAAGCCCCTGTGTATATAGTAGAATTCAATTTGCCAATGATAAATAACTGTGTTAAACCAGTCATAAGCTGAAATCCTCAGAGCGCTGTAAAGAAAACTTCGTACATTGTATAATTTATTGAAGACAACTAATTAATTGGTCATAACGATCCTAGTACAATCTAGTTCACTCGAGCAAAGCAATCATAATTTTTCTAATCTCAGTAAAGAGAGAGCAATGCTTTAATTACTGTGTAATCTCTTAAAGGCTAAATGCTCCCTTTGAATTAGAGAAAATGGTAGCAGCCTATAATTGCTCAGATTGCCATTTAATAATTAAAGAATTGTCCATGTCAGCTGGAGCATAAGTAAATGTAAAATCATAGCATAGTAGAACTAATCTTCTTGTGGTTGATTAGGACAATATTGGCTTTGCCAGCATTTTTTGAAACCATCATGGAACACTCCTTTTTTTTTTGAAGAAATTTGGCCCTTCATTCTGACTTAGTTGGGGTTTCTTATGTTAGTCTAATTCTGTCTCAGTTAACTAGTCTTGTGTTAATCAGATTAATAATCTTCGCTTTGGAACCAGAAGGAAGATGTTTGGTTTTTTTTCCCACCAGCTTTGATATGGTGATCACATTGTTGAAGGCAATGCTGTTCACCCTGGTAAATGTTAGAGAAAAGAACTGAATTCTAAACCTTCAAAAAAACAAAACAAAGCACAGCAGCACATGTGCCCCAGAACCACAGAACAAACCATACCCTACCCTACTATCTTTCTGTTAAACAAGACCATCAAAAACAGTGAAAGACTCTTTAAACTATTTGTGTGCTCAACCATCTATAGGGAGGCCTTTCTTCCATTGACTGCATGGGAACAAGATAAGTAAGACTATATCCATGGGACAAAGTGCTCAGGAGTGGGAGGCGTTCTTTGGCAGATGTTACAAGATGGTGTCTACTCACCTTTTCTGACAGGGCTGTTTTAGAGCAATGGATGGAAGAACATTAGGGAGCAGAGGATCTGCTCTTGCAGATGTAGCCCAAATACTTCTCTGGTTTACCACTACTATTTGTCTAGCTCTTGCAAGAAGTGCAAAACAGTAGCTGCAAGAGTGTACATCTCCTCACCCATTTTCCCTTACTGGATTTGTTATACTCCCTAGGCATGCTTTTTTTCAGTCTTCTGTGTGTAAGAGAAAGGGAGGATGCATACGCATCCTTGTAAGCTCTTTTTTTTTCTGATTATATGCTCATTGACTTCAAAGTGCATGCTTTCCAGCCATGACTTGGTCTTTGATCTCCCCCCAGGGTTACAAACATGCAGACAAAACATCAAAGTCAGGAATGTATAGTTTTGTTGGCAGATAGGGATTTAATTGTTGCCCTCCTTTGTTCCACCAGGATGCGTTCCAGGAAGAGTACTACAGAACAGGAACCTACCCAGCAGTCCCTATAGTACCACCCCGACGACCATGGACGCTTTTGAATTGGCTTTTCTGGGCCTCATTGCTGCTATATCCCTTATTCAAGCTGCTCGTCAACATGATCAACAGTGGATCATCACTAACATTGGCTACTTTTGGATTTGTCATTGTAATGGGTAAGTTTTCTCAAGCGAGAAGTTTTTTTTAAAGAATAATTGGCTTGACTTACTGATCCTTACTAAAGCTCTGTGACTAAACATAAGACTGGTGAATTCAACAGACCATGTGAAACTATATCCACTTTTGCCTGGAGCAGGTTAGGTAGGTCCTTTTCTTATCTGTGTTTGTATAGTTGTATTTTGTTATGTTTTTTTTTAAGAGCTACATACAGAATTTTCTGTTTCTGTAGAAATCAAACAGTATGTTTCTAGCGGGTTGCCTATGAGAGGCTTTCTTCCTCTCTGTAGTGTAGTGCTGGATTTCACTTTGAATGTCTACAAGTACTGAAAGCTTATTTACTCTGAGAATTCTGTAGTGTGATTGTGATTGTAGTCTGTTACATAATCCATTGGAAAGTCCATAAACTTGTGATTTAGGGCAGGGATAACCTGTTGTGGTCATCTAGTCTGATTTATGCAGTATAAGGCGTAGATTGCCATAGGTGATTCCTGCCTTTGGAGGAAGTCTGTTTGGTACTGGGCAGTGGAACTATGGTGTAATGAGGCATTGAAGCTCAGCTACTGTGAAATTTTTTTAATTGCTCATCATTTCTTCAGCATTCTCCTCTTAATTCAGCTTCTCCACTCTGTGGGCTTGTCATTTCGCTGCAATTCCAAGGTGCCTTATGCCCTGTATATCCTCTACAGGGGGCCTGACTGCATAATTCAGGGGGTTGGATTTCAGCCTCAAAGCCAAATGCTTTAATGTGTTGTCATATGTGATGTTTCCGGATTTAGCCCTTAATAACAACCATCCAGCTTGCCACCAACAAATCTAACACCATCTTAACCATCTTAGTATCTCTTGATAGTAAATGTAGATTGTCTTTACAGTCTAGTCAAATCTGCTTCTTTATCAGGAAGAGAGGAATAGACCCTATTAAAAAAAAAACATATGATGCTACTAAGAAAAGGCAGGAAAACAAACTTTTTGGGGGGGATATCTTATGCCCCACTTAGCTCATTCTTCTGCTTCTGGCCACAAGGCAAGATTAATAAATAGACTGCTGTGAGTTCTCTGAATCCAAAGGACTTTCTTCAGGTTATTTGTGATGCTGGAGCTAAGAGTGAGCTATAGCAGGATTCGGCTTCCAGAATAATTGCATGAGCTTCCAGGCTGCAGAAGCACAGCTGAGGAGCACATTAAGAATGCTGAGATTAACAGTCCATTGTATGACTTGCATTGATGCACCATACATTATCAGCAACATTTGCAGGATGCTGCAGGTTGCAGTTCCTCTATAGGGATTTGAAAGACCCCTGTGCTTAGCAACAGCTCTGCTTTCTCTCTGAATACATGGTGTGATCATAGTCAAAGTGCCTGTAATTGGCCAGGATTTACAGCGTGGCAGAAGGCACTGTATTGCCTGTAGCAGAGGGCATCATCTGATTAGATTCAGCCAGCCACCTTTGCTGATGAGCTGGCAAAACAGAAAGGTGATGTCACTTATTAGCTGATAGTCTCCAAAAAACTGTGGAGGGCAGACAGTCTGTTGGAGAGGAAGAAAACTCAGCCTTCAGTAAAAATAAACAGCAGATTTGGTAACCCTGTACACTTGAACGTGGATGTGCCATTACTCACTAAAAGGACAGTAGTTCCCTTTGTACATTACAGTCTCTCTCTTTTTTTTTTTTAACCTATACCCCTTTGAAAACATTAGCTTTGCCAGTTGGAAATTTTTGGTCTCATTCTGTGGAAGCATCAGAACTTCAGCCCAAGCAGTTACACTGCCTTTTGTAGCCAATAGCTGAGTCCTTGCAGCCAGGCCATTCTCCCCAAACCGCTTTTTATCCTGAGGGGTCTGTCTGTCACAAATGTCCTGGATGTGATACAGCCATGCTGTCTGTGCTCATCTGACTGCTCACCTGCATCAGGAAGCTTACTGTGGTTCCTCATCGCCCATTATAGATAGACTTCACTGTTTCAAAGGGCAGGCTTCAGTACATGATAACATTACCTTTATTACTGTGCTATCTGAACCTGTGCTGAGTATTCTGCAGTAGGAAAGGGAGGAGGGTCTGGGAGGTTCTACATCCTGATCCTCTGCTTTGTTTTCAGAGTGTTATTTGTCTTTCCAGCAGCCCCTGCTAATTGTGTTCTCCAGTAAAATGCTTACTGGCTTGTTAGTGGCTGTTCAGGTCAAACAATCTGTAAGAGAAATGCCCCATGGCGGTCAAGCTGGAGTGAAAACACAGTAGTACCTCAGAACCTAATTTTCAGGTCTGAGAAATGAATAACCGAGGTATATATAGCTCTGCTGGTTCAGCTCAGACCCTTTCAGCTCTAAATAAACAATGTCTCCTCTTTATACTGAGAATGCTGAGCCATCCCCTCTTGCCTTGCTGTGCAGCAGTTTGGCTATTTATACTCATAATAATCATTGCATTGTGCTAATTTCTAACTACTGGTCTAGGACCAGGAGTCCTTTGTGATGCTACTTGAACTGACACAAGGCAGTCCCTGCTCCAGAGGATAAATGCTCAAGCAGCTCAAAAGACAGAAGTCTCTTTTGATTCATAGAATCACAGAATGGCTTGGGTGGGAACGGGTGTTAAAGATCACCTTGTTCCAACCCCCTGCCATAGGCAGGGCTGCCACTCACCAGATCAGGCTGCCCAGAGCACATCCAGCATGGCCCAGAACACCTCCAGGAACGGGGCATCCACAGCTTCCCTGGGAGGTTTGTTCCAGTCCCTCACCATCCTCTGAGTAAAGAATTTCCTCCTAGCATCTCATATAAATCTTTTGCCTTTCAGTTTAAATCTGATCCCCTTGTCCTACCAGATGGTGTATAAAATCAGTCTCCCTCCTGTTTATAAGGTCTCTTTAAGTATTGCAGGGCCACAATGAGGTTTCCCCAGAACCTTCTCCAGGCTGAACAAGCCCAACTGCTTCAGTCCCTCTTGATAGGAGAGGTGCTCCAGCCCTCTGATCAACTTCGTGGCCTTCCTCTGAACCCACTCCAGCAGCTGTAGTTTCATAGGCCACGTGGCAAGAGATTTACGTACTTAACTCACAGGTACTGTTTAAAATTTGGAGCTGGTATTACAGTGTTAAAACAGTGAGTCTGTCAAGTGTTCATATTTGTATCTGACAATAGCTCTTACATGTCCAATGCTAAAAGCATAATGATATCTGAGCTTATGGCATGGCTCCAGCAGTTAAGTATCAGTTATAGAGAGCAGTATTTCATTTGAAACAAACATAAGTAGTAGTAGCCAGCTTCGATTCTGCAGGAGCTGTTGTGTATCTGCTACACAGTGCGTGGACAGTGCTATCAGAAAACCTGCTTCCATAGATCACAAACAGGAATGAGTCTTGATCTGCCAGTGATGTGACAGTGTCCAAGTGCAGAATGCAGACCAAGGAGTCAGAGGGTGATGTGATCTGGGCAGTAAGGCCCAGAGTGGGTGGTGAGTAGAGGGTGAGCCAGCAGTTTTGCAGGAGGTTTTACAACATCAGGAGGGTACAAACTGCGTGCAGGATTCTGCCTGTTGGTGGAGCTGCCAGACAGTGCCTTTGAGCCTGGTGTCTAAAGCTGCAAGGTTTGATGTTTGTTGTTGTCTCTACTTCTTTCTTTTCTTTTATAGAAAATAAGATAGACACTAAATAAAAAATTCTACAATTATTATAAGCTTTAGTTGTACAAATTCATTCTGGTGTATAGCCTATACAACACATCTGTACAGCAGACTATATATGGGAAATTTCTGCACCCCTCCTGCAGTTGCTGTGTGGTGCAAAACACAGGAAACAGATGAGAACAGTTTCTGAGATGTGACAGAAAAGGAGAAGTCCTCTGCTCTGAGCAAAGGTTTACGATGAGTGATGTGGCACTGTGATGTGGGTGTGTGGCAGTTTTCTTGGAGCTAAAAAATGTTCAAGAAACAGATTCCATGTTCAGAGCTATGTTGATTTGTGTTAACTCAGCCCTCTTTCAGCCTCTGGTGCTCTGGCAGGCAGAGCAGGTCTGTAGCAACTTCTGTGTCAGTTGGTGAGGTAGGCAGTGATGGGCAGAAAGATGGCAGGAGCTCTGCTACCTCCCGCAGCTTGTCACAGACCACCATGGGGATGACCCAGCTGACAGCTTCTTTCCTCCTGCTGTTCAGGTGTGGGCTTAAAGTCTCATAGCTGATGGTTAGCAACAATTTCTCTTTGGTTTCTTAGTCGTCTTTCCCATAACATATTTGTATTTTAAGCAATGGAAGAAAACTCCCTAAACATGACGGTGTCACTGGGGCATACGGTAAGGTAAGAATTGTTTTTAGGCCTGAGGTACTGTACTGACATACTATTTGGCAGCTTCCCTTTAGCACCCTGCAACAGTAAAGAAGAAATCTGTAGCTTAATAAAACCAAATAGAAAGCGATTCCCTTTTATCCTTTTCCTTCATTTGCAGTTCTGATTTGGCTGACTGAGGCCTGTTTGCTTCAGGAAGTTGTCTTCATATGTGCTGCAACAACATTCTGTAAGGGGAATGTAGTTAGTCTGTTAGTTGCCATGCTGCAGAAGAGATTTTGCACTAATTCTGTGGTCTTTTGTTTTTGGTTTTTTTTTTCGAGTTCTCGTATGTGATACTCTTTGTAGTCACAAAACCATTTTGGAACTGTAGTATCTACAAAATTTGGTAGATATTGATGAGAGCATTCCCTCTGTGAGTAGTAATTTGAAGAGATCATCCTGTGATGTTTGATGAGGTTTTTGAAAACAGTGTAGAAAAGCTTTTGTTTCCAAAGTTGGACTTGTACAAGCACACATGTAGTGCGGAATGCCAAGGCTTTGTCTACTGCAGCGCTAGAACTGGACTCTGTGTATTGAAGAGGCCCCAGCACACAGCTACCCCATACCTGAAGAGCAGTTCCTGTGCTGTTTCTCTCATCCCCGATAGCTCAGTGATGCTCACCTTTATTACCTAATCCTTGGAACTGGGTATTCCTTGGCCATAATTGTGTTTTCAGCCTCTTTTTGAAGTGTAGCCCTCTCACCCAGCTTTGACCCCATCAATTCTCTTCTTACCTTCCCCATCATCAGGTGAGCAGCATCCTACCATGATGGGGATATATTTTTGGGCAAGAACATTGAAATGCTGCCCAGCAGCTGCTGAGGTTAAGGAGAGTATGGGGGGAGTTCAGCTCTGAGAAAGGAGAAGAGACAGGTCAGCATGCATGGATAAGCGCCTGCAGCGCTCCAGCACCTGTCCCTGCTTTGCTTCCACAGGCTTGGCAAATATGAGCAGTCTTTCATTGCACCCTGCCTTCCCCAGGGTGCCAAGACTGCAGGGTGAACTGAGGGTGGAAGGATAGTGGCAGTTTCCGTCAGAGAGCAGAAGAGAAGGAAAAAATCTCAATTGCTGACTTCAGTATTTCTTGGTGTCCAGGCAGCAGCATTCCTGGAACTTTATGAAATCCCCACTGTGCTGTGTGGTTGCTATAACAGTCACTCTTATTTACACTCCATGTCCATCTCCAGATGTGGTTTATACCCCTCTGGTTAAAGTCTTAATGATTTCATGCTTACTATTACATTACCATACCAAACTGCAGGCTCTGTGTTGCTTCCTCCCCTGTCTTCTAGCTCATGTCAAATGTCAAAGACTTCTTTCTTTTTTTGGTTTTTGTGAGTGAAATCTTTCACTTGTCAGAGTTCTTTGTTTCCATTTATGGACTAACAGTGAGCAACAGTGAACTTGCTCAAAGCCAACTCTCTTTCTTCACTGTGTGCTGTATGATGCCCTCCAGACAGTCCTGCTGCACAGGGTTATTCCAGTCAAGGTATTTCTCTTTAAACTTCTGATTATCCACTCAGTCTCTTTCTCCAGCCTGTTGAGGTCCCTCTGACTGGCAGGGCAGCTATCTGACCTAAGTCAAGACATAGGCCACAAAAACAAATGTAAGCTTTTCCAAAATGAAGTAACTGTGGCTAAGTTATCTGACAAATGGGAGTGTGGGTGTAGTACTTCAATGGTGTTAATGCTGTAACACTGTATTACACAGTGCTTTACAGCCATGCTGTAGAGCAGAGGATACTGATTGCCTCTTTAAAATGCTGTGTATGTACAGACCTTCAGCCTCCGCCTCCAAAAAGGCTTTTAACTTTAATTTCTTTCTATTTTGCAGCTTCCGTTGGTGTCAGATGGATGATAGGTGTTACAGAAATTAACAAAGGCTCCACCTATGGCAACAATGACAACAAGCAGAAACAGAAGTAGTATCTTCAGAGACTGCTTCAACCCAAAGGGAACAAATGCAACCTCTGAAAACTCTTAAGTGCATATCATGGTCCTTCAAGTGAGGTCAAAGGAAGGGTAGGATGAGCAATTGCCATGCATATCTGAATTTGCACTTCTGTTATTTTTCTCCTGGGGTTTGGGCTGGATTACGCTCTTGAACGAGGCACTCCTTCGTACACTCTTCCCAACAGGTTTGCATTTGTTTGGTTGGTTTGTTTTCATATAAAGTGTTAAGATTTGAAGAGAAAAAATTCAGTGTGCTGGTATGATGAGACTCTACTTGGAAACTAATTGATGGTTGCTGAGGTACGGGCTTTATCTTGACTTGCTCTAAGGAAGGGATTAATGTCAGATGACTGTTACAAGATGATTAAAACTGATAGCTGTCTAGCTCACATGTTAGCAGTTCAAAAAAACAATAATTTGTCAGTGTTCAAATACAGTACGATGCGCTGCTTGGTGATACCACTATTGCAACTCCACTGAACTGACAGGAGGAGTGCAGTAGAGGTTTTTTTTTTTACATCTAGAATTTATTCTCACAGTGAGCACCACATCAGCCCCAGTCTGACTGGCTAGGGGCCCATTTTGTTGGCTCAGAGCCTTGCAGTGGCATAACCTGGAGCAGAATTTGGGCCTGTGGCCTGAGCAGAGAGCTAAGCTGTCTGTCACATCCTAGGCAATACTTAGCGGTAGAGCTGAAGCTTCTTATTCTTCTGAGAATAAATGCCATTCATAGTTTGGATAATGAAAAATAGGTAACAAATTACTTTCAGCTTTAAACACAAATTCAAATTCTAGGCCTTCCTAACAGCAATGGAAACAGAAAACAGCTGGGTGTGCTGTAACAAAGTAATACAAAGCGTGCATTAAAAGTTACTGCCCTGCACCCATACTGTTGTGAACCTAATTAATCTGTTGTCTGTCTTTTCTGAGCATTACTTTATGTAGTGCCTCTTAACATTGTCTGAGGTAATAATTTAAATTACCTTCTGCTTTTCTTTTCGGAAAAAAAGAAGGAAGTGGGAGAGGGACCTAGGATAGAGGTATGGCTTGCAGTTTTTTATGCCTGTGTGGAGTTTATTGACACCCTTCTGAATTTAACAAAAGTAGGATCAAGTCCCCTGGGAAAACCATGTTTCTCTTAAATCCCCCTTGTACTGATTGCTATAGACGTCCTCCTCTTGGTTTGTTCTTGTGTTGCTCTTTAAAGTAAGAGAGGAACCTTCCAACTGCCATCGGTTAAGGGAACAGAACAACAACTAAATTTAAACCCCAAAGTTATTGATACTGAGCAGTGGGAAGTATTCTTGGCATGTTCAGTGATGTTACGTTTTCTTAAAGTTGTATTTCTAGCAGCTGGTAAAAACCATTTATCTTTTGTTATACTAAAACTGAAGCCAGGAGCAACAGAGGCTAATACAAAAGTGTATGAATCATTCAGAGAAATATGCATTTGCTGTTCTGTACCATCAGATCATCTAGAAAGTAATCCTTTAAATATGCAGTACCTAAAGAGCAGCTGCAGTGGTGCATTTAGCATGTGGCAGTAAGTAATAGCTGTTGAGAGTGAATGCAGTTAGTAAGAAGTACATTATGAAGGAAGAAATAGGCCTTGTGCCTTGTGAGGGTCTGGTTTTGTAGGCTTTTGTCTCTTGTGCATTCCCTGTGCTCTGAAGCATACTGGAGTAAGTTGTGTAATGTGTCATAAAAATAATCATGGACTTAGGTTTATTTCTTTAACATACAAAATATAGCCAGAGCTCAGAGGATGCTGCCATGCTTATAAAGCAAAGCTATCTATCTGTCTCTTAATAAAGCACATGTCCCTCTATGCTGAAATGCTACCATGCACCTGTATTGACTAAAACAATCTTAACAGTGGAAAGCACAATTATACCATGTAGTGTGTACATCTGAAAGACTACAGTATTGCATTAGGTGTGGAAGCTGGCCAGCCCTGAAGACACTGCATGCAATTCTTTGCAAATGGGTGGGAAAGGAAGAGAGAAAACATCTCTTCAAGCTAGCATTTCACTATGGTAGAATGAACCCCATAAATAGGTGAAAGTTCTGAGCAGCAAATACATATTCATGTAATAAAAACCAGCTCTTTTTTTTTCCCCCTTAGTAACGAACAATTGATTTAACATGCTGGTAGAGACCTCTAACATCCCTTCTCAATCTTAGTCCTTTTTTCTGTTATTGCACACAGTACTACTAAATACCAAACACAGAAGTACTTCTCAATGAACATTTAGGATATTTCACACAGGTTTCTCTTGGAGCAGCCATTGTAACAGGCACAGGGCCAAAAATGCCAGTCCTGGATCTAAGTCCCAGCAGACAAGGGCTGCAACACAGTACCCTTCCAGTGTTCACTGGCCGACAGAGAAGGTTTAATGGTATTTGCCAAAGGTAAACTTAGCCCCGGTCACTGTATTAAAAGAATGACATATGTCTGTAGGAATTTGTTTGCCCTTCTTCACCACAAACAACTGTATGGTCTACAACTGCCTTAACAAAAGTAGTCTTACATTTGTTTATACAAAAAAATAAAAATATAAAAAGCTGAAGTGCATTGAATGAGTTTTCTTTTGGTCTGCAGTAACAGCCTCCTCACAGTTGTCATTTTTCTCCTGACTCCTGCAAACCGTTCGCGATTCCTGCTTGTGTTCAAGGACACCTCAGACAAAGGAGGAGACAAACTGCTGAGACAAACTGCCAAAAAGCGAAGAGCACAGCAGGCCAGGGCTGCACCTCAACCTCAGGTATTTTCCTATTCAATTGCTTAGGATGACAAAAGTAGGGGAGACAGGAATAGTTCTTCGCTTAAATTGAACACTGTATTTTTTGAAAGCCTAGATATCCAGCCCTGGTGACCCGCACAGAAGAGGATGGTGCATTTCTGGATTTAAATGTCACTTTCTCAGCAGCTCATTCAGCTGTGTCTCACCTATAATAAACCAGGGATTTCTACATTAAGAAGAGAGAGAGATAGAATATTAAAAGGGAGTTCCCTGCTTAACAACTTATCCAAACATGCACCGAAATTTACAAGTAACAGTTATAAGGTAACTATTTGAAACAGCAAGCCAAACAAAATCATCATACCATCATCTATCTCTTCAAACTGCTAACCTCTTTTATTGTCTCCATTTTTTTGAGATTGATGACTATTCAAAAAAAAAATAAAGGGAGACTGAAGTCTAGGATCAGAAATTGATTTTTAAAATTCTTAACAGTGAGTTCTTGTTTTAGCCAACTACCATACAGGAATGATCTTAACTGATTCTCCTTTTAGACAGCATGACACAAACTGTGGCCATTTTCTGTAGTTCAGGTGTCCACCAAGAAAGTTAATATAGCCCTGGACTCTATCCCTAACATAACAGGTAGGATAAGGAAGTGCATATCATCTTATTTCCTCAGGAGGGAGTGAAGGGAGACCCTTAATTCTGTTATCCCTCGTGCAGTGCAGTATGCTTCTTACATGTCTGTATTTGTCAAGATACTGACTTTAGCAGTGTAAGAGATGCTGATTCCTGTTAGCTCTGCAGCCTTAAGAGTTAAAAATTCAACTTGACAGTTCCCCACATCTATTGTTCCACAGTTACTTTCAGAACAAAAACCCATCACCACCAACTCCTAAAATAAACCATTTATTGAGAAAAAAACTTTTTTTTTAAATTTCATTAATCAGCCTTGTGCATAACAAATCTGAAGCTTGCCAAAAACAAATAAACAAAAAACCAGTAAAAGTTCACAGTCAGTGCACTCAACAAACAGATTTAAAAAACAAGGTCCATAACGCCTGATAACACTACAGCATTTTTCTGAACCTAAAGTGTTCAAAAATACTACATATTAACATTACGGTTCTCAATCAAATGAGAAACAGGAGAAAGAACAAAAAAAGGTATGGTCCATATACAGTAGTAATGGCACTTTCACTGAAACATGCAGCTTCTTTCAACTTGCAGACACTGTCACGTGAGCAACACGTGCCAAGTAAAACATACAGGAGCAGCAGAGAAAGTGACGCTTGTCACTTGTGCAGTCTTCGTGAGTCAACTTTTATACTGTTTCTCAGCACAGTTTTTATGTAAATATTACATACAGTAGTGTTTAAAAGGTATTTTTGCCAGAATAAAAAAGGCCATCGATTGAATAACTTCATTCTTCATCTGTGCAAACCTGTGAAGGGGACATGAGGCAATGAATTTGGTTGTGTCTGTCCTGCAGCAAAAAGATAGCAGTTGTTCAATTTCTTCAGCAACTTTCACTGAACAGAAGGAATAAGCAAGTTTTATTTCTCCCTTGTTATAATGATATAATGCATTACAACTGTTCCTCTCTGACAACTGTTTCCACTGTCACCACAACAATTCATTCTGCCTCTGTGGCAGATGGGGTTTAGCTACAATTAATTACTACTACACCCAAATGGCATTGCTTAAGAATAGGCAAATAACATTCTCAGCTAAAAATCAAACCAAATTCATGCAATAACTGCAGCTTGTTAAAGTAGTGCCAGTTGCCAGGTAAATGGTCGATAACAGTGTGAAATTAAAGGCTGACCCTTTTACTGACGTCCCAAGCATTTGCTCATTTTACTTTCTATGACAGGGGGACTCACTTCATTTCATATGTTTCTGCATATATACTCACTGAAGTGTTAGACACATATATAGCCCTCCAAATCCAATTAACTGCCATGAAGTTTGACAAGTCTTTAACATAAGGGTAATGCACCTCGAGAGCAGCAAAGCGTACTGCATGGTGCCAGGTTCTTGAGGCTGGATGCCTGTGAGCAACAATGCAGGTGCTTCCTCAGTTTTCCACACTTTTTGCTTTCTTTCTGTTGGGCATCAACTTAGTATCAGCCTCCTGCCATGATACAAAGCCCTGTGGCCATGTTACACAGCCAACTGAAGGTGGTTTGATTCCCATCTGCAATCTTTGCAGCCAAAGCTGTGAGACAAACCTTGACAAAAGGATGGTCGAGGAGCTGGCTGGCTGTCCACCTCATCTTTGGGTCACTTTCCAGGCAGTGGCAAAGGAAGTCTTTCCCTTCCGGACTCACTTTGTCAGGAATAGGAGGTTTATGACCCATCCCCACTCTATACATTATCTGGAAGTTGTGCTCATATTCGTGCCAAGGCCTCTGCAACAGGGAACAGAATTGCTAAGTGTAAAGTTTAGTGAGTAACTCACTATGGAACAAAGCATATACTTCTGTCCCCGAGAAGTTAAAAGCCAACCTGATACTTGTGGACTCACAGCTGGGAGTGAGGTCAGAGATTTTAGAGAAACTGCTAAGGACATTTTGTGTTCTGTCAGTAGATGACACACCTACCTTTCCAGTGACCATCTCTATAACAACACAGCCCAGGCTCCAGATGTCCGCTGCACGTCCATGCCCTTCTCCTTTTGCTCTGGTAATTACTTCTGGAGCCATGTATGCTTTGAAACAAGACACACCATGTCATCATTTTATACAGCAGAAGGAACTGAAGTGATTAAGTAGGCAAACCAAATGTTTTTTAATACATCTGAAATGAATTACCACTTTTAGCTTTTCTTGCTAAGTTATGTCATGTGCTGGCTTTGCCGCCTTGTTCTTTGACACATTAGCAGCATAACTGTCTTTCAGTGTGAAAAGCAATAGTGAAAGTACTGGTACAGTATGCACTCTGTTATTTTTGTTTTTTTAAAACAAAGAGATTAAGCAGCCGTCCCCTAAGAACACTACTGTTTCAGTAAGGCCGTAGAGAAAGATAAAATCCCAGAAAGCAAATCTTCAGAACCTTTATAGTTAACCAGACAAATAACATTTTATCTTTCCAGTTACATTTACTGACTTTTTTTGGCTAAAGGATGTAGCACATCTAACTAGTGAAGCTTAAACCAAATTTCCCTGAGCCATACTGCTTTATTTTTGACAGAGGTATCTTCTTTTATGGTAACTAGCCAAGTTTCTGCCTCACACATGCTTCCTTACCTGCAGTACCCAATGTACTGTTCACTTCTCCAGGCATTGTCTGAGTGTTGTTCTTCAGTTTTACTGAGCAGCCAAAGTCACCCAGTTTAATCAGTCCAGATGAGGTAAGAAAGATGTTGGCTCCTATGAAACACGAAGAGAAACAGTAACAATTGTTAAACCAGTGCTGAACTGAGGCAGGAGGACTTCCCAACATGATATAGTACTTGAAGAAGTTGCACTGTAGGTAATAGCTGAATTCACGCTTCTAGAATTGTACCAGTGGATTAAGTGTGGAATTTGATAGCATTAGAGATGTTCGCCAAAGCCACCTACACCAGTCCGTGGAGTTTCAGTTAACACTAAACATCATGGAACTTTGAAACAAGAAAAGTTTAAAGTATAAAACACTACAGCAGGTTTTCCTCACGTATGTTTCACTATGAGAAAACACTCCTCCAGAAATTCATGAATGTCAGTGCTTATCCTTGTGAGTGTTGCATCACGAAAAAACACTCAGTGGCAGAGACCATTGATGCATTCCTCCCAGTGTCTATCTTTTCAGTTCTGCTGAGTCAAGACATGATACATTTGTGTCATCACGACACATGAGCTTATAGCATTTATTCCACCTACCACCAAATGCCCAGTCCTTTTTAACTTTTTTTACAGACTGATTTCTGGAGGAGGGCTACCATTACAATATCTGGCTACAATGCTAGCTTACACAACAAAATTTCCCCTAGCATAGTTGAAATTCTCCAAGAGAAATCTGTGGTTGGCTTGAGGTCACTTGCTCTCCATGACACTGCAAAAATAAGCCGAGTGCTTTTAATAAACAGGTTTTTTCTCATCCAGCATCCTGCCTTGCTGACAGACAAGAGAAAACAGTGCAGAAGCAGCTCCCTGTACAGGTCAGGCCAATCCTGCAAGTACCCCAATGAAACCACAAGTAGTTTGCAAGTCACCTGACAGAAGTGCAGCTCGAGCTTTGAGTTCTCTTCAGGAAAGATTAATAGTATGCACAGACCACAACTGCCTGCACGGCTTCATTACACAGAGCCTTTTCCCATGTCATTGAAGATTCTTTTTAAAAGATTCTTTTTAAAAGCTCTTCTGAATATAATCTTCCAAAAGAAGTTTCTCACTTCTGTTCCACCTTTGGGTCAGTTCCACAAGGGTCAGTGTGGGAATCGTTGGCTGCTCCTCCTTTCTATTATGTATGTTCTCTTACTTAATGACTTACTGAATGCCCAGCTAGTGTGGCTGTGCACCTCCAAAATCTGAATGGAAAATAAAGAGTCCTTACAGAGCTCAAGTCAAAAAAAGGCAGCGCAGGTCAATGACGCCCCAAGCTCCCGATTTCTCAAAGGATTCCCCTTACAATTCTGAGACTGCTTGATAACTAAAGCAAAACATATTCAGTCCAAGAGGCGTTTCAGGCATTAAAAGGAGGAGAAACAACAGAATTTGTTAACAGAAATAAATTCTAACCTTTGCTTACCATAGGAGAATTAACTTTCAGTAAATACTACTCTTCCAGTCCCAGCATTCAGGTGCCCGCACAAACTCAAGATCAGAATCCTTTCTGCTGGCAAACTACAAAACTCAGCCAGGCACCCGCATGGGTCCCTCCCAGCCCAAACCATTCTATGATTCTACATCAGTGTGGGCCCTGCAGTCAGGAGCGCACACACACAACACACACACAGAGCAGCCCTCAGCTCGTTGAATAAAACAGAAACCTGCAATAGCACTACAAGAAGGCAGCTCAATGCGACTCCAAATACACGCACTGCACTGCAATAGGTGAGTGACCGTTAGGGATACCAGCAGGTTTTTCCTTCAAACAACTGCCCACTGCTTTTTGAATGATTTGTCACATAGCCAGTGGTACAGTAAGCCCACACAGAAAGCACAGGAATATTGGCCATCACTAGCAAGTACTTTACAAGAATGTTTCCGAAACAACACTCTGGTTCCTCAAGAAAGTAGCATGCAAATAGCACAAAAGGCTACAAAGAAGGTTCTGAAGCTACTCAAGTGGGTGCAAAGGGCTTGAGCTGAAGTCCAGTATCTCTCTTCTGACTGAATATGAAGTTACTCTGATAACTTGGTTTAATGCAGTTTAGAAACTACATATAAAGTCTTTCAGATCCTTGAAAAAACAAGAAAAATAATGGCACTTTTCTAGCAGAAATGTTACTGCAAAAGCTCCTATCAGCCCTCCTCCTGAAAACATCCGGAACTGTCAAATGCAACCAAACCTAAATTTCAAAATTTCACCAGGAAGAAAAAGAGAGAACTTAAAGACTCGCATTGCTGACATTTTCTGGGTGCTGAATGAGTCCTCCACTGATGTGCTGTGTGCCGGAGCCTCAAAGCTCTGGTCTGTGCTTTGGAGAACAAGACAAAGCTCTAGAAGGAGTTTTAAAACAGGATCTCATTAGGTAGCTGACACCTGCACAGAACCCAGCAGGACCTGGGTAAGAGAGCAGGAGATGGAAGAGCAGTACTTTGAAGATGAATGATCCTTTTTAACCTTTACAGTCAATGTGATTGGAAACTTAACAAAATTCCTACCATATCTGCGTAGTTAATGAGCAAAGTAAATTAAAACCAGAGATCCTGGCTAAAACAATAAAAAGGGTCAAGACCCCTACCCGTTCCCTCTCTCCTACATATGCGCTATCAAAAAGTAGCTCCATTGTACTTAGTGAAGGAAGCAGCACAGCTCTGGAAAATACCACTGCCATTTACACCACAAGACCTTTCTGGCAAACTGCAAGCAGAGCAAACACCAGAAGTGGTTCTCTTGCTAGAACAAACAGCTGTGACCCAAAGCATTTAAACTCAAGTTTAGAGGATCAGTCCCAGATTAAACACAGTGAAAACTGACACTAGTGTGATATTCCAGAGGTGCTGGTCTCATACTGAAAGCCCAAACAGCGGCACTGAAATCCCCATGACTAATGTGGCGTAATTTCACCGAGAGGTGAAATCATAGCCACTCCTCAGCAGTACTTTAGCAGCAAAACAGTCACATTCATTTAAGAAACAACTCGCTTCAGGCCAAATGCTACCCTTTGATGAGAAAATCAGCTTTATCATCCTCTTCTCCACACTCATAAAAAGCATGAAATGCCCACAGTCTCCTGTTGAATACCTTTCTGCCTCTTGTTGAATGACCTTCCTTCCCTCTGCTCATCACAAAGAGATGAAGGCAGGAATAGCAAAAATTCTGAGAGAGCTAACAGAAGAGTTAACAAGAGTACAATAACACTTTGATGAAGACTTCATGGCCTGAAGCGTCTCATTCACAGGTTTCTGATTTACTGAAGTTTCAGATACAATGCCTTCATTTTCTGTATTCAGGCTGAAAATACAATCTGAGCACTCTAAGTAATATGCCCCAGTCTCCCAAAGAGAGGGCACCAGGCATGACCTTACGATTAACTTTTCTCAATTCAGCACTTGTGAGACCACACTTGGAGTTTTGCGGCTGCTCAATACAAGGCAGATGTCGACAGACTGCATCAAGCCCAGCTCAGGGTCATCAAGACAGTCAGAGGGCTGCTATGCATGATGAAGAAAGGCTGAGAGATGGGTTTGTTTAGCGTGAGGGAGAGAAGGCTGGAAAGTGTGTAGAGAGAGGGAAATTATTGCTGTTTTCAACTTCAGCAGTATCAGCACGTTACAACAGTAACAAAATTTTCCTCAAAGACACAGAGTGGAATGGTACAGGGTAATGGACACCAACAAAGCATCTGCAAATTTCAGGGAGGTATTAGGAAAAGGTTTTTTATAATGGGGACAGTTGGTCACTGGGATGGGACCCAGGAAAGAAGGAATTCCCATCCCTGGAGATATTCGTCACTCAAACAGACACGGTCTTGAGCAATCTCATCTAACTTGCCATTGGATCTGATACTGAGGCAGGCCCTGCTTTGAGCAGACGGCTCAGCCAGAGATGTCCAGAGATTCTCTTCAGCATTAAACATTCCATCATTATCATTCTGAGGTACTGCTTCCTTGCAAAAAGATAAGTAATTATAACCGAGGAAATCTGGACTTAGCCAGAGAGATTAAAATCCAGTAGGCAGGATGAAGTATAAGCATCCAAAAAGACCAACTCACATACCACATACAGGCACCAGCTACTTTGTACATAGATGCAGACTAATAAAAAGCAGTGCCCAGTCTGCAACCAATACTAATCTCAGCGTCTCTGACAACCAGTCTGAAAATGGGTTCACCATGGCTGTGTCTTGCTGCATCTTTTACACTCACAGAATTGGATGCCATAACAGCATCTGAAAGGCAACGGTGGCACCAATGGACACTACTAACCTAATGACTGAATTTCTGAGCACCAGGCACTTGCCAATGTCAATTGCGGGATATGATGAACCAATTTTTAAGAGTAATTATTTGTCTGATGCTGAAAGAAACAGATCCACAGTGATATTTGGCAAACTGGCCATGAGAGATCTACTGTGATCTGTCAGTGAGATTCCCATAGAAAAGCAGTTTTAATACAGACTGAATAACAAATCATTCTTTCCTATGAGAAAAATAAGAGTAATGGACTGTAAGTGTAAATCTTCTGGCATTATGCTAAAAGTAAAAACAGAGTTTTCTTTACTGCTGTTGTCTGAGAACCTGAGCATAAAAAGAGATGAAGCAAGAGGCTTGCCACGTAACCATAAGGCAGCCTTTATAGAAAAACCTTCTCTGCAGTCTGCCTTCAAATTCTGCCACTAAGATTAGAGAAAGTCTGTACGCAGTTCTACAGAGGGTCACTTCTGACAGCTGTTACTACTCTCAAGGAATGCCCCAACGTTTGGTATGAGGAACCTGTTGCAACATTAATGCCTTGGATAATGTAGCCTTACTGTTCTGTTAAACAGCTCTTCTCTCTTCAGTGCATTTCTCTGATGAGAGGAAGACCTAATTGGAAACATATCCAGAAATCAGCAACGACACAGAGGAGCACAAAAGAAATCCCTATCAGTTAGCCTTGAATTTGGATCGCAAACTTCCAGGAGAGTGCAATCCAGCACTCCATGGATAACATGGATATGGAATGGGCAAGTAAAGGATAAGGAAGGTACTGTGTAACGCACAGAGGGAAATTCACAATTGCAGAGAAATCTTTGGTCAGGAAGGAAAAGGCAAGACTGCTGGGAATGGGTGTGAAGGAAAGTGTTTTCTAGGAAAAAAAGCCAAAACTGACTAAAGAGTGGCCTACCTGGTGGGAGGCCTCTGGATCGTAGATAGTTCTTTTCCCAAATGAGAAGCACGAGGCCAAAGGACCAAGAGCAACTGGGAACCTCCTACACTGCTGCGATGGTTCAAAACCCTGTGAGCAAGAGGGACATAGAAACCCCGCATCGTTGGGTTGCACTACTACCTTGTCATAAAATGAACATTCACGGGGCACATTGTGTGCACTGTTCCCCTAATTTCTGTTAAGTTGCTGCCAGAGGTGAGCAAAATATGTCAAACTAACCAAAAACAAGAGAACTAAACATGGAGGATGTTCTCAGAAGGTTCAGGAAAAGAAAAACGAATGTGAAACGCAGACTGACACCGGGTATCTTAAGCAAATACCAAAACTATCGCCCCTTCAGTTACTGTAGTTCCATTCTGCTCACTTTGTAAGCAAAACCTGAGAGTCAGGCACGAGTAGATACGTGTATGGAAAAAAAAAAAAAAAAAAAAAAAAGCCATGATACATAGTTTTACCATATCCATTAAATTTCTTTTAACAAAGCTTTCAGTATTGTGTTTAATCAACCATTTATCTGAAAGAGTAAAACTCTTCTGCAGTATGGGAATTTATAGAAAAAGTTCTGCTGGACCACTCTAGCATAGTACACTGCTTATCAGCTCCCAGAAAATGCCACAGTTTCTTGCACAGCTGAGAAGAAAAACAGCATTACATAACTCAGTAATGATAGAAATACAAGGACCAAAATTTGAGTTTGGAAGAATCCGCAACAATCCTCACCACCTCTACAAAAACCACACGAATGATGGGCAGAAGTTACGACCTCACAATGCCATCTGTGAATGATTTTTGTTTTTTTTTTGTTTTTTTTTTAACGCTCTGTGCTTAAAAAGGAACATTTAAGTAGCCAACTCATAAACTGGAAACTGAAAAACACGTGAAAGACTTTTTACTCAACTTTTGTATAGATTAATGTGTGCTATATCTCAAAAAAGCCTCGTCCCGTCTTCCTCTCCCCCCGCTTTCTTCTACAACACCAAACCAACATTACCTTTTTGGTTCACATTACCTTTAATGTCCCGATGTACGATACCATGTTCATGTAGTACATTGATAGCAATTGTGATCTGCTTTGTGTAGAGCCTAATGACATGCTCCTGAAGGCCCAGCTTTGATACCTCTTCCAGAGTGCCCTCATCACAGTACTCCATGAAGATGTACATCTCCTCCTGTGGTGGGAATCAAACCAAATGTCACTGATTTTAATTTTCTTTAACTGCTGAATTAGAACTAAGTTTTCCTTCTGTCCTTAGCTGTCTACAAAAGGGCAAGTTTTACCGGAAGTACCTCTGACCACAGAATATCTAACAGATCATCTCCTCAAAACTCCATTTTCTTGGGCATGCTTCACCCTAACATTCATTTTCACAGCTCTGGAAAATCTCTTTCCACATCTGTCTGTGTCATTTGTATGCAACTGATACTATGTGGTGGTATAACATGGAAATCTTGCAGTGGGAATCTCACAGGCACATTAAGCAGAAATACAAAAAGGCCCTTTGCATATTTAGCAGGAAGTTAGAGATATTTTTTCCCCAGTTCTGCACTAACATGTGTTGATTGTCTCAGAAAGCAAGGTTTCTGTTGCTGTTTCTTCCTCAAATAAGCATGCCAATTCGAACTCACTTTAAGGAAAACTTTGGTACTTGTTCCCTTTCTATCTCTCTCCAAGCCCATTTTGGAACTTTCAGCCAAATGCAACCAGATTTAAAACAAAAAGATGGCAAAGATGCTGAACTCATAGTACTTGCCTGAGAAACTAACGACCCAGTGGCACAGACACCCAAAGTTGTGTCCCAAAGTAAATAAATGCAGAGAGAAAACAGCCTTTGTCCCTTTCCAAAACAGCAAAGAGGAGGCAATCAAAACATCCATTTTGATCAAGTCTGTCAAACACACACAGTTTTCCAGCTTGACACTCAGTATCCTGCTTCCTAGCAGGGAACAGGTGGAGATACAGGAAAGAGCTGAGACTTGGAAGGGGGGAAAGGCATACAGAAATCAGAGAGTAAGAAAAAGTCAGGTATCTGAACACGCAGCTGTGGGATCCAACTCTTCAAGACAACCAGATTTCTGCTGCTCAGATAAGAAAACATTGCTGCTAACAGTGACAAGTTTTAGGCTGAATCTCTAGTCTTAACCCACAAAAGTTACCAAAAAGTACATAACAGTTTGCACTTGGAGCAGTCAAACAGAGCCACAGCACCAAATAGCTGCAGCATCACTCACTCTACTCACTTACTGTGAATTGTCTGTTTATGAATCAGTTCCAGCACATTTCTGCAAACTACATTTTAGAGAGATCTTAATATTCATGGGCAGAAAGAGACTACAATGCAGTTCACAGAGGCATCCAGACAATTAAAAGTTAAACAAGAATGATATGAAGTAAAACCTCCAATGAACCAAAGCTTCTTAAAATTTTCTCAGCCCTATATGCAACCCTCCTCCTCTCTCCCAACATGATTGATATTTTCTTACCCTGTGGAGCTCCACACCAAAATACCGAACAAGATTAGGATGTTTGATGCCTTCAAAAATCTTCAGTTCATCAGCTGTTTCTTTGATGGTTTTGTGATCATTAGGTTGAAATCTTATCTGCAAGAAACATTTTTCATTATTTTACTGCTATTAAGTATCAAACTGTTAAAGAACAATAACAAGAAAAAAATATAAAAATCAAGAAAGCGGCTAAAAGTTGGATTTTTTTCTGCAATACAGTACAATCACAGAAGTTCCAAAATTCCATCTCCATTTACAAGTAAAAAAGCTGAAACTTAGATGTTACACATGTATGCACATGTGTGTATCTCTGCAGAGCTCGCCTTCAAACTTAAATGTGGTGGTACAAGCAGTGACAGCTATCTTTCAAGAAAGAATAACTGCCAGGTATTTCATCAGTGGTGATTTAGGGATTTGTTTTGAGGGGTTTCTTTACTGAGAATGAGGCAGCTGCAAGGAAAAGGTGGGGCATGAAACAAAAACAACTAGAAAGCTTTGATTAAAGACACAGTTTTCATTAGTTCTCCTACAATGTGCTGAGAGGGGAAAAAAAAAATCAGCAATTATCTGCAAAACTGATTTAAGGCTCCCACTCAGACAAAAATAAGCAAAATCCTCAGGAAGTTATGGGAAATCCTATATTTTACTATTGTGGTAGAATGCAGAGATTTCATTAATTGTGTACAAGACAACCAATAAAAAAAAGTATTTTTTTTAAACAAGGACATTACAATTGTTTTGTTCTCTACAACAATTCCTATTACAGTTCATGCAAATGGCATTCAAGTATTTCATGTACTCCAACTCTCCAATGTCACAACGCTGTGCATTTGCAGTAAACCTTCTTCATTATTATTTGTAGAGATATTGATGATTCTATGGTTAAGACAACTGTATTTTGTATTTCAAGAAGTATGAAGAAGTGGAGCACTATCTGATAGGGGGGAAATGTCACTTCAAACCTTTAAAGCTGGTATTAGTCAGTGTGTGACTACAGCACAAAAGTAGTTAAGCACAAGCCCACCTTTTCTTTTTCATGCTTTTGTGAGCTCATATACATATCATATGTGGAAGAACTGGCACATAAAAATTTAACTGCCCAAGCACCAAATGGCTGCCATGGTAACTGCTGTGAACACTTGATGGTTGTCATTTTATAAGGATATGGAAATGCAGTAAAACTAAACAGTATACATATTTTTAAAAACAAAGTATTGGAGGGGAGAAGGATCTCTACACCTACACAGCTTTACTTGCTTCTGTAATGAAAATCAGGTTTTCTGTAACTGACAGGTTAATCAACAGCTTTGTGACTCACCCTAGCTCACCTAATATACAGGAGAAGCTGAAAAACATCTGAAGTGATACTTCCTATCTTTTTATCTAAGAAATGAAGAAAGAGTAAATCAAATGTGAAATACTGTAAAGTAAGACAAATTTGTGCATCGTTTCTACTACACAGAAAACTCTTTCAAAAATAATTTAAGATCTCTTCATGAGAGTTTACACATATTAAGGAAGTATTCATTCAATATTCATTCTGGAATTATCCATATCCTTTTTACATACATTTAAGTTCAAACTTATACACTGAAAGAAAAGGCTTAAGGAACATAAGGAAGAACAAGCAACAAATAGAAATTGTGGTCATATGAAGAAACAATTTGTCTTCCCATCCTTTTTGAGCTAGCTAACAACCATGTTCAGAAGACCTTACTGCCCTACAGCTCATGTATATCTGGTTTGAAAAAAAGGCAAGAGCAACCATGATTCTCCCATACTGAATACTCACTTCTTTCATAGCCATCAGCTCTCCAGTGTCAACACTAATACAGGTGTATACCTTCCCATATTGGCCTTCACCTGCAGTTGAAGTAAGACAGATGAGTTACACTACATTGAATAACAGTGCAATAATACAACTGAACTCACCTAGCCAAAGTCATTCAGCTGTATTTTCATTTAAAATTTCAAGTAACTTTTAACCTGTAGCACCTAATAAAATATCAATAGTCCTCGATTCAATGCCATGATAAAAAGTGAAAGCAACTTAACAGGCTGATCTGAAAGAAAACCACTCGAGTGTGAGGATTTTCCTACAAATCCTGAACCAGAGAGGAAATAATAGTCATATGTGGGAAGCAACAACAATGTTGGTGAATGAAACAAATCCCAAAGATTGTGCTCATTTCCACTCATGTTTGAGGTTCTTCCAAAAGCAAAACTCAACAAATCTTTTATAGAGTTTAACATGTGCAGGATTTGCAGGATCATACATAAGTAATCATCCTGACCAAATCTTTTTACTCTTTTGCTTCTTATTATTTGGGCAGGGAAAACTACACTCAACTTCTACACAAAGGAAATCCCAGCTGTAACTGTATTTTGTATTTCAAGATCTTGATTTCAGTGATGCTGGTATTACCTACACAAAGATGAAAGATCTCAAAAGACGGTCCCAGACTGTCTTCAAAAAATTAATCTTTTTTTTTCCAGTCTGACAAATGAACATTTAACAAACTTACCAATTTTGTTTCCTCTTTGCCACTTGAAAGTCACTTTTCTCAAACCTACATGCATGACATTATCATAAGATTTTGGTGTGTCACAAACTTGGCCAATGATATTCTTCCTCCTCATCTCTCTGTATCTCCTTTCTTCAAACAACTGAACAGACTTTTGAACAGCTTCAATTGGTGCTTGTTTGGAAACAGTGTCTAAAAAAGAAGAGCGATTAACAATTTCTGTGACCAAGAAATACTGTCTGTTTTTATATTTTATTTTGTTATCTTTTGATATCATATCAAGGGACTTGACCTACAAGATAACTATTTTGTGCATCAAATTTCAGAAGTTGCAAAAGGATAAAGCATTTTAGAAGTCACATATGAATCAAATATGAAACTAAAGGAAAATAAGAATACTAGTTATTTACTACTCGTCTTTTAATTGATTAAAGAAAGTTAAATTTTTGAAATGCAAAGATTTTTTCTTTTTTTTTAACCACAGGTTTTTTAACCACAGGTAGATAATGGAAATGTGTTAGGATCACTAAGGACAGAAAGGCAGTTAAGTTTTTTACTGTAATGAATTGTTATTACAGATATTTAGAGGTATTATGTAACTCCAGATTTGAAGTCTTATCATGAAACTGAATCCTAGCCAGTGAAGCTAAAAAACATTTCAATAAAGCAATCATGTATACACTCCTTGTTAAAAAGAAAAATTACACATCTGTCTAGTTTAACCTTTTTTCTAACAGCTTCCAAAAGATGGAGATACTGAAATATCCCTGTATTCTTCTGCCTATAATTACTACCAGTTTTTAATCCTTGTCTTATCTACAGTAGATAGTAAGAGCAGTTCCTTTGCAGCATTCTTTTAGAAACTTTGTTTGCTCCTCACTCTTCTTTTCCTTCCAGTTTAAACCAATTCCATTTAGTCAGTGTTTATGTTCCAAATGAAAAATAAGCCTTCTAGATTTCTGAGAAAATAAAAACTCCCCTTTATGGGAAACAAGGCTGTGAAAACCTTTTCAAATGAGCATTAAAACTGAGCATTAAAACACAGCAATTAGCTTAGGATGTGCTACACTGCAGTGACTCCTAGACTCCTACCTTTGGTCTGGTTGATTAAGGTTCTGAGCTCCCAACTCCGCCGGGATGAGCCACTTGAATCTCCTTTTGGATATGATGGTTCTAGAGAAATAATACTGTCAGCATAAAAGTGGCTTTATCTCATATTAAGGATTATGCAGTCATATGCAGCAGAAACTGAAATCTTACATATCAAGACTAATACACCCTACAAGTATATAAAGCAGTATAAGTTTCCAAATTAAAAAATGATTTCTGTTTAAAAAACAAGTCATGAGAGTCACGGTTTAGCAGGCAATACCGGTGGCATGTGGGTGGTTGGATTAGATTATATCTTAGAGGTCTTTTCCAATCTTAACCTTAATAATTCTGTGATTCTATGAAAGCTATTCTGAAAAGAGCTATAATTTATACAGGAAAAGAGCTCTCTTTCAGCAACTGAGGAATCATTGCAAGTCAGGGCATGGAGAATCACATGTGGGATATAACTCAGCAGGAAAGTAAACTTCTAAACTTCCTCAGAAAAAAAAAGCAAGAGTATAGTTACATCTGAAAACAAAAAGAACTTAAAAGTATAACCCTGGAAGTTAAAAATCAAAGTCTGAATGGGAAAGGTGAAAAAAAAATTGAGAGGGTTAAGAACTGGGAACAGATAAAAATACGTTAATGACATAAGCATCATTATCACGTTCAGGTAACAATCTAATATTGTGACAATCACCTTCTCGCTCCTCAGTGGGACTGGAGTGACGACTAAGGGATCTGAACTGCAACTCGGCCGCTATTGAAGCCAGTCGATCATTTTCAGGGACACTGGAACCCCTGTTAAATAGAGCCATCATACTAATTAAATTGCACTAAATAGCTACTAATGACAATTTAACTGAAGTTTGAAAGAGGAAAAAAAAAAGCTATGAAGCCTAGGACACGAACCATGAAAGAAAAACTGATGCTGAGATGCAAATGAAAAAACCCTCAGCTATTTTTTCCCCAAAATGAAGACTTTTTTATATAATTTTCACTATGCCACTATCTATGATAAAAACCTCCAACTTTTAAAGCATTAACTATGTGAAACCATTGTTGGTCATAACAGACTCTTCTGCTGATACGTAACACACTAACAGAACAGTTGCTGCAGGACATGGCTGGTGCCAGATATGGATATAGAGTCAGAAGTGATTCAGCTTGGTGACAACCTGAGCCACGTTATCAGATGAAGAATGGTAACTTAATTCATATGCTTCCAGAGCATGACAAGTACAAAGTCAAAGCCCATAATCACTAAATAAGAATCAGCAGGTAGAGGCACAATTCAGCAGAAAGGACACACAGTGTTAAATTACCCGTAGTCCAGGCCCTACCTTGTCCAAAAAGCAGAGTACAATTAGATACCTCAGAATAAGACCCAGATGAACAAACATGTTGAACAGAAAGAGAGACAGTACTGAGAGAAATGCGTTTTAAGCCCTTAAGTCTTCAGACACCTTTTTCCAGCTACCAAGATATTGATGAAACCACCCAGGTTTTACAGTAAAAACTGCAAAATTTTCTATGGTAGATCTCTTTTGCACAAGGTTCTCCTTTCATTTTTTAAGGCATGGGTGGGAGAGCTGTGATTGATACCTCCTAACATTTTAGAAGTATGAGCTAAGCATTACTGGAAAATGAAGAACACTATTAAATCCTTCACTGACAGTTGATACAAGAGTTGTATACGTATGAGAAGTCCTTCCTATCCTACAATATGTTTTTCTAATTAAATATTAAAAAAAAAAAAAGCAACACACAACCTTGAAAACAGAAGCCGAAGACCAGGACATTCTTTCTTGTATTAATATTCTTAGTATGATGTTTGTTCTATAGTGCCTGCAACTTCAAACAGACTGTTGAAGTTTGAGGAGGAACTGAGCAAGTGAAAATCCTCAATGCTCTTTGCGAAGTTGAGCTTTTAATCAGTAATACTAAGGAGATGATAAAGAGCAACATTTCTAATTGTACAGAGCTCACAAACTCCTGATGTCTCTAAAATAAAGTAGTAATAGCAGTAATAAATAGAAAAGTCTAAGTATCATAACTCTGAATGCAAATGTCGAAAATCCACATTGGTCCCATCCTAGCCACCCAAATCTTTTACTGCCTACATTCATAAAGACTGCCTGCATGTTCTCAGGCACAGAAATAGAGTGAGAGAGAGATACTTGCTAAATTTCTTCCCTGATCCTGGATAAATATAAAATGATGATTAATATCATCAGCTAGCTCAGAAATTAAGCATTTACATATGTAATTAGCACAAATGTATTACAAATTTATACCTATCATCAAGCTCAATGCGAATAACTATATATTACTACTCCAAATTTCATTTTCCAGTTATATTGAACAGCTGTTATTTGTGTTTTTTTTTAAAGCAAAACTTCAACAGAACTATGGCAGCAATTATACACATAAACTGTCCAATTCAACTGATGTATCAGGTTTCTACATTCAACCTTTTATGGTTATGTAATGCTTATAATCACGCCATAAATGTCTAATGAGATTCTGGGAAGTGCACAAAGTTTGTGCTTCTGCACTATTCCAGCAGTTGGACCTCACACCTCTTGCATACAGAGCCAAATGCCACTTGCTTGACCCAACAGATTCCGCTTTCCTACTGGAGCACAAATAATCTGTACTTAGTACTGCAATACATTACAAGTTCTTTTGACTACATTAACAGCAGAAACTTGCTATAAATACATTACATTGTAACATTTGGCCATCCTTTTAACAAAACCAACTGAATAAGAATCAGCAGATATCCTGTGTAATACAGATGGTTAAGCAGTGCTACTTGAAAAGTCAAGCACTGCATGAAAAATAAAAAACAAAAAACAAAACAAAACAAAAAACCCAGTCACAAAACATTTTAATACTAACCACCAGAAAAAGAAAACACATAGAGTTCTAGAAAAAAAACAGGTATGAGATAAACAGGCATAGCCATTAGACTAAAGCACTGCATTCACGTTGACTTTCATATTACAATACTGTATATTGAACTGCAATTGAAAGTAGAATTCTTACTTCTTTTCTTCTTAATGACTATCTTCTAGCACTAGAAAAAAAGGTCAAAATGCTAAACTACACAAATTTCGATTGAAGTGTGAAAGATGCACATCCAGAAACCATGCCACTGCATTCAGTTGTGTCAAATTATACCAGTGACCATTTCATTTGGTATAAAATCACAACAAAGACTACAGATATTGAAAAAGAGCCTCCTATCTGCCCTCTAAAAACTACTTCAAGCAAAGAGATGCCTTGGCTCTAAGCATTGTAAATACTCAAGACAAAAATCATCTCCATTTGTTGTATACAGTAAAAAAACAATCAAACAAGTTCTGCATTTGATTTTCAAAATCATAAAAAACAAATTAGTCTTTACCCTGAATGCATATAAAGCTGCCAGAATCTCCCAGTGAAAAATCTCTAGAATTTTACTTACTTGAAAGGGGCTTTTCAAGTGCATAGCACTGCAGATTACTGTCTGCTTTGTGTTTTTTTCAACAGAGGGCTTAAAATGGAAGCATGAAGGATAAAAACAGATAGTATGAATAACAAAAATTCAGGCCTTTTGTCAACAAAAAAGACTTGCAGGAAGGATACTATAGACAAAGCTGCAATTTAATACCTCTCTTAAGACCTTAATATGTGCTTTTGTTGTCCAGTTGGTATGGGTAGCAATTGAAAATCATATTTATTGAATGAAATACTTTACTTGTCTAATCTTGTTTGCCATTTAACATTTCAAAATAATATGACAGATAATAACAATGCCAAAATTGTTATCTAACAAAATAAGGATAAAAACAAAACAAAATAAATGCCACACCTTGGGTTGATTTGTATGTAAGAGTCAACTTAGTGCCAAGTGTTAGTTATCAATACAGTTTAGTAAAGTTATACCAAACTGACTAGATTATGTTAATTTCATGGACGTTTTCAACTAAGTGAGTTTGTTATCTACTGACTCCAAATGTCAGAAGCACATGCTTACACTACAAATTGGGTTCAGAGATTTTAATTCTGAGCAGGGGTTTATCATCAGTATCTACAACATAAGACTCTACTCAAGTCAAACAAGAATGAAGAAGCCAGTGGAATATACGATGGGGTGGAAAAGCACGGTGCAAATGATCTACTGGAATGCAAGTAGGTGGAAACAGTTATATGGATGATGTAAGTAGAATGAGACTGCTATGTCATGGAGTTGGGCTACCTGGTATCATTTGTACTGCTGACAGATTTGGGTTGAGCTGAGTCGCTACCGATGGGAGCGGGGCGACTGACAGCAACGTTGCAAGGGTTCCGTGCATCACAAGGGACACTCCGTGTGCTGTGGCAAGAAGAAAAACTTCAGGAAAGAGTTCAAAAAAATAGTAACAGATGGAGCTGAAAGTTTACTTGAAAAAATGAAGTTCTGAAGTGTGCACATTGAGGCATAACTTCTTTAAATGTCGTCCAAATACCTACAGACTTTTCTGTGAAACAATCTTGGGTCTGAGAAGCCTCAGGAAATGTCAGTCTGTGCAAAAAAAATCATCCTTAAAATAATGACCTCCAAATCTTTAGTTTAATGCCAGCATCTGCCAGCAGCTAAGCAATTCTCAAAAAAGACGAGTGTGTAGTTGGACTGTGCTGCTGTCCTTGAAAAATAAGACCTTCTGTATAAAAAGATGCACGGTGAGGTTCATACGAAAGTTTTCACGTCAACTCTTTCAAAGGGAAACAAACTCATTCATTGTTTTTAGGTTGTCAAAGATTGATAATGACACAAAAATGCCATCGTATTCCAGAATGCTACATTTTTTTTTACATCTTACCTAAAGCTAAACTACAGAAACCACTATCACAGTCACGTATACAGAGATTCTAAGTAGGGAAAGAAAAAAAAAGTGAAGTCTTGCTATCAAGAAGTTTTCACTAAACTGAAACTTATTCCACTTTTACAAGGGTTTTCAGGAAAGCCAAAAAGGATATGAGTGACTTCAAAGTAGGGAAGCATGCACCAACAAAAACTGCAAAATAAAGGGGCAGAAGGAGAGGAAAAGAAAGAAATTTTATTGTCTTTAAAAGCACTTCTATAAAATTGAGATCACTAACACACCAGTTTTTATCCAGCAGTTTTGCCTTCAAGAGGAAAGATATGATGTTCCACTCATTGTGTTTCAAGAGTCAGCACAGCCACAAGATGATAAAACAGTTTAGAAACACAAACTAATGCTAAATACCTGAAGCCTTCAGGAGTGGGGATGATAAGATGAGGATTTGGTGGATCACTATGGCATCGAGGTACTTTCACAGGACGGGGACTGTTTCGATGAATAGCTGCAAACATAAAAAAAAAAAAGAAAAAAGGTGAGATCTTAACTCAAACGTCAGAAAAATTCTGTTAAGAATATTTCAAGACACAAAAGTAACGTTAACTGCAATTTCACAGAATTATGTGCAAACCAGCTCATATTTTCTTATCCTTTAAGAAAATACCCTAATTACTCAGATTTTAAATCAAGTCATTATAAAGCTAGGAATAATAAACATTATTCACAGTACATCATGTAACACTTCATTAGAAAATAATTAAAATTCTCAAGAAAATGAAAACCAGCAATTTGAAGATGTATACTTACTCGAATAAAACTAAATCCTCATTATTTCAACTTCATAGTTGAAAGGATGTTTTATTATCTTACTTCAAAGTAAATACTAGCAAAATGAATAATAATTAAAAAGCAAACAACAGTATTATGTCCATCTTGCATAAAAATTAGGTTTCTCAAAAACAGGAAGCAAAATGAACAAGGGAAAAAGCACGTATGACAGTTCTACCAATACTAATGCTCTTTCCTTGGCAGTCTGCAAATAAATGGTGAACAGGGAAAAGGTCATACCTAAATCAGCCACACTGATCTTATCTCCAGCTCATTCAGTGCCCAGAAAAGTAGTTTACACTGTTTGCCCATTCTCCAACCTCTCCCTAAGTAGTCAGAAAATTATGGTGACAAGATAGCCGATTGCTCATCAAAACCTGATACAGTTCCCTTTCTGCAAGGCTGGATTAATCATGGCAAGCTTGTTTTCTGCCTTGTTTGCCCTGCCAGGCTGTCAGGACCAGTGTTGGTTTTCCTGTTACAATTTGCAAGGACACTAGCAGAAGGTAGAATCCAGTCCACAAAGGTGGATACGTGCTGCTTCACAAAGGAAAAAGACAAGATGAAACACCAGGAGACTCCCTGCTGTGTATCTATAGGCAACAGCATGAATGCAACTGAATTCTCAGCTTTAGGAAAGGGGGCAAAGATCACAGTGGGTTTAAGTCACTCAATACAGAATACAAATGGAACTAGGAATTCTTATTTTCCTCTTGATCATGAGACAGAAAGGAGTATCTTCAATAACTGTAGCTAGGATATAGTTTACGTTCAGTTATATTTATTTACAATACAGTATAAAAAGTGAATGTACAGGCTTTGCATCACAGTACAGAATTTGACTAATATGTATTTTAGAAAATAATTCTATTCAAAGAATTATGCTGACTTAGATTGTGAAAGGTTTCTCAGCTACAAAAATTCCCCATAAAAAGTAAAACTTTCCTAAAATACTGAAAAACTTCCTCTCGGCCAAGTCAAATTACCTTCCCTTCATGCCACTGGCCATCAACCCTATGCAGGAAGTGGGCATCAGGAGAAAGACAGGAAGATGTGGTATTTTGAAAGTTAAACCACTCATTGAACTTGGGAAGAATAAGAGAGAAACAGTGCTGAGAGAGAGGTATGTAAAAGAGAAACACAGCTGAGGAAACATCCTTCTTCTCATGATAAACAATAAAATATCTTGATCTTTTTCTTATGCCAAACAAAGGTATTTTTTAAGCCATGACAGACTTTGGTATTGGAGAACTGATTCCCACAGCTCTATCTCATGCCACCAAATATAACTACTACATACCTCAACATTTACATAAAAGTCTGCCAAAAGCGTGAACACAAAGAAAATTTGGGAGAGGGAGCTGTGAATGTCTGTCTGAAGTTAAAACTGCTTCTTTAACCAACCTTTAGAAAACACAATCCTCCAGAAGATCTGCAAAACTTCACAGTGATTCAAGGACAAAATCAGACAAAAGCATCTGTAAAGCTTCTATATTTCTTGAGTAAAAACCACTTTATTTTTTATCTACACTGTCCTCAGACGACCACAATTTCCCATCAAGAATCACAAAAGCTTTGAAATAAAATCTTCATTTCTCTTTCTAGCTTTTTAAATCTACCTTACAATCAACATTACATAACAATAGCAGCAAAACTGAAGAACCAACACCATTAACTTCTGCCTTACCAAGGTACAGACCTGTAACAGGACTGTGAGGTTTTCCAATAACGTGGCCAATGCACTCATTCATCAGAGCTTGTAAACTCTAGAAAATGGAAACAGAATATGTTGTGACATCTTATATTTCAAGAGAGTTCATAATTATGTGGTAAATCTCACAGTAATAAAATGATACTGATTAAATATGCAATATCTCAAAAACCACACGCTTCATTCCCAGTCTACCAACAATATTAAGATCTAGGATGCATAAAAGGTTTTGACTGATTTTTTAATTTTTTTAAATTTTTTTTTACATAGAAAGTCTTAATTTTGCCCTTGGCAAAACTCAGTAACCATGAGAACTGAACAATTCACCATAAAAAATATTTCTTAATATAAAGCAAATGAAACTTACAATTATCCATCACTAATAAAAATGTACAATCAAGCATGCTAGAACTAAGAGAATATTGCAACAACCTCTGCCTTCCTTCTGTATCCTGGCCCCACTCCTCAACAAGAAACAGTGAAAGAATATGGGTGAGAGTATGACAGTCTGAATCATAAGATGAAAGTCTGTAAAACAATGAATATGATGCACTGCACAATAAAAGAAATCTACCTTCCTAACCTTCCCAAGATGTAAGTAAAACTTTCAGGAAAGAAGTTTATTAGTCAAATCACTGAACTTAGGCTCAGGCAATCTGAGCTTGATTATGAGTTGTACTCATAATTGTCCATGTAACCTCACACAAATTATTAAATCTGACTCTGATTCAATTTACTTGTCAGAACACCAGGGATAAAATTTATCTTCGCAATAATGAAATGAAATCATGTTCTTTGGTACATGTTGCTATGAAAGCCACTTCTAAATACCAGCCACTCAGACTGGTCAACATTTCTTCTAGAAATTCAAAAACGTACTGAAGACTGGAACTTGAAGCCAGACGCTAGGCTAACTGAAAGAACAGTGATTAAATTAAAAAAAAAAAAGTGTTTAGTCTGTGATCAGCATATCTTATCAACTTTGACTGAGCTTAAATCTATCTCAGCTTTAAATCTAGAGCTTCAAATCCAGACCTCTTTTTAATGCCATCAGGTATTATTTGAATTATATATATATATATACATATGTGTATATATATATATATATATATATATATATATAATTTGAATAAGAGATTAAGATTGACATAGGCATTTCTAGATAAAATGCTGTAAGCTGGAGTTATACAGCAGTCAAACTAAATTACCATAAGGATCTTCAAGTAACGCTCTTCAAAACTGAAATCCAGCTTTAACAAAGCAAAACTTCAGAAGGTTTTGGTTTTTCTCCCTTTCTCTCCTACTTATTCCATGTCCAAACTTAATCTGTATTACATAGTATTGGCTTTGAATTTTTTTTTGTACACATGAAACCTCTGTCACAAAAGCCCTATTTGAGGAAATGTCAAGGTATTTTAGATAATTATCAGTCAACAAACTAACTCATGCATGACTGCTTGTTAGCACACTTTCATGGTCACAAGAAAGTATCAGTTCCACTTATGGACAAAATTACCAGTTATTAATGTCATGGGCCACATTATTTCCTCCTTAGAAGCTTCCTCATAAATAACAATCTCTACCAAGATAGCAACACCAAAATACACACAAATTACTCTTTAAAATAGCAGGTACCTTTAAAACCACGTCAAATCAGATAAGTAAAGCTGAGGGCTACTTCCTGAAACTACAATATTACTGTATTATCATCATAAGCTTAACCTTCTCATTTAGGCAGACAACTCTTACAACAACATAAACACAGAAGAACAAAAATGTAACTTATTTGAGAGCTGTTGGCAAAAATATAAGTAGAAACTATAAACTACATAGTTTCTGTATTAAGCAAGACTAAAGTGGGTGGCATAACAGATCTTGGAAAAAAAAAAAATCGGAGAGACTTTGTGGCAACTGTACTTTCACTTCTCTGCAATACTGTATCAAGATCAGAAATAAATTCTCAGGATTTTATTTCTACAGAAGAAAAGGGAAAGCAAAGCAATGAAAAAAAAACAAACAAACCAGTTACAATTTACTGGTATTTTCACAGTAAAAACAAAAGAGATATTCCTTAAAAATCAATTTGATGTCATCATAATTTGAAGAAATACGGTTAAGCGATTGTGCTTTTGTATTCATAAGGTCAGTGAACTTTGAGTGTTAATACTCAGAAGCTTGTATTCAGAAATTTATTAGGATACCCACTTTTTTTTTTTTTTTTTTTTTTTTTAAGCTCTGCAGTAAAGCCTCTATCAAATTTCCCCAGGCAGGCCTCCCAGGACAGCACAGGCAAACTGTCAGCAATTTGAAAATATTAACACCAGTGCACCAGTGGTCATAACCATACTCTATTCATAACTTTATGAACTAAAGAGATGTCACCATCATCATCATCATCAGTTATACACAACAGCAATTTTCAGAGTATCTGTAGTCAGACGCAGCTTTATAAAAAACACCCCTGATAACAGACAATGATTGAAACGCTTTACAAATACTTAGAAATAAATAACAATCAGAATAACTTATTCCATACCAAGAAATCATCTTCTGGGAGAGCCGAAATAAATGCTGGTTCAATGGCTTGAAGAAAATCAAAACCTTGAGTTGCCCACCTATCTCAGAGATAGACAACATGAATTACTCCTTGATGAAAGCCATCACAAGAGTTTCAACATCAAAGAAAAGCAAATGGTAGCTATACAGATTTTTTTTCATGATTTCAAGAGGAAAATTAAGTAAGAAAACAATTGAATATATTAAGCGTAACGTATTTAACTTATATTAATATTTGCTGAATTACATGCAGATAAAGCCTGATTTTAACAAGGACACTGTCAAATAGAGCAAGCAGATGGCTGAATATTGATGAATGTACTATATCAATGCATTGAATACTTATATATGTACTATCTTCAGGGATGGTACAATCAATTCACTCACAATGTTTTAGAGTAACAAGCCAAACCACAATGTCCCCATCCTAAATTATCATATATTTGAAACAAGATAAAAAGAGTACCAATGACTTTTTAAGAATCTGATCAGTACAAATTGGGCATCACTGTTTTCAGAGCCAGAGACTGGTAACAAATAATTAACATGGCTTGAGTGACTTGTGCCTTTAGCTGTTTCCCAATACTGCTAGCTAAAACTGGCAGCTGCAATCTACGAGGCACAAGAAAATTATAGCAGCTACCTAACTAGGCTATTCAGACATGCTTCAGACTATTCAATCTTTCCTCCTCTTCTGCCAGCAACTAAAACAGACCACCCCTAGGAAAGACTGATCAGCCCTATTCTTTAAGAGAAAAATAAAAATAAAATAAAGAAAATAAAGAAAAAAATAAAAACATCGGCAAGCACAGATCAATATAAAGCATCTACTATAAAGCAACAGAATTCCATAAAATTCTTATCTGTTAGCTGCAAAACACTGCAAAACTACATAAATAAATCAAGCTACAGTATCATTCTTGTTCAGTCATCCCAGTCTCTAGTTTACATCCTCAAGGTAATGAAGATAATGCAAATCCTCCTTTTTTTCTTTTTTCTTTTTTTTTTTTTGTGTGTGTGTGTGTGTTAGCATCCAGCAATAGAGTTTCACAGCATTAACTCTAAGCAGAGTTTGAGAGACCACTAGACTCAACAGTACTCTCAACAGACTGAGGAAACATGCATGCTAATATCTGTAATGTAGTTCTAGATACAGTTAGTTTAACTACAGCTTCATATCAATCGGAAGAACTTTCACCAGAGCAGAAACACTTCTTCCTCATCTGTGGGCCGTACATTCAGAAGAGACTGATAGAAAGGACTTGCACAGGAGGCAAAAGCTCTTATGTGGACATCATTTCTGCAGCCAAACAAAACAACAGTTCTTTCTCTGTACAATACTCTGAGAACAACTGTTGCATATACAGCAGTCTTTATAGATGCCTGGTCGCATACTACTTTTGTCCAGAGCTAATGGCCCATACCCAGTTTCTGAACTGTTTGAGTCCAATGATCTCCACTTTTTCTTCCTATCAACTAACAGGAGGCAAGATGTTCAGCAGAAGACTGCAAAACAGCTGAGGGTTTCATTTGGCTTTACGTATTTACAATTCAATTTACTTTCAAAACTCAAGAAGCATTAATACTTTGCTTCTAAACAATCACTGTCCACAGCATGAAAGAGTCCTGTATATTATTTAAAAGTAACACAAATTACTATGACATTAACAAGTTTTCTGTTACCTGGGTCGAGTGCCTCGGCCACTCTCACACTTTGTTAGCACATAGTTCATCCATTTTCTGGCAAAGCTGATATACTTGTCTCCAATTTTCTGCCTGAATTCTCCAGACATCAGACGAACGACTTCTTTATGGTACTGTAAGAAATTAAAGATTATTTTACAAATAATAATAGTAATATCAGAAGTATTATTTGCGATATCCACCAGAGTATTTACAGGCTAAGAAAACTTTGTGCAGGGTAACAATCACATCCTATTCTCAGACAAAATGATTTCATGTAAGCAGTTGCATAATTATAGAAAGAAATGTAAAAGTATACAACACAAAATGTGTTACAGTGAGGGGCAGCACTTCAGCCATATTGTATTACTGTGTACATATGGGCATATGCTGATACTTAATAGTGTACACAGCATTTAAGTAACATCCTACAAAAATGCTCAGATCCATAATCAGAGACTGAACTTCAAAAAACGTTTATTTTCAGTTGTATTACATATAATTCAGAGAAAAAAATGAGTTGTATACATACATTAAAAAAAACACCACAGAAATATTAGATGTTTTTTTAGAAGACTATCCTTAAAAGTATGTTAGCGTAAAAAAAAAATCTAGAAACTTAAAAGGTTACAGGAATCAAATAAGGAAACATTATACCTTATATAAACATGATATTTTCTCATCAGCACTGTAGGGAAAATACTCAAAAGCCATATTCGCTACATCAAAGAACTACCATAACTTTGAAAGGAAGGCTCTAGTGTCTTTTTATGCTAAAAACAGCGAGAAGCCAAGTTACAATGACACTCAATACCAAAGAATATTTCTGATTTCATCTAAAACATAACTAGGGAGCAGAGCTTGCAAGACTACATTTGAATTTAGCAAGTTCTTAATACTTTTTAGAGTTTCAGACATTACTAATTGAGATTTGTAATATTTCTCTGTTCTTTTTCAACCTTTTTCATTCCTAGTTTTTAAGTGTTCAGCTAGTTTCACATCAACTCCATAAATCATATTATCATTATTGTCATTAACTCCTTGTTTCCTTACCTCAAACCCAAAATTGTAAGCCTGAATCATGGCTTCCCGGTAGTATTGCTGCAAAGTCACAGATTCAGATTCATCAACTTCAGCATCGAACTCAGATGTGAACATATGATCAACTCTGTCAATGGCACTGCTTATCTTATTGCATAGCTGCAATGCATCGTTCTAAAAAAAACAACACAAAAGGATCACATTATTATTTATATTCAACTGCTGAGTAGATTAAGGCAAGCACAAATCTGATGACTACATTATTTTAAATGCAGATGTACCTTAATGTCACAACAATTCATTCAGACTCAGAAAAACGAGTACTCTTCAGAATTTGCACTAAGCAAGTCTTATAATTAAATGCAGTATTGCAAATTCAGTTTGTTTGCTTGTAGGAGATTAACTTTAAAAACAATGAAAGCAGAAGAAGAAAAAAAGAAAATGAGTTTTACTATCTATGATATGACCGAGTCATTGGTGGTATTTCAACAATGATGTGTACATAGCTTCTACTGAATTCAAGAGGAAACACAGGGCCCTGATACTGCGAATTCAATACAGAAATATCTTGGTGTTTCTGGATCTTTAAAAAAAAAAAAAAATCAAACACTTTCCTTCCATTCACAAATCTTCTCAAACACAGACATCATTTTTTCTGTTACTATATTTCTATTCCGTTACAGACTTGTTACCCACATAACTAATGTAACAGTGATTATACTAATATTGCTCAAAATTACACTCACACATCCTTAGCAAAAACAGAATGAAAATTGTACTGAAAATAAATTCCAATGGTCTTGCAGAAATCACAGCTGCAGAACATCATCAACACTGCAATCAAGTCTCCTTGCATATCTCTACTTATCAGTGATCAAAGTAAAATCATTTTTGGTGAGATAATCTGGAAAACTGCTTACCTTTAGTTGCTGCAGAGCTTTGGCAATGACTGGTTGGCTGGATGTCTGTTCCTGGTGGAGAGATATGAGCCCTTCTATAGACTGTTGGAAAGCTTTCCGCTGACTCACAAGGTGGGCAGACTGAATGACTACGAGAAGGAGGTTGTCAACCTAGGAATATGAGATACCACTAGTCCTTATCAACAAAACCTTCCCTCTACAAACATGTCCTGCATTGGCAAATTCCAACTGGAAATTTTTGGAATTTTAACATATTATATGGTTTCCCTCTTTGCTACTCATCAGAATTCTTAATTCACACTGAAAAACTTGATGCTGCCAACAGAGCTTGATAAACACTCATCTTTCAAGCAGAGGTCTGTAACATTAAATGCCACAAGAAGTTTTCAAGGGAAATAAACTACTATGCATTTCCGGAAAGATGATTAACTTGTTGAAAATTGGGAAACACCGTGTTAAAAATTATCTTAAAAATATTTATACAAAGGCAATATCTAAGTATAAAAATTATACTTTCTCCAAGCAGACAGAGGTAACAATCAACATAAACAGATTTTATCCAAGTGAGGTAATATATTTGAGAGAAACTGCAAAAAACATTGATTTAACCCATGGTGTTTGCTCATATTTTGAAAATTACTAAAATGTAAGAGTATGTTTGGGAAACCAGAGCTCTGATATTACAGGCTTTTATAAAAGTACACAGAATAGCAAGTGGTGCTATCTTTCCTGTGGCACTGTCAATTCAAAATGCAGAAAAGGGAGCTGAAAAATGTTACAAAACAATACTTATTTCATCTGCATTTTTTAAATCTCCCCAGTAAACAATATTTTCAAGCTCACATTTCTTTAAATTAGAAGAGATTATTAAATGTTATGTAGACAAATAAATGCATCCATATTATATTATCTAAGTCAGATGGGACGCCATTTGCAAACTAAATCCCATCTTCTGCTGTTTTCACTTACTGAATGAAATGTTACCTTCACTACAAGTCCGATGAAATTTTAAAAACTAAATTAAAAGCCTTTTTGTTTGTTTGTTTTTTAATGTTTAGTCTTGCCTACAGATAAACAGTGTTACATATAGAAGTGGTATTTTCAACTGCCTGTAGCTACTGGAGGCCCTCAGAACATCTGAGGCCACACCCAGTGATACAGAAAGTCACTTTGTTAGTAGACAGGAGAGCCCATTTATGGTAGGGATCCAAGGAACTGCATGACATACTAAAAGGAAAATTCACTTAGCTTACCATAAGGGCATGCAAACAGGAAGGGCAGGGAGTTGCAGCTGGCTCAGATACTACAGCACAGCAGAACTACTGGCAGGAACCCTCATTGGCTTGGAATGAAGGGAAGTATGACTGGAAATATTTCTTCCTAAAGAGCCACTGAACATCCAGTAATTCCACAGATATTTTACTTCAAATGTCACAATTCTCTCAAGACTGAAACTAATTTCTTTCAGTGTGTGGAAAACATGCAACTGACCTACATTACTGAAGATTGGTGAGTTCTTAATAAAATATGAAGGTCAACCCTTCTTACTACGGTAAAGATTTGAAGAAACATTAAAATTCAGAGGAGTCTACTAACACAGCTAAGAATCAATCCTGTGCTATAATTTAAATTACTACACATAAAACAAAACATGCCTCACTTAAGTCATTTTGGTTAATCTGGAAGGAGAAGACTTCAAAAAAGCGGAGATAACACAAACAGGCAAAACAAAAAGAAGCAACCCACCTGCATGCTTCGTAGCGTATCAACAGTTTCCACTTGTGGCACTACTTTGACAGGCTGGCCCTCCCATGCACTCCACACATCACCTATATCATGCTCTTTGTCAGTGTGTTTGGTCATTATTAAATAGGCCTCATATGCAACCTCATCTGAATCTTTTGAGCAATCTTTTCCAGCAGCCGCATTTAGGAGCTGCAAAATCACAGACTTTTCACCTGCAATACTATTTGGAACAAATACTTGTAAATTCTCGAGTCCAGGGATTTGTACCTGTAGAAGAAAATAAAATGAGATTGAATGAATGAATTTCCGTTTCTCCTGAGATAAGTAAAACAGTGACATGTCATCTAATTTAAACAACTTATCTCAAGTAGCTGTACAATATGCATGCTAAGGCAATATTTTTAACCAAATCATGAGTCAGAATTGGCCTGTGAAAACAGCAAAATAGTTTCTTTCTGTGATCCATCATAAGGTAACTGATGTAGAGTTTAAGCTGAGTTCTTTCTTCTCAGAGTTGGATGCCACCAAGCTAAGACAAAACACTGCACTCAACATTTTTAACATAAGGCAGGTACATTTCTCAATTAAAATCACTATTATCCATAGGTCAAAATAAAAACTGTTAACATTGTTTTAGATTTCATTAACAGTTTCCCAAAACACTAACGTGCATCTGACTGAATACGTTTTTAAAAATTTAAACTTCCTACACAATGATAGAAGGCCAGTATGCGAAGTGTTCATCACCAAAGTGTGTCTTATCGAGAAACTTAAAAAAGGGGAGAGGTAACACAAAAAAGCAGAAAATCTTAAAGACTTCACAATGGATTATTTAACCCACACGCTCAAACAACCTTTTCTTCAACAAAGTGCAAAGGAACAATGATACTGCCTTTAACAAAATCTAATACTGTGTCTTAGAGCAGCAGTCTAAGAAACAGTAGTTTTTAAAAGTAAATGTAAATTGAAAATTTCCCTGACCACTCTCTCTTTTAAACAGTTCACAGACTAGCGTCCTGCTAAACCAGATGTTTGGGCTTTTTTTTTCTTTTTTTTCCTTTTTCTTTTTAAAGAAATTATAGCTTAGGCTGGAAAGGAGTTCTAAGATCATCTGATCCATAATGGTTTTATACATACATTTAACAACACCTGATGTGCTTCTCTCCTATAAACTTGTCTGTCTTCCCTCAAACCAATGTCCTCTTTTAGCAATCACACATTCAAATCTAAAAGGAAATTTCTCACGTAAAAGTCAGTCAATTGTTACCCAATTGGAAATTATGTACTTTAAACACATATAAGGAAAAAAAACTAGTGCAGCAGATCCAAATAAATATAACTCATTGAAACATTTGATTTATTTAAATTCAAATTACAATAAAGACTAGATGAGCAAGGAATAAAGCATGAACCATTTGTGTGGGAGTTTATAACCCAGTCAGTATTGGGCACCTGTGCCCAATGGAATTAATTTAATTCTGCTGTGCATCAGTTTTCTAGAAACAGTTAATAGAATCATAGAATCATTAAGGTTGCAAAGGACCACTGATGTCATCTAGTCCAACCACCAACCCATCACCATATGCCCACTCCTTACTAAGTGTTACTATTCCTCTCTTACAAGATGGGGAAGTGCTACTACTGCAGCATTGTTGCACTTCCTAAATTAGAAATCTTTGGAAAGACAAGGAATTAGACTCTGATTTCCCAAAACATAAGCTATCATTTTCACACAAGTACAGACAAAGGAAATAATTGTACTGCCACTATTCAGTATTAAATACATGACATTTTAAATGTTAAGATATACAGGTGACATTTAAAAAATTGAAAATATTAACATAAATATGCTTTGTGCTTTACTTAGCATCCCCACACTAATTTCATGCATTTGATCTCAATTTACCTTCACATACTCTTTTGTTTTCAGAGCATTCAGAAGATCTCGGACAGGGGCTGACAATGCAAACTCTGCTGCTATTTCAAGATCCTAAAAGCAACACCAAAACAAAAGAATATACTTTCAAACTAAATTTATTTAAAGCATATAAACAATAGTGAACATCTGTAAATCACATGAAACGCTACTGTGAACTTACCTTCCTTAGCATTTTTGCAAATCCAAGAGCCTTAGAGGCCCTTTCTCTAGCTTCATGAAACAGTTCTTTGAGTGCTCGGCTGGTCTCTATGACAGATCTCCTGAAACATTGGTAGGAATGAAGTGACAGTGTTTCAATAAAGCATGTTAACATTTACACAGCTATTAGAAGATTTTTTAATTTGTCTATCAATAGAAAGATCATAGAAAAAAATATTTACAAGCAGATGATTAATATCAAATTGAATTTGTCCATGCACATTTTTGTTAAGGATATAAAAACAGAATTTTAAGATCATTAGATAACAATTTCTGACACTGAATTAAAAGAAGGTTATTAGGTTTTAAAAGAATGATTCAATATTACAGAAACATCAGCAAAAGAGTCTATGGAATGTCACATTTACTAAGTTTTCATTCTAAGAATTAAAATGCAGTATGTACCTGTCAGGGGCAAAGAAACACAAGTGTGCTTATTATTATTAAGCCAAAGGGCTTAATACCTTATTTCATCTGATGCAGTACTGTCATCGGCACTGGCCCAAAATTCATCACAACTGTCTTGTAGTCCAGAATCTAAAAATATTCCTGTAGATTTCAGCAGCATTCCTGCAATATCACTGTAGCAACAGAAATGGTGGAACTTCAGTTTTATTCAGGGTAGCATGATACCTTAAATTTCTTCCTACTCTATCCAAAGCAAGAGAGCTGTGTTGCCAAGTCCAACTGAAGAAGCAAGCAACATCCTGGGGGCCCTCTATTACTCCACATGTGCAGGACTAGCAGGAACTGGGACTCTCAATTTTAGTAGTTATTCCAGTTATAGCTAGAGTAAGTGCAATCTGCACTTACTGGATCCTGTAGCTACACTCATTGCAACAATCCAATAGCTCAGAGAAAGACTATTACCTGCTTACTGAAGCCTCAAGAAGCCCAATCTGGGAACCCTGAACAAGTACTAACTCACATAAAAACCTGGTACAAATTGGCATCATAAACAGAGTAATTAAAACCTACCAGAATAGTTTTCCAGCTTGAGCTTCTCCTCCTCTTATATAAGGAGTTATTTCTTTGGTGAAATTCCATTCTTCCTCTAGGAGATTTTTTAAACTATGAGACGCTTGAGGTAACTGCTGTAGCATTTGGATCCAGCTTCGCATGTAATCAAAGTAAACCTGCATGTGGAAAGAGATATTTAAGCAGAAATTGTTACACAGCCTGCAACTAAGGACTACAACTTCCCAAATCAACAAACAAACTTAGTATTATACAGTCTGTAGAAAATATTTCTACATGCTTTGTTTGCTAGGAATGAAAATGAGTTATGTTGTTCCACAAAGATGGTGAAACTTATGACTCAGGAAATAAAAAAGTAGCGCTGAAATACACTCTCTACAATACTCTTCTGAAAATACTTGTAGGGTCATCACCTTACTTGCTGTGCTGCTATCCACCACCACATTGCTAAATACATACTGTAGTTAGAGCTTGTAAAAGCAGAACTACTGGGAAAAAAAAAAAAAAAAAAAAACATTCCTAAATCTTTTATTAACTGGATTATTCAAAAATATTTGGATCCATACTCCTGGGTATGGGTAAGTGCAGAGAACAAGCCTCTCAGATTCTGTTATACCTTATATCCCTTTCTGCCAACCCTTACTTCTCATATTTTTTTTTCATTATTATAGTTTTAATCTAACTGAAAAATCCAGGTAAGTACAGTTCTTCAAACATTTGCACTTAGGGATCACGAAGAACTCAAAAAAAAAAAAAAAAAAAAAAGCAACTATTTAACTATTTAACCATATGTTTTGTTTGATAATCCATAAAATCAACAAATGGCCCTCATTAGAAATGGATAAAATTTCCTATTCTTTTCAGGTATTTTCAGATCACAATGTTATAATACCAAGTTATGGAAAACTTAAAACTCTACTTGATGGTGGGCAAACACCGTGGTGCTTTTCTGAATTCTGATAAGATTATTTCAGCTTGCACAGTCCTGTTACCATCCCTTTCGTGACTTACAAAATGCAAGGTCCTCATACAATTGAAACTGCTGTCAAAGTTTGAGCTCTTGCCTCACAGCACAAAACACTACAGCTACATAACAAAATAAGTAAGGAGTTTCAGAACAGACAAGATGAATCATTTTCCTTTCACCTAGACAGGTCATTTCTGCTGGAAGTTTCTTGAAATTTCAGATAGCAATAAAGGCAGACATTCTGCATAACAAACTTTAGCTGTAACAGCCTATTTTCCCCAATACGGGCAACAAAAAACAGGGTAACAAGAAAAAACTATGTATCCTCAACAACTGATAGTACCAGCAGCTCTGCTGATAAAACACTAGTAAATAAGATACTGAAGTATATCTCATTGATCTTGGTTTTATTTGTTCTTTGGTTTTTCCCCCAGAACAGCAAGGACTCAAACAACTCATACAACTCAAAAATAATAAAAATAAGTCACATCTAAAGGAACAGCAATTTAAATTAAATTTACTTGATTTAAGTATTACTTTTAGGATTATTCAGAAGTAAAGCACTTACCCTGAAGATACTTTTATGCTTCAATTATTACAATAATGAACACAGATTAAAAATAAGGCACCTTTCATGGATGAACATAAGGTATTAAAGTATTAAGACACAATGTTGGTCAAACAATTGTATTTTTTTATTCACTACTAGAAGATTATTAAACATTTAAAAAACTGTATACTGTATGCAATTGACAGGTCTATTTATGAAGCATTTTCTTGTAAGCACATGCTATTTACAGAACTACTGTTCCATGGTCCAGTAAACAAGAATGAGTATTGTTTTAAATGACAATGCTATTGTATTATCTTTTAAGAGTCCTTTAGAAGAAAACAGGTTAGCAATATCTATACCTAACAGGAACAATACACATCTATGAGCATTATTCAGATCAGTACTCTTAGTAGAACTCCAAATGCCTGCCCTCGTTTTGAAGCTTACCATTAACATTTTATGCAGGTCCTCTTCAAAAGCATCAATGTTGCAATCAATCTTTTGCAAGTCATCTAACACCTCACGCAACATAAATTGGTAATATTGCTTCATTAACAGGCCACCCTTCAGAACCTCCTTACACTCTCTCACTAGCTGCAAAAGAAAAACCCAAAAACTGGAGTCAGTCAAGACACTACTCATAAATTGTCTCCAGGATATGAAAACTTAATTTTGTCAGATGTTTGTCTTAGTTTATCACTGAGCAATTTCTAAACGCTTTTAGAAATGCATGCAGGTCACTGTGTATGTCTCCAGGGGAGATCTGTGCTAGTTTGCCCATATTACTTAACTGTCATCACATCATTTGCCACATAACTGTAAATGGAGATTGGAGCTGACATTTCATATTCTGTTTTCCATCCAGGGCCACAGTAAGCATCTCACTGGATAAATTAAACATTTGGAAGTGGGCAACAGGTCTCACGATGACCAAAAGCAAGTTTAAACAGAAGCAAGTCATGAATAATATGCAGCATATTTGACAGAAACTTTGAGACTTATGAGAAATATGTTACTACACAAATTTGATTTTCAATCTATTGGTAATGTTTCCACAACTCCGAAATCTGTACCTGAAAAGCAGCTGATACTCATTCTGCTGTTTCACTGGAAATAGCTAACCTTAGGCAAAAGATCTTCTGACTACTACACGTTTGCTTTTAGTCAAACAGTGGTCATTCTTACCTGTAAGCTTACAACTTTTATTTGTCTAAAGAAACATGCACAAGCACAAACACAGGAGTACATAACACAACAGATTTCAACCCCCCACTAGCAAACGTCTCTCTCAAAATCCCTTGCAGAGCAAAGTGTGTATTCTTTTGAAATTATCATCAGTCTCCAGGTCTGGCATCCCGACCTTTTTTGAGCACCAAATTCATTAAATTAAGAATTAATTAATTAAAAAGAGAAAAGAGAAGGGTACATTTGGGTGGTCAGAGGGGATGGAGTTGTTGGTTGGTTAACCTTTTTGAATTCCTTTGTAACGGCTGTCCTGACAAAAGAAAATATCACTATCTCAATATATGAGAAAGTACAATGGCATGAAAGCAAAACACCTACAGCCATAATATGGCAAGAGCACTTTTGAATCTTTTACAGGCGAAAACACAATACACTATGTCCTCTCAGCATGCAGGGGAAAAAGCAATGGTAGCTTTCTAACCTCAGTCTTAGATCTGTTAGCAGTTCAAGGAAAAAAAGGAAAAAAACCACAGTAATTTACTATAATGTGAAAATCTAAAAATCAGACATTTATATCCCCAGTGTGTCTTATTTAAAAATGAAAGTGTCCCACTCTCCACTCAATCACATACAGCATACACAGTGCTAATCTATTGCTTCATTTCTGCCACTGGACCCACAAAGGAAAGCATCATTTGTTCAAAGAATTTAAAATTGGTATCTAATAATCAATCTCTTACTCACAGAGACAGGTGGGACTTGGCAGTATCACTTGTCCCTAACACTTTACTTCATATTTTAGTACACTTTTACAGATATTAGAAAAGTACTTCTAATCCTTGCAGAGGATCCCTTGTCTATTCCAAGATAAAATACTATCAAAACACCATTAAAAAGAGATTTCTTATTTAAACAGTACTGCCCATACAGTAAGGTACAGTGTTATTCAATAACAGAGCATAGGATTTACAAAAAGAGCGAACTACAAATATGTAATACTAATTCTAAATGTCAGCTTTAGGAACAGAAACTTACAAGGCAGTAATCAAATCAAAAACATGATCTATAAACTGAAAATATTACCACTATTATTGGTTTGTTTGATGAGCCATTTTTTGTTTAGGGTGCTTCTAGAAGAATTTCTTTTCTGCAGAGGAGGTGGGATGGGTCAGAGCCTCTGGAGCACCATAGTTTAGAGAAAGCAATTTTATAAGATCTTTTTTTTTCCCCTAAGTATTTACTTGACCTACAAATTCATTATCTGTCCCCAAACATTTAAATTTATCCACTACAAATTTTCAAAACTTACATCGACATCTACTCTAAATGACCTATATTTATACATAACACATAAAATCCAATCAAGCAAAACCAGTCAACTTGTCAGTACATTGTGGCTCCTCTCCAGACAGAATCAGTCACTTAGCAGACAATCAGGTAGCTGCAACTTTTCCCTTTTCAGCCAGGTCAGGCTACCTACAAGGAATGTGTACTACATGAGAGCTAACAGACAATACCCAAAATGTTGTCAGCTAACTTTTCAGAGGGGCTGCTGACCCAAAGATTTCAGGAAGCAACATGCTGGCACAGGCTGCCCAGAGAGGCTGTAGATGCCCCGTCCCTAAAGGTATTCAAGGCCAGGCTGGATGGGGTCCTGGGCAGCTTGGTCTAGTATTTGATATGGAGGTTGGTGGCCCTTCATGCAGCAGGACAAGTTGGAGCTTGACAATCCTTGAGGTCCCTTCCAACCCAAGCCATTCTATGATTCTATGTGCTGTTAAGGCTATCCAGAGAGAGTGCTGACACATAGTGTTTTTACCACCCAAACACAAATCCTTTGACTGCTTTCTTCTTTAATTGTTAAAATATGTGTTCAAATACTGCCTGGTTAACAAGTGTGTGGATAACAGAATTCTAAGAAATAAGCACCTGCATCAACTTACAGTATGCTTTAGTGCTTCTGGTTACAGACCTAAGGGATCTTGAAGAAGAAGAAAGTATGTAAATTGCACTCTTCTAATACAGTATCCTATAAGCTGAAAATAAAAATCTTCAGGTGTACCAATCTAATTTTTCCACCGAATTTTGTAAGGTAAAAGCTTTTAAGACAGTAAGTCCACTTCTCAGGACAAACTCAAGACAGGTGAGAATCATCTTGAACTACAGAATATTGTGTGGGATAGTAAGCATTTGCTCAGTTAAATTCATTTTTTTTAATGTAATTAGTGAGACAGTAAATACAATCAAAACAGTTTGTAACAAATATATTGTTTTCCAGGAAGAAATAGTCATTTTTGCACAACTCAAATTTCATAAATATAACGTAAGGGCAAAAAAATATAATCTGTCTCTGGAAAAGAAGGATGTTGCACTTTATAATACAGTATACTATTCTATAAATATGACTATTGAGATTGAAATTGTAAGTTCCCTCACTAAAAGAGCTGTCAGAAACTTATGTGGCTGGGACTATAACGTACCCTGGCAATTTATTTTTGAGTTCTGAATAACTATAATGTGAAATCATACTCAGTCAGAGAGCGTATTTAAATGTTTACCCTGAAAGACCACCTGACAAAGCCATATTCTGGTTATATTCACCAGGGAGCAGGGACATGAGTTTAGATCAATGTTTCTCAAAGCCCAGTCCAAGACACACTGATACTATCTGAACAGCCTTTCTCATATGAGATAACTATCAGAAGAGAAATCCTCATGGAAAATTCTCAACCTGTGACAGGACTCACAATCTTGGGTAAGCACACTTAAAAAGGTCAGATATTTACATACAAAATATTGCACAATAAGAGCATTTTTTCCCATTTAGTTTTTGTTCTTAGTCAGCTTACCCTATGCATCCACACCACATTGGTAGAGGTCTTTCATGCACAAAGAAAAAAGGATCAAATGAAATGTACAAGAAATATACAAACCCTTAAATCTGTTCCCATAAAACTGGTTACTCCGCCTAGAAAACCCATATACAAATAAGTGTGCTGGACAAGATTACATAGCTTGTAATGCAAATGGAACAAACACTATTTACCTTCGCTGGCTGATAATTCTTTAATCACCAACTTTGATTCCTGGATGTCTAAATCAGAGAGGTATACATAACCAGTTGTTTACCAGGCAAAAACCACATCTCCATACAAAATAAAGACAATCTATAGAAATTATTACATAATTATATACTCTCATTTCTTAAACAAATCCTCTTTAAATAGACGACCTTATTAAAATGAAAGAAACAAAGTAATTTCAAATAGAAAAAAATTAAAAACACTTGAAGCAAACCTGTTTAATACTCAAAAGAGATGGTTCCCCAGCAGGCCTTTGTTCCAACCTTAGCTTGAGACATTCATGGATAACATTGAGCAGGACTCGGCAAAGGACCAAGAATGCAGGTTCAAAAGATGGCAAATCCATGGATTTCAGTTCTTCCCATGATACAGTGCTGCATTTTTGCTCACAGCAAGGTGGGGAATTTAATAACTGCACATAATCTGAACACAACATGGGATCTGGACATTCTGAAAACTGTAACAAGAAATAGGTATCATAAAAAGGATCCCTAAATTCTTTAAGATTTAGGGTCTATTCAAAGCAGCATACAAAAAAGACTATTTTTAAAAGGTAAGGTTCTATTACAGCTGCCTATTAATTAATTGGCAAATCAACCACAGAAGTTTCAACACTATTTTCATTTTTTTGTTCAGGTGGTGTTCGTTTTTTTTTTTTTTAATCATCTTGTTATTTTTAAAGCTAACACTATTTTTTGTTTTGTTTAATTTGAGGATCACCATACTGAATTTAACACCAATGTACCCTTGGGAGTGAACAACACAATTATTTACTTTATGTTACTGATTTAAAATAATTAAATCACTGATTAAACATCAAAAATCACTACAGAGGAAGAAACTGAAGTTTGAGGTTATCACAAACACAACAATTAAGCCTAATATAATATAGGAATATATATACTTAAATCCTCATACGGTACAGTACTTGAAATTTTTACAATATATTAAAAATAATAAGAAGAAATAAAAAGGCTTTACACTAATGACTACGAATTAAGAAACAAGATTGCACTTGTTTAGGTCAGGCAAGTAACATCATTCCTTTTCAAATACACAGAACATCTACAATTTTTGTTTTCCAACTGTCTTATACAAAAGTATACATTATAAAGTAATGCAATTTTCATAGAACTGTCACTAGCTAAGCTGAACAAAACGTATAAAATAACATGCTCTGAATTTTGGTAGATAAATTGAAAATGAAATTTAAAGAGGAAGCTGCTTTTTCCCATTCTTAAACTTATTCTTTCATTTAAATAAAATGACATTTCTTATTAGTGATAATAATTGAAAAAATCTGAACTGTACACTCTAGACATCTAAACTATAGGGCTTTTGGTAATACTCTATGAAAAACTGCACATGTAGTCATTGTGGGTTTTCATCTAGGAAGAAAAGGCTCATCTCAACACGTATGCAGATCTTAGTGATAACAACAAATAGTACATAATATAAGATTTGTATAAGATTGAGTCCATTTTATTCCAATTCTTATGTCCTAGCTGCAAAGTATGAATATCTTTTATTGGTATATTAAATTTAAATAGCATTTTCTAGGTTTTTCTTCAAAGTTAAATTGAACATCACTTCAAAGGAAAGGAAAATATGAGAAATATGATTAGAATCTTACAGTGAGGCCTACAAGGATTAAAAAATTTAAGTCATTTTTAAGACCCTTATCTAAATTTTTTTTTAAAGTTTCCTATTTTATGCTTACACATTCTTTATGTCTAAAGTACTGCACAAGCTCTGCTTTCTCAAAAGAGCCACACAGATTTACAGGCACAAAGTCCGTTTTTTAGTGTATTTATTTTTTCAATTTAATTTAGTTTCTCAGTTGGCAAAGGGATGGGATAGCATATTCATTACAATCTAATGTTAGAACAAAATATTATGAGCTGCAGATTCTCAGGTGGTTTATAAACCACTAGCTCATTATGCAGACAGCAAACGTGCATGAGTGGGATTTCCTCTACATCCAGCTCAGCTGAAGTCTAATCAGTAGTTAATCAGCTTTTTAAGAGGTATATTAATGTCTTTTTGGTGTTAAAATCTTTTGCATAAATCTAGCTTCTGAAGAATAGCACAACTGCTAAAGGCTTTTATACAAGACACTTTCATTAATAATAAATTATGAAGATGCTTCACCTCTACAAAATATTATTATATTTGAGAAATACAATCCTCATAGTGATGCAAGCGTAGTGTTGGAAAAATCTAGCTATTATAAAAATATTTAAGAACTAAGATATGAATAAAAGTAATGAAACAAAACTGAATAAATGTGCTATTTCATTTCCTAACATTAGGACATCAGCACACGACATTAGGACATTTAACCTCATGTTGTTCAGCTTAATCTTATCTTAATCTTGAACAGGTCCAATATCAACTTCTTTCAAGTGTCTATGCTTCTTTAAAACAAACAAACAAAAAAGAGAAAACAGAAAACCCAAGCCATTTATTAAGATCCTGCATAAAACATTTTTAAAATCCAGTCACTTTATATTTATAAATTCAGTTATTCTCAAAAATAACCTCCAAGGGAGTTACGGATCCCTGTTTCTTTTGCAAATGTGACAGTCACACTTAGAGATCAGTAATGTGTTTCACACCATATACAATATCCATATTAGAATGGGAATGTTAGCTAAGAAAACCTTAATCCAGAATCCCTTGTTAGACCCCAGATTTTTCCACATCATCAAGGAGGGCAAATAATCCGAACTACCAGTTGTTCCTAACACAGCATTGCCCAGAAGTTAGATAACAGTTTAAGAAACTGTATTCTGCCACAAGTTACCATATGAAACCTAGGCTACCGTCCTTCACTTACTTCTTATCTCATAATTTTATTAACTCTCAATTATTCTTTATTAAGAATATAGCATCATCCAAGGAAAAAAAAAAAATAATAAAGAGGTAGTTGAAAAAGGCAGTATGCTAACATGACTTGCTTTGGTAAATTTCAAGAGTCCATTTACTTATCCAGTCTGACCTTAAGCATAATGCACCACCACAGTATTTCATTCATTTAGGTAATGAAAAAAAAAAAAAAAAACACACTAATTATGTTTTGATAAAGGATGTCTTGCAGAGAGACAGTCGATCCTGAAGATAAGTAAAAAGTATCACTTCCATAGCTACCTCATTCTGACTCGCAGCTCTGGCTGTTAGGAAATTTTATGAGCTTCACACATTCTAAGTCAAATAACAGATTCACTTCAACAGAAGTAGAATAGGGCTTTTAATCATAATATACATTATCTTCCAAAACCAGAAAAGCAATCAATACTTCTGTATGGCTCTAATTCCTCCAGTTTCAGTTAAAAACAATACTGTAGATGGAGGCACCCATTTACACAGTAACAACCTACCTCCAGTGGGCAATCACTCCTTACCAACGCCATACGAGCCCTTTGCAATGAACCATGCATTAGCTTGTGCAGTCTTAAAATTAGCTTCCTCAACCCCATTTGCTTCAGTGCTTTGTCTACAAACGGCCTGTAAATAGAAGTCAAACAGTGCTTGCTGCAGCCTGCCTCAGCACTGCATTCTGGAATAATCCAAGAGGCAGAGTCATCCCCAGATTCAAGCCTATCAAGCTTCCTTGAAAAATGGTCCTGAAAGTCAAAATTTGGCTGATTAGTAAAACTGTTCTGGATGGCTTGTCTAAGTTCCTCAACATTCTCCTCAGAGATTTGTTCTTCGCCATCACTCTCCTCTGTGCATGTTCCTGAGGATTCCTTTACGTCAGTTTCCCTATCAACTTCTCCATCCTCTGGATCATTGTCCTTAGATGGTCGAGGAGAAGGAATTTCAAACACTGGCCAGCCAATGTCAGAGAGATTTTTGATACCCAAAACAGTCCCCATAATCCTTAGTTTTTGATTTAAGTCTTTTGTAATGTTCAACCACAGACAGAGTGCCTGCACTCTGTCTTGGAAGTCCTTTGCAGCATATTTTTCATAGTCCTTTTGAAGAGCCTGCAGAGATGGATAAAGTGCTTCTATATACTCTAGCAGCTCCATTATTCGCTTTACTTGCTCAAATGAGATCCGCTGGCGATGGAGGTGTTCGTGGTAACTTGAGTAACCCAAAGCACTAGTTGCACGTGTAGCTTTGCAAACTCCTTCTCCCGACGTACCATTGAGACTGGCTCCGTTTTTTACATAGGAGAAGCTTCCATAGTTCACTTTGAACGTAAGGATTTCATTGATAATATCAGGGATAGCTTGACGGGCTGCATAGAGATAGAGGTCTTGGTCATTAATGCTCCGGCCAGCATGCCAAGCTTGCAGCTCCAGCCAGATCAGTTCATTGGATCGGTTCAGCCAGACAGAAGAGGTGCTTTCCTGCCCTCTTTGTTCCCTGTCCTTTTTTTTTGAGACTGAGGTAAGTTTTAACAAAAGCCGCAAGGTTTCAAAGAATTTTAAGCGATCTGCTGGGCAATCAGTCCTAGAAGTCTGGCGTGCAGTTCTGGAGATTGGCATGGGCACAGAGACCGGAAGCTTAGCATTGCTACAGCCAAGGCTGAGGTAAGGCTTATTGAGATCAACATCTGGAATTGTTTTTTTTGGCAGAGACCCACCAACTGAGTCTAACATAAATGAGCACTGCACATTTTTCTTGTGATCTCGTTCTGTTGTCCTTAGAGTGTCACGAATTTTTTTCCCTTGTTTATAGCTGTGCTCCTCCGCATTCTCAACGGTTTTCCCATTGTCTTTATGCACAGATTGAGGTGGTATACTCATCTTTTCTGTAATTAAAAAAAAAAAAGAGAAATAATCTGACTAAACCAACAAGAAAATGCATCATTCAATCAGCTTCCAATCATATTTCTTGGACATGCATATAACATTTCCTAATACTAGTAAAACAAAAATAAGGCAGGGGTAGAAGTAAAATGAAGTCTTCTAAATGACCATTAGTACAGCAGAATCAATAGTAATACCAAAGGATTTTTTTCCCCTCTTATTTTACCTTTTATGTAGAAAGGACCTCAAGAGAATTTTCATCATCCTGAGTATGTCATCTATAGAGAACTGAGTACAATCAAGAAGGAAAGAATGTTTCCAAAATTAAAAATAAGTCTGGATCATCATTCCTCTAACCAAGATATACTACAAGAAAAGCATCCCACACAGATGATGACTAACAGCATGTCTCCAGCTTCAGCAGCTGGACTACAGGACAGGTGGTGGAAAAAAAATATGCCTCTAGCTACATGCAATTTAGAATTCTGTTTTAAGCATTATTTAATCTTTCTAATTTAGTCTGCAATCTGAGTTTAAAAACCAGAAAGCAATCCTTGCTGAAAAAGCTTTCAAGTTCACCTCTAACATTCGAGGCTTGGCCAGGTAAGGCAAAGAAGTACACAGACACTCCCATGAAGTGTGCACTCTCCTCCTCTTTTTCACGTGTTCTGGGAACCCCTGAAAAGTATGCCCTCTCAGTTTCCAAGCAAAGCACATCTGAAAGCTCAAGTTGCCAGGTGTTCTGGTTGGAGGAGGAGTTCTCATCAGGCAGTATAGAACAACCCTTCAACCAAGTGCAGGAAAATCCATGCAGAACAAATTCTGACATTTGTTAACATCTTTCTTTGAAGACTTACAGAGATCTGCCAACAAAATCCACATCTGAGCAGAGGTTAAAGGAAAAACCCTAAATAAAACAGGCATTCTGCCAAAGGATCACATTCAAGATAAGGTTTGTTGCTGAAGACAGTAACTTTTATTAACCCAACAGGTAATTTGAGACAAGTTTGTGGATTACTAACCACTTCTGAGGTCTAAAATAAAAGAAAGAATCTTCAAATAAATTTGAAAATAAATCATTACAGACTTTTTCCAAGATGCCATCATTCCAAGATGCTATTTCATTCTTCTTATCTCTAGGCTATTACAGTAACCCCATTAGGCAGCTTATTGACAAAAACAAGGGATTACTGAAAATAGAGCATTAAAAACTCAACAGATCACTCCTTATCTGATCTTCTCATCAGTTATCTTCCCCTCCAGGTTCTATTCTCCATCTTCCTAATCCCCAACCAACTCCTGCTCTACCTACCTGTCTGTTTCTGCCACACCTCAACCTATTCAAACTCCTTTCGCTTGCAATTAACCTTTTCATCCCATTCTGCAGGATCCTTGTACATACTTCCACTTTTCACTGTTCTGGCTCATGCACTTCTTACAGGTTGACAGCTTCGTTCTCTAAATCCTCTAGATCCAACAGTTAAGAGCACACAAATGTTTCTCAATTTCCTAGTCCAGGACTTGAACAAAGCCCAGAATGTTGCAGAGATGATGTTCAAATTCCTGGAAAGTTTCTGCTTGAAGATCAAAGCTTGCTTAAGTCTGCCAAACTCCTATGGCACACATGAATGGATTTTTTAATTTGTATTTTAATCACACACTCACGGGAGTTAATATATATTACAACTAACCTATTGCTTGGAAATAGCATTTCAGTAGATCTTTTCCTTCGAAGAATTAGCTCAGAAAGGTATCTTGATAAGGAACATTGCCAAACCTTAATCTTAAATCTTAAAGTCATTACAAACCACATTTTCAGCTGTTAATGAGCTATAAGCAAGTTAATAATGGTGAGACTTGCCACATTGTTTCCTTCCACTCTTCATATCTAAAAAAAAAATAATTTAATCCTTGCAGGATGTACCATACCCCCCACAGGACTGTGGTAGGCCACAATGTGTATAACAGCACTTCATTCTGAAAAAGAATATCTTCTGAAGGATATAAGAAAGAAAGGAAAAACAAAGTCACAGAAGAGGACAGCATGAAGATCCTGGTTCTCATTGAAAGACTGAATAAGAAAAATAGCTAGAGAGCAGAATAGTCAACAGGGCTGTTACTTGTACTTTAAAACCACCATCTGTATTGCGATAAAAACTGAAAGTTTGACATTCAAAAAGTAGGGACTTGCAGACGGAAAAAAGAATTTCAAGGTTATGGCAAATGACTGCCATTCTAGAAAACTTAATCATACTTCTAATTCCAGCCAAATACTTTTCTCAAGAATGCAAACTAAATCAAGCTTTTCAAACAAATACCCACTAAAAAAAAAAGCTACTCAATTTCAGGTCTAAATACTTGGACTCAGAAATTGTACCGAGAATTGTAATGAAAGTAATGTGGAATTCTACTTTCAAAACAGACATTTCTATTAAATAACCCTACCGCCGGGGAGTGGGGAGCAGGGAGCATGTCAGATTAACCACACAAAAGCTGAAGCAAGAATAATTCTGGGGATAATTTATTTCTATATGCAAAATACTTAGGAGAAGCATAACAGTCTATGAGACTATAGGTATTTCACTTAGATACCATCTGATTTGTTTATAAATTTGGAATCTGGAATGTTATATCAGGTCTATGAGGGCAAATAGAAAACATGTGATCAGTAAAGCAGTTTTAAAGCATTCAACTGCATTCTGCATGCACCTGTAAACATTTTTTTATCTTAAAATGCTTTAAGTTCTCCATCTGTCTTATAATACACGCTGGAACTGAGAAACTTTCTAGTATTAGGTATATGTCACCATAATTCCAGAATTCAACATAATTCAAGATTTTTAGCACAGAAACTTCTCTTTGCAAATACCAAGTTTACTAATAACTTTTAAAGTACTTTCATTTCAGGCATTTGTGTGCCTTTCTCTCAATAGCTACCAAGTACAGCAGCTGTCAACACACAAAGAATACAAGCACAGTTATGCTCCTGGAAATGGAAAGCTATCAGCTATGAAATTCGCTGTCATTGATTCTACATTTATCTACTCAAACACTCTGTGTTGGACAGCAGCACCAAATTCTTACTGGTTGCCAACTACTGATATTAGCCAGCACCAGTCTGAGAGCACTGCTGAGTGTATTAGCTTGCATTCCACGTCACAACTGGTGCTGCTGCAAGGAGACATTAGCCCAAAAAGCTAAGACAAAGCAGCAAGAACACATGCTCTGCATTTGCAGGAAAGGAGGATGATTAAGACAACTAGCAGAGATGAAACACACACACCCAAACCTCCCAAACTCAGTAGATTAGAAATAGATTGACTTTATGGCACTTTGATATTAAAAATGTTGGTAACCAGGTAAAACAAATTAAATCACTCACTGAAATTACATTCTAGTTACCACAGGTTCTAAATCACTTTATTTGTTATTTTTAACATGTTATTCTCCTTTTATATTCATCTTCAGTTTCCCATCTCAACAGAAGAGAAAAATAAAAATAAGTAAATGTGATTATGAGACAACCAAAGTGTCTTAATACTTGAATATTCATCAATCCTAACAAAGCCCTCGCACAATAAACCACAAATGGTTTCAAAATACTCTCAGGCTTTTGCATAAACAAATGCTAATGACTTGAATATATCTGACAATTCTGCAACAACTGTTAAAGTCAATGGTAAACTGAATGAGTTTCTACTGGAAATTTTATTGTAGTTCTATATCATAGGTACAACATAACTTGTAAAGCAAGTTAAGCCATACTAACAGTTTTTCAGCTGCCATTATCTGTAACGCTGGATGAGGCAGGGAGGCTTTATGACTAAGTAACAACTAACCTGGGGGAAATAGAGAGGCTCATTAGAGTCTGGGATCTTAAAGACTTCACTCAAAAAATGAAAATTAAAAACAAAAAAACAATACAAGCTGCATCCAGGAACACATCATAGTATATAAATAAGCAGCAACTTGAATTAAAAAATGACACACGGCCAAAATTCTTTTGAGTACTGAGTACATTCCCATTGTATGAATCACAGTCGTAACAGAAATCACGTAGGTGGCCGCAGTCAGCCTCTGCCTCTTCCCCTGAGACTGCACTGCTGTTGAGAAGTTCTTCCAGAACAAAAGGGGGATAAGAACTGACAGCTTCCCTACAAAACAAACTTATGAGTACAGCTGAATCAATGCAGACTGAGGCGTAGTTGTAAAGAAAAGACAAGGAAATTGTGTTTGGGATCCTATCAGGTAAAACAGCTGACAACTAGAAGTTCATGTGTGCACAGGAACAGGATCTGAGTCAGAAAAAACAACAAAATAAACAAGAGTAACAAGCACCCAAAAGCAATTATTGCCCATCCAAAGTGACAGATCCTTGTTCCTCTATTTAGCTTCTGATTATAGCATTCACTCTCTGCCAATGAGTATACTCTGTCATGGTTCCAGAGTCTCATGTGCTATCAAGCACAAAATGAGGCCATTCAAAGATGTGCAACTGCATCATTCCCTCAAAATGTTATTCGTTTATGTAATCTCAACTTAAAATACTCTTACTTATAATTCTCATAACTTTAATAATTCTTGTTTTTCCTTTCACAGACAACTTTTGCTCTGTAGTTATGTACCACCATAGTTTTCACATAACTTCCTATCACTTGTGCTATGTGAGACAGATTTCTTGCATATCTCAATTTCATGAATTCTCCAGTTCATTTCAAGCTAGAACACAAACATTTGCCCTACCCTTGATCCTTGACTATGACTGAATATCTATGACTAGTTTCAGCACGTAATTTGCTTTGTTACTGTGAGATAATTGCTATAAGTGACTTGGAAATTAAGGTACGGCGCTGTTCACCAGGGTACAAAAGCAGAGTGCAGCTGGTCTGGATGGCATCCATTCCATAGAAGTTCCCTAAACAACCGTAGGTGTTGGCAATATCAGGGAGCTCAATGTGCTGACTCTAAGAGAAATGCTATGGAGGGTGGAGCAGAGTGAAGACACCATGGCCAGGTTTTGTGACGGACAAAAACTTGATGGTACTACAGAACTGTTAAGATGCATATTTACTCCCTTGGGCCAACAGTCTGCCATCTCTTGACAAAGTGCCATCCTTTGCGTGAACTATGCTCATTATATGCTGGCTGTAATACCAGAACACATTTCTAGCCCAAACACTACCTGTCTTCAAGGAGCAACCACTCCTCACTGAGGCTGTGCTCTTTACTTTTTAGCCTATTTCTTTAAAAGAAAGGTGAGATAATTACACACCAACCATAAACAAAGGTATATATGATAGAGTCACTCAAGTTCCACCTGAAAAATCAGAAATAGTATAAATATGGCTTAAGAGAGGGGGGATGTCAGGGAAGATATCATTGGATTTCAGACAAGGAGCATCTCTGATTTCTGGGATCAATAAACAGGCTGAGCCTCTCTTCCCCCACATAGGGATGCCTACTGGGTAAATTCACATACTTTTGGTTATACTCAGTGCTTCCCAAGGAAACTTAGAAATCTCTGAGTCATTTATAACTTAATGCATTTGTAGTCAGATGTATTATTCATGTTCTTTGTTAACCTCATATGCTTTGCACACAGCATATTTATCACCAGCAATTCAAAAGAACCAGTAATCTGTTGCTTTAATAAATTCATTAATCTAGCCATGAGCACTCTTAGCCTGGGCACAGCTCAAACACTTTAAGAATGGTCATGGGAGCCCATACAGATGTTGCTAGATGAATTGGGCAGCATGTTATTTGTGAATCCGTAATCATGGTATTTCTTTAATAAACTGCACTATTCACTAATCTAGCCGTGAGCATTCTTAGTCTGGGTGTGGCCCAAACTCTTTTAAGAGTGGCTGTGGGAGCCCATTTGGATGCCGCTAGGTTAACTGGGTAGTGCCCTCATATACTGAACATCCCCAGACTTATAGGGCTGGATTGGGCATTACTCAGAATCTAAGCTCAGCCACTCCCAGCCCTTCTGATATCTGAGGACAAGTTTGGAATGCAAGGGGGTTTGATTTCTTCCAAATTATTCCGTTCTTTAATGCGACATTTATTCTGAAACACTAGAGGATGGTAGTTTAGCGAGACGCTTTACCACTGCTTCAAGTCTCCCATGAAGATAAATCAATGAAGTACCTTCCAATCAAGGTAACTCTACTTAGATAAATAACAAAAACTTCTATTTCATTTCTTTTCCTGGAAAGAAAATAACCTCCCCGATAACTATGTGCTTTATCATTTTTTTTTTCTTAAGAGCACAGAATTTCGAAATACAGAAAGAGATGTTCTCGACCCTAGTTAGCCTTCAAAACTCTTCCTTAATTTTTGGCTTTTATAAACTTGGTACTTTATAGTATATATATATTCTATCCTTTCTGCTGTTTCTATGCAGTGATTCATTTTCAACTAACTGGAGGACAGAAAAGCATTTAAAATGGTGGGGACCGGGTTGGTAAATCCCCCCCCCACTGTGAGGACACAGCAGGTCCGAGACCGCCTCATGAGACTGAATGTGTACAAGTCTATGGGGCCGGATGGCATGCATCCCAGGGTTCTGAAGGAGCTGGCTGAGGTGGTTGCCGAGCCGCTCTCCATCATATTTGAAAAGTCGTGGCTGTCAGGTGAGGTCCCGGATGACTGGAGGAAGGGTCACATCACTCCCATTTACAAGAAAGGGAGCAAGGAGGACCCCGGGAACTACAGGCTGGTGAGTCTCACCTCCGTGCCTGGGAAGATCATGGAACAGATCATCCTGGATGATCTGCTTGATCACATGAGGAAAGGGCGTGTGATCCGTGACAGCCAGCACGGCTTCACCAGAGGAAGATCATGCTTGACCAATCTGGTGGCCTTTTATGATGGAGTGATGGCACCGATGGACAAGGGAAAGGCGACCGATGTCATTTACCTGGACTTGAGCAAGGTCTTTGACATGGTCCCCCACCACATCCTTATCTCCAAATTGGAGGGATGTGGATTTGATGGGTGGACCACTCGATGGATAAGAAACTAGTTGAAAGGCCGCAGACAGAGGGTGGTCATCAATGGCTCTATGACCAGGTGGAGGCCGGTAACAAGTGGCGTCCCCCAGGGGTCTGTCTTGGGATCGGTGCTCTTTAACATCTTTATCAATGACATCAGTGATGGAATCGAGTGCATCCTCAGCAAGTTTGCTGACAACACCAAGCTGAGTGGTGCGGTTGACATGGTTGAAGGAAGGGATGCCATTCAGAGGGACGTCGAGAGACTAGAAAGGCAGGCCCAGGTGAACCTGATGAGGTTCAACACAGCAAAGTGCAGACTTTTGCACTTGGGCCGGAGGAATCCCAGGCATCCCTACAGACTGGAAGGAGCGGTCCTGGAGAGCAGCCCTGTGGTGAAGGACCTGGGGGTCTTGAAAAACTTAACATGAGCCAGCAGTGTGCCCTTGCGGCTCGGAAGGCAAATGGTATCCTGGGCTCCATCAAAAGAGGGGTGGCCAGCAGGGACAGGGAGGTGATTGTTCCCCTCTACTCTGCTCTTGTGAGGCCCCATCTGGAGTACTGTGTCCACATCTGGAGCCCCCAGTACAAGAAAGACAGGGAGCTGTTGGAGAAGGTCCAGAGGAGGGCCACAAAGATGATCAGGGGACTGGAGCACCTCCCCTGTGAAGACAGGCTGAGGGAGCTGGGCTTGTTCAGACTGGAGAAAAGAAGGCTGTGGGGTGACCTCATTGCAGCCTTTCAGTACCTAAAGGGAGCCTACAAACAAGAGGGGAATCAACTCTTTGAAAAGGTTGATAACTGCAGAACAAGGGGAAATGATTTTAAGTTGAGGGAGGGGAGATTTAGGTTGGACGTCAGGGGGAAATTCTTTACAGAGAGAGTGGTGAGGTACTGGAACAGGCTGCCCAGAGAGGTTGTGGATGCCCCGTGCCTGGAGGTGTTCAAGGCCAGATTGGACGGGGCCCTGGGCATCCTGGTCTAGCATTAAATGAGGAGGCTGGTGGCCCTGCATGTTGCAGGGGGGTTGGAGATTCATGATCCTTGAGGTCCCTTCCAACCCTGGCCATTCTGTGATTCTGTGATTAAAAGATACAAACAGACATGAAGTTGCAAAAGAACAGAAAATCCCATTCTGATATTAAAGCATATGGATCTCATGTGTTAGGAGTCAAATGGACTTCGTTTTTTCCCCCGACAGTAACAGAAAGGAGGTGGAGAAAAACCATGATTTAAAGTGTTAACATTCAAATGTCTTTATTCAAGATTCAATTCCAACTAGCTAGATTTTCATAGCTAAAGATAAATAATATTTGCCCAGATAAAGGCTAAGTTTGTCTACTGTTGTTGTAGAATGTTTTTATATACACAATTTCTGACTCTCTGGAAATGCCCAACTCAGATTTAAAGAGAACTCTATAATATTACAACTTGTGAAGCACCTGAGAAATATAAGACTGTAAATACACAATGTACAATACCTGTAATGAATTTGGCAGTCTCATTACCTAGACAACAGGCCTTGGGGAAGAATAGATTCATAAGATCTCACGCTTACTTATCAGATTTTACTATCAGCTTCTCGTTTCCAAGTTTTCTCCTAATAAACAGCAGCACCTACTTAAGTTTCTTTATATTTCAAGTACCACTGCCCATTATGAGACTTGCACCCCAACCCACAGGCCCTTCTCAGCTCCATCCAAGAAAGCACTTTCTCATTCACCTCCAGTGTCCTCATAAACAAGAGTTTAATAAATATGTACAACAGGTATGAGATCATTCATAATAAATAGATTATATTCTATCCAGTGCTGATTTCACCTGTGACAACCAATAAGGACATTTTTTAGAACTGGCCACCATCCTAAAAGCTACATGAGAATACTGCAGTTACAGAGGAGAACAATGTATCCACTAAAATGACTCCAAAAATTATCAGTTCAGACTGAAAGTTCACCCGCAGGTATTCTTCAAGATTTCTCTATGAAATCCTCATCCATTACATCAGAGGTGCTATTTTTTTTTCTGTGTTCAGAGAACATGAGAAAAATAACTACAAGCAGGGACAGTTCAGGAATTTTAAGGAGTCTAACCTTTCACATTTGTTAGGGATATCCAAAGGGCTTTGCCAGGACAAGAATTACAACTTCTGACAAAAAAATATTTACACACAGTGTGATCCAAGTGGCGTTTACCACTTTCAGTTTGTGGGTGTTCAAGTAAGTCTACTATCTCCTGCTTCTATAGTGTTTGAGTTATCCTTATTCAGTGCTTCAAATTCTCACTTAGGGCGAGAAAGAAGAACAGAAAAAAAAGAAAAAGAAGCATTAAGGTGTCCTCAAAGGAAAGGGTGGAGGTGCAAAATACTACCTGATGTTCATGTTTGCTTAGAAGTACCAAAAGACAAGTATCTTTCACCTGGTTTGATTTTCCATTTTCAATTAATAATCCTGGTATTTAGTGAGTCACAGAGCTTTCTAGTATCCACCATCTATAAGAAAGATCAAGTTTTCTGTCTAGAGGACTAATGTAAAGATTGCTAGACTCCTTACCATGCATTCAATTAACTAGAAAGCTATCAGAGATTCCTGCTCTGTGAAAAAGAACTCATCCTAAATAAAATTTTTCATCAAAAGGCACTGAGATCCTAAAAAAAATAAACTGAAATCTAAGCCTCTTTTTTTCACTGAAAAAATGACTTAATAGCTTGAGATAAACAAAGAAAAAGCTTTCCTTTGTAGGCTCCAATATTTGTCTAGTCTTCAGCATTGGATAGCCTTTAATTTTACAGGAAAGGAGAGCTTCAGGAAGTAGGGTTGGGATGGACAGAGATTTCAGTTTAAGCATTCTATTGCATTAAGTTTCACACATTTCCAATGCACTATAAAGGGAGAAAGACATCTTGTTCTTTACATAGGCCAAGTTTAACACTTCAGAAAATAGGAAAGCATCACTGAACTGACATTTTATAACATCCGAGTCAAAGGAACAGGTAAAAGATACAGTTGCATCTTATGAAAATCTCTGAAATGCATTTATTCGCTTAAAAACTTAAATCACTGCCACTTCGTTTTGCACCTCAGAGTCCCATCCATATTCTGTATGTTTCCTTTTTTAGGAAACAAAAGGCTGCTACTATGACACCTTGTAGCCAAAAATAGAGAAAAAAAACACACCTACCTTTCAAAGTAGATCGGCTAGCAGGTCTCCCAACGTTGTTTTTCTGATGCTTTGTTGACATACGTTTCATCTGGCGGGGTGTACTAGGAGGAGAAGTTCCATAGAAGGTGTCAGCACTTGCTTCATCTGATAATTCCTCGGGTTCGGATTCAGAGATCTTGCAAGTAGCATCTTCTGATTTGCACTCTTTCCTGAGAAGACCAAGTTAAACCAAGGCACTAAAGATACTGTATTTTTTACTTGCAATATCTGTTTAGAAAGCTAATCCATCAATACATCTCAAGCATTCTGTGAATCAGCATGAATCTTCCACAATTTCCTGTGACAACAGTCACATAAATTTTCTCCACCACTCTTCAGACTCATTCAGGCAACATTCCAACCATCCAATTCCTACCTTTTTGTAGGCAAGATGCAGTAAAGAGGATATAGTCAAAGAGCGTCACTAGGAGAATACAAAGTAAAGAAAACCTTAAATACAATTTATTTGTTCCTCAGAAAACAAGTGGCAGCTCTAAATCAAAAGCGATATTAAACAAACCAAAGTTCAACCATTCAAATACAATACAGGAAAGTCAGTCTTCTTAGTGGCAGAAATAACAGCAGAGGACTTCCCTTCCACCTTCCATGCCTCTAAACTGCACATACCATACAGATAACTTCCAGTTTTCTGAAAACAATCCCTACCATTCACAAAACCAACATCTAGCCCATGAGACCTGGATGCATTTGATGTATTTTCCACTGATCTTTAATATGAAGTAATCCCAAAGCTTTTTTTCTGTAAAAACAGGTTCTTCACAGTAACTTTTTAATTAGCCTCAATTACTTGGACCCTTAGGAAAGATGCAGACAATACTTTAAAAGAACTCAGAGGTTACGCAAACATGAAATTAAGATAACATATAAAAGTTTTTCAAATCTGAAGTTCAGATGGTTGGCTTAACAACTGGATGCTGAATCACTAAGTTCAAAACAAAGCACGTATCTTTGCAAAGTCAGCACAGAATCAAGCACAAGAGCTTTTCAGCCCCTTGTGGGACCTTCCACTGCCATTTACATTTTATAGAATCACAGAACCACGGAGCAGTGTGGACCTTAAGGATCAGTCAGATCCAACCCGCTGCTGTGGGCAGTGCTGCCAAACACCAGCTCAGGCTGCCTAGGGTCCCATCTAGCTTGGCTTTGAGCATCTCTAGTGATATGGCATCCACAGCCTCTCCTGGCAATCTGTTCAAGTGCCTCACCACTCTCTGAATAAAGAATTTCCTCCTAACACCTAATCTAAATCTCCCCTCTTTTAGTTTAAAGCCACTCCCTCTTGTCCTGTCACTATCTAACTGTATAAAAAGTCTCTCTCCCTCCTGTTTACAAGATCCCTTTAAGTACTGAAAGAACACCATGAAGTCGGCTTAGAGACATTTAAGCAAGCATTGTAGAGTAGCCTTATGTAAAGTATCACAAGACAATTCATCTTTTTTAAAATGTTGCCTTATCTTTTAAAGTGCCCCAAATTCTGAAATACTTTGAATCTTTCAATGATAAAACTACAGAGTACAGTTCTCTCCTTCAGCAAGGAACAGGCATATTCCAGAACCCTTGCCTGGTATCACACAGCTCTATTGTAGAATGATCCAATTGAACGCTGTTTTATAGTGATTTTGGTCTTCCCTTCACCCCTTCAAAAAATCCCAGCCTTTCCTTCGAATCACTTCTGACACAAGCCCATGCCAGGAGCTGGTTTGCCCCTAAACTAATATGGCAAAAATAAACAAACCAAAACAAACCAACGAGAGAAAAAAAACCACCACACACATCTGTTTTCATATGTAAACTCCAGGCTAGATTCATATGTAAACTTCCAGTGCCAGTTTCCTCTCTGAGGAAGAGGTCAAAAGTAAAACAAGCAGGATGGGGCAGGTATGCACCCTCACATAATGGTTTGCTTTAAAAATAAAGCATGACAAAGACAATAAACGACTAGTAATGTTAGATAGTCTTTCACTCCTCCTGGGGAGCGCTTGCTCTGTCCCACCATACGATCAAATCGGCAGTGGCAGTTAGGCACAGTAACACTACCAGCTCCATCTCCCTGAGCAATCAAGTGATGCACCGCAACAACACTACTCTCAGAGGAAAACACCAACAACTAACTGAACTTCAGTACATTTTATGTTCCACACTAACTTATTAGGAGATTTATAAAGCAAATTCATACATTAGAAACAAAGACAGTCTGTGAAGTGCCTCACTGTCCCACCAGTAACATATCATTTGAATTGTTCGCAACCTGAAAAAGTACCACTAATAACAAAATATTTTGGACAATTGAGGCTTCAGGGGAATGTAAATGTAAATGGCAGGACAGGGTATTTACCTTTTTGCTACTCCTTTCTAGCCATCTGGTGTTCACCTACACAGGGTAAGCAGAGAGAAGGAAAGAGGAGAGGACCCCGAGGCCAGAACAAGCCTCTGATGCTGACTGAATGCCTCAGATGCGCTGCAGCTCAAAGCACAGCAGGACCTCTCCTTCTCCTAGGAAACCAGGATCCCCACACCACTCTTATTGCCACCAATCCTTGCTGATGCCACATCTGCAGATGGTCTGCTTTAACATATAGCTGGCAAAGCATGCATCCCTTTAGTTTGGAATGATGGGGGAAAATGCAGGCTGTCCCCAACCCCTCACACATTTTATTTCTGAAGCAGGTGTGCAAGCAACACCATCTTGACTCTGAGAAAAGGCATGGAGGCAAAGAAATACTTGGCCTGCGTCAGACAGAATATAACTAGCATCAGCACCTGATCACTTCCACGACAATTCCACCAGAAATACAAAGAGCGTTTTCCTTGCTATTTGTGAGGCAGACAAGGAACATTACTCATGCTCTGGCAGAGTGAGCCTGAGTGTCTGCAGGAAGAAAACGTCAGAATAGTGCCAGCAAGTAACACAGCAGCGAGATTAAGAAAAATCAGATACTGAATTATTTCTTTGCCTTTAGCTACAACCAGAAATAAATATCCTAACACACAGAACATCCTTGCTCTCCCCAAAGACATGGATGCATTTAGTGTGTGAAATTACTCTTCTCACATTACAGTTTCAAGAAGAAGGCAGGCAAGCTTGCTAATTTCAGCAAATAAACTTCAGAGGTTACCAAAGAAAAAGCTTAGGTGGTACCGTAGCACCATCTGTAGCTTAAGGAGACCCTGCAGTGAATTTGGCCATAATGACAACCACACCAAAATCAGCAACACTTCTAACTGGTTCCCTAGCCCTGAGAAATCATACTGTTTGTGTGTCTTGTAACAATCCGATTTGAGTAAGCACCGTCAGTCAAATACAACAAGGAAGCCTTTTTGGATATAATTTACTCTGACAAATCTTGTAAATGCTGAGCTGGGAAAGCAGAACGCAAGTTTACATCTTTTTGGACACCAAAAGGATTTTGTTCCCAAGAGCTCTTGCAAACAACGCTACTGCAGAGAAAACTTCAGGCAGAGCACACCCCTCTGAGTTTGCCAAAGACAGATCAACCACAAGAGACCAGACCACATGAAACAAGAAGTCATTACTTCCAATGCTTATGGAACTATTTATTTGTTCAGTGATCTCACTGGCTGTTCAAGGCAGAGGGTGGGGTGCTGATGCTCTGTGGGGCCTGGCGCTTGTACGAGGGCTCAGTGCCAAAACAGTTTTAAACAAGGACAGCTTACCTTGCTGTAAAAGACCAGTGAGGACACTGTTTTCCTTTTGTTTTTAAATGAGTAAGCTCTTCTAAGAGCATAATGACTATACCTCTTCGCCAAGCTGGCTGAACTGATCTTTAAGGCCCATAAGCCAATTCCTTCCTTAGAAGCCAATGGCTCGTCTTTCCTGCTATGCCTGATGAGAGGGCATGAAGGCCAAATGTATTCAAAAAGCCCTTCAACCTCACACCTGAATTATATACATATGCATACAGTGGGACTCGGTAGGCCATACTTATAATTCAGACACATTTTTCTGGGCAAGCAATTTTTTAATTTTTAAAAAACACTGGCAGATTTATCACAAGACATACAGAACCAGAAGTCACATTGTCAAATAGCAACCATGTCCAACCACAATGTTAGCAGTTGACAAGATGGGCTGATCTTTTCAGAGGGAGGAGAACATCAGCTGCAACTCAAGTGTAAAAATCCAGCATGCACAGATTAAGGTTTGTGTGCTTGAGAAGTACATAAATAAAGCCAGAGCTCCAATCAATGCCAGGGAACACAAGGACTCAGTTTCACCAATGAAAGCCTCATTGTACAGCACTGCATGCAATATATAGGTTCTGAACTAAAGGAAGTACACAGGTAGGACTAAACTGATGTAAGGATTTCTCACCCACACAAAATCAAATAGCTTGGAGACACACAGGAACACCAGTAGCAACCCTCTGGCATTAAGAACAGTTGTCACTTTAATGTAGATTTAGATGTGTTAGATTACTAACATAGCATTTGTAATGCTAGTGCACTGCTTACTTTCATGAACTAACCAAAGACTAGTTAAATCCATACACCTTTAAAATACACTACTGGCAAGCCTATATCAAATGACAGTATTGGTTATTACACAGAATTGTTGGTTCCTAAGTACTGTTTTAACCGAGTTTGGCAATACTGGAAAAGCAGATTTCTTGTCTGTTCCTAAGAACTAGACAAAGCCGGATGTGGCTCTGGGCAGCCTGGTCTGGTGGTTGGCAACCCTGCATGTAGCAGGGGGATTGAAACTAGATGATCATTATCGTCCTTTTCAACCCTGGCCATTCTGTGACTCTATGAACTACAGGTCTTCTCCCCTACAGCCACTGAAAACCATCTTGTAATTAAGGGTACACATGAAAAGCAAAATCTAGATGGATGTTAACTGAAGTTATTCATTTTCAAATGTACATAGGACAGGTTAAGCCCAATGCTTAGGAGGAAAATTGGAAGTGCGCGGTCTTCACAGTAGAGTGCTTGCAGGCTGCTCCCATCCTCAATTTTAATGAGCAAAATGCTTCTCAGCAGGTTTATTCTTGGAATACAGAAGAGACCACAGCCAAGAAACATAAATCAGGAATATTAGGAAAGTTGCAAGAGCAGTGTGGTTAAAAAAAATAAACATATGCATACATAAATAAACCCAACAGCTTTGAAATAACTAAAAATAAATAACCAAAAAGATTCTAACAAGTAACTACTGTGTGTTACATCACCATGCACTTCAACCAGTATCTGGAAAAAAAAAAAAAATTTCTTCAGCTTTTTACATTGTCTGACAACAGATATTTTGTTTTTAAACTAAATCAAAGTGTTGGCAATATATCTAATATTTCAGCTCAATCAGGAAAATTAAGTTACATCTTCCAGATTTTCAAAGGTCTGCAAACAAAACCAGGAGAGGGAAGAACTGGGGTATGAAAGCAGCATGACAGGCAGCACAAGGTCTGGGAGCTGTTGCTTCAGTAGCAGGAAACCAGCAGTCACACAACACCTCATCTCCATTGCTTTACGGGCACATGCAGACACCCCATATCCTCTACATTTTAAGAGCAACCAAAAGTCAAGCTAAGATGAGATGCCACTCATTTCAGAGTTTAAAAATAAATTAGAAAAAATACAATCATTAAAAATAAATTAACAAATGAAAAGACTGAAGACCACATTGGAACACATTGGTGCTAAAGATGCACCAAAGAGATGTCACACCAAAGAAACAATGACCGAAGAAAACAATGTCATGTTAAGAACTGCAAGAGCAATACAGAGACAAACTTCCTTTTTTTTCCAGCTGCCCTTGATCCTCACTAGCAGGACTTCAAATACACTAAGTGCTTACATATATCAGGTACAACCACCACTCACCATCCCACACCCAGCTTAAACCTTCTGGGAATCTAAGCAGCAGAGGTCACCTGAACTCAGCATTCAGCAGTAACACAAAGGCAGCAGCCAGAACAAGGCCACTACAGGAGTTCCCCAGTCAGGCCCTTCCCCAGGTTGCTGCAAACAGCTCCTGAAGAGCTTACACCTTTCATATATCCAGGAGGATTCTCGGTACTTCCCAGGGCACGCTGCCATTCCCGTGCACTGCACTTCAAGATCTGTACAAAGTCCACCACCAAACCACCAAGTTCTTGACACTCAATATCTTTGTTTTTAAGGTAAAAAGTTAATTTCTCACACATATGCTCTTTAACCAGAATACAGCCCGGTAATTAAAATATGTAGGAAGAAAAACGTTCATTAGCCTGCTCTTCATATTGCACATTTTCAATTAGCTATGGAGATAGAAACACAATCACTAGACACAGCCAAGAGAACCTTCTTAAACTAACATAGCTATCCCTAAATCCAGTTGCAAACACTTTATTTCCAAGATAACCAACATACTGACAAGCACAGAATTGCAAATCGTGATCGTGCTGCAGCTGCTAGCAATGCAAACGCGTGCTTTTAGGGAGCCATCTGTTGAAACCGAACAACAAAGGAGTCTGCAGTTCGAGCTGCTAAACACGGCACAGCTCCGACACCAGCAGCTCTAATTTCTTGGTTCTGAAAAGTTTCTGATGAATGCAGAAAACACTATAAAACCATTCTTGCATACAATTTTCTCTTACCGATCTACATGTGCAAATATTAGATGCAAGTGATTGCAGATGGTGCATTTAAAGCATATATTACAAACAGATTAATGGCAACAAAAGAAATACAAAAGACTTTGGTAAAAAGGCAAGAAAAAAAAGGTGTGGTTTTTTGTTGCTGTTGTGTAGTTGGTTGTTTTTTTTTGTTTTGTTCTGTGTTTTTTTTTTTTTACAGAATAGCAGGAATTTGCTCACAGTTCATACAAATAAAACTTTTTGCTAAATAAATCCTGTGCAAATTTGGCTAAGCGCTAATGAGGAAAAAACAGTCTGGTCAGCAGGATATGAAGATTCTGTAACCAGCACAGAGATTGGAATGGTGTACATCATAATTCTATTGTGACTACATCTAAACAGAGCTAAAAAAAAAATTAGATTTACACTAAAGCATAATAGTGATAGACAGTAATGAAGATGCTTGCTTGCTTTTGTATTCACATTCAAAATTTATATGCCTCAGCTCAGCATTTCTGAGAAGTCAGCACTGAACCTTAGTCACCAATAACTCATGACTGCTGTCCACATGTTACTAAGGTTTATTGTTCCAAACTTGGAATTATATTATATGAGATTTTAACAGTATAATTAAATTGTATTTGAAACTAAGGACATGTCTGGCTTTTCAATCTGTTATCCTTAAGATAATTTGAGTAAGCATCAAGCCTTTTGATTTCTTTTCCTGAATGGGAATCGCTACCACCAAGATAAACAGCAGATAAATTCCACTGGAAGGTTCTTCTAATGCAGTAATTTCGTAAGAACAGTCTTCAAAGTACAAAGGGTAAAAATAATTGATTTCCACCAACACCATCTCTCTGTTAGGTCCTCTTTAGGGGAAAAAAAAGGAAAACTTCACTGCATGTGGAAAATATTGGTTCTTGGCAAATACCTATGTTTTTGTGTAAAGAACTGGAACGGGCATCTGTTACCTTCTGCCTTCCCAAATGTCAGAGAAAATAAGAGCACACAGACACCTGTGCCACATCTCAGTACTACAACAAAAAGCACTGAAAGCAAAATCGATCTAGTGGAAAAAGCGGCAAGAACTTTGTTTCCAGGTCGTAAATCTTGCAGTCATTGCTTTACTCCAGAAAAGAGGCATCTGGGTAACTTAACTTGATAGTAAAGCTTGGCAGAAGAGCTTCTGTTAGAAGACCTAGCAGAAACATTATAGTGGAAAAAAGGGAACTTTAGCTTATTGCCTCTACTGGCATGAAAACGACATAAAAAAGCACAAAGAAAAAAGCACTGTTCTCTAAAACACTGTTTGCCCTTGCAGCTCTTCTTCCAATTGGTATAAAAAGAAAGGCTGCCAACTCCTTCCATTTCTCAGGACCTTTTTCAAGCATGTTTCTCTAGCTCTATTTGTATATCCCTACTACCACCTTTCCATCTGCAACATTCTTCCTTTCTAGAGGAAGTGGCTAACCCTGTCTTGCTAAAAGCATCAATTTCCCCCCTTTTCAGAAAGCAAAGACATAAATATTTACGAGTCACACTGAACCTTTCATCACTTTCTCATAAAAGCAGATACTATGCAAAGCACATCAAAGTCAGGGCTAATACAAAAGGGTAAAAAACAAATCTGAAACTTTTGTTAAAGCTAGAAGAAAGTTTGAAGGATAGCGATGACAAAGACAATGCCAATAAGTTATTTGAGGGAAGGGGAAAATATTTCATTGTGTTGCCACCTTAAGACATCTTAAGGCAAAAATACAGCACATTTCTATATTTTTTTTCAAATTGCTAAGCACCTCCAAAAAACATTTTAAAGAAGAAATAATACCATATAGTAATTCAAACTGAGCTGTATATCATTATGTTTTTTTCCTTTCAGAGGAACAGAGAAAGGCTTGGTATGTGCACAGAAGCCAGTAATCATAAGCTCAGCAGTTGACTTGATGGGGAAGCATGTTAACTTTTTGGTACATCAGCACATCAGTTACCTATTGGATCAAGACGCTCAAGTGAAAACTATACAGCCACATTACTGCTAGATCCAGAAAGAATTCAGGGAAATCACAGAATGGCTTAGGTTAGAGAGGACCTTAAAGATCACCTAGTTCCAATCCCCTGCCATGGACAAGGCTGCCACCCACCAAATCAGGCTGCCCAGAGATCCATCCAACCTGGCCCTGAATGCCTGCAGAGATGAGATATCCATAAGCTCTCTGGGCAATCTGTTTCAGCACCTCACCACCCTCTGAGCATAGAATTTCTTTCTAACATCTAACCTAAATCTCCTCTCTTATAGCTTAAAGCCATTTCCCTTTGTCCTATCATTGTCTACCCATGTAAAAAGTCAGACTCCTCCTGCTTGCAAGCTTTCTTCAAGTATTGGAAGGCTGCAATGAGATAACCCTAGAGCTTTCTCTTCCCCAAGCTAAACAAACTCAACTCCCTCAACCTTTCTTCATAGGAAAGGTACAGAAAGAATGTAACTGCATTAGTAAATAGCCAGAATGTGTTAGCAGCACTGTAATAACATCATCTGCTCACTATTTAGACCTTATTTCCACTGAAAGATTAACCTATTGCATGGCTGCACAAACACTAACACTTGAAGCTGCTATGAAGGCTATGGGCTTACACTGCAAGAGCCACGCTAACAGTTAAGCACCAAGGACAACAAATTCCAGATCAGCTACAGCCTAAGTATTTTTGCTGCAAGATCAACAGCAGTTTGTAGCAAGACTTCAATGCAATGAAACAAAACAGTATTTCCACATAAGTTGAGAAGGAAGAAAAAAAATTACTGTGGGGGGAAAAAAAAAAAAGGAAAAAAAAGACCTAATTCAAAGCTTAGAGCCAACCATTTCATCTCTGATTGATTCTCATTGACATCTTTTCCCCCTTGGCAAATCTCAGTTTGGGCCATTTAATAAGAACAGAATGGCACAGAAAGCAAGAATATCCTTCATTTCTAGTGCAGACCTCAAGCACATTTGTCTGCAGCCAGCTCCCCCTCACACAAAGATCTTCAGAGCACTGTACTTGAATGAAGTCACCGCAGAACGAAGCCACCAGAAATCTGTATCAAGACCAGCTACATTTATTTGAAAAGAGAAACTCAAACTTATTATTCTGCTTCTCAGGACACAGAAACTCCTGCAGCTGGTTTGGTAAATTGATAATACTTTGACACTTTTGCCAAAATTCTTAAGCAGACGCTTCCAAGCGTTTGGTTTTTGTATGTACAGCAGGAAGATGTACAGTCACAATGAAAGGGTTATAGAAACAACAGAGAGGCACCATGTACTGACAGCCAAATCTGATGAATTTGAAAAAGACAAACTGTCAAACAAGGAGTTAAAAATAAATTAACCAAAAAGGAAATTACTTTTCACCATATCTTTTTATTACAAGCAGAAATAACAGTTTTTGAGATCTATTTAAATGAATTCAGAAAGTGTTTTTTTTTTTTTCCCTGTACATTACACCAACTAGAAATAAGCATAAAAATAAACAAAAACGCAGCTCATAACATTTTTGGCAGTTCTTCATGTTCTCATCTCAGAAAAAGAAATAATTATAATCAGGACTTCTTGTTCTTTTTTACTAGTAAATCTGGAAACAGAAAAAGGTTAACTGACTTTTCCATCTTAGACTATTTAAAGTTTTCATGAAAATCTGGATGATAACATAACAGCATTCACAGCATGTGCATGTACATCATGATCTGAGCTTCCTCCCAGTGCTTTTCCCATCCACAAAGGTATTACTTGATTAAAGCCATACTAAAAGTTATTTTAACAAAAAGGAGCAACCATTTAATTCTGGCATCACTCTGCAAAGTGTGGAAAAAAAAAACAACAACTGTGAAAATGCTGATGGCTTTGTTAGATTTCCGCATTCACTTTTAAGCCCAGGAAGAGAGGCTGCAAAAGAATCAAAGGTCAGAAGTGCAGAAACAGGAGAGAAACTAAAGAGAGCTTCACCCAGCCTATCCAGGGTCCAGTTTCCTTATCTTCAATGTCTCAGAACAACTGAAGTCAAATATTAATTGGTTTCAGTAACTATGTTTCTTTCATTCTTCACCAATTAGATTTGTGCTACTTTCTCAACCCCAACTATACCCTAACTCATCCTTGGGAAAAGAACAGCACTTCACCTTTTTATTTCTTTAAATGAGAAGTTCTGAAGTGTGATTTCATCACCAAATTAAAGACGGTTGAGCAAAAGACATCACAGTACAAATCCAAAGGATAAATGCTGCTGCTAAGTACTTGGCATCAAAGATCTCAAACCAGTTCCTAAGAACTACTCATAAAAAAAGTAAAAAGTAACAGTGATAAATTGGGAAGGCACAGAGCCACACCAAATGATAATCAGAGCTGTAACAGCCACTGATTTTCATCAGTCATTTCTCTTCTTCCCCAACACTTTCCTGCTCGCAAACTTCACTATTCTAACAGGATGTTCTACTCCTAGAAGGGAAAAGCTATCACCTAGTTTTGGTCCCAACATTTCAGTTCATCTTTTTGATGAAGTCAAAGTCTGCAAGAAACTCAAAAGCGAAGCACTGAAAGTTAAGCATATTTTTAGTGGAAGTTGGTGCCTAAGCACTTTCTAATTCTGGGTGCTGGATGGTCAATCCACAGTCTTCGGAAAATACAGGCAATGCAATGAAGCTACAGTATGCCACACAATTTGGAGCACTTCACATCCACAGTAAGTTCCACAACGCAGCTGAGAAGTAAAAGAGACATCCCTAACTGTGACCTTGTTACCACTTCCCTGATGGATGTTTCAGAGCTAAAATGGTAAAAACCTTTATAAATACTGTTCTAAGAGAAACCATCAGCAAGTAAACTAGCAACATGCTAAGCCAAGGGCATAACAAACCAGACACGGATACCACATCAGAAAGCAATGCACAACAGTCAACACAGCTAAGTGGTAGCTGGATGCAGGAGCAGAACAAATCTCCTCCTCCAACTCGTGACAGCATCACACATTCATCTGGACACTGAAGCTACATCCCACTTGTCTGAATCCAAAATAAGGCAGGTGAAGGTTCACGGCAAGCTGCTGTGCTCCTGTGTATAGAGTTGCTGGACTGCATGTGAACCAACATCAGAACAACTCGGTAACATACAAATAGGGATGGTAAGAGCAAACATTTCAGTTTGGTTTTATGCTTGCAGCTGGTCAAGAATGAATATGGAACAATTTTCACCTTTTTAAATGAATAAACTATCATTAATAGATTACAGGCAAAACATAGCATTAACATAGTTAACACTGAAAAGCAGAAGAAGTCTTAAGAGGAGCAACAGTCCTACAAACATAAATGGCACACACACACAACAGTAAATCCAACCACACAGCTGAAGAACTAAAGCTGACAGACTTGTACCCTCCTGTGCTGACACAGGTCAATGTGCTATTTAATAAGAAGTGGGTAGTATAAAAACCTGTCTTCTGCTAAACTGTATCTAAAATACATTTAAAATGGTCTATGATATGTGGCTGTCATGGAAACCAAACCTTCAAAAGACTCTAAAACTCCCAACTCACTCCCTAGAATAAGCATTGCTGCATACCCCTCAACCTTTCCATTAAATTTGGTAGATCTGTTTTTCATCTCAGCACAGTTTGCATTCCACAAGGGCCAATACCACTTGCTTACATAATAGTAAAACCAACCTTGACACAGGCAGCACTAATTAGCAGACAGAAAACCAACTCCAGCAGCCACACAACACAGAGTAATTCTTGCTCCTGTAAATACCATAGATATCTCAGCAAGCACTTCATGTATTTGCATGCAGGTGGAGCAATCATTCATCCCAATCTTTCACATGTAAACAAGAAAATGCAATACATTAAAAATGGAGATTACATCTTACCTCATTTAAATGTACAAGGGAAAAAAAAAAAATCAAGAAGAGGATGGTGGTAAATTTTCCAGTAGAAGCTATCATCATAAGTTAATAAAATAATTTTAACTTTTTTCACTGCTGATATACAATCAGTCATACAGATATAGTCTGGCTGCCAGAAAAGTATGTTAAGCACAATCCATGTCATGACTTCGAGTTTCCCCCAAACAGATGCTGAAGACTAACAGCCCAATTCACTGTCATCATACACCCAACAAATCTGAGAGACAGACCACTGAAAAACATCCCAGTGCAGAGGAAGCCTCCACCATCATTCCCCATTCTGTCCTGCTCTATTCACAGCCTTGCTCCTATGTCCACCCCTTGCATTGGATTTATGCCAGGACAATAGAGGTCTACTAGCAATCAAGGACAAGTCAGAGTAGCTCTATAGCTCTTCACACCTTTACCGTGTGTCCAAAAAAATGGCATGCCAATAAAGGAATTGCTTAAAGCCTCACTTTATTGCCATAATGAATTTTGTGCCATAAAGTTCTTGTGAATGCCTAAGTTTGAGGTGAGAAGATTTAAAGCCTATAAGCCACAAACAAGGAGTACCAAAGAGACACCTCTTTTACTTAGTGTTCTATGCAACCCAAGGGGAAATATCTTGAAAACTTTTTGTTTGCTTGGTAACAAGAATCAATACCTATATGTGAATACTTCACAAAACTTTCTAGGAGCACTATTTCCCTTATCCATAATCACAGGAGCCTCATGCAAATGCAATCCTGTCTCAAATTCAGCACCAACTCTCAGGCTTCAAGCACCTTCTTTGGTTTGGAGCTGCCTCCCCTCTCTCCTGACCCCAAAGTATATGTTCAAGAAGAAAAGAAAGCCCTGGGGGGAAAAAGTTTGCTTTTAGAGAGAAGTTGGCAATTAAAAGCTTTGGAACATCTTGGAACAACTGTATCATTCAAATAAAGCCATGAATGTATTGCTTGCTTACTTTACGTATACAAAAGGTACCACTGTATTTCTGTTCCGACAAGACAGAATCCTAACACAAAGATCAAAAGATTTCTGACACAAAAGGCTGTCTCACAACAATAAAGCAATCAGATTTCTTTTTAAGCAAATGTAGCTGTATTGCAAATGAGAATGGCTGAGGACTTGCCCAACAAAATTAAATTTAACTTAAAAAGAATGCATTATACTGACACAGTGCTAGCCAGAGGAGCATAAAAACACATTCGTACGCCACAAGCAGGGCTGAAAACAATCAGCCTATCCCATGCCACCAGATGGATTTCACACTGTCAGGCTGGTGCATCACAGTGATTTCAGCAAGATTCTGACCTCACAAGCAAGAATGACATACTTAATGACAGCTCCAAAATCTAAAGAAACTTTGGCTATGTTGAAAAAGGCCTCCAACGCTTTTTCTTAAAAGTAATGCAGAAATAAAGTATTGCACAAAGCCAGAGAAGCAATTCCAAAGCAGCTGTGCAGTCAGTACACCAAGTCCACACAGAAGTGAATCACAGCAAAGTGCATGCGTTGCCCCACACCAATTAAGACTACCTAATTGTTTTGCGACGTTTCCTTCCCACCCACCAGCTCACTCCGAAATAACTAATTCTGTTTTCATTCTCCGGGTGAAGTTGCCACCACACCATCCACACCCACATCCGACTCACATAAACTGTCTGTTAAAAAGCAGAATCCAGCAGAGGTCAGAAATGGCCCCAGACAGGAAATGCCTGGGTGTATTCCAGCGAGGCGCTGCACTGCTCCTCTACACGGAGGCAGCCCAGGTCCCAGGGTCACGCTGCTGTGCAAACTTCACTTGAAAGCGTTTTCCGCTTAACTTGCACTATCGTTCCTCGAAGTTACTGTAAGAAGGGACCTTGACACTCATACATCCACTCGCCTTGCTGGCACTCGTAATTAGATATCGCAAAAGTATTTTGAAATAACTTTTTCCACGCTTTCTGCCATGCAAACTGCGAGCATCCCCACGTCCCCTCTCGTCCCTCCGGAGCAGAACAGCAGCTCAGAAGGCGCGGGGCACACGGCAGCAAACCGCCCGCCTCCAGCCCTGCAGAACTAATCGATCACCCGAGCGCTTCCAAACGCTTCCTGAATGCCTCCTAGCGAGGAGCGAAGCGCATCAACAGGATGTTATTTAAAAAAGAGAAATAAGCGCCAGCGAACTAACAACTCGAACTTATGCAACGCTTCTGCAGCCGGTTACAAACGCTAAAGCGAGAAGTAACCTGCACCCCCACCTCTCAGCAGGGCACAGCCACGCGGGGTCAGCCAGCTCCGAGGCGGCGGCGGCGGCACAGAGGAGCGCACACAACGCAGCCGCTGTGCGGGAGGCTTTCCTAGAGCCGCACCTCCCGACGAGGATGCCGCCAGCAGCGATGCGATGCGATGCGATGCGATGCGATGCGATGCTCCGACCCCTCCGCCCACCCACAGCCGCCGCTCGCAGCGCTTTCCCCCCACCCTCCCTTCCCTCCCACAGCCCACAGTCCCCGCTCCGGCAAAAGTTCTCTCGAGAGCCGTCCCGCAGAGAAACCTCACAACGCCGGTCCGCTCCGCTGCCCGACAGGGGGGAGGAGGCGATGCACTGCTAATTGGCGAGCGCCCACAAAGCGCTGCCTTACCCACCCGCAGCCGCTAGAGATTTCTTATCGCTGCGCTTGCCGGCTCGGTGGTCGCGAGGAGAAAGCGCTGAGGCTGCAGAGCCGGAGCTCCGCGCACGACGCGCACCCGCCGCCTTGCAGCAGGGCTCGGCCCCCGCCCGCCGCGCAGCCACTATCTGGCAGCCGCCGGCCCGCGCTCCCCGAAAGTAGCTCCCTATTTGGCAGCGCCCGGCACTGACCTCTCCGGCGGCGGCGGCTCCTCCATGGTGGCGGCGGCGGCGGCGGCGGCAGGGAGCGGTGCGGCGACGTCTCTCATGCATGCACCGAGGCCGCCATGGCGGCGGATCGCAGTGCGCGGCCCGACCCGGCCCGCTGCGGCGCCGGAGGTGCAGCGGCGGAGGAGGGGACGGGGGTGGGAGCTCTACCCGGCTGCAGGGACCCGGCCGCCAAGAGCCGCCCGCGCGGCCGCCATCTTGGAATCAGCCTCACAGGGCAGCGAAGCCGGGAGCATCGCTACGGCGCGCGAGGAGGGACTCGCCGAGCCACAGGCGCTCTCTGCGCCGCTGCCGGACGGGTGCGGAGGAGGCAGTGCTCCCCGCCCGGGACGCACGGCGCTCTCCGTCCCGCTGCCGCCCGCCCTCTGGCCGGAGGCGGGCGGTGGGAGCAGGGCGCGCCTCGGGAGCGGGGCGTTCTCGTCTGCGAGAGCGGGGGGCGGCGGAGGGGGTTCTGCCCGGGACGGGAGGACCGGATTTCTGCGCCAGCTGATGAGAGAGCCGGTTTAGGCGGGTTGTTTGGGGCGTCGGGGGACGCAGGGAGCTGCCGTCCCGGCGCTTGTTGGACTCCCGGCGGGATGAGGAGCAGCACCGGGTTGTCCCACGGCAGCCTGCCGTGAGGCGGCTCTCACCAAGAATCGAGAGGGACGCAGCCCTGCCTCACGCTGCAGTATTATGCGTGTTGTTCCTTCGGTGTTTTTGAGGAAACCGCGTTGATCAGTGTGCTCGCTTGATTCCCTGATGGTTATGCCAGAGCTGCCGTCCGTCAGGTGGTTTACAGAACTGTTCCTGACATGTGCAATTCACTGAGTGAGCAGCACGGACGTTAGCATCCAGAGACAGAGAGAAAGTCAAAGTTAGTGATTACTGAGAGGCGGGCTGCAGGGTTTACCTGAATATTTACCATCTCTGGGTGGTTGGGCGATGACCTACGCATGCAGAGGTTGGAGGCACCCAAACAGTTCAAAGCCATCTGAAAGTCTGGAGGCCCTGCAGTGACTTCCATTCTCACCAAAGAACAATCAGAAGAGAGCAGTTATACATACGGGGGGAGGGGTGTGGGGAAAAGCAGGCTTCATGCTCCTGGAACAGCTTGTTTCATTTTACAAACATTCTAAAGCCTACAGCAGTGCTGTTAATCAGCTTAAAACAAAGACCTGAAGCCACATGATCCATTTGGAAATATAGGGAGGAAAAATGTAATTTCCTGAACTACATCTATAACTTGGCTGGAATATGGGCTAACGCCCTTCAAATGCAGAGAAATGCGATGGGTTGATTAAACATTCCAAAGGATGAGAACCTCATCTTTTATATTTTATAGGACTGGATGAAGAGCAGCAAACCCTGGTACTGGTAACGCAAGTTCAAATATTATGTTTTTTCTGAAGAGTGACATTTGAACTCGGAAAGACTGGAATCGGTGCTCGCTTCTGCTTTGTGCTTAATTCCTCAATTAAATTAATTATACAATAAATGTACAGATTTCTTTCATCTCATGGCAGTGGCTTTTAGCATTATTTTCAGCTATGTTATGGCTCATCATCTGACACCAGTCACTGTAATATTGTGTTAGAAGCATGTTTTCCTTAGCTAGCAAAAAAATATGTATACATCTGATGTCTTATGCCATGGAGGTGATGATGTGATAGTGTAGATGTGCTGACACTCCAGGGGCACATGACAGAGGTGGAAATGAGACTTCCCACTACTACTACCTTCTATGAACATGTAGATGGTTTGCTGAAGAAAATTAGGGTTCACTGCAGCCTCTCAAACTGGGAGAGCCAGAAAAAAAATTTCAGCATGCCTCTTTTCCTGATAGGGCAATCCAGCATCACATTTCTGTGGTGCACCAATGGAGAGTATGCAAAAATTACAAATAATGACAAGCAAGGCAAGACTGTAACTTTGATATAACAGCACTTCCTTGCATACAGTAGGCCAAAGTGAGCAACATAGCTGCTGGCATCAAGAGAATAGAGTGTAAATCTCTCTCCTTATCTCCTTAACAGAGGAGATTTATGAAAGGCCTGCAGAGAGCACAGGTGGACAGGAAAAAAGATTCAGGAGTGTATGGAGCTGATGACATAAGACTGTCAGAGCTTATCTGTAGATGATATTTAGACAAGCAAAACTTAAAGAAATCACAGAGATCTTACAAAAATTGATACATATGAAGTTCCTTTAGTGATTTTGTCTTCATTTAGGGAATGTTCTTTTATATCAAAGGCTCAATGACTGTCAGTTTGTGAGTCTAAGTATACCAGGTGCATGAAAATTGATAAAGTTGTTCAGTTTGATTCTACTGCTGAAACAGAGAATGGTACAAAAAGAGTAGAGACATCACAATAAAAGATGTACCAGAAAAATGAGTTAAAAACATTAGAAATTTTAATGGATTTTAATTCCTGAGGTGGCAATTAATCATGACCCTGCAACTATAATATCAGTCAGGACTGTGCATGCAAGTGTACTCTTGTAATCTGTGAGTTCTACAGCTATATACCAAAAAAAAAAAAAAAAAAAGTAATAAGGAAAAGAAAGATACAGCCTGTGTAAATATTTAAATGTGTTATAAAAATATCTTTCAAGTTGTTTCAGTAACTGTCACAGGCTCAAACTTTCTTTTTTTTTTTTTTTTAAGCAGAGTTAATGAAACATGGTAATCAAATAATCATTTGCTATGAATTTACATGCAAAAATAATATCCTGGACAATAACAGTAATGTAGATTTAGGTTTTGTTTCCAATAAATTATTTCATTTCCACGAACAGGTATTTAAAAGCAAAGGGAAGTCAATTAAATGTAGTCCCACCCTCAGCAGCAGACACTGGAAAGCAGCCTGTTAGATACAATTAGTCCAGCTCTAGTTAAATCTGCTGAAGATAGAATTTTTTCTTGGTCATAGGTTAGAAATGCTCTTCTGCAGACCTATGAACAATAAAGCATGAACCATACCTGCATTTGATATGCGGCAGACCATGTGACAGCATTTGTTTCTTATGTAGATATTGCAGCTATTCACCCCAGAGCCAAAATAAAATACCAAGACACATTTCTACCTGGAAGTATGCAGATTTGTCCATCTACAGTTTTGTTGCTTTCACAGAAGATCTGGATGTTTGGCGTGGGTTTTTTTGAAAGAAAGAGGACTGTGTTTTCAGTGTCATATAGCTTGAGCTTTGCTCCAATTGATTTGAAGCATGAACCTCTGAAAGAAATTAAGGAATCACACTATATAGCTCTGTTCAATCATCTGTTAACCACTGTGATTCATTCACTTCAGAAGCTTGCATAATAACTGCCAAAGCTTGTTCAGCAGCATGATTTAACAGCCATGCTATAATAGGAGCCAGCGAGCTTGATGGAGGTAGAGTATTTCTGTCCAAACACTGTCATCTCACATGCTGCATGTCAGATCACACAGGGCCTGATATCATTGACTCATCACTATTAAAGGAGTATTTGTAAGTAACAGTGGCGTGAGGTCAGAAACGTTCCTGGGATTACTGTTTTATCACTTCAACTCTGTTTTTTGGGGGGTTTTTTGTTGGTTGTTTTTTTGGTTTTTGTTTGGGTGTTTTGGGGTTTTTTTTTTTTTTTTGGTACTTCCTGTCCTAAAAATGAACTGTGTGCAGCCATTATTAAAACATGACCCACATGAGAGGAGGATGAGCCTGAGATGTGCTTAAAGCAGTATGATTTTGGTGTGTAGAGCTGGCCATGGGGCATAGTGCCTGTACTGCTGGGCAGAGCTACAATCACTGACAGATACTCAAAGTTACCTACAGACTGGTGGAAATGACCATCGTTAGATATAGAGAGACTCAAAACAATTTCTGTGGCTACAGTAGCTCATATCTCCCAACATTTTACTTTAGACCTGTCAATAAAACCTGAGCTGAATTTAGTACAGCTTGAACGTATCAGTGTGAGTCCATTTAAAGCTAACTTGTTCCTGTTAATCACAGTATAATTCTTTCCCCAACTGCATTATAGACATACTCAGCAACCAACCATGGGATATTTTTAAAGAAGACCAAGATCATGGCAGTGCTTTGTCTGTGTTTGAGTTTGATATAGTATAATAACATATCCAAAGAAGCTCCACTGAAGAATCCTCTGAAGGCACATTTTGTAGACCTAGAACATACCCAGTTGCTTTCTACGTATGTCTGGCAGTGCAATTTAGTGCCTCATTGCATGTAACACATGTATTTTTGTGGATTCTGCGTGTCTGAACACTTGCTTATATTAAAAGTTTTAGAGATGCTATTTTTTTTTTTTTATCAGCTCAGAAAACAATTTAAAAGTTCCATACTCTGTCTTTTAAAATAACTGGTTGTGCATCTGAGATTCTTCCTGTATCTGCCTTACAGCAGCTGCAAAACAGCTGTGAGATCTATATCAAGCTTTCCTGCCTAGCAATATCTTCTACAGCTCTGGTCCCCTTCTCGATCCAACAGCTTTGTGTAAAGTGAGAGTAGTCACAGGAAAGCAGTGTAGCTGGTGTATTCCTTCATCTCAGTAGGTCATGGCTTTTGCATGACATTATAAGCAACTATGAGAAAATTTTAATCTTCATTTAATGTTAATCTCTGCAAACATTTACGTACGTATCAATTCATTTATATAATAGGCACATTGAAATCAATGGGACAGCCCCAAGAGGATAGTTACTCATATATACAGCAATGTTTAGAGGATCTGTTTCCACCTTCTGCTCTGAATCATCTGGAATAATTTAACACCCATGATTTCACAAGGTGAATTAATCTGTCATGATTTAATCCTGTTGATAGTTCAGGCACTAATGTATTCTCCCCTTGTCACAATGCACCCCTGTCTGGGGGATGTCAAGTTTGTATCTCATTCTACAACTCCCATTGTCTCAAATTCCTCTGTGTTTCTGTCTTACCTTACACTTACATCTCTATCCACTTCACTAGTTAAAAAACAAACAAAAAAAAAAACAACCCAAAACCTGTTACCTCATTATGAACATTACTATTTTCATCCTTCTAAATAATTGTACACATTGATCCTTCACTATAAATCACTGAAGAGATAATCACCTGCCATTTTATGTTATTTCAGTGCATTCCAAGTTTTTTTTCTCATTTGTGTCTTGTTGTTCCCTATCATTATTTTTATAATTGTTTTGAGTCTTCTCATCTTCACAGGTACTGATGATTATTTTAAGACACATCCTTGGTAGGAAACATAGCACATAGCACTTGAAATAAGTGTTGAATGATGTGAGCTAATCTGCTTTCCTGGCGACAGGAATCTCTCCAGCTACAGCCAGTTGAGGAATCCAGTTTGTGACCCTTGTACCACAGAGCTAAGGTCTTTGTGACACACTCTGCTGAGCAGCTGCAGAAGATAGCGCATCTGCGCATTTAGCAGCTTTATGAGCCAGTTGGGAAAGAGACCTGGAAGTTAGTTATGAATGCTACTTCTGAAACCTAGACTAAAGTAACAGAAAACTATAAAGGAAAATTTTGGAAGACCTATGAAAAACTTGTTGTCAAAGCTTAACAGCTCTATCATTATTTTTTCTTTACTTTCCCTCCTGACTTTCCACTAAACAAAACTCACATCCTATACAATTCTAAAGAGTCTCTTTTCCCTATCCACTGTGTATACTGGAGTTCACACATTCTTCTCTAGAGAATCAGACATACAGGTATCGTACAGCATTTGTTTGACCTACTTAGCACCTTTAACTGAGATGAGAGATCCCTAGGATCTCCATGTATGTTATAAATCCATACTAATTGTTACCCAGGCGATGAATTCTAAGGCAAAGTTTTAGGCCTGTTTGCTTGATTGGCAATTACTCTGTTCAGTTATATGCCTTTTCCAAGACAGATTCCTGAATCCTGAAACTCAAAACAGGTTTGAGCAGCTCTTATTTCTCAAAAGCATGAATCTTACCCCATTTACACCTTTTTTCTGCCATCCTCCTTACTGTCCCCCATTTGCCTGAATAACGTAAATGCATCCATCACAGTTGCAGAGACTGCACACAATAAGTGGAATTACCTTTGTACACAGCTTGAAAAACTGTCTTTTGGCAATGGACTCCCTGTGAATTTCTCCTTCCTATGTAATTCTGTTATCTCACAGATGACATAAGACTTCATTCTTTCTTTCCCATTTGTTGACAAGAAAATATGTTACAGATAAAGGAAATATAATCTACTTCCACTATGTTGACTAGCATGTGACTTAGAGTTACCTATGTAACCTTGATTTGGAAATAGGAAAATCAATTTTTGCAAAATCTGAAAACTATTGTTAGGTTTTGTTTTCATGTAACTCTTTTCTATAACCATAGCAACAGTTTTATTGAAAGTGTTCTGTTCATAATTACTGAAAGGGTGCCTCATTTTGATTTTTTTCCTAGGTTCATAATTGTCGAAAAAATCTTCAAAATAATAGTTTCCAGACTCAGGCCTCCTCCAAGAAAAAGATTTGCCCTAGTCTGTACAAAGTGCATCTAACAATTTCAAATCTCATTAATGTCCTCTCATTCCCAAGGAAAAAAAAAGATGCACCGTTTTTCCTCTTTTTTTTTTTTTTTTTTTTCCCTACAAAAAGAAGGAAAAAAAAAGAAAGGAAAAGAAAAAGAGAAAAGTATGCAAAGTGACTTTGAATGAGTTTGGGTGAAGAACATGAGAGAAAAAACATCATTCACTGAGATAAACATGCACACACCTGCAACCCAGTTGAAGGGCAGTGCAGTCACCGCTTTGCAGTCACTTCCATACTGAAGCTAAGGGAAGAGCAGACCGCCAGGGCAATATTTATTTCTAATGCATCTGCCAAAGGAATGTTCAGTAACATAATCTAAGGCATCAGTGTTAATTAACAAGCATTATATGTTTATACTGGTTTTATTTAAAACACAAAGATAAAGTTCCTATTACTTTTATGGATGTAATGTTAGTCTTACCTATATATGACAATGTTGTCACTGATATATCATGACACAAGACAAAAAAAAGCCCAAAAATTCAAAGAGATAGCTTTTTAAGCGATGTCACTGATTTTAACCAATTTTTATTTTTAAAATGTTATGTATTCCAAACATAACTTGTAACCATATTCTGTTTTTTCGTAGCACTGGAAATACCTTTGCAATTGTTGTTTGTTTTAAGATGATTGATATTGTCACCTTTGGGTTGATCTCACTGTGACTGTGAGGATAAAACAGACTTTGTTTTTTAAGAGTAACTGCACTTTAAAAAGATTCAGATCCATAGCTGTTGCTTGCTACTATAGTGATAATCAGAAATAAAAACAAAGGTGACAGAATTTTCTTAGTTCTTGTTTTTAACCAAGGAAAATAGAATTAGATAGTGTGTTGATGGAGAATGGGGTGACTGTTGAAGCTGAGGATCTGTCATTGCTCCATTCTTCTTCTCTTACAGGCTGAGTGTTGTTACATGTTTTTAACCCTGTTTCTGACATTTATCCATATTTTGAAGTCTAGATTTCTTCCTTCTTAATCTAAGCAGAGACAGTAGTCAATTAGCCCTGCTACTTAGGCTGGGCATTAAGACACTAACATAAGCATCCTGAACTCAGTTTAAAGACTCCAGCTTTCTAATGATTCATGGACATTTTGCAAAACTAGGAAAAACTGCTTATCTGGATATTCAGCAAGCAGATTTAAATTGGGTGAGCACACATTATTCTTTTGGTAGTTCTGGAGAGGGACTGATGAGCTTGCTTGTTCACCTGTTGGAAGCATTCAGTATGGGTCAGTTACAAAACTTCATCACACATTGCGTAACTGCATCCTGCTTGCGTGAGATCATAGAATTATTTATCTTCTAACTAGCTCTTCAGATGGACACTAACACTTCAGATGGACCTTTGAGCCATAGCCCATCTGGAGCGGATCCATCAATAACCCATCAAGAACATTAATAGTGTGGAGCATCTGAGGAGAAGCTGAGAGACAAGTAATGTTCACCCTGGAGGACAGAAGGCTCAGGAAGGATCTTACCAAAGTGAACAAATACTTGATATCTGGGAGCAAGGTCCAGTGAAAGGACAAGAGGCAATGGGCACAGACTGGAACATGGGAAATTCTGTTCAAACATGAGAAGAACTTTCCTTGCCACTAGGTTGGCTGAGCAACAGAACAGGTTGCTTAGAGAGGTTATGGAGTTTTCATCTTTGGAGATATACAAAACTCCACTAATTGTGGCCCTAAACAACATGCTCCAGCTGACCCCTGCTTTGAGAAGGGGGCTGGGATAAGATGATCTTCAGAGGTACTCATCCACATCAGCCATTCTGTGATTCAGTGATCTGACTGATCTCATAAATGCTTTTCAATTACAAGCAAACTCCAATACACTGGAAAATAAAACTATTTAAAAGCACATAGCACCACAAAACTTTTGTTATCATTTATAGTTCTCTCACAAATTATGTGGTTTTGTTGTTGTTGTTGTTTGCTTTTTAAATTACGGATTTTAAATAGAGAGCAGCTGAAGGTAAGAATTAAATTATTCTTAAATATATCATCATTCCCACTACTGTTCAGTAGCCACTTCTGTATATTAAATAGTAACTTCCTGTCAGAAGAAGTTGCATAAAGGCTGTTTATATAAGATATAAGGACAGCTTTAAAAAAAAATTTTTTTTTTCCTCCTTTACAAAGCTGTGTAGTTTCCTATTGATGAAGTTTTACAGATAGGCTGGCCATCCTGCCTTTTCTGTATTTTATGCCTGAGCTGTTAGTAAAGTGTTAGTAAAGTGTAAGGAACACTTACAGAAAAATTAACATCAATAATGTATTTTGCTTTCATACTTCAATTAATGAAAAAATCTTGAATTCAAAATTCAAATTCCATAAATAATAAATCATTGAATTTTACATGTCAAATAAATCAAGTCTGTCTGATGCATTTTAATTATCACAGTCTGTATTCAAATAATAATCTGCAAGCGTGTTTAGTGTGGAAAGTACCTAAATTGTATTTATGCTACTGATATTATCCGGTTACCTTTCATGCTGCATTTATTATAGCTCTTCCAAATGTCCATGCCATACTCACAACAACCTGCCAACAAGAGTGCTGAATAAGAGGATTTCACTATGAATGGATCCCTCTCCTGGAGCCACTAGCTCAGAAAGGGAAGTTCTGTGTGTGTAATCACTTGTCTAAAGAGGGTAAGGGCAGAGCTATCAAAATTACTCTCTGATGCAATGCAGTAAGCATGAGTCTCCTAGAAAGCTGCAAACTGTAGGTGTCACAGTCACGGCCAGTAGGATTACCGTGACAGAGTCTCAGTTCCTCTAAACTGTAAGGTCAAATGAACTTTATATTCATTTTAAATATTTCTGCCCGAGGAAGCAGTAACGAGCAAGCAGCCTTTTAAATGTGAAAACGAAGCTCTTTCCTATTTGAGCATTGACACTTTCGTCCACAGCTCACAAAACGCTACCAGCAATTTTTACTGCAAACCACAAGTGGATTACTCGCTTAACAACCACAGAGCCTTATAACCATGTATCAATCTGAGGATTCAGCATGAAACTGTCCTATTGGTGATCAGTTTTAGAAGCTGATTATGAAAATGTGTCCTTTCGCATATAAAAATAATCTGAAAGACACTGTCTAAAAATGTGCAGTATCTGTATTGAAAACCACATAAAGAATCAGCCAGCTTACCTACATGATGTTACAAAGTAGGTCTGCTAGTCTTTCTACCTGGTTCTCTTCGATATACTTCATTCTTTGCCTTTATTTTAAATTTTAATTTAGCAAGATACATTTAGAAAGATATTGTATAATATGGGTGGGGAAAAATTAAGAAATATCCTTAGGTAAGTATAATTACAACCAAAATATGTCCCGTCCAGATGTAATATTAAATGGTAGGTCCTGCTAGCAATTGTGGGTACATAAAGCAGAAAGTGTAGAACAGAAGGAAAAAGAGGATAGTGTAGAAGCTGCTTTTCTAGTGAAAACAGCATTATACTAACCTGGTTGAAGTATTTGTTTAACAATAGTTGACTGGACTAAACTTAGTAGCTACTTTTCAAAGCAAGAAACCTACCTTAAAAATAACTAACTGTGAACTAATTTATATTATTTATTAGAACATGTATATGAACTATGCTTCTCACTTCTGTATACTGCTTGATTTTTCTGCTCCGTATGCTTGAATTACTTGACACTTTGTTCAACAGCATTCTTACTCAGTGCTCTCTATTTCTTATGATCTGCAAAGCTGAAAAAGGGTTTCTTGGTGTATTTATAACAGGTATAAACCAGCAGAACAATAGATACAGCTTCAGCAGTGCTTGTGAGTGCAACTGAATCTCTTCCTATTGCAGTGTGAAACTAATAAGGTTCATTTTCTACAAGAATAGCTAAGTCAATAATTGAGCTGATGCTGTCATACCCTATAGACACCTATCATTAGCTTACTATGAAATATGCATTTATTGTGCATGCAAATAGGGAAAACATGCATTTTTATCAACAGAATAAGACCCAGTTTCAGTGCCAATAAGCCACATGTTCTTTTACCAAGAGCAAAGAACTCAGCTGCATGGGTTGCCCAGCCTAATTGTCAATACTTAGCCAGCATGCTCCCCATCTGCCAACCACGTTATCAGAGCAGTACCTGAACTCACTGGCTATAAACAGAAGTCTGCATGTTCTCCTTAGCACCACTACTAATTCTAATATTCAAGATTCTTTTTTCTTTAAATATCTAGGTTAGGGAAAGAAATCTTTCCAAACCCTTAGACTCCACCTAAGTAAGATAATTAATATAAACATTTTTCAGTCTGGCTCAAGATCATTTAACCAAGATAGCCTGTTCTGCATGAAAAGCAAAGATACAGAGAGAACTGTTAGGCCCACTATCTCTGAACATATTTGCAAATGTACGTAGATATGCATTTAATCTGCGTTTAGTAGGGCTAAGCCTCAAATAAAACATAGCAAAATCAAAGACCTGCAAATTCAGCAGTGATCTGGCAAGAAATCCCTGTGGCTTTTCAGGAGGATGAGGTCACTGCAGATGGCCAGACACATCCTAGACCAGCTCATTTTTGCTGCAGGCCTCTTTGCTCCTGTTCTGTAGAGTCCTGACTTGCCATGAACCTGACAGGGAACTGCACTGCAAGGCTTCTGCTTGCCTCTTTTTTGCTCAAGTGCTCCATCTCCTCACCTCCATGTGCAGCAGCAGCGTAGCCCACACTGACTTAACTTTCAGGTTACTGTGATGTGAGTCATAAGCATGCTACATGCTGTATTATATCTGCAAGGGTAAGGGAAAGGACAACGTGACTTTTGCTCTTGGTTAGATTTTAACAAAGCCACAGGAAGAAAACTCCAGAGTAAATTGTTTAGGGACTCTGGTTCTCTCTCCCTAGCTCCCCAGTATAGTTGCAGGACAATTCAAGTTACACCTGTTTATGGAAGGTGTAACCTCTGACTTGGGCTGCCTAGCTGGCTCAACAAGCAGGAACGGGTCAGGGTGATGCAAGCCCTGCCCATGCCCTTCCCTGCCAGACTATTTGTTCCCTTATAGGTATCAAGCAGACTGCCACTTTTAAGTGTGGGAGTAAAAGAGGCGCACAACCTTCTTTGAGAGCTACTGACAAAAATAGCTTGGCATTATTACAGTATTTTTAGTACATTTAGTAATTTTATTTAGGAAAGGAGGCAAAATAAGGAATTCAGGAGAGCAAGCAGAAAATAGAACAGCTGTTTGGTAAATGACTGCTGAACCAATAATTGACTATTATGGTGCTAGAACAATTTAATTGCCGGCAAAGACCAGTTGAGAGCCTTACAGTAGTAAAGGATGCTAGAAGGAAGAAGGGAAGCTTGCTAATCTGTACTGGTGAAAAGGCCAATGTATTCATTATGTATGGAATTTGTTTTTGAGGTGTTTCCAGGAAAAGTATAATAGTGAATAAAGTGTGCTTCATCCACAAAAATATAATTTCAAGTGCTCTTAGAAATGAAACACTCACCAACTCTTATGACACTGATTGCCTAAAAATGGATCCTTTCAATAGAAGGAGGACAATAAACCATTCTTGCAGGAAAACTCAGTTGCTAACAACATTAGCCAAGTTTAAAATTTGTTAGAGAGTGGGAGGTAAGGATGTACAAAATCATACTGGGTTTAAGGTTACAACTGGACAAGCAATGTATTATTTTCCTTTCACTGGACAAAGTCAAATCCTTGTCCTGTTTACGAGCTGCCTATTAACAGCTTTTAAAATTGCAAAACAAAAACCCTTCCAAATGCGTCACAAATTGAAATTACTTGTACAAAACATTCATCAAACAAGTTTAAGCTAATGCCTGTTGCAAATATTCCTTGGAGTATTTGACATTTGTGCTATGATATTTGTGTTCTGAGTGACATTCATTATACATTTATGCTGCATGAGCAAGTGCTTCTTCACTCAGAATACTGCTGCTTTTCTGCGCTGGGTTGACAATGTACAGGGAGCCATTGTGTTCCCCCTCTGCCAAAGCTCTGAAAACAAGGGAAGGTAGGAGATGAATGGTGCGTTGGTCAGTCTTGTGCTGGTCTGTCTGGTCAGTGGTGATATTCCCCTTTTTGATTAAAGAAATTTCAGCTACCAGGATGGCATACACTTTGGCAGATAAGCAAAGAAAGTCTCTTGACAGTTGTTAAAGAGCTAATAGGAGATTAGAATGCAAGGATTTTATTTTACACTGCTTCCAAGGTTTCCATCTGTACCAAAGCATAAGGAAGAATTCTTTAAGTCCTGGCTCTAAGAGCCTGCAAATATAAACTCAGATTAAACTTCTATTTTCAGTTTTGAAGTAAAAAGCCTGAAGACACGATCCAGAGACATTCTAAAGTTTCAGTAGGCAAAACAGACAGCAAACAAAAAAGGATCTACGTACTAAGGCCAGCCTCCTCATTCTGGGGACCTGAATCATGACTTCTGAATGCTTGAGTTAGCAATTCTGTATTTAGCAGTGAACAAAATGTTCAAAAATAGCTTCTCACTATTTGTACAGCTATATTTATGCTTGCTAAAAGCCATGCTAAGCTGTTAAAAAAAGAAACCCAAACCTTGGCAGTTAGCAGAGTGTGCCCACAGAGATCAGCACGCAACAGTGCCTCTTGAAACTGAAGTTCTCAACTCTTTCTTCTCTGCAGTGAATGGGACTGATGGGCTGCTCTAATGAGCTCCTCCTCTTCTACTACTTTTCCTTTAAGCCTGAAAGCAAGAGCGTAGAAATTGAACTTTCAACAAAGCAGGTTCACCACGCAAAATAAATGTGTCCTTTTTAAAGTGAAAACCTGTAATCTCAGAACTTACATAATTGGAAAACTGTGCAAAGTGTTCCTGATTGAATGCAGACAAGTCTTAACCAATTACCTGCATTTCCTACTCATCTGCTCCAGTCTGATTTATTTCTTGATCTTATCACGTCTAATCTTTTAGACAGCTAGTTCTTCCGAGCAGAGACCATCTCTTTCCTTATTCTGTTACAATAACAGAAAATAGCCAGATAGAACTTTTTCACTCTGCTGTATTGTAAACATTAAATAAATAACAATTTTGGTCAATTTGTATTCTCAGTATTGTGTCTAAAGCCACGATGGAGTACGCGAAGTACTGAAATCAATTTGTTCAGGCCTCTTAATGGGAGAATTCCTCATTCCAGAACATAGGCTTTAAAAGCTTACAAGAGTAATGCAAATAAGTTTTCTTCTCTAGCACGTTTTCTTTTATACATATGTATTTTAGATGCAAATTGAAACTTTTATGTTAAAATAATGTCCCATGTGTTCTATGTTAGCATCCTCAGTGCTGTAGAAACTCCTTACAGCTACTCCAATCCAAATCCTTGATATAAGCACTTTACCTTGATATAAGCACTTTACCTTGATATAAGCACTTTACCTGATGTCCAGAATCAGAACTTGGCCAACAGCCCCTCAAAGCAGGCACCAGCCCATTCTCACCCCAACCTGCTTAAGCAAGTGTCAATCAACCACAGCTGCACCTCCTTTAGGGCACCAGCTGTTCTAAATGTGCTGGTCTGGGGGAGCAGAAAAGGAGTGCAAGGTGTGTCTGTCACTGTATTTAATAGCACACACAAATAAACAAAACCCCCTAAAATTCTTAAAACAAATGAATGCCACAAATAAATCCACAAATTAGCAAAAGACTGTAAAAAGAGAATGTATACCTCTCCAACAGTGGTCTCCTGTATTTCTCTAATTGAAACATGGCAGTACTGCAATCCACTAACCTGTATGCGGGCCCACGCCTGCACCACGATGGAAAATCCTCCATCTCCATGTCTCATTTTCATTTTCATTTTGCCCAGAATTCCTGTATGTCCTCCCTTTCTAGAACTTGTTACATCTCTGTGTTGTAAAGTCATGTTGCATTATTTGAGCTGTTTACTGCTCTCTGTAATTTTTTTATCTGTACACGACTACATGAATATGTTGCACATATTTTAATGAGACAAACTTATAGAATATGATGGCATGTGTAACTCTGGTAATGAATCTAAAGATTAACAGATTTTAAACTATGCAAAGGTGTTCTGAATGACTGCATGCTTTGACAAATGTAGCTAGTTGTATAATGATGTTTTGATAGCTTCTGCAAGGCAGATTCTTGCACGTTATTCAGTAGAGCATAACTTAACATTTCATTAAATATGTAAAAGAAGGACATGGAAATAACCCTGATTTTTATCTCCATTAGTGGCCTACGTCCTAACATTCTCTCACTGATACATCATTGATCTCTATAATCCAGAACAAAGGCAGCTGGGCAGTGAGATAATATGAGGACACATTGCCAAGTAATTTTTAAAGTTAATTTCAAAAATGACAATTCTGTGTAAGAAGTAGAATACATGCTGGGTGAACTATGTGAGTAACTATGCAGTGTGATCTGTCCCTGCACTGGCTCTGTATCAGTTCTTCTGTCATGTAGGAAGGACATTCACTTTCTCCCCAACTTGTACCTTCCCTCCCGGGCAGCAAGCTGTCACAGCAACAAGACATCAAAAAGAGAACAGGAACAAGTCCCATGAGAAACAAGAGTTACTCTGCTTTTCTGCAAATTCTAGCTCTACAAAGGTGAAATCTACTCTTCAGTGAACATTCAGACCATCTACCTAAGGAGCTACCCTTTCAGGACTACCAACAAAAATGATACTGATTGTTTTTTCAGTTGAGCTCTTTCAGCTTTTTGCAGATATCATTATGTTTGTTCTTAGCCTGATCTGACACTGATTCTTCCTTTTCCCAAAATACTTGGCTCTTTTAATATAAATTTGTCCATACTCTCGTTCTGTTACTTTATAAAAAAGACAAAAACCCTTCATTAATAGGAGCTGCTATTATGCTACTCATTTTCCAAATTAAATGCTTTAGAGTGAAATGCAAAACCCACATGCTGTTCCAGAGGATCTAAAAAATATAATTATAATAACACAGTCTGTTTGTCTGTCCAACTTCCAACCCTGTACTCAGCAGGAAAAGTCACAGCGAACGTAAGCCTGGAAAAAATATGTAAAAGGTCCTTGCTAAATATTACATTTGTGCATCTGTAGGGATAAGGATGACAGCTAGCCAAGTGCCCTGAGCATTCAATTTCTCCATTGAGAGAAACTGTGTTCACAGTATTTTCTCTACAAAGACGTCTCTTAGCTTGGATTCTTTCCTACAGTGCTGAATGCCAGCTTGTTCTGGAAAGAAAAGGAAGGGATTTAAAAAGACATGAAACCAAAGGGACTTCTTCTGGTTAGATGAGCAATTATAACAAAAGAAAGTTTGCATTTTTTAGGCAGACAGAACTTGCTTCTTTATAGTAGATGCACAAGATAATTTTATTTCTGTTAAATAACTTCCTTTGCTTGTAATGCCCTTCTTGTGTACTAGGTAACTCTTCTACCTGTGAAATTAAGTGACTATTAGAATGGCAGGAGGAGCCCTCATAAAAATTGTATGACTCAGCTCTTTTTTTCTGCACTGAGACCAAATGTCCGAGAAAGATTGGCTGAAAGTAGAGAAGCTTTTTCTGCAGTTCTTGGTACTTAGGGAAGTATTGGCACTGCTTATTTTATGGACCCCATTTGACCTCTTGTTTCCCTGTCCTTCTGCTCTTTGCTGCTCACCCCTGCAGAGGGATGTTCTGAGGCAGAAACTGTACACAGAATCATAGGATGGCTTAGTTGAATGGGACCATAAAAGCCACCCAGTTCCAACCCCCTGCCACGGGCAAGGTTGCTACCCACAAGATCAAGCTGCCCAGGGCCCCATCTAACCTGGCCTTGACCACCTTCAGAGATGGGGCATCCACAATTACTCTGGGCAATCTGGTGAAAGGCTTTTCTTACCAGTAGGTGGTCAGATGGGCCCACTAATCCCACTGAACTCCCCCTGTCTGTCCTGACTGTTCCTTCAGTCCCTGGCTGACTAGAGCAGGCTGGCAGGCTCTAAGTCCTGCAGCTCTGCATTTGGGCCCAGAACAGCTGCACCTTTTTCTGTCTCTTTCCCCACTGCATGACAAGCCAAGCCACTTCCTCAGACCCTGAGCCAAATAATTGCCAGGCTTGCTGAACATTTGCTCCTTACACACTGTGGAATGATTTACTGCTTTATGGGCAGCAGACCACCCAAGTGGAGAGCACCACAACAAGATGGATGCCTCCTCGGTGTCAGGGCCTGGTCCTCACAAGACATGCAAGGCAAGGACCACCAGCAGCAGGGATCTATGAAAAGGGAACTGCTTCTTCCACACTGGTCTGTATTACCAGGAGGTAACTTGAGGGTGGCCTGCGACTACTTCATGGAGGAAGCCTACATCTGACAGTGTCTGCTCCCCTGACCAGAGGTATTACAAGTACCAGCTGAGTAGAATGAATGATGTGGGGCATTTCTCAGCATCCGTGGGAGCTCTGCAGTACAATTTGAGGTTGAAGTTATTTCACCTCTATTGCCCTTTGGAACAAGCCACCCTGTCACCTGATAGAGACCACATCTGGCAGCAGGTCTCCATGGTTAAACCGTATGTGCACAAGTCAAGCCCTCAGAATTTACAATCAAGGACTCGAGAACACTCAGATCAGTTGTGGTGCCACTGGTATGCAGCAAGAGGTGTGGAAATAAGCATGAGCATGCAAGAGAACGAACGCACAGTAGAGGTGTGGGAAGGAGTCACACCTGGGGCTTTTAGCGGATGGCCTCATCCATCCCTATCAACCTGAGTCATGCAGCCAGGTGCTGCAGCCAGGAACTGCCATTTTAGTCACCTCTGTTACCACAGCAGGCCACATCACTCAGTCTCTTCTGTTGCCCTATTCATTTCAATCTGCTTTGTAAAGAGAAGTCAGATGAACTATTATGATGAGCTGGATTAAAAGGTTATCATCCCAGCTATTTGCTATGGCTTGACTGCTCAAGTTCAGCTGCTTTGTTCTGTGAAATCATATAAGCATCAAAGCAAACCAACCTGCTAAGGACAGCATATGGAGGAGTGGGTTAATAGAGTGAAAACTGGGGAGAAATAGTCTGATTTCAGGGACAGCTGAAACTTTTTATCTGGTTGTGATCTAAGTAAAGTTATAGATATGTCTTACATGGAAATGGCAGTTATTTCAGTTCAAGCCACAGCAGATGGGAGCTTTTATGCTGAGGCCACAGATAAGTATGCTCAGATGATGTGCTCTTTTCAAAGGATGATCACTTTGAGCAGATAGCTGAAAAACAGTGGTTGGTTACACGCAACAATATATTAAACCACCAAAGATGCTTGTACTGTGAATATTAAACTATCCTATCTTTCACTATAAATTCCAGATCATCTGAAATGTCTATGCCCTTGTAAAAGGAGTATTTTAATAGTCAGTCAAACTAGATTAATAAAAGCCAAATATATTGTGAGTACAGTTTCTCTGTATTGAAGAGGGTAGTCTGAAATTTTCAGATGATCCCATCTGATTGCTTGTCCTCATCCATGGGATAAAAAATATACTGCACAAACATCAGGAAAATAAAAGTAGGAGAGGATCACAATTAAAGTTTGTCTTCCCTGAAGAAACAGCTCCTAAAGCCCCTCTGGAAATGCACCACACCATCGAGGCTTCATGGAAATATTTCTTAAGTGAAAAATGAGAGCTCACTTTTTACTGGAAATACAGAGATTCTTTTCCTTGCAAGTTAGACTCAGTCATACAGTGATCTAGGCAATGTCAGACATGCTAGGTACTTGAAATACCAGCCCTCTAGCCCTCTAGTTATTCAGATCTCAAGGCAAGATTTCTGCAAAACCAGGAAAATCACTCAGCTCCATGTGCATCACTGTGTACCAAACTACAGTGCTTTGGCTGAAATAAGGATTTTTGCAGTTTTCCAAATGTCTTTCAGTATCTTGCAGCACGAGCATGCCTCAAAGCTAACGAGTACCTTACATAACTGTAACTCTTGGAAGGTAGGCGATGCTTTTCATTTTTAAAATTGTCAGCAAGCTCACACTCACTACTCAGACATGGAGGAAGAAGATGGGCATGTGTTGTCACCTTCGTTTTAATCACAGGGAGTATGAGCACTGCTTTAGCCTAAGTGCGTCAGATGATAGGATTAAGACAGCAGGATTCAGCATGATACCCACAAGCCCAAGGAGAACATCTCACACAGTGCCCAGCCCAGGGACCTGTAGTGGGCAGCAGCTGCCCTATTACTCCCCAGATCTCTTCCATCCAAGAGGGGAAGGGAGAATGCACCCAGAGTCCAGAAATGCTATCTGAGAAAAATGGACACAGCCCAGCAATGAGAAGTGATTAGGGTTTCTAGTCTTGCCACTCCTTTCTTCCCATCTTTGAACAAATTGTTTTTATTCTTTGTACCTCTGTTTCACCTCTAAGGAACTTTCTCCTGGTTGGTCTGCTCAGCTATATGGCTCTGAGCCCAATCTCTGCCAGGAGAACTCACAATAGTACTAATAATGGTAACAGCAATGATCAATACGTGATGATTCTTTTAAATGTGGCATCTCATATAACAAAATAACAACAAAAAAGAGCTACCAAAATATTCACATTCCCCCTCCAAAAACAAACCCAACAAACAAGAGGCAAGACTGAAATCCAAAGAAAGCAAAACACAGAAGTTGAAAGGAAGTTTTTCTACTTACTCCCAGTCTAACAGATTCTTCCAGAACTTTGCTGTGCTGAACATGGTCCAGTGGCTTTGACGAAGCAGCAGTGGGTAAGAAATACAGTGCAGAAGTAGCAGGGACAGATTTAAAGGTCACCATGCTCATTCACTTCAGAAAACAACTGAACACTGCGATATTGTGAGCAATACTGTGCCTACTGTTATTACATCACACCCCATGACTGTTACGCTACTCCTTTTTCACTGTCATTACAATATTTTTCTCAATAGAGAACTATGAAACATCAGATATCAGAGGAAAAAATGCAGAGTAGCAAAGGAAATAATGTGCGTACGTGTCCACAATGGAATTGAGATTTGCAGGTACTCATATTTCACAAGATCGTGATTTGCTGCTGGCTGCATTTAACAAGCCAGTCCAAGAATGTGTGAAGAGTTGGGTATTGAAAAGATTTTTCCTACCCTAACAAAACTAATTTAAAATGGAAGCTATGTGTCTAATTTTCCATTTTCATGTCTAAAAATACTGTCATTTCATTTTATTCATTCTCTACCCTTATTTTCCTTCACGGATTTGTAAAACACTTCTAAGGCATACACGCCTGACAACAAAAAGCTTAGCAGAAAGTCTTTGGAGGCTGATGGAAATAGGTCATTGCCATAGTTTTCGTGTGTTTAGTCTTTGGATAAGGCCTGCAAGTGTTGTGCAGAAGCTGCCTATAGCCAAAATACTACGGTTAGGTTCTTAACTGCTCTTCTTAAGAGTGCTTCAAAGTGTTGTGTTGTGTGTTAAAAGGCTACCCCTGCAGACCCAACGAAGTACAGAAGCACAGTGTCAAAAGGGGGAACACCCCCTGCAGACCCAACGAAGTACAGAAGCACAGTGTCAAAAGGGGGAACACTGAATAACTTAGTAATGGAAAGGGAATCTCTAATTGGATGAACACTGAGCTGCAGAAGCTGTGTCTGGCTAGCGGGTTGGCAACCCTTAAGGAAAAGCATGTGCATATGTGTTTGAAGTCAGCAAAACAAGGCCAAACTATATTTCTTATTGATAAATTATTCTGAATTTTTGTCTTTCTCTGTTATATGTCTCATCATAAGCTTTACATTTTCAGTTTGCTGTTCTTACTGGGATCTTTGTAGAATCAGATTTTATTTGCAAATTGAATAAAATGTTAATGCACCTTGGCTAGTTAATGGAAACTTGGCCTTGGTAATGTTTTCTTCTGGTTCAAATTGTCATGAAAGCTGTATTTTTGGTGTACTGTTTTCATAACATTTCCTATTTTCTTATCTACGTTATTGAAGCAGGATCATTCCAAAACATCTACTAAGGTCAAACTTCTTCAATCTCAACAGTAGGATGAATTCAGGGAAGAGCAATTCTGAACGTTTATCATTTTGATTATAAATTACTAGGGACATAAAACAAGTGTGAATTACTTAGTCGTATGGCTCCCAAACTGCAAGAAGACCTTGAACTTTCTTATCTTTGGTCATACCCTTCCCGTTGTTTACTCCGTTTATTGTTGCAAAGTGGTTCAAGTTACCAAGGCACAACTAGTGTTATGGGAGTGATCCAGCTCTGGATAAATTTAGATCAATGACATGGGTGAGGAAATAGTGAAGGAGTTGAGAATTAGCTCAGTGTGCATATGAGTGACATTGTGGTCACTAATACCATTATAATGCTGTACGTTGTGCTGTTATACCCTTATTTTTTCCAAATAAAATGTCATAAGCAGCACACTTCCAGACATTCACAGAATAGCATATCTTTAAAAGGAAATTCATACAGAAATGTAATAAGATCCAAGGATGAATTGGATCAATGAAAATTCAGTTTCCATGCATAGCTTACTTTGACTTCAATCCTTCTGACTGATCTGAAGACCAAAGGAGATTCAACAGCAAGAAAGTTCCTGTACTATCTTCAGCCAAAATTGAAGTATGATCTCAGATCACGTCTATACATATGCCGTAGGACTTTTTGCTGCCTAAGGATAAAAGACTCCTACATGTGTTATATAATGCTGAGATAATTGCAACCACAGTAAAATATTTTGTAAATTGTAGGCAGATCAATTTGAAGATACATGCATTTTACTCCTATTTTTGCTTTCCTTTCATGACAATTAAAACTATTTGTGAAGAAGGAAGAGTTTTGCATTATTGTTATACATTCTTGAGCCATGATCTTTGTTATCTCAGTTTTCAGTAGTAAACAACAGACTGTGCACAATAACAAAGTGGGTTTTTTTTTTCTTTTTATAAAGTGTACCTCTTGAAATGAAAGAATTTCAATGAAATTCAGTGGTATTTGTGTTAATCTTGGTGTGCAGCCTTAAATTAAGAGATCTCTTTCTTCCTTGAAAGAATCTTGCTTACACCTTCCACAAGGTGCCTGCTACAGAAAAGACAAGAAATCATGTATTTGTGTATGTGTTTCCACTGGAAAACATGTACTTAGAGTATTTTCTTTTTCTCCTCAGACTTGGTTACTGAAATAAGCATTGTAGGGATTTCAGAAAGAGGTAGGTCATTTCTGAATACTGTGTGTACCCTTTGCATTAACAGCATAGATTAAAAATACGATTGAGATATTTATCTTATTTGTTAATTCAGGTCTGACTGAAGACATCTTGAAACATAAATAAACTCAGTTTATCCACAAAAGGATTGCAAGTAACGCACTAGCTGTTTTAGTATCAGTATATGTATTTTCAATAGCAGCATTGTGTTCTGCTATTGTAAGGAAAAAAAGATGGATGATAACAGCCAGGAGACTTCAGTGTACTAACTTGAATTTTACAAGTGTGTATTAGTTTAGACTTGGGTGCCATACTTTTAGTAGCAGATATTTTCTAAAGAAAGTAGTCTTATTGCTAACTGACACATAATAATGATTTCGTAAATGTAAAAAAGGAAGCAATTGCTATATTGATATAGCACTGCAAATACACCAAGTATTATTCAGTTTTTTTTTTTTACATTGGTACATTTTGAAGTCTGTTCAGCTGTCTTTATCACAATGTTGAGGATATTTTAGCTCCACTAAAATCAGTGACAACTCCTCATGATTAGAGTACCATTTGGTGATTTCATTAGATAGGATTGGTAGGTCAAATTTATGGTTAAACTTGGTGATCTTGAAAGCCTTTTCCAACATAAAAGATTCTATGATTCTTTGACTCTATGTACATTTTGAATGAAATATAGTTTATTTAGCACTTTTAGTTTGATTTGTGCATAAGAAATGAATTATAATATGGAATACATAGGAATATAATGAATGTTAATAATATGACAATAAAGACTAAATGAGAAAAAGAACAAAGTGATCCATTATAAATATAAAAATTGAGTAGATTAAAACAGAAACTGTTTTCATGATATGAATGTATCAGTAATGTGAAAAATGGGTAAACTCTCTCAAAGTGTATATGAATGCCACTTGCATGGAAAATTGTATGAATTGCTCAAAGGTTCATTGTTTTTCCCATCCTATTAGCAGTGAGTATGTCAACATGGAAGGAACGCTTGTTAAGCATATTCTTAAGAACAAATGGAAGTGAAGCAAGCTCTCTTTCAATTGGACTATACACACTGTAGACGGATTTATCTGATTAAATGCAAAGATCTACAGTGTAGATGTCTCCTCCTAAGCTCATCTCACTAAAGTTGTGTTGTAATAAATGAGAAAAATAATAATTCCTAGAGTGTGGCTCATCCCAAAGTAGTCTTGTATGTTTAGTCAGACAAACTGTTTCCAAATGTTTATCTCTCAGTTGGAAAGTGAATCTGATAGGTGTGTAGTTATAGACTAGTTAGAAATTAGTGTTTACCTAGTATCTTAACTTTATCTCAGTTCTGTTCTGCATTTCTTTTCTAGTAGGAACAGGACACAAGAAGGTGTTCCTGTATATTCCTCACAAATTACGCTGCCACTTGGCCTCACTGCATGCTGTGGGGAACAGGTATGGAGTTTCAGATAATCCATCATCCACTGAAGTATTCCTCCTGCTGCAGGTAGCAGCTTCTACTCAGCCAAAAGCATCTGAACATTTTTGAGCCAAAGTTCAAAATTCATGCTGTTGAAAGCTTCTAGGAACTTTCTATATATCATTAAATAACTTTTTAATTCCAAATCCATCCTATCAGTTCAAAAACACAATTAAAATACTTGCCACTGGAATACTTTCCTACACTTTTTATAAATTTATCTGCATACTTACTGGTTTATTACTTTAACTTGAATTTGTCTTGCTGTTCCTATCCCTACCCTTAAAAAGCTTCAAAAGTCTCTGCATTCTGCTCCACTTCAGAATACTACAGACAGCAAGCGAGCAACTTCATCTTCACATCTTCATTTCATATTATTTATTGCCTGTTTTAATCCCAGCCTTTGATATTTGAACTTGGTGACTATAGTTAAAAAAAAAAAAAAAAAAAAAAGCCATTTTGGCTGTCCATTTCAAAGCTCAAATTCAGAGGCACACCTTGTTTATTTCTGCTAATTTAATTTCCCTTGTATCTATAATGCCAGTAATACTTTAACATTTAAATATTTAAGAACACTCGCTATATTGTAAATGCAGAGAAGGTGAAACATCAAAATGGCAAAATGAGCATGTAGAATAAGAAATTTGTATTATTAGAGAGTTTTAAAACATAGAGCTGGGCTTCTTGAAAACTATTCAACAAGATCTAAACTTTTTTCAAAGGTGCAAACTTTGGAGTTTGAGCTTCAAACCAGAACAGGAAAATGGAAAAGTGAGTAGAGACAAAAAGACATCTCCTTTGGAACTAGCAATGGAATTTGACATACCCTTGTTCCAAGTGCTATATGACAGATTGTCATGGACTATTGAAAGCAAAAAGAGCGGAGGTCCACAACTATAGAAAGTTTCAGAGAAAAATAGAATTATCTGCTCTAACCTTCTGTCCTGCAACAGAGCGACTTCGTCCGTATCAGTTTTATCAAATGTTGTCTAACCTGCCCCTACAACATCTTTTCAGATGTTCTACTCCAAGGCTTTCGTGTTCTGACATAGCAGGTTGCTTTTCACACTTATCTTGAGTCCTTCAAACTTTAAGATTATTCATTATGAGCACAGACCCTTTTATCTTCTGAAGGTTTCTATGAAGCCTACCAAAGAATTGCAAGTTTTCTCTTGACTACAAAAAATATACCTCTTGCAGCTTGCCTCACAGGTAGTATTTCAAGATAATTGATGATTCTTAATGGCCTCTCCAAACTGGAAGTTCTATGCCAAAACTGTATAGTTTTGATCCCAAGCCCTCCTCATCTTATGAACAACTGGAATATTCAATCACTTTTTCTGAACTACCGTCACACAGCTAGCTATTTTCCAATTGTATTTCCATAACTGTTTTGTCTGGATAAAATTAAGGCCTTCATTTCTTTCTCCATTATTCCTCCAATTTGTAAAGATAATGTGAAGAGCTCTTCCTGTCCTCATGGGTACCTGAACATGGCCAACATTAATTGTCTTATCAAACAGCAGGACCATGAACAATGAGTGTTGGTAAGTCTTATTGGTGAAGAGATGGGACCTCTGAAGTCAAATGCCAGTACCACTGTACATTTTTCAGTGTCTTCACTTCTTTTTGAAAATGGCAGCATGCAAAGTATTGTCAAGCCTAAGGACAACTGAACAGCTTTTTTTCTCTCTGCTTAGGATTTTTTCCCCATCTGTGATGACTATAACCACTTATGCCTTTCAGCTGTCAGCTATCTCCCTAGACTACGGCCTTTCTTTTTTTGTCTGCAGAGCTAAGAACTTCCACAGCAGAAATTTTGGTTTTAATCTGCTGCTGGGACTCCAGGCAGAGTCTGCCGTAAGGAGACTAGTGTAGTTCTAGGCTTTGCCAGGTGCTTTCAAATAGTTTTCAGAGCAAACAAACTGCTGTTAGGAGATCTTTGGCTAGAAGCTATTCACTCGAAATCCTGTGAGATTTCACAGTCTTGCAAATGACAGTTCATCCAACTCCTTCTCTGTCTACATCACTTCTTGTTTTCATGGGTTTTCCAGAGCCGCAAGGGTTAAGAACAGCCTTCCTGGTGGAATAGCGTGTAGGAGATCAGCTTTCAACATACACAAATTTACACTGGACTTTGATAATTTTGCACATGTGATAGCAAGGTACAATTCTCCAATTACAGGGAAGTAGACTGAAGGTCCTTTTCAGTCCTTCATTCCTTATCTTCTTCGTAGCCCTTTCATAACACAGACAGTGGAGATTGAACATGCAGAATCTGAGATTCTACAGAGACATTGCCCTTAATTTCCAGCAATGTTGTCTACATCTTTAATTAGATAAAACGATGCATAAAAATGTCAGAATAACAGCATGTTAAGTAAGATGAGAGTGTCTTTACTTTTCTCATTACTCAGTACAAACATGTAAATATTATTCTGTAAGTTCTTGGTTCCAAGGTAATGTTTGGAAATTAAAAAAATGGAGATTGGAACTAAGAAAATGATTAACTTCATTTATCAAACTTGTTTGTTGATCCATAATTCCAGTGGGAATCAGTAAAGTGTTGTGCACTGACACAAGGCTTTCAGCCTCAGCCAGCTGCACCAAAACGTGAATTAGCAAAGGCAGAGTTCTTTCTCTTGTATCTCTATGCTCTGGTAAAATCTTTATGAATTACATTCAAATTAGCAAAATCAGGTCGTGATTTTCAGATTTGCTGATCTACTGCCACAGGTGCTGTAAGAGCATCAGACCCATGATAGCTCAGGATTGCCAGAAGGGAAGGATGTTCATTAAGGTGCCTGACTGGCACTTGCAACATGTATATTTAAATCACAACTGTTAGTAAATTTGTTCCACATTAAAGATCTGTAGCGAATTAAGAGAATCTGTAGCTCTCGTCTCATCTTTGAGAAAAGTCTTTTGTAGGGACTGGTGCAAGTGTGCCAACGAATGAATGTCCTGTAATCCAGGGTAACTTTGTAGTTACTATCTTATTGCTTACAAGAAGTAGGAGCAAAATTGATGTCACGGATTAAAATGTTGTTTTCAATTGCCTAGGTGCTGGAGGATTTGTTTTCCAAAGAAACATATGTGGATTTATAAAATTCTAAGTAATATGGAAATTTTTTAATGTATGTTAGTTTTTAGTGCATCTCTAAAAGCTTTGGGTATTTAGACTGAACATTTCAGTGAACACAATGCATGATCAGATCTCATGTAACACCAAATATGATAGTGTGGTCATTTAGACAGTAAATATGTCTATTTTAAATCTGCAGTTGCGTTTTTAAGATACATTAACAAGCACGTCAGTATATTTTGTACAGTTTTGTAATGTATTTCTAGGACAGTTAGACTGGTTTGTTTTTCCTGCACCATTCCTCTTATAAAGGAATGGTCTTCAAACCAGGATAATGCATATCAATTATGTCTTAAAATCAATATTTTTTGTTTGTTTGTTTTGAAGTCCTTGTCAGACAGGAAAGCCATATTTCCTTTTCTTGCTGCTGCTTAGAGATTCAACCCGAGTCTCACTCCCACCTGAGTATTTATGCCACTGAAACTCTCTTCCATTCAGCTTAAACCAGTTAGAATGCACATCTTTATGAGCAAAAATGTATGAGCAGCTGAACTGAGATTGTTTTGAAAATCACAAGGAATTTGGATTAGACATTGAGAGAATTAACAATGACTCAAATTCATTGCTTTACACATAGATCGCTCTGAAAAATAATGCTTCCTAGTTATTTCTGTGGAAACTACAACAGATATGAAAGCACAATAACAGTATTTGATACAGCAAATTCTCAGCTACAAAACACTATTTTTCAGCACAGTCAACAGCATTAGCTATGCGTTTTCACCAGCCACTGAACAAGAGCCTGCATGCTGCACTCTTAAAAATCTGCACCAGTGGAGGTGCACTGTCACCACTGCTGAAAGACACCACCCACCTCCTCATTGAGCATTAATCTCTCAAATCAAACTCATGAAAAAATACACTTTATGAATTTTTAGATCTGCATGTGAAACTTTTCCTTCCCTAATGAAAAACAGATTTGGTGTGCAAAAGTAAGCTTAAATGCAAATGTTCTTGCCAGATACCATCTGGTACATGAAGTCTTTCCAAATACCCTTGAAATGCCTTCTGGTCTTTATTCTCAAATATTCCTGCAACTGCTTACTAATCTGTCTGAATTTTCTAACTTTTACCTATTTCCAAAAGTTATTGCTTGTTTATTTGTTTGTTTTAATTTATAAATTTAGACACACTAAAATTAAGTAACTCACTTCAGTTGCCTATTACAGATGCAGATATGCCAATGCAGTCTTCCAGTGTAAAGGAGTGGTATTGAGAGAGATACCACAATGGGACATCTCCTTTAATTACCATTGAAAAAAACAAGCCAAACCTGGAGCTTACTGATGATGTATCACTGTAGAACAGCAAGGAATTCCCCAAAGGGATATGAGGGGTTTTTTTTGCATTTTTATGTTGTGTTAGCCTGTTGTTCTACCCTTTCCCCATAGTTGCCTTCCAGTACTTAAAAGTAGAAGAGAATGTGTATCTTAGTTTCAGCTGGGATGGAATTCTTTTCTTCAGTGTCTGGTATGATGCTACGCTTTTGGTTCTAGGAGAAAAACAATGTTGATAGCACGCCAATATTCATCATTTCTGCTAAGCAGAGCCAAGGACATTCTCAGCAAAGGGTCCAAGGAGCTGGGAGAGAACAAAATTGGGATAGCTGACTTAAACTGGCCAAATGGATATTCCATACCATATGACATTACATGGAAGCAGAATTTTGAAGGGGGTGGAAGTTCATCTCGCTCTCTTCCACTGCTCAGGAGCTAGCTGGGCATTGTCTGGGGGATGGTGAGCAAATGCTGGCACATCACTTGGTATATACATTCATATATATACACATATAAATATATATAAATATAGTCATAACTACTTTATTTTCCCTTTTCTCTATCACAGTAAATAGTTTTATATCAACCCAAGAGTTCTACTTTGTTTTATTTTCCTGATTCTCTCCTCTATCCCACTGGGAAGAATGAACAACTGAGTGACCCTGCTGAGTTAAACCACAATAATATGTTTGATTTTAAAAAAAGTCCAAACTTTTAAGATGTCTTTTTTTTCCCCCCACAAAACTCAAATTGCAGACTAAGTATAAATGAGGAAGGTCCCTTTAAATTGCCCTTAAAAATTTAAGAGTTGTCATTACTCTTTGAGAACATGCTCAAGAATAGTCATTCATGAATATGGTAAAATAGCTGACTGCTCTCCAAAAGTATCTCTTTATAAACATTGGAGAGCTGTAATAGTCCTTAAAGTGCTTCAGAGAGTAATAGAGGGAAGAATTAAACAGCTTAAATATTTACCAATGGTCAAGAATGTGTTTTACATGACAAAGCAATCACAATGGCTATCAGGTCTACCCTTAGTTGCAAACTGCAATGGAAATGATGAAACCAATATAACTAAAGAGAGTTCTGCCTTCTACAGTCCGCTCATCTCTCATTTTTTCTTCAAATCCATTACTGCTTCCCACATTAATCCTTGTTCAATCCTAATAGGAGCTCATCTCCTGTTTTCTTTTCTATAACAAATTACACATTTTTGATCAACAGATTTAATTTTCTTTCTTATCGTGAAAGCTTTCTAGCTATGAAGATGTTGGACACTTCATCACTGTTCTGAACTAAGGTGGAGAAAATAACAGTTATTTCTTTTCACTTGGTAAAGATCTATGTTCCATAATATATAGTAAAGAAACAAATTAGTACTATTTTTGTACTTTACACATCATCTGTTCTGTGAAATGTTCCCACACATATTTGCAGGGCTTCATGAGCCAAGGTGCATCATACTTACATTTCTGGGTATTTGAGAGAGAATTATTGCTGAGATCCAGGTAGTGATAGTCTGATGGTGTCACATATGGTGAAGTGTTGCAACGGCCAGTCACGTTCTGAAAAGAAAAAAGGTAAGACAAGATTAGATCATAGTGCTGCAAGATACTGAGTACCCTTTGCAAAGCTTTGCAGGAGCCATTTTTGAGCTTATAATACACCTACAAATGTGCACACACCCAGATCCCTGCCTCTTACAATATTGAGAGCTATCTGAATCTAAACTTCAGTTTTAAAAATTATGTGCAATTCTTCTGGATGGCGTAAATTTGAAAATGAAAAACTTAAAATGAAGAGATTACAAACAATATCTTTTGATCTGTTGGATGGCAAAGAATATGAAATATTTGTAGAGAACAGGAACTTAGTACATTTTTACTTTGAAATGGGTCACGAACTCTAACTTCATCCTAAACAGCACAATGGAGCCTTCTGAATATTTTTGTAGTATATGTGATGATTGATAACAGCACATTGATAACAAATCAACATAGTCTTTGAACTGGTATTTTTAACAAAGCAATTTTTTCTCAGAATATCATCAGAGCAATTTTTTCTCAGAATATCATCAGAGCAATTTTTTCTCAGAACATCATCAATCAAAAAACTTCTTCATGTAAGCAGGAGAGAATAAAATACTTCCATCTGCTCATTTCCATCTATCTTGGAATTTAGCCCAAAAAGTTCCTCAGCAATTCTGTTTCTTCTTCTAGCACACTTGAACACGTCTTATTCCAAGCAGAGTCTGCAATTGCTCTGGTGTTTCATTTTCAATCTTCTGCTTGATTTGTGCTGTTGTGCGATTAATTTTCCCTATGACTTATTTCTCGAACTCTAAAGGAACTGGTAGAATGTGGATTTGACTGGAATATGGGTAAATAGCAAGATAGACAATGCACTAACATCAATCTAGGAAAGATCTTGATCCAACATTCAGACTTCTAACCTATTAATATTAACATTAATATTTTATATATTAGGATACAATATTAACCTGATATTTCTAGCCTTCCAAACATAAACGTTTGCTACATTTCTCTCTCAATGAAACTGCTTTTCAACTCTGCAGTATGAACCTGTTCATCCCTATGTTTATCCACAAAAGCCTATAAAATAGTTTAAAAAAATCCACAATAACTAGAAATCTTCTCACTCTCTTCAGATCTAGCAGAGGAGACAAGCAGAAGACATAGAGGACTTTGCACTTTACCTGGACACTACTATTTAAAGCACCGATGAGATATGATGTGCGTGTACCATCCATGCAAATGAAAATTTAATGCTCTTCAGCCTTTCAAAATATGAGTTACATTGCACATATCGGATCAATAACTTTTTCAGCTTTTCTAGTACTACAAAAACTGGACTAAGTGTTCCTAGATCTAGTCTAAGGAATTCTCAGCAGTGACCTAGTTGAATTCCACTGAATTAACAGGTATCAAGACAGGACCAACAATTAGGAAAATCCCAATCTCCGTCTTGTTCTGCTTCTCAGGAGCACTTAAAATGCCGCATCTTCTGCCTGCCTCTGCTGAGTAAGTTTTTTCCTATGCTTATTATGTTTTCTTACAAATTAATGGTTTTGAGATAAATAAAGCATATGTTCAGAAGATGAATTTGTCATAAAAGAGAATGTAAAAAAAACCTGTTCAAAAGTTAGATTTTATATTAGCAATAGAAATTAGGAAAACATGAATTGAGGTTTTGTGTTCTTCATTAATTTTAAGAGTACTGTAGAAATCCTGATGAAGATGTTAATGGCCCTTGGTGTTGCCTAACAGACTTTCAGAAAACTTGGGAATGCTAAGAAATCTTCAAGTGTGGTAATTATGTCAGTACCATAGATTTATATATAACTCTTCGTAGCTGAACCACTAAAAACAGGTCCGATCAGGAGCGACTTTGCTTCACCAAGGCCCAAAAAACTCTAAGTATGGGTAATCCACAGTTTCCCTGGGACTTCTCTTCTATGCTGCAGCACCCTTCTCATTAATTTTTTTCCTCATCTGCAAATCAAACTATCAAAGCAAATGTGTGACCATTTTGATTTGTTATCTTGTCAGGTATTACCAAGAAGAGTTTGTCCTAGTTACTTTTGCTGATCTCCTTCAAGCAGTTGTAGTCCACTACAGGATCTTCTATTACTCTCCTCTTTGTAAGGCTGAACAAGCCCAACTCTCTCAGTCTCTTCTCTAAGGCCACATACTGTATGTCCTAATTCTATTGGTTGGCTCATCTGGATTCTCCTCACATTCTCAGACTGCTTCCTGAACTGATGACTCACAGTCAGACACAGGATTTCAGATACAGCATCATCAGCTCTGGATAAAAAGGGACAAAACCTCCCTTGTTCTGCTTCCTAATTCTTTCTAAGGCACTGCAATATGCAATGTGCCTTATTCCTACAGAGAACATGCTGTTGTCTGATATTCATCCCATATTCTCCACAACTCGCATGCTCTTTTTGTGACATCCTTCTCAACAAGCTTCTTCCCAACACAAAGGCTTCTTGTATCCCTGGTGCAGATGTGGGATCAGCACTCCCCTACTTCAGTGTCATCCTCAAATTTGATGATAGTAAATTCAGGTACATCATTTGGGTCACTAGTGAAGATACTGACCATATAGATAATAATTTTGACCCTTGGGGACCTCAGCTTATTGTAGCCCAGGCAAATACCAAGTCACCAATGATTTTGAGCCATACAGTCCTTCCAGCTAACCCAAACACAACTCATCAGGCTGAGATTTTGCAGTTGTGCAGTAGCTTCATTTTTCAAATAAAACCACAAAAGACAGAGCTTCAGGCATGTATAAAAATGATGTGCACAGTTGTGTGCTATCTCATTGCGTGCCATTGTGTCTTACAGTACACCATTTCCCAAATTCCTTATCTCTTTTGCATACAGTTTGGCTCGAAATTGGAAACATTACCTTCTTCTAAGTGGCTATCTACAGCATTCACCAAAAGAGAAGAAACAGGTATTAAGTCAAATTTGTTCTGGCAAGGTTGTGTGATATTTAAGTAAAGATTCTGCCCCATTAGCAAAAAAATATTGAGAATTAAAGCCCCATGTATGAACAGTTGGCATTTAGCAAAAAGCTCATTTCAATATCCAAACTTTCTAGCTGGAAACTCACTGTACAATGAATTGAATGGAAATTCAAAATCAGAACCATTCTTTCCTCAGCCTTTAATCCAAATTTCATACTGAGCCCACATAAGATGTTTCTCCAGGATGAGAATTTGTCTTATTTTTGTACTGATATGGAGTGATATTTCTCTAAGTTTGCAACAATCACTTTAGCAACCAGAAGACCACTGTCTTCTCTATCACTACTTTACTTCTGATTTGGGTAGATTTTTCCAAGCTTAAGTTTAATAACCTAAGCTTTTAAAATTCATGTAAACCTCCTTCACTCTGCCACTTCCAAATAAAATGTTTTCTGATACCCTTTACTAAATCATTTATAAAGATTCCATCTCAAAGCCTGTGAAGATGCCTACTAGGGCACAAAGTGCAAACAGGTCTCACTGATTCAAATAAAGAATGGAAGATAAGATTAGAAAATAAGAGCTCCACTCAGTACAGAACTTTTGATAATTCCCTATTTTGTATTTTAAGGTGTAGGCTTTTGGGAGTTGGTTGTTTGTGGAGTTTTTTTTTTTTTATTATTTAAAATTATACAGGTGGAGATCATGTCCTAAAACAGACATAATCACAGTCACTGTAATTGAAAATAAGGTATGCAGTAGCTCTGGATTTTTGAATAAATCTGTTAGAAACTTTAATTTCTGTGCTGGGACTACTAATTGTTACCTGACAGGTATCTGTGTAAGAGAAGCCTGGGATCATGTAATTAATCATTTCCCATCCTTATTGCAAGCCTACCAAAGGTAGATGGCTCTTAGAAATTTACTTTCCTAGTTCTTTGGTCCTCTCAGTATATTCACTGCTTCAAAGAACTTTGCTTGGAGAATAGAAAGAAGTCAAAAGGGTTGCTGCATATCCTATTGTGACATTGGTTTTGCTACTAACTCATTAAGAAGATGAACATAGAAAAGAATTTGTCCAAAAACTAATTAGCCATTACTACTCAAAAGTAACCCAGAGATATGATGAGAATTCAGCAGTATCAGCAAACCCTTGTCCCTCATGTTATACATCAGGATGCTTGGACAGGTAGGTCTTGGTACTTGTATGCATGTGGCCATAAAACTGTGAGTAAATAACATCTATGACAAAATAAGCGTGAACGAGTAAAATCAATAACTTTTGACTTTTTTTTTTTTTTTAAACTATCACCTTTTCCATGCTGAGATTTTTTTTCTCCCCACACTGATTCCTGCTGTGTAGATTACAATGCAGTACGGCAATGGCTGTGAATAAGCCAATTTAAGTACCTGAACAGCTGCTGTTGAACAGTGCACTGATGCTGCTACACCACAACAGGATAGGATCCAGTCTCTCCTCTAGATTTCAATAACCCTGGAAAGTATGACATGAACATGGTATCTCAGACAAGCTTAGGAGTGTCTGAGCCAGATGCTGTTAAGGTAAACTACAGCAGAGTCAATTTCTTGTCAATATGACTGTTCTGCTTTTACAGCAGAACAGAGTTCAAGGCTCTTTTGGATGAGTCACATCCATGGCAGAGACAGGTTGAGAAAGGACAGGGAGGATTTCAAGAGAAGAAATGTAAGCGAAGTGACTCACTGCATTATTTTTTCCTCAGAAATACCCCCTCACATCATTCCATAAAAAATATGAAGCATAAATTGAAATGAATTGAAAAATGAAATAAGAGGTCAGTCTTAACTCCTTGCTGCCTCTAGAGCTCTTCATAGCATACCAATTTATATTTCCATAATAGATAGGGAAAAATCTTCCCCTGTGAAAGCTCAGGTTGTGCTGTTTACTTACCCTTGTGCAGCTGTGGTGATATATCCACTTCCGTGCCCCCTTTCTGCACATTACTAATTACCAATGTGATGTCACTAACATTTACATTCTTTCATCTTTCAGAATACAGAAACAAACTGATAGTTTTTCTTTTCCAAGACAGATTTTTCCAATATGGAATACATTTGGGGGCCTTGGTTGTTCTCCATCTAAGACACTTTCTCTTTTTATTGGAATTTCTGGTTACACTTCTTGGATTAAGAACATAATGGGAGCCAGCTGGTCCTGGGAATGGACTGCCCTCTCCTGGAAAGCCATATGCATATTTGAAGCATGAGATCCTAAGCACTTTGTTGGATTTATATTATATTCTACAAATTAAAAAGAAATGTCATCCACTATAAATTACTGTAAATGAATACTGATAAGTCATCAAACTGACAGCTTGCTACATTCTTTTGGTATGCTCAGTTTTTCAGTGTATCCTACAATACATGGGAAGAACCCATTCAAAACATCCTGCTCTGTGTGTAGCTGAACATTACACACTAATAGTTCTCATGGAAACCTACGGAAAGGTTGCACTGTTCTAGGTCTTTTGCATTCTCAACACTTTCACTGACCTCCTGCATTATTATTAATGGCTACACTTCAAGATCTCTCCCAGTGGCTGCCAGAGGTCATAAAGGCATGAAGGCATTGCTGGATGCTAAATTTCTTCATAGTTGGGCTTGGGACTTGTGAAAGCCTCTTTCAGTCAGCAGGACACAGCACTGGCAGTTTACATGCTTTGGAACCTACCTGACAGCCATCACAGGGACTGCTAAGGAGGAGAATTATTGTCTTTCCCAGATGCTATGCATATGCAAGTAAGTTTACTGCTTACTGATAATTTCAGACATGCAACAAAGAAAACAAACAGAAGAAAACAAATCTGCAATGCATTTTAGCACAACTTACTCTTTGCCATGCTTTGAATATTAAACTAGGAATTTCTGAGTGGCTATTTTAATGTTTCATTTTGGACTTCTGTATTCATTCCTCAGTAGCTCATTCTACCATGGTCATCTCTGCATCCACACAACATCATTAGTCCCAGTTTGTGTCAAAAAAAAAAAAAAGAATTATTTTTCTGTCTGACAATATAGTGAGCTGCAATCATTAAGACAAAGACTGTCAGGCTGTAAAGAAGTGTCAGTAGATCCAAAAGATCATCTGCCATTCATAGCCCAAGGAATAATTTTCACCCTGTGAGTAAATAACGATTACCTTGGACTAGACTCAAATATTCATTGCACAAGATTTTCACCACCCTGCTCTTCTCCCTGGAGAGCAGAGAATAGACTGAAATCAGTTTTTAAGGACTTCAGGCTGTTTGAGCTGTGAATTTTGGAGCCTGTGATTTGGTTCACATTAACTCTTAAAAAAAAATAAATAAATAAATGCTTGCTTTATGTCTTTGTAGTCAATATAGATTTCAAAGGCCAATGAACCTTTCATCTCTTCTCTTCAACATCTATTTTCCAAATTTCAATTAAAAAATTGCTAGCAAGGACATGCACAGCAGAGCACTCTTTCATCTCTGTCCTAAAGGCACTTTGCCTGTATATTATCAGTTAAAATGTTACTGCGTCTTTTACCCCCATATCCCCAGTTACTACTTTTGCTCTCTCTGAAGATCTGAGAAAGCTTTGGAACAAATAACCCAGTTACTTCCCACACTGGATATTCTGTACAAATGAAGAAGGGTAATTGTAGATTTGTTCCCTAAAAAACTGTGTTGAAGCTACTAGATTTATTATAATAAATGTACACATGCACAGTAGAAAGAGAATAATGGCATGAGAATTATCAGTATGGAGTAAGTTCTCTAACAAAGTATAATCCTAACAATATCACGCCCACTGTTTTGGCAAGAGCTAAGTAGATGATATACATCAGAAAGAACTGTACAGAGTGAACAGTTACTTTTCTTCTGAACAGTTTTTATCATTAAGATGTGTGCTTTACATGTACATTTAAAAGTAATATCAATTAGAAGATATACGCAGTAGACTTTTGCTGTTTTTTTTTTATTAATACTACATATAGTATTAATAAAATTAATATTTTTATTAATAATATGTATATAGTATTAATAAATACTATTTTATATGAAACCACTCATTGGAAGAATAAGAATAGTCTGACGTGAATTTTACAAGTGTTTTGACTTACACTTCATGAAAATGAGACTCACATCTCTATTACTTTACTTACAAAGCTTTCAAACCCAATTAAGAAACAACACCCATTCCAAACCTATTAATACATTATAAATGCAGTTGCCAATATTTCTCCCCTAAAAAAAAATCATTTTTATTTCATCTTAATCATTATGCACTTGCCCATGATTTCATCTGTGTTGTACTTAGTAATCCTACAGATATGTCATAGTAACTGATAACATTTTTTCTACGTCTTCCAAAAACCAATTTTATTTCTGTATTGATTCCCTCTGCCATTTTTGCTAGAAGATTTAATCTAAATAGGAAATATGCTAGTCATGTCTAATTACTGCATTAAATACAGTACAGCTAGCCAGTTAAAAAAGATGATTCTCCTACTGTATTTAACATTGTATTGGTCTCACCTTGAATATCACGTGCAGTTCTGGTCTCCACAATATAGGAAGGATGTCAAATCAAGATCCTTGAAAGCATTCAGAGGATGAACTAAAGCTAGTAACAGGACTAGAAAGCATGCCATGTAAGGAGAGGCTGAGAACACAGGGGTTGTCCAGTCTGGAGAAGAGGAAGCTAAGAAATGACCTTATTGGTCTCAGCAGCTCCATGAGGAGGGGAAGCGCAGAGGGAAGTGCCAGTAAGAGCACATGAGGGAACAAAGCTGTCCCAGAGGAGATTCAGACTAGATGTCAAGAGAAATTTATGTGCCTTGAGGATGGCCAAGGTTGGGTTTGTCCTAACAAGACAATTGATGCCTGACACCCAGTGTTCAAGAGACATTTGGACAACACCCTCATTAATGTGTTTTAAGTTTTGGTTAGCCCTAAACTGGTCAGGCAGTTGGACTAGGTAACTTTTGCAGGTCCTTTCCAACTGAACTATTCTCTCATATTCCATTCTGTTTGTAGCAATCAGAAGTGTCAGTGTGGTGGCAGGGCAGGAGTAAAGTAGCAAAGGGACTAGCACAAATTGAATGGCTTTACAAAGGAAAGGTGCTTACCCATCTCCAAAGATCTAGGCTCACAGGGAAAAGTCCACAAGAGAGGGATCTCCAACCAGAGACTATCCCCAGTGGCAGTCAGCCCTTAAATGAGGTGAATTGCCTTCACCTGTGTTCCCAGGGCTGATCGGGTCCTTTGCCCAGGTGCTCAATCAGTGGTTCAGGCCCTAACTCAACAGTTCCCATACACCGTTCCATCCTACTCTTTATGGCAGCCATTGTACTTTACAAAGTCGTTCAAAATATTGATTTGCTTTTAAAAAAAAGTTTTCCAGCATTATTCTCTGCCAAACAGATGCTTTTTTATCAGCCCAGTTGACATAGCTAGAAATCTGTTTGATTTCCTAAAAAGAGGACTGTGGCTGGATACACAGCTGATTACTGTCACTTTTACTGTGGAGAATAAAGAGATGTGGATAAGAAATGCTTTCCTCAAAAGAGAAAGAATAAGATTCCCCTTACAGAGAGGTCCTTCTTAGGGCAAAAAAACAAATTTCAACACAGTACCTAAGACAGACATGCAGACAGACCAGACAGACATACAGGGGAGACAAAGAAAATGTAAGGCTAAATAGTCCAGTCACTGTTGCATGTAAGATACTGGCCAGTACGTAGCTCACTGTGGCCTTACATACAGTTTTGACATTTACTTTCAGGCCAGTAAAACTTGTACTAAGAAATGTCATAGCAGATTATTATCTCCTTAGTTAATGAAATGTCTAAGAGGAATGAGTAAGTTTGTCCCAAAGTTTCCAAGAGGCGATTGCAACAATACTCCCTGTGCCAACCCAGCTCCCAGTCCTGCACCATGCAGGAAAGGACATGATGAATGTAAGCACGGAAAAAAAATCATGGAAAAGGTCCTTATGAGTGTTATATTTGTACATCTGCAGGCATAGAGATAGCAGGCAGCCAGGTATCCTGAATATTCAGCTTCTCCATTGAAAGAAACTGCTTTCACTGACTTTTTCTCTCCAGAAATGGCTCTAGCCTTGGATTCTTCCCTGCAGTGAGTGTTGAATGCCAGCTTGGCTTGGGGAGAATAGGAAAGCGCATAAAAGATGTGAAGCTAAACAGACATCTTCTACACAGGAGGTATTTATAACAAAAGAAACTGCACTGTATGCAGAAAAGGGATTTTTAGTTATGACAAGGTGCAAGACAGGGAGGAAAGCTCCTGTTGCCCCAGTCCTGTGATTATCAGCACTTCAGAGGCACCACCAACCTTGCCCATCCCTGTCCACCCCCAGGCCCAGTTCCCACATCAACCCAGGGCCACAAGCCCCAGTGAGGCCACAGCAGGGCCAGGCTGCAGCTTCCCACAACCCTGTCCCACTGCAGGCCCATGGCATGGCCTCAGTCTGTACCCAACCCAAGGGAGGTGCTCAGTGCCCCCAGCGCCATGCTTCTGGTGGAATGAAGGGCAGGACAGGCTGCAGGCCCTGCCCTAATGGAACCATGGACAGCCGCTGCTCATCCTATCCCTAGTTCCTTAAGCAAAATGGTTTTCTCATTGTCCTTGCCATCAGGAAAGTATTTGCAGCTGTCTCCACAAAGCAATTTCTGTGGTGGACAATATTTTGAGTCCGGGACAGAGAAAAGTTTTCCGTGCAAGAAATGTGCAAGAAATGACTGTCAGTGATAGTGGGGTAAGGCAGCACAACTCACTCCAGGCTTCTGCAACTCACTCCAAGCAGAACTGCTTCACAGCCTCCAGCCCTGCCAGAGCTTGTTTCACAGCAGGAGCTGATTAGAACCTCTCATGCAGAGTTGACTTAAGCCAGGCTTTTCTTGTAGCCAAGGATCTGGAAGGATGTGCTTAGCCTAAGGCTTCCCATCTGCCTAGTCTGTTTATCACCTGAGGCATCAGAGCAGGTGCAGATACAGCAGGTCTAGTTTTGTCTACAGCTGTGTTGAAGACACTCTAAGACAACTTACAGAATAAACATGACCAACATGGGAAACAGAGATTCGTTCTTCCCTTTCTTGCATTGCCCACATGCATACTTTGCTCAGATAAGGAACAGCTAACTGGTACAACTGGACCACAAATGGAGGTGTAGATTCTGGGACTCCATGGCACAGGGGTGGCCACAAGATAGTGAATCAGCAGAGGCCTATGAGGATCAGCAGACACCTAAATAAAGTCAGCTCAAATATTTGCTTTCAAAAATCTGTTTAAGACATTACTGCCATAGACATGCATGCTTTAGCAATACTGAAATTTTTTCATGAATTTCTTATGAATACATATGAGCCAAATGTGTTTTGCTTGAGGTATTCTGCCTGTTGTTCAAATCTACCATTGCATCAAGTTGAATGATTCCTTTTCAAAAAAAAGCCTGCCACTGTATTTGTCATGCAAACAATCCATTCACGCCAAGGAACTAGTAGAAACTACTAGGTTTTTAATGTCCTGGGTTATTTTTACAACTCTGCTGTTTTACTTGATGCTTTTAAAATTTTTCCGTATACTGTAAGAGAGGAAAGGACTACAGTACAGCAAAAACTCTAGTTTAGACATCTGTAACAACCTAACTGCAAGGATAACTGTTAGCTGCTTTCCTGAGAAGGGTGTGGAGACACCAAACTGGGAGGTCTTCAACTGTTGACTGTTCAGCCAAGAGAATCAACATTTTCTGACTGTTAATAGGGACATAACTCTGACTATGCTGCATTCGATCTGTACTTCAAGTGGGCCATAATCACATACAAAAATGATTGGAGTTCATGCAAGCTAATACAAGGACATTTAGGTCTAGACAATTTTCTAAAGCATTTTTTTATCTGATAATTCATTATCTGGCTATTCCAGGTAAAGAGTTTTCAGCAGGAGAAGTGTTGGGAGCCTGGGAAGGAGAGCAGGGCTGGGTGAAAGCCAGAGCCCCACCAGCTACAGAGACCAGGACAACAGGCCTAAACAAGTCTGACTTGCATGTATTTCTCCTCATAGCTGGGGGGTATTCCTGCTAAAAACAATTGAAGTATCTAGGTGAGGCAACACCAGCAGTCACAAATTGTGAAAAGCAGGGGCAAACCAAGAGCTCTCAGTACGCCCCAGGGCAGAGCGAGCTGTCAGTGGAATGAAATGATGCTTGTAGGCTCAAACTGGAATCATTTTTAGAAAGATTCCTGAATGTTTCCAGGGCAGTTTGGAAAAGAAGAAATCTTTCTTTAAAAAGAGTTATTCTGCTCAGGAAGTCTTTCTCAGATTAGGATTCTGTGTCTTGTTCTCTTTCCACAGGAAACCAAAATGCTGAACCAGATGAGCTGCGGCACTGCAGCCTGCCAACTGCACATAACATGTGGGAAAAGCGAGGGTGGTTAGCGGGAATGGTGGCAGCAAGATCTTGAATTTGTAAAGCTGGAAATTGCTGTGGAGTCCTGCAGTTACAGTTCCTCTTTTTGTGTCTATGCGTTGTGAGGAGAGACTAGTGGAGGAGAGGTAGGGGGCAAGTGCAATAGCTTTGAAGAAATGGACAACAAAAAGTGTTACCTTGTTCAACCACAGCATGCTAGGAACATTCTAATTTGGAACATCTGGTGGCTATTTATCAAGCCTGTTCTTGAAACTTCCAGTTGTGGAAATCCCACAACCTCCTCAGGCAAAATTCCAGTGCTTTGTTTTCTTCAGTGTCAGACAGATTTTTTTCTAACCATGATCTTAAAATTTCTCTTGTATCTCCATACTGACTGCCTTATCCTCCATATTTATGATGAACTATCTAACATTTCTTTGTGATAATCACTATGTAACATATACATATGTTATAATAGACAGATATTCATATGTCTGTATTTGAAGGTTCTTAATCTGTATTGCTTTAACATTACACAAATCAACCCATTTTTTTCTAATCTTTTTTTTTTTGTTTTCTCCAGCCTACCCCACACGGCTTCCCAGCAAGTTCTATTTGATTTGTTTAACTTGGGATGAGCGAGGTGTTACTGTATCAAACAACCTGAAGTCATTTTTCAAGTGTCTGAATCAGGCCTCGAGTGTTATTTATATGATCTAAATAAAATACCTATCAATTTTGAACCTTATATGACTTCCAGCCTGGTAAAATGGTTATGCTTAGCACTTACTGTTTTCTTTATGTCCCAAAAGAGGGACAGGGAAGTATGCTGTCTCTGTTTTATAAAAAAAGAAACTTGCTATAGTGTTTTGTTCAGGAGATATCATGAATGGGGCAGGCATTAACACGTAGCTGTATCAGAAATAGTCCTGAGCTCCAGGTGCGCATGAAGCAGACCCATTTCCCCAGGCAGGGAAGTCAAGCTGCTTGCCTTCTCACCTCCGTTCTCACAGCTACTTACAAATGCAAGCAATAGGCTGTTTAGTGTGATGCCCTACACCCACCAGTTAGCCCAGTAGGCAGAGCGTATGGATCTATGACCGTTCTACTGCCTAGTCCATGACACTTCATTTCTTCACCTCTTGCCTCCTTATAGAGCACACTCTTCAGGGCTGAGACCCTTAATGCTTTGGCCCTGGTTTCAGGAGGCTCTGATGTTAATAATAGTCATCATCACTAGTATCCTCAAGAAAGAAAGAAAGACAGAAGGACAGTCAGACAGAAAGAAAGGGAAGTATCAACTAGAACAAGCAAATTATCACCTCACCAAAATTAAGGTAGCAAAATTAATAAAAATGCTTTTTCACGTGTAGTGGAGGAATGGAGTTAGGTCCTGCTCTGAGTTTAGCGTATCTAAACAGTGCACTAACAGTCCCCTTGATTAATTTTTGTGCATTGACACAAAAATTAGAAGCAAAAAACCATTAACGAAATTCAAAGGACACTGCATTTACTCCCCTTGGAAACCAGCCTGAATCTGGGAATGCTGTGGACAGAGCCAGAAAATACAGAGTATAACACAAGAAAACAAAACAAAATAAAAATTAGCCAATAAATATTAAGCTGTGCTGACCACTCACTACATACCATATGGCTTCTTGTAGCTGAGTTCTCACTTGTTGCTCCTATCAGTGTGTCTTTGCCAGGAAAGAATAACCTCTAAGAATAATCTCTATTAGAGAACTTTATTTAGGAACTGGTTCTTTGAGAGGAATTTGCATCTGATGGGAAAATGACAACTTATCTATATTTCGTGGAGGTTTGACTCACATTATTTGTTTCGGGCAAGTATAAAGAGCCAGGTCTCAGATAAATTCTTCCATTGTTAATTCCTCACAGAAGGACCTATCCTTGTCACGAAACATCTGATTTCTCACTCACTTGTTGGGAAATGCAGTCATTTTCTTTTCTGTTACTAAACTTGTTTTCCTACATGAGAAGGAACTGATTTAGAGAATACACATTGCCTTTCTAAAAGCCCTCTGAAGCAGAAATATTTCCATGCCGCTTATAGATTTCACTGAACTGGTAGCTTGAAGCATCTCTTTGATTAATGGTCTTCTGTTCATCAAAAGAAAAATACACGCTCCAAGCCAGTGCAGCAGAGCTACACACTTTTCCCACTGAAGATTTAAAACAAACAAACATGTGCCAATCTGTTTCTTTCTCCAAGCTGAAAGCCTGATTAAAGTATTTTGCAATTTGACACTAGGCATTAAAAACTTTTTTTTTTTTTTTTTTTTTTTTTTTTTTAATTCTAAGCTCTGTTTTCCCAAACTAATTTAAAAACGAAGTTAGGGCTCACAACACACTAGTTTATTTTATCAATATTTATTTTCAAGGGAATTTTTCTTCTCATTCTGAATTTTCTAGGGTAGTTGAAATCTGTGCTGTGACATCACAGTTTTTTGTTGTTGTTATTCCCAATAAGTGCTTTTACATCCACTACATCTTAATCTTTGTGTTTTTCAGTGATAATGTTACATTTGCCTTTTTTTCCTACTATTCTTTCTCATCCTATTTTTTCCTCTTTCTTAATGTTTTCATGCTGTCTTTTATAGGTAGAATGTAGCATTGAGAAAAATGAACCTTTTTGAACCTATTTAGTAAGTTAAAACCAATCAACTTTAAACCTCTTTTATTTCAACAGTCTTCAATCTTTTATTTCAACCTTCCTTAGAAATACAATAATTTCAAGAATACAATATAATAATAATTCAATAATTACAGTAACACAATAACTTCTAAAGAAGTGCAATAATTAAAATTTTTGTAGCATTTTGGAGGCTGTTTAGTATCATCTTATCAATGCCCTGTTATCCATCATTTTATTGACTGCCAGGTTAATGCTGAAGGCTTAGAAGTCTCAGTCTCCTCAGAGGGACACAGCTACAGAGGTAATGGCAAAAAAAAAAAAAAAAAGTGCAGAGTTTGTGATATGGTGGTGCTGGAAGCAATCATGTTTGCAAGTCACTCCTTAGGTTGCACTGTTAAATCTTATTACACATTTTTCTGCTCTTCTTCCATCAGCAATGGAAATTTCAGTCTTGAATCATCCTCTTTTCCTACTGTTTTCATTGTCTATTGATATACTGTAGTGGGAGGAGTAGAGAAAGGAATTGAGAAAGCAAATAAGTTATTTGCATAAGTCAAATTTCCTTAAGAGTGCTGTGAGACAAGCAAGGAAATAATAAATCCTTTGGGAATTTGTTCCTCAATTAACACTTGACATCTCTGCCTGTACTAGTTTAGACTCACCTACCTTGTCAAAAAGGTATCATCTACTGCACCCTTCTGGGCATTACCAGAATAACACATTCTATAGAAAATCCCTAACAAAACCAAGCAGGACTAGAGCACAGCTTTCATGAGCAATGACGTAACTTTTCTTATTTTTAACAGAAAATAGGCACAAAAGTCTCTCTAGCTTTGGTCGATCTAAGGCTTAAATAAGATTCAAGAGAGAAAACTTTTCCATTATACTTGCTTACAGATCTAGAGCAGCTTCAGAGTTCTGCATTTTATTCTGTAGCAATTGCTATTTGATAGAAGAATAAGTAGTAGTGTTGGTAGCAAAACAAGCAAAGTTCAGCTCGTTTGTAACCCTGTTCATCATGTTCTCACACATCTCTTGGTAAACTCACCTCTCACATATACGAACTCGTAAATCTTCAGGTCCTCCACAACCACTTCACTAAGGAATGATTCCCTAATCCTGTTTCTTCACATTCTCATATGGCTGTTGCATGTACTGTTTCCAAAAACATCATTCTTCCAACACAGGTAGAAATAACTATCAAACAACAACATAAACTCATAACCCCAATTTCATCTAACCTCACTAGCCTCAGCTAAAGGCTTTATCAACTTGACAGGTAAACCAGCTGAAAGTCATAAGGCACTGAATGCCTGATTTGCCTCAGCTGAGCCCCATGGGAGGGGTAGGTGTGTTGCTGAAATGTGTGGGGCATCTTGTGAATCTTTTGAGGTCCAGGCAGTCCTGAGATTTCTTGAGATTTTGGGAGCTTTATGTGGTTAATGTATGGAGATTATACACTGTACCAAAGTAAACCATATTTCCCAAATCATGAACAAGGAAACACAACTCAGAAATGGGAAACAACTGCAGGAAGGAAGCTTATTTCCTTCAGGAAAGAAACGAGAGATAGTTGAAAGGAATTCTGAGACAGTTAGCATTATCTGGATCTGGTATGGGGATGTATTTTACAAAGTACTGTAAATCCTAAGTAGTTCTAAGACAAGTCTGAGGGCTGAAGATACCATTGCAACCTAAGGAAAATGCACAGCATTGTTTGGAATAAAATTGTGCCTAGAGATAGTTCGTATACTTTCCACCACTGTGATCTCCACTTTTGCTTTAGTGAAATGAGGCCAAGCAAACTGAGAACAAAAACATGCCCCACAAAATCAGAGAGTACCTTCACATTTCCCAGCATCCAATACAAATGACTGAATCTGATTTGGTAATATCCAATTCAAGGTTGTTTGAACATGAACTGTACAGCAAAGAGGGATCACGTTATGGGAGAATCATTAACTTAATCTACCTGCCCTGTTTGTTTGATGCCTCCTCAATCCAGTACAAGTCAATAAAAACTTTGTGCACTGACAGACACAAGTTCCAGCACCCACCAGCTGGGCCAAAATGGGAGTTAGTAAAGCCAGTTTGCTCTTTCTTCTCTTGCTCAGCTCAGGTAAGAGTTTTTTTCCTTCTGCTTTTGTGGGTGAGATGAGGGCCAAACACTTGAAATTTCTATGTTGTGCAAATGGGCCACCAAATCCACTTGTCATCACTTATATGGACAATGGTTGATTTGGGGTTTTCTGGCCAGCAAGAGCTGCTGGTGAAAAAAGTCAGAGCTGTGGTCTATCTGGTGCTTATTGGAGGTACCAGAAGAGCAACAACCTTGGTTTTTGCACGGGAACCAAATGGTCAGCATTTGCCAACATGCCAGATGGCCAGAAATGGGGACATCTTCAGCAAGTAGTCCAAAAGCCTCTGAGAAAATCCACAGCAGTCACTGAGGCAGTACCTCTAATTCAGCAGACCCTGGATCAAATTATGGAGCTCTTTCTACTGCCAAGCATTGCCAAGCATGGTGATCCTGATTTTCATCTATTATGGCAGGAGTTTAAAAGTTTTTAAAAGTAATATTTAAAACAAAAATAAAAGAGAATGAAGAAAATCTCCTTGATATTCCATGGACATCACACTTTCTCTTGTCAAAATCTTAACATAAACTTCTCTATTTTCTTGGGGGCAGCAGGTAAAAATTTAGTCTTCAACAAACTAGATTTATTTTTCCAGAAATAAACCTAGAATTCTTTTTTCAACAACTCCTAAAGCTAGGAGTTCCACTAAAGACAACATATGAGTTTCAAGAGCATCTGCAAGCTGTGTGAACCATCCAAGCTGGGGCTAAGAGAAAGCAGCTTTGACTTTCCCATGCCTGACAACAACAACCTACCTTGAAAAATGAAATAATTAAGCCACATCACTCCTGTAAATCTATAACCTAATACTAGGTATGGAAACAAACTGTTCTTAACATTAGGAACAGAACATGGAATCTTTGTGGTCATGAAAAAACTAATTAGGTGACAAATTCCTTTATGAGTACAAATGTTTGAGAGCTAATTGTGAAATATATGAGCAAATACATCATTTACATCTGATGCACATGTGACTTTCAGATATAATCACACTAATTGATTCACTAATTTATAATGGAATATTCTGTTGCACCAGAGATGTACCCTGACAAATTCACTATTAAGCCTGCATAAGCCATTACAACAAAGAGAGTGGTGGTCATTGTGAAGGATTACACTGTCATTTTATTGATTGAGATTTCTTACTCCGTGGCAAGATATATGGAGACAAATGACTGTTCAGTAACCAATGAAACTGTGGTGATTGTGATTTCCACATAGGCTCATAATCTCACATTCTCCCATTTTGCAGTTCTCCAAAATTTTAGTATTGATACCACTTTCCATCATTCTCTGACTGGTGCTTTTTTGACAGCTTTAGATAAATGGTGACTTCACCTGCCAATGCTGTATGAAAAGTGGGACACAAAGTCACTTCATAACTGCAGAATTCTAATTTTTAATGCCTGATTCCTTTTCTTCTCTTGTAGTGAAAGGAGACATACTGGATGACTATTTAAGAACAGATGGTGTTTGGATACTTACTAGAAATAAAGAGTTTTACAGTACAAATAATGAAAAAGAATGTGCAGAGAAGTGTGATGCTGAAATAAATTTTAATTGCAGGTAATTTCTGTTGAATCTTAAAACACTTTCTGCTGTTGCTTAGAAGTAAGTTCACACCCTCAAATTTGGACAGAGAGCAAACAAATAAATAAAACTCTGGAATATGTAGCTGGAAAAACAAAGTATGAAAGAGACAAAAAATGTGGGGGGTTTTGTTTTTTTGTTTTTGTTTTGTCATTTCAACACATTAGTGAAGTGGTACACATTTTCCACAAGAAACATTGTAATACAACAACACTGAGTTTTCTTCAGCTCTTTTGCTCTACACATCCTCTTCAGAAATGTGCTACTCAGAAACCAAGATGGGAACTTCAGCACGGGATGTGCATGAACACATTTGTGTAAAGCAAGTCCACAGCCCTTGGGGAACACAAGCGACTGTCATTCGGGTGCCAGCTCTTGTAAAGTCCCTCTTGGGAAGACTCCTTGTTCTTCAGAGGTCAGGGCTAGTGGCTATGCAGGCAACAGGGGTTACGTGAGGAACTGAAGGCACAATCTGCACCTGTAGATAAGCCAAGATGGGGTTAGGAGCCAGGTGCTACAGCTGTTCCCGCTACAGCTTTTCCCACACCAGCATCCTCAAGCTACTGCAGCTCTGCCTACAACAGCAACATCTGTGCCCTTTGTCTTGTGGCTTATCTCCACCCGTAAATTAGCAAAAGGTCGATTAAAAGGTGAATCTGCAGTGCATCTGTCTTTCTCTACAAAAGCCCGTGTTCCTACTCTTATACAATGCTTCCTGAAGGGCTGTTGACACTTGTTTAGCCTGATTCTGCCTTGTTTCACAAAAGAAGAGTGAGATGTTTTTAATGCATTGTAGGGGAAGGTACTAATTTAAGCAGCTAGAATGCCATTGGAAGTGTTTTGCCAATGCTGCAGCTAGCTTCTCACACAGTAACTTATTCACATACTCTCACATCTTGAAAATGCCAGCCACTTCAGAGCAGTATAAAATGTCAGTGTCTCAAGTATTGAGAACAGCCTCTGAAAGAGCCAAGTGGATATAAGAAAGTGCTAGTAAAATAATAATTTATAGAAAATTAATTAAAATTTGAAAATTTGAACTGAATTAAAGATATTGTTTCCTATGTTCTTCTCAACAGGGCCTTCCTATTCACCAAGAAAAAGCTACAGTGTTTGACATTGGCTGAAAATACCAAAACAACAGTCATATTCCACAGTGAAGATGCAGTTCTCTATGAAAAGAAAAGTATGTATATAGTATGACACTACACACTTATACATTAAGTCTATTTTTACTGCATCCCTGCATTCCCTGCTGTGGTGCTGGAGCAAATAATTGCAGGTGGTGACAGTTTCAGCAAGGTGAGCTTGAACCCATTATGAACTTATTTGGAAGTGCCAGAGAATTTGCTGTATAGCATCAAGGATCTTACATCTAACTTGGACTGGACTCAGTCAGATCTTCTTTAGTTGTGTGTTACTGTGATCAGGCATAATAAACATACTACAAAACAAAAACATACTACAAAGCAAAAATCATGCCATCTTTTCTTCCCGCTAAGTAGTTATTGTATTAACTTAGAAGAAATCAGTAGAAACAAAGCTTGTAGCCAGTCCCTCAACATTTTAAATCTGATACCTTTTACTAAAATAAAAATTGACCTGTTAACTTTTGAGTTAGAAATGGATAAAAGAGGAGTTAATGCTGTACAATTTTTCGGCATATATTGAAACCAAATAGACATATGCTTAAGTAATTAGATATTAAATTGAAATTAACTCTTCTAAATTAATAAATAATATTTGACCCAAATTATACTCTGTAACAGAGGGCTAGAAACTAACACTGGCGTAAACTAGCATAAATCAAGACACATCCCTAACTTCATCTGTTCTTCTTTACACCGCTTGCCACTGTCCAAGCTCTTCCAAACTTCTGAAAAATCTGAAGAGATACACCTGATCCTCATGTTATTACCAGAGGACATGATTTTTATTTCCAGGAGCTTTCATCTCTCAGGAAAAAGAGGAAACATTAATGACTGTTTTTTTGTGTGGTTTTTTTTTTTTTTTCCTTTGGATGCCTCCAATCTCAAATTTCATCCCACTGATCTTCCTGAACTCAGATATTCTATGATGCTATGACTCTATAATTTGTAGTCCCCTGAAGGAATAGTTGCGTGATACCTATGCTGTGAATGTGCTTATGAAAAATACATTTCAAAGCTTCTCCAGAGGTCGGTGAAAGACCTTGTTTTATATCCCAGTATTATGATAATGTAATATGCGATTTGTAGCTGTGACTTGTTGCATCTTCTTTTCTAATTTGATTTTTATTACCTTCGTAAAATGTTTCAAGAATTTTCTTCTCTAGTCACTTATTCATTTCTAACTAATGCATTTTTAAATACCTTACAGAATCACATCTCTGTGTTCACATGTGTGAGAGGTTCAAAACGTATCCAAACTGATTAACTTCAGAGTTAAATCTGCATACTCTGAGTTTTAAGAAATGTAATGTTGTAGCACTAGTGACTTAAAAAAACAAAACAAAACAAAACAAAACAAAACAAAACAAAAAAAACAATTCAATTTCAGTTTACCTTCTACAATGTAAAAGAGGGATTGGGAAGGACTACAGAGGAACAGAAGCCAAAACTTGGAGAGGTATTCCATGCCAGAGATGGGCAGAAAAATCACCTCACAATCCAAAGTAAGGCTTTGTTTATATTTGTCTTTATGTTGTGAATCGTTTCCAAGCTTCCCCAACTTTATATGTATAAACAACTTCATACTGCAAGTTATTAAAGTGACATTTTCAGGCAATTTTCAGCTCTTGTATTAGTTTTGATTCAAAGAACTGCCATGGTCTAGATAAGAAAAGGCTGCATTTTCAGCTAGGGAAGTTTTGTCTACTCACTATGCAACTTAAGGAGGTGAAATGCTTCCACCAAAACTGAATGAAAACTTTATTACTGGTGACACAGAGGCCAGAATTTCTTTCTTCTGTTGGAGATGTGAAAACAATGAGCAGTGGTGTCTTTCCAGGTCTCTGACTCCCCTGCCAGCCTTTGTTCTAATGAAAATTGGAACCACTTACTTAGATTTGTAGTTTAAAAATATTTTAGTCTTCCCAGGGAGGATTGCTATCAGAAAATTCATCAGGTGACTTCCTTCAGTCTCTGCAAGTTTGGATCCAGTTGCACTAGGTCACTAGCCTCCAGAAATACTACACTTTTCAAGTAGGTGTCTTAGGAAAAATACATCACAGGCCCTCAGGTTGCAATGAATTGATTAGATAGCTGGATACATGTAGTAGAGATGATAATATTTCTTTGAGATTTGCAGAGTCCTTATAAGCTGTATGTTCACTCATCATTGGCAATTAGGGTCTAAGAAGAGATTACTACTGATAGTTAGAAAATGGTTTTCAGATTTCGTTTATGGATTTAGAACTTGGAATCTGTTTCTCTCATTTCTACTATGAATGAGTAGAGCCCAAAAGGAACTGAGTATATTTGACATATCCCTTCTGCTCTACTGAGGGAATTGTACTAAAATATAATTTTAATACTATTACAGCTTTACACCTGAGAAACACCCCAGAGCAGAGTTGGAGGAAAACTACTGTAGAAATCCTGATGGGGATGTAAGAGGACCCTGGTGTTATACAACAGATCCTGCTACCAGATTTGATTACTGTAACATCCCAGAGTGTGAGGGGCAGGTCATACAGACTGGGGAAGGTATATTTATTTTTCTGGGAATGGGTTTTCAGCAAGGGCATAATATTATTCCTGCTGTTTGTTCTTATTTTATTATTGCAGATTGGTTTCAAACGTGAATTTAGGTCAAGCTAAAATATGAAGTTCTACTCTGAAACTTTACAAGATACAGAGGATTATTATTATTATTATTATTATTATTATTATTATTATTATTATTATTAGTGATTTGCTGGTATTGTTTTGCTCTTACCCCTACTTATTTATTTAATTTTAACAAGAGTAAAGACTAACCCAATTTCTGTGTTACATATAAAGACTCCAGTGCAATCAGTACATGCAAACATGTGACAAAGCACTCTCTGCAAATGATATCTATCTCTAAAGCTTGATTCGTCTGACTAGGCTATCATTCTGAGTCTTCTGGATTCCTTTAATCATTGTCTAGGGCAAATCCTTTTAGAAGAACAAAAAATTTCTATTATTTCTGTTTTCCTGTCAGTGTGGTCTTTCATGAGGATCAGAGTTCAAGGGCTGGTGTGAACCTTGCTTTGTTTTCATTCTACATAGAGCCTACAGTGGAGTGCATGGAATGTAATGGTGAAGATTATCATGGAAATGTTTCCAGAACAGAGTCTGGACTTGAGTGTCAGCGCTGGGATGCCCAAGAACCTCATATGCATGGATATATCCTGAAACAGTGAGTCATTCTCAGTGCTGTGTTGCCCCACTCATTTCTGCAGTGCCTGGGAGACCCTGCCTGCAATCATACTGCCACAGCTATCCACAAAGAACTTATAAGCTTATCTTTCACTTTCAATGTGCAGCTTTCCAGGGAAGGACCTGAAGATGAATTACTGCCGTAATCCAGATGGTGAACTTCGGCCCTGGTGTTTCACCATGAGCCCCACTAAGCGCTGGGAATATTGCAACATTCCTCGTTGCAGTGAGTCTGACTCCTTGAGATTGCTCCATAGGGTAGCTCTTGTAATTAAAATAATGCAAGGAGGGGTAACACAAGAGGTGACAGTTGTGAGTATCCTGAGGATATCCTTGTGAATATGAGAAAGCATACAGTAATAAGCAGAATCATTCACTATGCTACTATTGAATAAAGTCATGTAAGGTGATTGAGAGTGCAGGTGCACAATGCCAGAGGTATTATGGAAACTGACTTGTCTTAAACTACCATACTTTTCATTTCACCTGAGAGGCAGGGCATCCTCTCTTCAATCACCTTACTTTTCCAATTACCTAAGAAGGCAGAGTCATGAGAAATGCATTAGCCTCCATGGCTATATTGCAATATTTTACCTGAGTCTGGCCCATACAGCTAGAACTGCCTCTTTCTTAGTGAGGGATAAGTCCTGAGAAACAAGTTCAGGCCTCAGGAGAAAACCTAATTCAATTGTCAACTAACTTGACTATGAAGAAGAACACACTAGTTCTGGACATTTCCAAGGCACTGAATAATGACATTAGCACTGCCATTATTAGAACTAGACTGCACTTTGAGAAAATACTTTGTGTTTGTATAAGGAGAGCTTCCTTTCTTAGCATCTGCTCTTGCCAGTGCTGTAAGCAGCAGCATTTGTTTGCTAGATGTAGTTCACTTCAGCAATCACAATTACAGGTATGATGAAGTTGTGAAAGATACCACAGCCTCTCCATTTTGTGCTTAAAACTTTGAGTTTAAAGAACAGACCAACCTTTTTGAGTCCCATTTTTCTGCTCTGGGAATTACCTATACAATGGATGTGTAATATAAATGCATTTTATGTTCCCTTTTCTTTCACCTTCTGCAGGTTATGTGGTTCTATTCATTGCTTTTATTTTGATGTTCCTCATATGCCAAGCCCATTCATTTTCTTTTACTTTTTCTTCTGTCTCACAATCCCAATCCACTGACTCCAGAGCTGTACCTCTGAAGTGACTTCTTTAGTGACTGTTGTAAAGGGGCAGACACAGGGCACCCATTTGGCAGTCTGACTGCTTGTGAAAATGTGTGCTTTTGCTTTGCCATGGCTTTTCACCAGTGTAATCTCTGCTGAAAGAAAAATTTGCATGTTACCATAATAGAAAGCAATTATTATTATTTTTTTTTAATATAGTTGAAGGCATTTTCTAGCTGCAATTTTTCTATTCTTCACTTTTGTTTTTTTTTTAAATCCTGTTACAGCTATGAATCCACCAGCCTCTGGCCTGGGTTCCCAGTGTATTTCAGGGAACGGAGATGAGTACCGAGGCAAGATAGCCATCACTGCATCAGGAAACACCTGCCAGCATTGGAACACGCAGTTTCCTCACAAACATGGCTGGATTCCAGACAGATATCCCTGCAAGTATGCTGAGCCTCCTCATTTTAGCAAATATGCAAGAACGTGGTTTTCCCTTAGTGATCCAGATAAAAAGATGAGAGGAGCAGTTACACTGATAAGCTGTTTTCTCTCTTTTTATCACCTCTCACTACTGCTATTCAGGCCTTGCCCTTGATTTTTTTTTTCTGCACTTCTTTTTTTTAACCAACTTAATTCTCATTACGTCGCCTATACCTGCATTCCTCCTCATCCCACTGCAGTTGTAAGTATTTACTGCTTTTACAATAACAAAACCCCTGGTTGTGTTCTTTGACACACTTTTGATGTGCTACGCTTCTGAAGAGCAATGCTCCAAGGCTCAAGATGCTCTAATAATTCCCTGTGCTCTGAGGTCAGTGAAGCTGGGTCTGAAGAGCATTATCAATGGGCTCAGGTAGCTGGGACAAACTAGGCTTTTAGCTGTGTTCCTCTTTGAGACCAGTGGGTTGTGAAACGGATCCTGTGAGATTTTCTGGACATGCAAAACCCTGTCCATCATCACTGCAGACAGCTGTTGAGAGCAGAGAGCACTTTGCACCATGTGACATCCAGCTTTGCCTTGTTCTTGCAGAAGGGGGTCAGGCGCACTAATGGCTTGCGTTTCAAAGTCAGCTATTACTGCCCTATCCCAGTCTCAAGAAAAGAGGAGAAAGTGCAAGCATCACAGAAACTCTTCATATGACATCATCATTTAGACTATAAATTCAATGGCTGTTGACTAGCTCCTGAATAGTGGTGAATGAGGTAATAAACTTGTAAAAAGAATGAATATAATAACTGACTTAAGTTCTGCATGCAGCAATTGTGAACAGTCTTGTACATAACTGTTTTTTACTCCAGTGAGTTATTCAAAGTGAGTGTTTCTGTTTCAGGGGCTTAGAGGAAAACTACTGTAGAAACCCTAATGGAGAGAAGAGGCCTTGGTGCTACACTGTCAACAGCAGTGTCCGGTGGGAATACTGTGCAGTTCCCCAATGTGACGGGACAGAACAGAGTGCTGGTATGAGTAGTGGAGTGCACTTAAGGACATCAAAGCAGAAACACACTTCTTGCTTCTCATTGTGAAAAAAAAAAAAATAACAAAAGAGGGGACCTTGGAGTAGCTTCCAAGGTTCAATTGTAACAAAATCTCCTGTGAAGTACCCATTGACTTAAGCAGAGAGAGCAACAAGGAAGTGTTCGTTCAATTAAAAGGATAAGAGGACGTCAGAAATTTAACATAATCTGTATTCTAGAAATAGAGACAAAATCACTAACATCTATCACCTTTGAGAAGTTTTCATTTTCAATTCAAACATTTCCACAAATGCCAAAATGAAACAGAGGAATGCACCCTCCACTGGCCAGCATCTGATATATGAGAATAATCTGTGAAAGTTCTAAATAACTTTGTAAATGCCCTTCTGTTTTTCACGCTGGCTAACATGCTCTCATAGAAAGTCTGCTGCAAAAATGAGTCTATCCTTTTTATTCTCTTACTAATTCAATGTTTTCTTGTGCCTACTCAGTACAATCATAAAATCATGATGCAGGAGATCCGTTTCTGTTTTTTTGCTGCAGATGTGGCTACACAAGTATTCTTGCCAGAGGAGTGCTATCAAGGCAAAGGCTTGAATTATCGTGGCACAACTTCCATCACTGTATCAGGACGGAAATGCCAAGCCTGGAGCTCCAAGTCTCCACATGACCATGGAAAGACCCCAGAAAAATTCCCAAATGCGTATGTTTATCTCACTTTTTTTCTCTATCTGACAATGACCAGTGCTGAAAGAGATTTTGTTATCTCAGCACATCTGTGCTTTAAAACACTGATAGGGAATGTATCTATAAAAGATAATTTCTTTCACTATAATTTTACCAAGATTCAGAAAATATTTCCTATTAGCCTCATTTTTCTAAACTGTGTTTTCCTGTTTTTGAATTCTTATTAAAATACAGTTGTGTTCTTTTATTCATAAACCTGAACTGATGTAACCAAATTTGGGAGGCTTGAATCCAAAGTTTAGGCATCTGCTGAAATATGCATTTTATTTAAGAACTTGAGAGCTTTGCAGTACTTGTTTTCTACTTGTTTTACCTGAGGAGAACAGAGCACGTATGTTGCAAAACACATGGACAAGTACATCATGGTTTAGAGACACTATTTGAAACATTCTTTGTGGTTGGCACTGGACATACAGAATTGAATTCACTGAATTTTCTAATTTGATTTGTTTACTTTCTTCTCCAGAATAAAAATACTGGATTAATAACAACTTAGAGAACGAACCATAATTACTAATGTGCCATGCAAAAACAAGAGAATGATATCCATATTTGCTATGATATCCATAATTGCTTGATGGATCACGAGTATCTGTAGGAATCAAATGGTGGGGCCAGGCTCCTTTCATTGGTGCCCAATTGACAGAACAAGGGACAATGGGCACAAGCCCAATCATAGGAAGTTCCGTACAAACATGAAGAAAAACAAGGACTGAAATACTATGACCAGAGAGGTTGTGGAGTCTTCTTCCCTGGAGATATTCAAAACCCTCATAGATGCTTTCTTATATAAGCTGCTTCAGCAGGGGGTTGGACCTGATGATCTCCAGAGGTCCTTTCTAACTCCTATGATTCTGTGATGGGCAGGAAGGTTACTACTTTTAAAAAATTTCTTCTTCTTTTTTTTTATTTAATGATGCCAGCCTGGTTTTCAATTTCTGTGACTGATTTTTTCAGTCATATTTTTGTCATTGAAAGTACTTACATATTGAAACTGAAACATCCTCAGAGGAGACACTGTTTTTCACAGACATTTTAAATAATTGAAAAGCAGCTGTGAAAATGTGGAATTAGTGTGTTCTGGAATTTTTTTTTTTAAAGTATTTTAGTGTTTTAGGGATGGGAAAATTCTGCAACTCTGCAACTTGCTGGAGAGAAGAATTCCAGTTTCATTCACCCCAGCATATTCTGTGCACTCCCTGAATTACCATGTGTTTGTTCATTTTTAAATAAAGTTAATAATAATAGTAATAATTTGCATGAGTATTTAATTTCTATTCTTCTTCATATGAGAAAGAACCCTTTGACATTAAAAAAATAAAAATCTTCCAGCATATTTATAGCTAATTTGCACATTTACATGGTTATGTATGCTCACTTTGAAATAAATTCATTGTCATAGCTGCCATTTATTTACCATATGCATATATTGTGGCCCGAATTTAACTCCAATTTTATCTCAGCCATAGATGTTTTTGGTGGTAGTAATATATCTGGCAATAAGTAAAAGAATTAAAAAATGTATTTATCTCTGTGTAGAAGATAGCTTTTTGGAAAGGTGTTCCTGTGATTACGTTCAGTCTTATGCAGCATGAATATTTGTACTTATTTTGCAGGGATTTGAGGGAGAACTATTGTAGAAATCCAGATGGTGATAGCCGCCCATGGTGTTTCACCACAGACCCCAGCGTTCCATGGGAGTACTGCAGTCTCAAGAGATGTGATGATCATACTGAGGAAGCCACACCAAATGACCCCCCTGCAACAATGGCACAAACTGTTGGCCTGACTATCCCCCCCGTGACATCTGGTAACAGCTGGCATTAGCTGTCACCTCCTCTACAGTCTATGGATCAAACAAATGGCAATCTAACACAATTATTCTTGAGTAGTGCTACAACAAAACAGGCACATCTGTCCTCTGACAGTCACAACTGTGTTGCTGAATTTTGCAGCAAATTCTCCTTAACCAGAATATATCCTGCAGCCTGTATCATTTTACAGTGCATTCTATGAGATATCATCTTCATTTAGGAGAATGAAAATAGACAACACTGCTAGTGTTTCTGTAGCTGTGTGCTATTGAAATACAACAATAATAAATTTTCAGGGAATTTTGTTTGTGCCTTGCTTTATTGTTTTTAGGAGGTTGTCTTAATCCTCTTGTATTGTTCATAGGCAACTGTGTTTTTCAAAATGTGAACACCAAGAGAAGTAGGCTTTTGCTCTATCCTTTATTGCTTCCTTAATTAATAGTCTATGTTGGTCAAAGCAGTGTGACTTTTCTGAATGCTCCATAGAGCTCCACTGAATAATTGTACTGCAAAGGAGGGTGACAGGGCTGAATAAAAGATTCATGCCTAAAAGGCACTGTGTACTCTTACATGCAGAAGGAGGAAGTACCTGAAGCAACGTTCTTGGAGACAACAATTGCTTTCTCAATGTAATGGGCTGCTAACTCTTGAACATGATTTTCTCATCAAAGGTGCTTCCTAATATTAGTTTAGTCGGGATCTTACAGTCTTCAGATATTGCAATATGCTTCAGAAAAATCTCAGCCTGCAGTTCCTCGAATATATTGTTTCGCAGTTCGTTTACCTGTATGTCCAAGAGAACATCTTGACAGGCAAGAGATCGCCACACACGGTACACCTTTGCCTTTCTGCTAAAGGCAGTAGAGAATGAGAAGGTCCTAAAAGTACTTAATCTGGCTTAGTTCTGCTTTCCGCAGCACCAGCACGTATAGATTCAGTGGATAACAATTGTTTCCTTTTCCCTTTTTTTCACAGACTGCATTAACGGCAATGGTAAAGACTATCGCGGCACAGTAGCAAAAACTGGAAATGGCAGAACTTGTCAAGAGTGGAGTTCTCAGAGCCCTCATAGCCACAAATACTTCACTCCTCTGACTCATCCAAGAGCAGGCCTGGATAAAAATGTAAACATCTTCTACTGCCACTGGTGTCATTGAACACTGACTCCTTTCTCCATGACTCCTCAGCAAACATTTCACATTGAATCTAAGTGTACCTGCAAATCATTATGCTGATAACCCATACCTATAGCAGTGGTGAAGAGGGAAGGATGCATTTTATAGTACTTAAGATGTTGGTATTTCAAGTATAGATGTACAACATAGAACCGATAAGGCTTCCCTTATTTTTTGCAAGCACCAGAGCAATGCCTTTTGTTATCTGCCACCAACTGAGCAGGCTTCTGGCAAACTCTCAGGACTAACCTAATTTGCTCTCACTGATTTCAGTGGAAGAAGTATCAGGGCAACAGTAAACACCTTGTTTCAAAACACCTAGTCATCCTATGTCAAACTTTACTTAAAAAGCACTAGAATTAGGCTGACTCCTGGTGGATTTAGAAAATGATAGCTGCTTTATCATATTTGTCTAATTTTACAGTTGATTTTGATATGCAGAAAATAATGAATTTTGTTTAGAGGAATTTTGGTTAGAAAGTGTTTAACATGCAGTGAGGAAGTGGTTGGGGAACATAGTTCATAGTTCAGGTTAATATCTTTAGAAAACATGCACTTATAGAATTCTTCATAAAGTGGCTAACATTTGCAGTCTTCATTCTTTGTTTTTGTAATTATTACAGTATTGCAGGAATCCTGATGGAGATGTAAATGGTCTTTGGTGCTTCACAACAGATCCAGAAAAAATATGGGAGTACTGTGAAATCCCGCGCTGCTGTAATTATCCTTAAAGAATTCTCTGTTTTCCCTTTCTGCAACACATGGCAGTTACAAAAAGTTTTAAATTCAGCTACAAACAGATGGAGTAGGTAGTAACTTTAGATTTCAATGTAGGGCAGTTAGACCAAGCCAGATGCTTCTAATATTCAGCCGTTTAGATAACCTGGTGTTGAGAATCCTCAATAAGATGTTTTAGTTAACCATTCATGCGTTCTTTATTATCAGAGAAGCTGAGCGCTTAGGGTTGCTACATGAATTTTAAATATCTAATGAAGCTGTGAAAAGATGTGTTCTTTCCCTGGTGTCCTCAAACAAAGGAGAGGATTTCCTTGATGTGCATGCTAGTCTTATCATGCACTTTGTGGCAGGACTAATGCCTTGAGAAATAACAAATAACGTTTTGTGTTAGTTTGGAGAAGCAGAGATTAAAAAAAAATCGTTCTCATGATCTGCTGACATAAATTTTCTTCTGACCTGGATGTAAAAATAATTTGTCCCTTGACATTTTGCTTTTCTTCTGGGGTAGGGAGTGAATTTGGTCCTGAATATTTTATGCAGATTTCCATAATTCAGTCTTTCTATTTATTACACTGAGCAGCTGTAGTGTCTGCAGAAAATTCAGCAGCAAAAGATGTCTTACCTTCTGTGGTGCCCTAGGAATTGATGCCAATAATAGCTCTGGTGTACTGGCAGTGCTGCTTAGCTCACAGAGGCAACTCACTTGCTTTGCTCTTCCCACCTTTGCCTGAATTTTGACAGATGTTTGTGTATCTATACACATATATACACATATATATGTACACACACATACATGTGTATATCTAATATAGACATTACATATGTATAAATATAAATATAAATATAAATATAAATATAAATATAAATATAAATATGTATGCATATATGTTTGTGTATATATATATATATATATGTTGGGAGTATGGAAAGTCTATTTTTTCTTCATCTCACGTATTATTTGTACTACTGTAACATCTAGAGGCCAGGACTATATTCTGACTGTGCAGCAATACATAATAGTGAAGAGTGATCACTCCATTACAAGTATGTGATATTTGTCAAGCTGGCCATCTAATGTGTTCATCTAAGCAGTGATAAGTTACAATTAGTAAAAAAGTGCACATCAATTTTGCCAACCAGACCTAAGAGCTGCACAGATAAAAGATTACAAAATGTTACACAAACAATAGGTACCACAGCTTATAAACAAACCTGCTCCCTGGAATTGCTGTGATGGAACTTCACTTCTGAGATCTGATTTCTTCTCAAAAGAACTGTGGGATACTCGATTTTTAAATTAAAGTGTCAGTCTTACAGTCTGTTGCCTTTGATTGCTTTACTAATTGTCTCATAGTAAAACTAGCGTTTCACATCCATAGAAGCACATAGCTCAGGAAGGTGTTACTTGGCTCCTTAAGGAGAATCCAAACTCAATCTATTGGATTAACAGGAAACAGAAGTGTGAGGGCAAAATTGGAAGAATCTGTGAAAAGGAGACAGAGAGTTAATTTCTTTTATAATTCAGTGATTGGTTTGAACCCAATCAGAGCGTAGCCTGTAAAGTTTAGAAGAATTTAGGAATTCTTATTGTATTGAATCAACCTGGCCAATAAACTTACTTGCTTTAGCTCTCTCTTTCCTTCAACTTCCTCTAAAATTTTCCTATTTAGGTAGGACTCATTGTAGTTTTACCTATGTTATCTGACCATATCTAAATCTTTGACACAGCTGGTAATTTTTGTCAGGGAACTTGGTTTCTCATCATGTCAAATATCATGTATTAGTACCATGATGAAATGTTCCAGATAATGCAACCCAAACCAACATAAACAGTGAAAATCTAAAGAAGATATAAAAAGCCTCATCTCTTTCTCTTTCCATCAGACTACACTGTGAGTGGCATTATAGAAGTGAACCAAAATTCTTCATTGTAGCTTTTTTTTTTTTTTTTTTTTTTTTTTTTTAATGTTGTAGCTTCTCATGAGCGTGACTGTGGAAAATTCTCAATGAGAAGTGAGCGGACCTGTGAGCAACACAGCATGTGTGATGCATCTCCAGGGTTTTGGCCTTGGCATGTCAGTCTCAGGACAAGGTAATGATATTCCAGACTGTATCACCATCCCTGAACATCAGGATTTCACAAGGAACAGGCATTAGAAAGGGATTGGTACAAAACAATGTATATGCTTCTGGAGATTAGGTTTGGTTTCTATATAAAATACCTTAACATATAAAATTAACTTTTTTCTTTCTTTTTTTTTTTTTTGGGGGGGGGGGGGGGCTGTGCATAACGTTCACAGAAAGTTTCTATTGGGTCTTTAGCACAAAAATTCCCTTCTGAATATCTAGAGGGCATACTTGCAGATACATTTAGATTTACTGAAATGGAAAAGGAATAAGTCTCATTGAGGGTAATGACAATTAATTGCATTCTGCACTGGGTGAGTTAAGCCCAGAAATACTCAAATCTAAATTTCTATTGTGTTAGAAGTTATGTGAAGACTACCACCTCTCTGTACAAAAATAAATGTAGGTATGGCATTTCCACCACCACAGAGTGGCAGAACAGGAGATGAAGAAGTGCTTACAGAAAGGCTAGTGAAAGTTTCTACACAATTGTTGACAATCATTATTATAAATAATATACCAAGAAAAGTTAAAAGTCTATAGCAAGATAGGTTATTGTATTCTCTGTTCTAGTACCAACATGCATCGTTGTGCTGGCACTCTGATACATCCACAGTGGGTCCTTACTGCAGCTCAATGCTTGCAAGAGTGAGTATCAACTAGATTAAGGGACAGGTATTTCTTAGAGCTGGATGAGAAAATCAACAGAGGCACAAAATGTACCTGATTGGGCACTTGCTGATCTTGAGAGATGGTTGCTTGGCCTGTGCTGCATCTGCACTATCTCTCCAAGTTAAAGCAAGCAAGCAGCATCTCTAATGTCTGAAGTAAGCAACTGTGTGTCTTCGGGAATCATTTTGTAAGTTAAAGCCCTAATAACTTTGATGACTGATGACTGAGAAAGATGAAGTGGCTCTTCCTAAATTCTTCTGAGATGTAAGGATTTTCTGACTATGCAGCTAATGTCATTGCATTGACATAATTGCATGTCATTCTTGTTTTCACACACCAGTATGCAGGGTTCCAGTTTTTCTTTTTTTCCTTTTGTGTTTATTACTTTTAAGAGCTGTGATTTTACTTTTAAAAGCTGCTTCATCACCTTCCTCTCACCCATCATTCTTTTGGTGGTCTACGGAGAAATGTGTCTTTGCCTTTGAGGCTGCATAGAGTAGAAAGAGGACTTCTGTCAAGAAATTTCCTGCTGCTTGCCATATCATCCCAAGCAACACCTTACTTCTTATCTTTTTTTATCAGCACGTAGACTCTTCTGCCACTTCCATTTCCAGAAAAAAAAAAAAAATGGAGAGCAAAACAGAGGCTACTTCCTCCATCTGCCCTTTCCAAAGCACACTGAAAAACATCTGTGATGGTATCATCCAGAGAGACATACACAAGCTTGATCAGTGTGCCTGGAAGAACTTCATGAGGTTCAACAAAGCAAAGTGCAAGTTTTTGCACCTGGGCCACAGCAACCTCCACAACTAATACAAACCCAGCCATCTTGTAAATTGAAATTCTCTGAAGATATCAGGAAATTTTATGAATGACATTCCTGAATACACGTATAGATGTGTAACGTTGCCACTGTCATTTCTTCCAGGTCAGTAGAGCCCTCTTCCTATAGGATCTTTCTTGGGATACAGAACCTAAATGCAGAAGAGCCATCCCTACAAATCCGAAGTGTTCACAAATTACTGAAGGAACCCAGCGGAGCAGATATTGCTCTGCTAAAACTGAACAGGTACTGTTTCAATCAAAGCTTTCCATTCTCTCCTTTATTCTGAAATCATGAATTATCTTAACCTGGATTTGTGTGAGAGTGTATTATCTTAGGGATCTGCTCAATGGCAAATGCTAGCATCTCTCCTGCTGAAAGACCTCACTGGCAGAACTTACCTACACAGTTTAGGAAAGACAATCTCAGGAAAGAAAGGACTGCCATGGGGAATTCCACTTAGCACCTGCTGACTGGAGCTCCACTGAAACAGGAAGTATAAAAATAAATCCAAGTAGAATTCCATCTGGAGGATCTTCTGCTTGGAGGATTTTCCTGATGAGCTGTGAGCACCAGCTGAAGTTTTGGCTAAGAGGCACCAGGATTTCTTCAGCGAGCAAGTGAAAATGTCCAATTTCCCTGCCAGTGCTGTAGGCCAGGCGGCATGCAGAACTCAGTAAAATCAATTCAGCTTGAGATATAGAAAGAATTCATGTACATAACTGTCAATTCCTGAAGTCCTCATTTGCATCTTTCTTAGACATCTGAGCAGTCTGCTCTGAAATCTATGCATTTATTTCAACTTTGTTTCCTTTCGGAATGATCCCATAGAGTTTCTTCTTACTCATCGGTTTTCCTCTTGATCTTCTGCTCACTACATAAGTTGAAGAGCATGAAAACTTTGTGTTTGACCTGAGAGCACTTTTCTTTTTAAAACATTCACCATAATATTTTCAGTTTTAATGAACGTAGAACAGTTACTTTCACTTAAATTTCATCTCAGGCTCTCTGTTTTTCAGTTAATGACAATCCCACTAATTTCAGTTGAGTACCTGAACACTTCCTGCGTGCCATAAATAACAACTATGGGTCTGGATAGCGATCCATCATTTTCTATCTTCAGACAACTTTGTCTGAGAGTTGCTAAGGGACTGAACAGCCTAAAGCAAAGATCTCCATAAACAACATTTTCATCCCCTGAATAACTTTCCTAGGTCCCTGTCCATTCCTTGTCAAGCTTCATTCCAATGTTGAAACTTTGAGGCATTATGCTGCGATAAGGAAGAGTTTTATTTTCATATTTACTTTATTGAAGGAAGTAGGATGTTTGACAGTGTGTGAGATCCAAAGTTGCATCAGCCATTAACCAGAGAAAAGATTTTTCTGTAACTTTAGCTATGTCTACTTATTCATTCCACTTATCCATTCATTCCACTTCTTTTGAAGTCCCTGGAAATGTTCACAGCCTCCGAGTTAGAGAGGATCTGAGAAATCAGGATCACTGCAAGAGCAGCTACAGTTGGGCTTAAGATTGTGCATGTTCTTTTAACTCTGACTGAGTAACTTGAGACCAGCTCTCTAGCACTATGCTGCAAATACACTCACATTTGTGGCTTTGCCTACAAATGTATCTCAGACTTTCAGCTGCTGATAGGTAACTTTTTTTCAGGAACTGATCAGGCACCATTTTATAATTGTCTGTATAGTTTCAAAGTATCATCATCTTCTTTACCTTTTCCCATCTCCCCACTTTCTTGCAGAGCTTATTGAGTTTGAAGACTGAACAAGTGGATGATCATTTGTCTAAGTATCTGTTTTTTGTTGGTTTGTTTTCCAGTCCTATAACAATTACTGACCGTGTAAAGCCAGTTTGTTTGCCTGAAACAAGTCTGATGATGGAAAGAAACTCTGTATGCTTTCTAACTGCCTTTGGAAAAACAGAAGGTAAAGCATATGCAGTGGGACTGAAAATTAAAGGGGATTCTTAAAACTTTTTCTAAAATATGTATACTTTTGTAATCTTAAAAAAAAAAAAAAAAAAAAAAGGATTTTGCAGAAGATTTAACTAAGTCAGAAATTAACAGGCAATGATATTCTATTTCTTTCTCACCACGTACACACATTTTGCCTCTCTCAGCATATAAGGAATGCCTTTCCCACCCGTTGTGCCAGACAGCACCTTAGCAATACTCTACCTGTAAAAAGAAAAAACAGAAGTTTCTTAGTGCATGCATTCATAAAATCAAAAGAAAAAAAAAATCTCAGCAGAACAAGTTTCTGCCTCTGTGTTTCACCATAATAATCTTTCACATGGGTTGCAACGCTTCTTTCTCTTTCTTGTGTCATTTAGCTACAAAGCTGATGCTATGAAAATAATGCTTAGCAATAATCACTCTATCAGTGGCGTGGTTCATCAGCATTATCAACACTTTTCTCCAGTGCAGACAGGGTTTTCTTGTTTACCATGCCACACGGTGGCAGCAGCTTCTTACATTCATTTCATTGATCACTGCCACAAGAAGAGGGTACAGTCTAGTTTTCAACAGGCCATTACAACATTTAAGCTATAGCAGAAAGAGGGTCTTGCCTCGTCATGAAACTAGTTATTGAAAAGAGGAACAGAGATGGAGCCCCATACCTAAATACAGCGTATTATAGGAACATTCAACTGTTTTTCCAATCTGGTAAACACTACATTAAAATGATTTGAATTCTTTCAAGCCTCAAAGTAAGTCCAAGCTTTTTCCCTTGATATAAGCCATAGCTACCATACCATAATTAAAGCCTAAAATAAACATGATTGTTCTGCATACTAAGCATCTGTCTTTATTTTGTAACACTTTACAAACTGCTGTTGAGAGGAATGATCTAATTACTAAAAATTTAAAACCTTTAGTGAGACTCCAGCATCTTGAAGTACCTATGACCAAGCTGGGGACTGATCCCAGCTCTTTCATTGCTCAGGTCTCACTGCATTGTCACAGTGCCTAGGTTACCATTTATAACCGTTCTATTTTCTTGGTCATTCTCAAAGGTACTGATACAGGCAAAAGATTAAAAGACATTGAATTCCCCATACTTGAAAACAGAATGTGCTATCGTCCTGGATTTTTCAATGGAAGTGTAGATAACCATGAATTTTGTGGTGGATTCACTTTTGTGAGGGTACATCACTGCAAGGTAAGAATAATTTAGTTTTGAATGTGAGCAGGTCAAATGTAAATTTTTGTTTTCAAGGCTTCATCAGTTCAGGGTCTCTGCATGAAATGTGAAATCTTTCTTCCCTCACTCTGTCAATCAGAATAGCCGCAAAATTGTGTAGGATAATTTCTCCTTCCTCCACAAATTGTATACTGACATATTCTGAACGTACTAGTAGCCCAGCATTGTGAATATTCCATCCCAGCAGAAAATAAGCCTGGGATATGCCATTTGGACTTTCCTTCGTTTCTAGAGACAGAGGGAAACCAGTGAATGTTTCTGGTTCCCACTTGACATTGTACCAGTTCTTTATTTAATCCTGATTGCTAATGCTCAAATTGTTCCCACTTTTCAAATTTTCATAAATTTAAGATAAGACTTTTAAAATGTGATTTTCTTTGTGGAGGATATCGTATTGGGTACTTTTCAGTACAAAGCTGATGACTGTCTGAGCAAGTAGTCAGTGCCACTACAAATGCTACATTCAAGAGTATAGATGGTGAATACACAAATCATTAAGTTTATGTATTCGTATCCTGCCTTGCCTGGGTTTTAAGAAACAGCATAATAACTATTATATTCATTTTGTCTGGAATCAAGTAGGCTAGAGAATGCAGAAAACTAAGATACTTCCTTTTGTTGTGTAGCCAATCTCATGCTGATCTGGGAATATTCCTACACCCATGATTGGTACTTTGATCTCTCTTCTCCAGACAAAAGGAATGAGCTGTGTGCTTGGAAAAAAAAACATTTTCCGCTTCAAATTTTTGTTAAAATAAGGAGAAGAAAACTCTCTCTACAGCCCTCACCTCAGCTATATTCTGAGGCCTTCAGAGTTACCACAGTGTTATTCCTGACAGTATTTTGTTGTTTGCATGTCTAGTGCCTCTGCTAGAGGAGTTACCTTATTCTCTTTTCTCATCCCTAGGCTGAAGTTGGAGGACCTCTAGTCTGCCAAAATAAAGATAGATTTGTCCAATATGGAGTCACTTCTTGGGGACTGGACTGTACCCAGCCATCAAAGCCCACTGGTTTTGTCCAAATTCCCAGCTTTCTCTCTTGGATCAAGAATGTAATGGTTACCCACTGAATCTGGACAGCATTCCAAGCACGGTTTTAAAAAAGAAATAATTCATAAGAATCTTAAATAAATATCATTTATTGCTGAGAATAAGTAGTTGCTGCAAAGCAATAGCTATGTTGACCAATTATGACTATTTCAGTACTGTGCATGGATCAGTCAGACGTGTTGAATGTGACAGTGGCTGTCAGGTTCCTTCTTCAAACATCTCTTATGAGACAAAGCTCTTTCTGTTCAGACATCCATCGTTCTCCTTTGCACATGCAAGTAATTAGCCTATGTCTAGGTTCAAGGTCATCCCCAAAACCTGTGCAAGAAACTCTCATCCAAACAGGCCTGGACCCATACCCATCACTGGCATCTGTCTCCCCCTCTGCTGCTCTGGGACCAGGAAGCTAACAACCAAACCCAGACCCTGCCTTGAGTGAGAAAAAGCCAGTCTATGCTATGCCCATGCTGCCAGGAGATGGATGAAGACTCTGTGGGCTTGTTTCTCCCTCAGGCTAATTCCCCCCACTCTCACCAGCCAGGATAAGCTTTGAATTATGCCATGCAACCATTTCAATTTCCTAGGATATATGTATACATGGAAAAAAATGACTATCACTAAACAACCTTGTGTTGAACCAAAACGAAGCATGCCACAGAAAGAATTCAGTTCGCTGTCATCCGATGCAACACACTCGCTAGCTTAATATGTAACTATAGTTCTTAGCACTTCCCTACATAGCTTTCCCCTTGTAATAATCTCTACAGTGTTTTTTGTGGTGAATGTTTAAAATGGGCTCAGAAAACTTGTCTACTTTCAGAACCTGCTGAGTGCAGTTCTTCCTTGAATGCATGAAAGGCTTGCTACTGTCTGGCATATTTTGTCGATTTCCTATGCATTGTTGTTTTTCTGCCAGTAGTGCTAGTCTTTCAAAGAACATTGGCACAAATCCTCAGTAATAACTCGGTATAAATTGTTCCTGTTTTTCTTGGTGCCTGTAAGACATTCCTCAGTAGTAGTAGGCATTGCCTAATGGACATCTGAGGTATTTTATACCTGTATTGGTATATGCTGGGCCTCCTGATGGTCTGCCTCCCTAAGCAATACAATTGCTTGCAGAGGTTTTGTACCAACTGCCTGTAATTTGCAGATCACTGCAACACACATGTATATACTCCATTTGAACCCAACAACACTACTGTTTTGAATAAACCAAAGGCTATCGTTCTTGATTTCAAGACCATTTTACATGGAAGCTCTCATCAGAGTACTACTTAATACTATTTGGATAAATACGGGTTGACAGTCAGGATAGTTCTCCCTAAACACCCTACAAATATGACAATTTTAATGAGACTATGCATTACATTTGGAAATAGGGTTTCTTTCCAGAAATCCAAGGAAGCGATTAGTATATACCTCTACAGGATGTTTTCATACTCTCTTTGCCAAAAAGAGAATATGATGTTGTAGCAATTAGAAAGATCAATGTGGTGGAACGGTGATACAGGAGGTATAATGACAAAGGGACTACAAGACAGAAAGTGTTACAAAAAGAAAAGTGCTCACCCATCTCCAAAGATCTAGGCTTGCAGGAAAGACTCCCCAGTAGCAGTCAGCCCTTAAATGAGGTCTAAGAGAGGTGCAGTAAAGCTCCACTCCTTCTGGCCACACAGCTGAATTGCTTTCACCTGTACTCTCAGGGCTGACCAGGTCCTTTCCCCCCGGTGCTCAGGTGCTCAATCAGTGGTTCAGGCTGCCTCAACAGTTCCCATACAGATATGTTACAGTCTTTTGGACACTTAGCATGTAGAAGTGGCATATCTTTCAGAAATTTGAGATAAAATATAATTGAAAATGATAAAGCTGGTCAGCACATTTTCCAGGATTTCTAGTGCAAAACTCCCTGATCTTAGTTGAGGAGTCTGAGAAAAAAAAATTAAAAAGTTTCAGTGTTGCTCCCAGCAAATGCATGCATACTACAAAATCTTTTTTCATTGTTTTGGTCTCTTTCATCTGATAGAAGTATACAAAACCTTTTATCATTTGCACAATATGTATTAAACTGGAACCATCACAAACTATTTATAAACACAGATATTATTGCTAGTTTTAGGCACTGGAATGTAGCTGTGCAATGATGGTTTAGTGCTAGATAATACATCTAAACTTCAGTAAATGACTTCAGATCTTTACAGGTACAGAGTATAAGATTCTTATGAATGATATTTTTCATTTTGTTAAATGATAGGGTCTAAATAGTAAGCTGATGAAACATAACCTAATTTCATTGTCGACCTTTCTTGAAACAAGTTGGTTGGGATATAGGTCCCAAGGTCCCCACCAACCTGAGTTATTCATAGAATCTGTGAAAAGAACAACCTTGGACAATGAATGTGGAAATGTCACTGTAAATACTCCAGACAAAAAAATATCAGTTTCTCTCAAACATATATGCAGATAAACACAAATGTTCAGATACGCACGTATGCAGACACACAAAATCTGTTCACTTTTCTATTCAAAACATTAAATTAATTCTAAAGTTGATATTCTTACTCTACTAAAACACCATTAAAAGTCTCTTTGACTCAAGTGACTTGAACTGATCCCATCCAGCACAGCCTTAAGTGGAATATGACAACATCATTTGCTGCTTTGCCCTTTTAGCATTTCATTTTATCTAGATTAAACTGGTGAGAACATCTTTCCTTTATGCAAGTTAATGAGTCAAGAACAAGCATGGAAATTATCCTACATGTAAGTGACAGCTAGAAACTACTGACAATTTCAATATACATATTGTTTGGACAGTGGAGATGGCTTGTCTCTCACTTCTGAGACTGACATAGGAGCAAGGAGTTATAAATGTTCATTCTCTTTCAGTGACATTTCTAAACAGCTAATTTTATCACTAGTTCTCAGACACTGAAATCACCAGTAAACAACACACTGCTTCAGGAATCATTGTATAATATAATGACACAATATAAATGTGTAAATCCATAGAAAAATAGCAAAAGTAAACCTTACAAATAGTAGATACTTGCAGGGGTATTTGGAGGAACTTAAGCAATTGTTGGGTTATATGCAAAATTTGTTTCTTGACTTTACCAAATTTTCCGAATTATACTCATGGTTTTTCCTCCATTTTCTGTTACACATTTCATTTTCAATCAGTCCTAACCCTCACCCAAGGACTCCCAGTAGCAGCAAACAAAGCTTAAGCAGAAGTGATGGAGATGAGCTCATCCACAAGGGATTCTGCACTCTGTGTGTGTGTGTGTGTCTAGAGCAAGGATGGAATTTGATTTTAAAGTGGCTGCCTCCTTCTTTCCTGAAGAACTTCTCTTCCTGCTCCTGGCAGCTTCTGCCTTTAGAAATCATCTACATTTTCCTCTGAGTTTGCTGCACAAAATGCTCTGTGGCTCTGTTACTCAGGGCAATGTATCTCTCAATTATGTTCTGCTTTTCTACGAAAAGAAAGTAAGAATATCTTCTTCTATTTCCCAGCTGGCCATGTATCTATGACGTACTATTACTCTCCAGAGCTCAAATAAGAGCTTTAGGTCACACTCACCCTAATCTAACAGATGTGTCCTTCCTTAGAGCTGCCTTTTGAGAATTTCCCTCCAAAAAATTGAATCTTCCCTTTGATCCTTTCTCAAGTAATTGACATCTAAATGACTGTTTTCTGTCTTTTCCTTATTCTGATAGTTAGGAACACTAGGTCTATATGAATTTAATACATTGTAGCCCATGTTCTGACAATGTTTGCAAATTCATTTGCAGGAGATTTTCTGAGCTTACAGTAAACCCAATTTCAAGGGTCAACTTCTATTTAAAAAGCCTTCTACCATTGTTTACATTTTAACCACTATGCTAACGAAAGTACCCTGACTCTGAAATGAGATCTGATAAACTTCCACACAAGGCCCACCTCTGTGGGCCTCACAGAGGTCAAATAAGCGAGAACAAACACTACAGAATCAAAACTGGGAAAAGATTTAGAGAACACATGGATCTCACAAGAAAAAGAGAGAAAAGGAGGAAGACAAAAGTAGACAGATAAATCAACAGATTACAAGAGTGCGTTTCAAACACAATGCCATGAGAGGTCACATCTTTGTTACAAAACAGCAGTGAGGAGCATCATTCTGGGAGATGAAACACTTCTCCCATTTTGACATTTTCATGTTTTCACGTTGAGAACTCACTCTCATACCAGAATTGATTGCTGACAGTAGCTCCATGATCAATTTTCCATGATCAAATCTGTTGGGAGAGATTATATTTCCACAAACCTGGATTATCATATCTGAAAGGAATGTAAATCCAAGTTTTATTTTCTCAGGAGCAGCTGAACTAGATGCATGTTAAGCAGATTTATGACAGTGAAACTGAGAGGAGAATTGTACCCTAGAGTACTTCTTTAAAAAAAAAAAAAAACAAACTACTTCACTCATAGCCTTATCCCAAGACCTCAGTACAATGCAGTTTTGACTTAGATTAGGTGAGACAAGGTCGTAGATGCCTAACTGTTTTTTAGACGGAGCTCATAATTCTATGAACTTTTTGCCTTCAGTTGCAGAAGCCTGAACTTCACGACCCAGGACAGTCCATTCAAGCCTGTTTTCCTCATCCAGCATTCAACTCCTCCCTGCCTCAGGCAAGTCACTAGCATATTTGATTTAAGCCGTTTTGAAGCTACACCAGTGACCTAACATGCACGAGAAACCATTAAATGGTGCTGCAGTGCAACTTTTCCAAGGCAAAGGCCACCCGGGGAATGCAGAGTGGGACTGATGTTGAAATCAGGATAATATATAGATGAACAAAGTCTGGCAACCTCACAGGATGAGTTTAAGCACACACTGTGAGGTTAAATGTCTGGGAAAGAAAAATAGCTATTCACAGATCTTAAACAAAAAGTAATAACATTCACCACTGAACCAAGATGAACTCTTACTCCTAAATTAACAACAAAGAAAAGAAAGAAAAAGAAAAGAAAATCCTAAAGTAAAATTAAGCTATCTGTCAGGGCTAACTGAATCTGATAAGATTATCTGGATCTGATAAGAGTGCTTTTCCTGAGATTAAATGGAAGGTGGTCTTCATACATCAGTACAAGTGTGAATGGCTAAAATTAGCATTGAGATTCTAGTACTGGTAGAAAGATGAATTCTGGACAAATAATTTCCTATGCTTTCCAGCAACATTGTTCTTGTTTATTCTCTAGCAAAGAGAAACCTAACAACATAAGAACAAAAACACGCCCCACAGAATAGGAGAGAGTGCCTTCACATTTCCCAGCATCCAGTACAAATGACTGAATCTGATTTGGTAATATATCCAATTCAAGGTTGTTTGAACATTGTACCACTCCGTGGCAAAGGGGGATCACAGTGTGGGAGAATCATTAACTTAACCTACCTGCCCTGTTTGTTTGATGCCTCTTCAACCCACTGCAAGTCAATAAAAACTTTTGTACGGACAGACAATTTCCAGTGTCTGCCAGCTGGGCCAAAATGGGAATTAGCAAAGCTACTTTGCTCCTTCTTTTCTTGCTCAGCTCAGGTAAGAGTCTCTTTTCTTCTTGTGTGGGAGAGATAGGGGTCAACACTTGAAAGTTTCATGTTGTGCAAGTGGGTCACCAAATCCACATGTCACCACTTACACGGACAATGGGCAAGAGTTGCTGGAGAACAAAGTTAGAGCTGTGATTGCTATGGTGTTTGCTACAGACACTAGAAAAACATTACGCTTGGTTTCTGCATGGCTACCAAATGGCCAGCACTTGCCAATATGCCAAAAGGCTAGAAATGGGGACACATTAAACAAGTAGGCTGCTAAAAAGACATGAGTATCTCTGGTTTCAGCTGGCTTTTATCCTAAGATCATTGGTTGGTTTTTTCCCCCCTCTGTAATTGATGAGTACTGTGATATACATTTTGATTTTTTTGTTAAGTACAGTAAAAGTAGAATCACACACACAAAAATAAAGTGAGGTGGAGGAAAGTTCCTTCACACACTGTAGTTTCAGTCTTTTTCACTGCCACAGCCTTAACAGGAAATTTTTTAGTCTATGGGATAGGGAGCTTCAATCAATGATGTGATTCATGGCTTATCTTATTTCAGGTATTATCTATAACTACACAGTATGCAATAAATGCTACTAAAATATACTCCCAAGTGTGCCAGTATATATGCAAAAAAAAAAAAAAAAAAAGCAATAAAATACAGTAACATTTTTCTTATGTAAATGGAAAATATACAATAGGTCACAGAAAAATATATTAGTTGATTTTAGCAACTAGAAATATTATAGACAAGCCCCGACCTAACATTACATAATATCAAGAACTTGCTAAAAATGAACATTCATTTAAATTCCGATTTCTAAGCTATGTTTTTGCAGAACAGCCTCACTCAGATCAAAGAGGCCTCTCAATTAATTAGGAACGTATACAAAGGAGGAAAAAAATAGCACTTGGACTTCTGTCTGCAATACTCTGCTTTTGCTTGCAAATCCAATTTGCTGTAAATATTTGCATTTCTGAAAAAAGCAGTAAAATTTCATTTTAACAATGAAAAACTCCATAGACAGTGGAAAAAGGGGAGCAAGAAAATGTATCACATTTCTATTCTAATTGCGTGTATGCTATTGCTTTCTTAAAGCACTATACCCTGCCATGTAATTATAACAGAAAGTTATGACCCAATCAATATTTTTTAAAATAACACCATAATTATAATATTATGTCAAGATGTCAAAATATGGCAAAATTAATGTTGCAGGGAAGCTACACTGTAGATGGAATTCTTGAATATCTTGTCCTTATGGGGAGCCTTGCAACATATGACTTTTTAAAACCCAGTTAGATTTTTTTTTTTTTTCTCGCCTGGCTACATCTTAATGTCATTGTTGGTTTGAAATATCTAGGGTAACAAGCGAGCCTGACACATGAATTTTATTGTATCGTTTTCCACTTTACCTTCATTTTACTTTTAATCATGCTTTTCTTTAATGCATAATGTTAGTCAACCCTTAAGTATCTTCAGTAGCACACATACAGAAAAAAAGACATTCAATAACCTTTCTGAGTTTGCAGTGGTATGAGAGGAAGCTGTTTGTCAGAGCTAGACGATCTTTAAGGTCTATTCCAACTTAAGTCATTCAATGATTCTATGAAGTATAGTCTGGCTCTTGGGTCCAATTGTCAGCTATCCATTGTAGATGTAAAATGATCATAAAGGACAATCACAGAGTCACAGGTGTTGAAAGTGATCTCTGGAGACCATCTAATCCAACCCTCTGTTACAGCAGGTTCCCTAGGTTGGCTAGTCAACTGCAGCCTGAACTAGCACTCAGGTGAAGGCATTTAGCTGTACCAAGAGATATGTGACTCTGTTTCACACTATAGAGGTTCTGCTCAGAAAAGGGAGAAATAGTTGCCTAAAAGACATTTCCTCAGTTTAAAAAAATAATTGGAAGTTCCCTACTCAAGGCTGTAGGCTAGAGCAAAATCAGGCTGCCTTCTTTCTGCTGCCATTGGGCAATGGCTCAGAAAAAAAATGAGTCCAAGAAGATGAAGACAGACCTTCTCCTTAGCGTGTTTGCCACACGAGCGGGAAGCTGAGGTATGCATGATTCACACCCTACATGCCTTTTATTCAGCAACTGCTGAAATCAGAACACAAAACAGTGCACAGAGCAGGACTAGGATGTGTTGCAAAGACCACGAGTCACTTGCCTGTTTGAGGTTGAAATAAAGGAGAACGGACAAATCCCAGAGCCAGATGTTTATCAGTAAAGTCATATGCTCCTCGGATAAAGAAACTGTAAAAAATCACAGGACTCTTGCAACACTGTGACACTGCTGCCAGAAATCATGAAAGTCATGGTTCTATGATCTGTACCTAAGCATTCAGAAATAACATTGCTGTAAGAGGAGAAAAAAACACCAAATGGCAAACTTCTTTTCAAGAGGATTGTACATGAGCACTTTTTTTTTTTTTAATGTTTATTGATTAACATAGGCATATTTTTTAACATCACATATATGTCACATGCAGCTATAGCTCAGGGGCTGTATGATTAAGTTATTTACCAGTTCATTCTCTGGTGTCAATTCACTGCAATAAAGAAAGACGTCTGCTACCTTGATTATTAAGCAAATATGAAGTCCAGATAAACTGACAATGACCACAGTGAAAACCACAGTGGCAGAAAATGGTTTGCTTCTCACAAGAGCATTTGAAAAAAAAAAAAAAGAAAGAAAAAAAAAGCCATCTACAATGTAACTATGTAATGATAAAACTGAAATGTTTTCCTTTTTTTTTTTTTTTTGTGGACAGGTATCAGCAATCAACAGTTGTTTCATATATTTCCTGGGTTTCATTCCTCCACTTTCTCCAAATTATGGGGGGGAAAAAAAAAAAAAAAAAAAAAAAATCAAATGTTCTTGCTGTCACAGAAAACATGTCACTTCCTTTTTTTCTTTATTCCCATCACCTTATACACCAGGTCTGTGACATTTGCAATGCCTTTCAGCACCACCAAAGCACTGTTCAAATCAAGCCCTGCTTGCCATGGGTTTTTAGTGACACTACTATTTAACAGACCAGACAAGAAAATCTTTCTGTAGCTACTAACTGATTTATTACTGTAATTAATGTTTCTGAACTAGGTGTCAAAGGATTTAATATGAAAGTTTTGAAATTAACTATGTCAGCATTCACATTCTTATCACTTTCTCTCTTTTTCCTTTTAGTGCAAGGAAGCATACTAGACAGCTATGTGAGGACAGAGGGAGCTTGGGTGCTTAACTCAATGAAGCAAACTTATAAGACAAGTAGTGAAGAAGAATGTGCAGAGCAATGTGAAACTGAAACTAAGTTTCCTTGCAGGTAATTTCTGCTGCTGTTTCCTGTATATGTATTTCAGATGGAGTCATAGATGTACAGATCATGGAGTAGTCAGTCTTATTTATTGACTGGACTTTAGAGGGATTTCTTAGGAGTATATGCTTCTGCAGTCTGTTGGAAAAACTACAGAGATACAAAAAGTCAGTGCCTGAGAGACATAGTGACATGGTTTTATCAGGGCACTTTTCACAATAAAGACTCGTGAGTAATTCTTGAAAATTTAGAACAGCAATAATTACATACTTATGCCTTACCTATTATCCTGAAGACACATTAATTATTCTGAATTTTACTAGAATTCAGACTTGTGTATGTTCTATTTACCTTGAGAAAAAGACAGCCATCTAAACCTGTGCCCTATTTCCACCCAAGCAGTCCCTCTGCACTTGCATTTAATGAGATACTGATGGACAGGAAACATGAACCATGAAGGATGTTAATCAGTCTATACCACTGGCTGATCAAGGATGCTGTCTAAGAAGAGCCTAATCCTCTGAGCTTCAGGCTTCCAAGCCTTCCACATCTAAGCCTCAGGAGCTCCTTGAAACCTCAGCTGTAAAGCAGATAACTGGACTAATGAGGAGGGAGAACAGTGACTGCAGTGCGAGGCTGTCCTCTTGTATGAGGCAGGGAGACCATGAGTCCTGGATCTACCACTTCTGCAGGATCCCTTTCTGAACTCAGAATGCTGAGGATCTGCAGGGCTCATTCCAGCACTTGTCGGGCCTTTATTTAAGGCAGGGTGGTGGTTGTTTCATGTGTTTTGCCCACTGGTGCAGACCTGACTGCTCAATGCCACATTGCTGCTGCTCTTTGTTGAGTCAGAAAAGTCAACAACAGAAATTACTTAGCCTACCAAGAGTTTTCCTTAGGTACCTCTGTAAAGGTTACACCAACTGCTCTCATTTTTCAGACTTCCAGCCTACACCCTTGCTAAAAAGACAAACAAGTGTGCTATTCAAAGTGCTTACATTGCCTCAAGTAACGGTGACTTAAAACAGTTATCAAAAAGTAATTTATGATGCTGGCTTGTTGAATTTTATCTGTGCCTTGGTAACTGCTGAATACTGTAAAATATCCTGCTTCTTGAATGATCAGTAACATTTTTGCATGTACCCTCTTCAACATATTCTCTGGTGTCTCTGACACATTATAAATGCTTCTTTTTCAACCCATGTCATAGTCTCCTCGTATGGCTCACTTTCAACCTAACTTTGAGATGAAGACTTAAGACATAACATCAGCACTGAAAATGGGAGAAGGAACATTCAGGGCTTTGCAAAGTGCTGCTGAATCTTAAACCTTGCCAAAGCACAGCATTTCTACAATGATAACTTAATGCTAGAAACAGTCTTCAGGAAAATAATGCACATATTCTTCTACTGTTTCTTACCTTGCTTTCTCTTAATTTTAACAGGGCCTTCTTATTCACCAGTAAAGACCAGCAGTGTATAACATTGGCTGAGAACACCAAAACAGCAGTGCTATTCAGAAGAACAAACGCAGTTCTTTATGAAAAAAGAAGTACGTTTACACATTGATATTATTTCACCAAGATATCCTTTTGAGAAAGACTACCATAACACTGTTGTAGCTGGGGCCATGTCATCACCGGGTCACACAAAGTGGTTAGAACAGCCCTTCTCTGATATTGCTGGAAATGCGGTACCAGTTTTTTTTTCCCCATATCAGTGCTCCAGCATCCTTCCTGCTCCCTAAATTCTGGGTATCCACAAGGCTCAAAAAACTATTGCTGCGAGAGCACAGATAGTGCTGGGAGTAAAGAAGGTGCTTAAGTGTCCCTGATCTACCTCTCTTTTTAAACCAGCCAGTAACCTACAGATCCATCTTCTTTGTTTTTGCTGAGAGTAGTAGGAAAAGCTACTTGTACAGACTATAGATCCTGATAGGCCCTTTTCCAGTGGAAAACTGATGAAAACTAGCAAAGATTTTACGTGCATCTCTAAACAAGATTTATTGCTTACCCTGGGGAGCAATCAAATCAATTTTTTTTTTTTTTTTAGTTTCATGCATTGTTAGAATTAGAGTGTTAACCACATTCCAGAAAAAAAAAAAAAGGTGCTTTTGCTCATATTTGTATGTTTTAAATGATGCTTGCACTCTTCATTTAATTAATTCGGTGAAGCTTTTTATCCTAATGTATGTTTTTATGATATAATTAATTGATGTGGTAGTATTTTGGATTCCCTTTTTGCATATGCTTTGTTTCCAGTCAGTTCTGCCATGAATGAGGACTTTTTGAGAAAAGTATATCTGATTTCCTAGTAATTTATTAGCTTTAGCTGAATCACAGCTAAGCATTCAAATGAGATTTTGTTCAGACATTATGGAGGATATAAGAAAAAGAATCTTTCAAAGAAGGATGGGTAGGCACTGAACCACACTAACAAGAGATGCTGTGGAGCACCCACCCCATCCAGCTCAGATGTGGGACTATCCAGAACCTGAATAGGGAACTGGACCGATACCTCTGAGTTACAATTTCAAGCTAATGTTTGTCACAATTCTCTGTAAATTTTCTTCCTTATATAACCCTTTTCACTTACACAATCTTTCTTATTCATATAATCCTTGAGAAGATGCAGGATTTTTTCCTCTGACTTTCACGTCAATCAGTACTTCAGTTTTTACTGTTTCACTCCCAGAGCTACTATCATTTTGGATATAATCTTGGATAACTTTGAGGTCTTAGCTAACACATAAAAGTAGCTGAGAGTAATTGTGTCAAATAGTTGCATAGCCCTTCATTACAGGGGATTTTAAATAGTTATGGTCCCCATAGCAATTGAGCAGATCAATACAATAGGAAAGGCACCACAAGAGGTGCAATGACAGAAGGACCAGCATGACAACAAGATGCTATAAATGAAGGGAAGAAGATTGCTCACCCATATCAGAAGATTCCAGATTCATAATGGAAAGCTCCACCAAGGAGGGATCTTCAGCAAGAGATTCTTCCCCAGTGCCAGTCAGCCCTTAGATGAGGACTAAGAGGGATGCTCTTCCAATCACACAGATGAATTGACTTCATCTGTGCTTCCAGGGCTGATCAGGTTCTTTCCCCAGGTGCTCAGTCAGTGGTTGAGGCTGTGACTCAATAGTTCCCATACACTCTCATTCTGATGACAATATAATTTTAATATACTGTGACAGAAACAAAGCAAAATGTAGTTTTCACCTAGATGGATCATATCACTGTTCCTAGGAGCTGCTGCATTTCAATGAAATTCCAATCACATGTCCAGCTGTTTTCACACCACTATTGATGAAACCTGAATTTTTTCACTTTTTTTTTTTTTTTTTTTGAGTGAAAACAGTTGCTATATGAGACCCAATTGGTCTTTACTATTGCTTTCAAAGAAAAGTATGGCATTTGGAACAAAATTTACAACTTTCAGAATTATTTTTCTTACCGCATATGGTATAATATAGAAAGTTAAAATTATCTGGGTTATTGAAAAAGCAGTAAGAATTAAAACTGGCTTTTACAATTTGGTCTCCACGTTCCAGTTTGTAAATAGTTAACCCAAAGGGACAATGCAATGATCAAATGTTTGCACAAACAGAAAAAAATCAGCACTTAACAGATTCAATTATTTAGGTTTTAATGTTAATTTATTGCAAAACTGTCTGGGGGATTTCTGTTGAAGCTTTTAGAAAAAACTTGTCCATGCATGCTTATCAAAATGAAGGTAAGACCCATAAATCCAGTTCTAAAATACCCACCAGCACACAGAATATATGGATCTATTTTCAGATTCATGCATTCATTCTTTTCATTTTTGTCAAGGTAGATTTGTGTAAATTGACATTATTCCTGCAGATTTATGTTAATCTTGTGCTCGCACATCGCCTTAGCTATAACAGATACTGAAAAAATCCAATGCATAACTGGGTCTCCAAAAATATCATGTTTGGACATTGCATAAAGACACTGAGACAAACCAGGTCACAACCTAAAAGAGAGATTGCTTTATTTCTGCTAGAAGAGAGGAACTGGTTGATGAACTACACCATGTGCATTAAAAATGTTGAATGGAGGAGAGAAGAATGCTGAAGTTATTGAAAAAAAATGAACTTAGTTATTCTGTCAATTCAATCTAGAGTTTTTAGGAAAAAAAAAGCCTTCCTTAACTGACCAGATAAGGGACTAACAAAAATAATTTTTTCATCTGCTAATAAACACAAAAGGTAATAACACTAAGAAAGATTCGGTAACACTTCGGCCATTGAGTTTGGACTTGAGGGGGGTTATGAATAGATTTTACCATTTAACTTTTACTGTCTGTTTGACAAGTGAACAAAGTTGATGTGATTCTCAGCTTAGAGATGGTGAATGCAGCTTGAGACTGCTTGAGTTGGCACTGTAGACCAGACTTGAAACAGATACTTACTGTGATGTATTTTTTGATACATTCCTTTTGCAGTGAGGGGTCCCACAAAGAGTGCTCTTTGGAAAAATAGTGTACTAATCTGTGTTAGGACAAATGAATGTGGGTTTGAAGTTTTGCTGATTTTCTTTGGCTATGGATGCCTGATATTCCTCACTCACTGTTTTGCATTTTTTTCCTATAGCCTCACTGAGGCTATATTTTTGATAAACAATATGAGACTTTTTTGAAAGTTTTCTTTCAAATTAGGTCTTTTTCACATCATATCCATGCCAACAGTTGCACTACTGCAGCTGTGAAGGCAATGTGATGAATCCTTGGGAAAAGAAGATGCTGTGGATTGTCAGGAATACTTCAAGCCAGTATTGCTGCTGAACCATATCCTCTCCTACCTTCCCCTCTCCCTTCGTTTCTCCCTCTTCCCCTTTTCCTTTTCCTTTTTCTTCTTTTCCTTTTCCCTTCCTTTTATTTTATTTTATTTTATTTTATTTTATTTTATTTTATTTTATTTTATTTTATTTTATTTTATTTTATTTTTATTCCATGAAGGGACTACTAAGTTTGAAAAGCTAAGAATAGAACGGCATGTATAATATAACTTTTCAACCATTATAACTTGTCTTTATCTTGCAGAGTCATTGTTTCAGCATACTATCATGAATTAATTAAATCTCATTCACAACACAATTAACTTTAAAGAAAAAATGTTTTTATATGCTAAATTCCAAAGGATATGTGATGATACCAATTAATCGAGCATGTATGATTTCAGTTTATCTTCTAGAATGCAAGGAAGGTAGAGGGAACGGTTACAGAGGAACAGAAGCCAAAACTCAGAAGGGTGTGGCATGCCAGAAGTGGGCTGATACTGCACCCCATAAACCTAAGTATGGTCTTTTCACTTGTGCTCATGTTTTTCTGAAGTTTTGCTAAACCATCTGTATGTGCTGAGTAGTCTTATGAGCAATTCATTAAATTCTTAATATAAAATAATTTCTTACACTTATCCTTCTTTAATCTGAATTATAATTGGAACTGCACAATCAAAGGGACTTATTCAATCTTGACAGTCGCATTAAACTTTTTTGATCCTTAGGTGAGCAGAATGCTGGACAGGAAAGCAGAGAAACAAGAATTTTTCATCAGTCTCAGGACAAGAGTATCTTCTCTCGACTGAAAAATATAATATGAAGCCAACGAGACAGATTACATCATTCCATCAGTGAATCCATAGATAATAAACAGAGCATTATTTATTGTATTTAATGAAAAACACTCAATGAAGTTTACTTAGTAACCTGCTATTGACATAGCATAGCATTCTACTCACAGAGAACTCTCACATTTTAGTGAATGAATGTACCTGGCTGAGTGAAAATTACTGGAAACTGAACATCTAGAGTAAATGTTAGTATTAAATACATGACTGGCCAGAAAGACAAGAAATTTCTTGAAGTCTGCTGCTCTGACACTTCTAACCCTTGACTTATGGCACCCAGTAGCAATTAGGAGACTTCTGATGAATGACATCTTCAAAATGGTCCTCAGAGAGATTTCACTTCTAAGGTCCTCAACTGAACAACTGTAACATTTCTCTTATTCTCTAATCCCATTTTACTTCTGTTCCAGTTACACACCTGAAAAATACCCTGGAGCAGGGCTGGAGGAAAATTATTGCAGAAATCCTGATAATGATGAAAAAGGACCCTGGTGTTACACAACAGATCCTAATACCAGATTTGATTACTGTAACATCCCAGAATGTGAAGGTGAGGATACATATATAATTTGTTCCCCTTGTTTAGATTTGTTCAAAATGAGTAGTTATTCAGATATTTTTATTTTCATTCCAAATTTGTTCCAAACTTGAGTTTAGTTCAGCCTGGAACTTTGCAAAGAGGTTTTTTTACACTGACTAGAAATACATCTCTCAAGTCAGCTACACAAGAGCAATTTCCCTAGACAAAAGAATGACAATGTATTCTCAGATCATAATCCTATAATTGAACCAAATGATGGTTGCTAGTGCAAAAGTCAATAAAACACAACAGGAGGAAGGAACAGATTTTCAATTATAGATCAGCAGTTTAAATTCATCTCTTTTAGAAACTATATAGCATATATTTTTAATAGAATACTATAACCAATTAGTTCAAGTCATCAAGGAAAAGAAACTTTGACAAAAACGATTGTCTTTCAGCCTTGCGTTCTGATTAGACTCTAGAACTTCAAGTGAGATGAGTGTGAATGTTTACATACAAGTTCCTCATGAAAACTCTATTTCTTGTCTTCATTCTAAACTTGTTCCTACAGTGGAGTGCATGCACTGCAGTGGAGAAAACTATCATGGAGTAGTTGCAACAACAGCATCTGGGCTTGAGTGCCAACGCTGGGACTCCCAGCAACCTCACTCTCATGGATACCTCCCTGAAAAGTGAGTTGTTTATCACCATGGTGACCCAAAGACCATTTCACCCCAGACAGGTTAATTGTCACAGCCAGCCATTAGTGACTTGTTTAAAATCTATTTCTCCTGCTCAGTTTTCCAGAGAAGGATCTGAAGATGAATTATTGCCGTAACCCTGATGGTGAACCTCGGCCCTGGTGTTTCACTACCAACCCAAATAAACGCTGGGAATTTTGTGACATTCCTCGTTGCAGTGAGTTTGACTTCTAGGCCTCTAGACATAAAGACATGTAGACATCTTTTATTCAGAGTAGTGCAGAGAACTAGAACAGGTAGATTAAGCCTCCAAAATAAAAGAAAGAATATAAGACTGCTGATTTTTATCTCATAGGAAGGAAGGAGGGAAGGAGGGAAGGAGGGAAGGAGGGAAGGAGGGAAGGAGGGAAGGAGGGAAGGAGGGAAGGAGGGAAGGAAGGAAGGAAGGAAGGAAGGAAGGAAGGAAGGAAGGAAGGAAGGAAGGAAGGAAGGAAGGAAGGAAGGAAGGAAGGAAGAAATGGAGTGAGGGAGGGAGGGAGGAAAAAATAACCTTGAAATGAGCCTCTAATGGCTCTTTTGAGACTAGAATTTTCTGTCATGGATTTTTATTATTATTATTTTTTTTTCCTGGAGCACGTCTCTCCTCCTCCATGTGTTTCTCCAGTACAATCTTTTTCAGTGATTCCCTTTTTAATGACATTTTCATTCATTCTGAAAAAAAAAATTTTTGGTTGTTCTTTGGGGGATTTTTGCTCTTCCAGTTCAATTTCCTTTTCCTCTGAGGGCCTGTCCTTGCCACAGTACTTTTCCCCTGAGCCTTCTCACCAGACCTCATCCTTGCTGTCCTTAACTCTCACTAAGTTATGTACACATCTTTTGCACCAACACCTGTATCTCTCACTGATGTGCCTGCCATGTTCACCCCAGTTTTCTTCACAAGTGTTGCTTGCTCACTTTTCAGCTATGCTCTGATGGGGCTGCTAGTATTGGTTGTGTTGTTTCTTTCTGCTGTAAAGGGGCAGATACAAACGCCCTTCTGGGAGTCTGAATGTTAAAATGGAAGAGAGAAAAGATAAGAAGTTTTGTCCACATTTTGGGCTTTCCAAACGTTTTCATCTATAAACCTTACCCGTAGAAAGCTGAAATTCCTACCTCACTCTAAAGCTCTTAAGTGCTTTGCTGCCTTTGTTGTTGTTGTTGTTTTTCTTATATTTTTAGAAGGCCACATATAATTTCAGTTCCTCTTTCTGCAATAGCAACACCCCCACCTGTACCTGCACCAGGGCGTCAGTGCCTGTCAGGAAGAGGAGAAGACTATCGAGGCAAGATATCTGTTACTGAATCAGGGAATACCTGCCAGCACTGGAGTGCTCAGTTTCCTCACAGACATGCTCGCACTCCTGAAAACTATCCCTGCAAGTAAGTGAAATCTCTCCTCTATTCAGTGTCCACGAGAAGTACCAAGGCACAGAATCACTTCATTTTTCTTCAGCTGTTGTGCAAAGTCCCTGTGTTACACCAGAGTTCATTACCTGTGGGACTGCATCTTTTCAGTTGATTTTTCACACATTTATCCTCTTTTCATTCAGTTTGTTTTTCTTAGGTATGAGCGTCTCCTCTTCTGACTTTCATGCTCTGCTTATTTATCTTTTTCCCTCTTCAGTTCATCCTTCTGTATCGTTGCTCAGGTGAAGCAAAGTAAAATGAGAAAATTATTACTATGATATTTGCCTGTGGCTGGATTCTTTCACCTTGTGTTTCTGCTTTCCTGCTCTCTGCCTCAAAGTACTGCACGAAGTCGTATGTCCATCTAGCAGACATCTAATTTAGCACATCCGAAACACTGGTGCATTGCAATTATTCATCTAGTAAATGAACCAGTAAATGACAGCAGCAGTTACTCAGCTGTAAATGCAACAGTGAACTAGAACGCAAGGCACATTCCTTCCTTGTTTGTAACCATTATCAGGTTTCCATGAGAGGCTTTTCTCAGACAACTTTTCTGTTTCAGGAATTTAGAGGAAAACTATTGTAGAAACCCTGATGGTGAAAAGATGCCATGGTGTTACACCACGAATGCAACTGCTCGATGGGAATATTGCACCATCCCTTCCTGTGATGGAAAAGAGCCAGACACCCCTGGTAAGAACAACAGGAGACATCTGCAGTAAGGAAGTGCTGTGTCATTGTGTTTGGTCGCAAGAAACATGAGGTGACTGCTCAGTTGTATTATTGCCGTCACTCTGTGTAATGCTAACAGTTTTCTATTATTCACTACAGCTGTTGATCAGCCTGAGCAAGCTCAAGCAACTGAGGAGTGCTACCAAGGCAATGGTGTGAGTTATCGTGGTACGGCATCTTTCACTATCACAGGGAAGAAATGTCAAGCCTGGAACTCAATGTCACCACACCGTCACAATAAAACTTCAGAACACTTCCCAAATGCGTACGTGCATTTCTCATTTCTCATTTCATTTAAGAACGATCACTCATGAGCTCATTTTTATTTGCAGCACCTTTACACAACAATGATTTGAAGTTGGGAAGGGGATACACTTGTTAAAAGTTTTTTTTTTTTTCTTTTTCTAAATCTGGAAATATTTCGATTAATCCCATATTGAAATAAACCCCGCTTGTCACTATTGTGCTTTAGAATGCTAATTGTGTTTCTACGTTACTTTTAAAGAAATTAAGAGTTTTCATAAACTTTCCCTTATACTGCAATGAACTGTTTCTGTACATTAGATTCTTCACAGTTTTAAGTCTTAGGCTCCCAGTCTGCCATTCAGTAGAGCTTTGTAGAGAAGATGAGTCATTTTCTTATTCCTAATTTTTGTTATTTATTTATTCAAAAAGCCTATTAATTTTTTTTTTTTTTAATTAAAAGGGTTTGATGTACATTAAAATGTGCATTTACTCATCAGGATTTGTAAACAGTATTATTACTATGTGTCTTAAACAGCAAATAATACCTTTCAAAATTAAATTTTCTACAAATGTTTCTTGATTTCTTTACACTGAAAATAGAATTTCTGTCAGACACTGTACATTATCTTTGTACCAGTCCTGCTTTCTAAAATGTTCTTTCAAGTTCTTCTCAAGCCTGTGGCATAGATAGGCATACAATATGTTTGCATTTGTAGGGACCTGAGGCAGAATTATTGCAGAAACCCAGATGCTGATAGCCGCCCATGGTGCTACACCACTGACCCAAGTGTGAGATGGGAGTACTGCAACCTGAAGAGATGTAATGACAATGTACAGATGACTCTACCAAAACCTCCTCAGACAACTCTGGAACCAAATCCTGGTGAGAAGATGTTGTGCTTTCTCCAGGAACACTTGTAACAAGAAAGATGTTCTATATGTAAAAATCATAGAGTTGAATGAGGATGAAAGACAGAATCCTAAACAATCTCAGAATTTAATATAATACCTTATCCACTCTCATAATTTTCTGAACTTTCCTATAGAACATTATACAATAGTTTCTGTATTTGATTTTAGACTAATATAGGATTTTTTTTAATCTATTACACCTGGCAATACTGGAAGCACAAGGAAAAAAATGACTAATAGTAACCACACTTTGGTGGGAGTGCTATTAACAATGACAGCAAATACAGAAGCGATGGCATTTTGCTGACAAATGTCCTGAAAATGTCTTTTCACATGACATGTATTCACATTTTCTGAACTCCATTTCCCACCAGAGGACAGCTGGCTTTTTAAACTCAGTTTGGATGCAACTTCATTGTCCAGTAGATGTTTAGAATGCTGCAGCTTTCTTTTTTTGTTCTGTCACTTTCTTTAGGCTGATAATTAGTAGTTTTGCCTGACTGTGCATTACAACCTATTTACACACTGTAAAACACAGTGGATAGACATCAATGTCCATAAAGAGAAGATTTTATGACTGCATGGTCTTTGTGTTCCTGACTCTTGGAGTCAAAAAGTGTCAAGTGAATCTGAGCTTCTTTGACCTAAGTCTATCATAGTAATGAAGAAAATTTTGCAAATGCAAGCAAATCAAAATGTGATTGCTAGCTATCATTGACACTACTTTGTCCTTCTTTCCATGTATATACATTAAGGAAAACATGTAAATTCAAATAGCATTTCCTCAGATTTATTTCTGCTTCACCACCGTCAAGAGTTGGTGTGACCCAATTGCTGACAGCTAACGATTTTTTTCTTTTCCTCTTTCTTCACAGATTGCATTCATTCAAATGGTATAGATTATCGTGGCACAGTAGCAAGAACTGCAAGGGGCCGGACTTGTCAAGAGTGGAGTTCTCAGACACCACATAAACATGACTACTTCACTCCAAGGACTCATCCAAAATCAGGCCTGGAAAAAAATGTAAGATGTTATTCATTTAATACTTCCTGTCATTGAGCTTTTCCTGTCTATTTTGTGGTCCCTCGGTAACCATTTGATCCCAAGTCTTTGTAAATTATTTTCCTCAGTTCAATCAAGAACCTGATCTTGTTAATTCTTGTTGACATGAGCAGTCTGTTCTTCCTTGGGACAAACAGAGATGCCCAGCAGCAACGTCAAATGCTTTTGCAGTATAGCCAAAAGGCTTCGTATGAGCATTTGCTTATTCCCACTGCTGAAGATTATCTGGAGTTGGTCTTTGGGCAGTACTTTGCCTTCTTTGACAGAAAAAAAACACCTAGAATAATAGGTTTCAGTAGCATCAGCAACAGGTGAGATGGTGAGGGATTCAAGTTCAGTGCAAGTTCCTTAGGCTATATATCTCATAGATTGCAGCCCTCAGCCTCTACTAATTTTGTTCTTCAGAAAGCCCTCCAGTTACTGCTGTAGCCTATGCATTGATATCCATGCTCCTGACACATTCTGTAACTCACTCCCCATCTATAACCTTCATCTCTAACCTAGTCCTAATATAAGTACCCATTAAAAGGTCTTCTGTTTCTAGCCAGTGGCTGCTAAGACTTGTAACATTCTGTATACAGAACTTGTCCAGTTTGACAAGCTACATATATGAAATCATTTGATGTTGTCAGATTAAATGATTTTTTTCTCCATGTACATGATTTTAGACATTGTTTTAGCCATTTCTCTGATAGCATCACATGGCCTATATTGAATAATGGCTCAGGTTGGGGAAATGCTCTATGAAAAGCTGCCTGTCATAACTTATTAGTTCTTGAATAGAGTAATTGGTTGGGATTCCGGTGAAACGGAAGCAACTATCCTATTCTTTTTCCTAAGATGTGTGGTTATAATTCAGAGTAGGGAAGTTAATTAGAAAAATGTCTGTCATAGTACTTCTTAAATTGCAAGGAGTCTGAAATGGGAATTCAGGATCCAGGAGTTCATAATGCTTTCTTCCTACCAACTCCTGTAGACAGTGTGGCAAGCTGTCTCTGTCCATGCCTCTTCTCCTCTCCCCTCTATGTTGCTGAACAATTAGTTCTGGGGAGGGCAGAGAGGATGAAGATGCACTGAAAGATCAGAATTATTTTAAGCCTGTAGAAGTGAGATCCTGCTGCGGGGCCAAGTGATCTTGCTTGCTATATTTTAGGGTGATCAGTGAACACAGAGGCAGATGGTGAGACTCACTTTCAGATAACAGTGACTAAATTCACATTCCTCCATATGAGTGCATGCAATTGTGTGACATGTCTGCTCTAAATGGAGATCAGACAGCATGGCCAGGGAACCCTAAACAGTGTTTCAGCTAACTAGGCACCCTGTGTAAAGATGAAGACTGCATCCCTGCCCTGGGACTCATAGACATCACCAAGTTGTACAAGAGCAGCTTATACAATTCCTGCTTGTCTCACAGTCATGCAAACAGGGTGGATGTGAAAAGACCTGAGAGCTGATGTTACAGCTCCCACCAACTGCAGTGGGAGTGGAAATAGGCACTATAGCGCTCTAGAAATCCCCATTCTAGGACAAGATAAATAAGTTTTTTGTCCTCTTAGTAGCTAATGTCTTCAATATTCTTTACAGTATTGCAGGAACCCTGATGGAGATGTGAATGGACCTTGGTGCTACACAACTGACCCAAGAAAAGCCTGGGAGTACTGTGACATTCCCAAGTGCCGTAATTATTCCTTTTAAGACTAGCATCTTCCTTTCTTATCACCTTTTATGACATTCAGTGATTAATCTGAAAGACTGCTCTAAGACAGTGCAGTAGCTTTAGAAAGGAAATTAAGGCTGTGGTGAAGTAATGCTCAACACCAGGATCTGAATTCTTAAGAACAATGGTTATTCCTTGGAATCCCCAAACACTTCAGTGGATTTATCTGGATCCCACCGAAGCTCATGGAGGTTTTGCCAGATATTTCAAAATAGGGCTGGTGCTGAAGAAATTATCCTGCTTGGTCATGTGGCACAGCTGATTGGAAAACATGCTTCTATATTTATATACCTCTGATCAAAATCCAAATATAGAACAAATAAGAATAAGAAAGCTATTTTATAGTACGTACAAACCTCAACTGTAAAAATACTACTGCGTGGAAAGTCTTGGGTTGGGACTCTTAAGGGAAAATAGCATTTATCCAAAATCATTGACTTCATCTTGAAATTTCAATTTCTTTTTAGAATAACTTTCTGGTCTGCTCAGTTAAAGAGCAGAGGAAACATGGCTTTTGCCTTTAGCTTCAGTAGTTAGTTACTTTTGCTGACAACAAATCTAAATGCATTCTTGTTAGGTCATCTTTCCATGGCTAACTAAAATCTACTCTTCTGGAATACTATAGAGTCATTTGAAGTGCTTAAAAGAGCATGGGATAAGAGCAGACAAAGTGTTGTTCCACAAAGACAGTGACTGAATTTCATGTGCTTTATCACTATATTTACTTTGAATACAGCTGGCAGCGCAACTTCTGCACTTTTGTCACCTGTAAGAATTAAAACATGTTGGGAGGATTTAATTCTGTTGCCTTCTTGTTCCATTCCTTTTCCTTTTTTCTACCTCACTGTAGTGCTATTCAATTGTAATTTGCTGTGAACCAAGAAGGTTATGCAAAAAAAAAAAAAAATTACCAGGCATTTTAAATGTCCCAGAAGAAAACAAATCTAACAAAACACAGATGATGTATGGTGTATAATTTAATAGAAACCATGAGTTGAATAGAAAAATGTAAAAGTTTAACCTTTTAGTTTTCTGAGTGCATAGAGAATGTATAGCAAATACTCTAAAGTTCCGCATTGTGATTCTTTTTTCTTATTCTGTAGCTCCTGCTCAGTATGAGTGTGGAAAGGCCAAGACCAGACCAAAGCTATGTGCTCAAAGGATTGTTGCTGGGTGTATTTCGCATCCACACTCCTGGCCCTGGCAAATCAGCCTCCGGACAAGGTACAGCCACTCCCCATTGCATGAGGCTTTACAATCAAGAAAGCTTTGCATCTCACAGGATGTTGTATGTATGTGGTTGTAACACTCTAAAGAGAACTGAGTTATGTATTTAAAAATAGTAGAGGGTTAAATGCAGTGATCTACAGCTGACTTCATCACCTTAAACCCATGCTTTTTTTCATGTCTTTCTGCTCTATTACAGTTACGGCTTGCATTTCTGTGGGGGAACCCTGATAGATCCACAGTGGGTTCTTACTGCTGCTCACTGCTTAGAAAAGTAAGTATCTGTTACAGACTGCAACAGCATTTTCTTACATGAGATAGAAAATAACAGGAGAAATAAAACTGGCCCAATAACCAACCTGAGTTGTCTCTTGACTCAGTTTGCACAATCAAGAATTGAGCCAAAACTATTCATCATTCATTAAGGCAGTTCTGACTGAAAGCCAGAGTGTTGAGTAGTAACTATCACCAGCTAATGCACATAGCAAGCCTTGATATCATGTGCCATAATAAGGAATGACAAAAATAAGCTTACTCCAAAGCTGGCTTTCTTTTCTGTTTTTGACAGAACTAGGTGCCCAACACTATCGTAAGTGGCCTATGTCCTGGACATGTGTTATTCTGCTCACTGTGTGCAATCATTTCCAATAGGTCATCACGGCCATCTTGGTATAAAGTATATCTTGGATTACATGAAGAAAGAGCATTAGAAACATCAGTGCAGAAAAGAGATGTTGAGAAACTGTTCAAGGAGCCTCACAGGGCGGACATTGCTCTACTAAAACTGAGGAGGTATCCTTTCACCTGAAGCATTCTGACAGGAAAATTTTGGTTTGCTTGCTTTTTAACTAAGCAGTGGTTGTTTGCTGATGCTATGGAAGTGTGTGTTCCTATGCATACTGTGACCCCCTCTTCCCTTTCTGCAGAAACTCCAGTGGAAGCTCAGGTGATTCAGTTGCAGGGTTTCAGAAAGGGAAAGGGCTGCTTTGGAGAGGGAGGAGGGATAGAGATGGTGACCTATGCTAGCAGTGCACTCAGAGCCAGCTGCTGGATGGTGGAGGCAGCAGAGCAGGAGGAGGTTGTGCTTAAAAAAGCTTTCACTCCATAACTTTCCCTATACACTTCAATCTTGGTAATGTAATGAGATTGAAAGCTACAATGGCAGCACAGCGTGACCACATACTTTTTCCATGATAGAGTGGGGAGAGTTCTTCCAGCAGGTTGTCCGTAGTGCAGGCAAGCAGAACACATTTTTGATGCAATATCCAGGTTAGCACTTCTTCCATCTGTTTCCGTTGGTCTGAAACTCCAGCATGGTCTGCAACTGATAGGAATACATCTATATAGCTACAAGCAGATATGAACACACGCTTGTGCTTTGCTTTCTCTGGCTGCAATGAAAATCCAAAACACAGCAAAATTAAAGCAGCTTCTTAATCTAAGAATCTGCATATAGACGTAAGTCAGACTGATTCAGGTTCTGCTTTATGCTAAGAGTATTGAGTTTGAAAGTAACCTATAAATAGACTGGGTGCAGGCAGAATAAGGTAGGTTTTGTTGTCTATGCTTTAACGATATGTGAACACTCTCTTTTGGATTTACTTTACAATTTTTAATATTGTTTCCTTTTGAACCATTCTCCATTTCATATCTTTTCCTTTTGTGTACCATGTTGTGTGGGATTAGAACCTAAAGTGTAAGTGGTTTTGAATTTCAGAAAAAAAAAAAAACAAACCTTTACCTGAAGCTCAGAATTTCAAGGAGAAAAAGGCTGACTGTATAAAATCCTCTTAGAAATATTAAGGTGGTATCACGGATAAGTGATATAATGACTGACCTTGTGTGAGTTTTTTGTTTGTTTCTTTCAGCCCAGCAATCATCACTGATCAGGTAATCCCTGTTTGCTTGCCGAAAGAAAATGCTGTGTTAGGAGGAAGAGAGGAGTGCTATGTAACAGGCTGGGGAGATACAAAAGGTGAGACAGAATTAACACTCCATTTTTGGAGCTTTGTATACATTTGTCTCCAAAGTATACTCAGTGTATGCCACAAACACCCCCCAAAAAAATCTTGCATGCATACATTTTTTCATCCCAGTTTGTAAGGTACTGCCTTTCTTTCTAATGCTTTCTCCTGATTTAGATTCTTTTAAACCTCTCAGAGTGACAGACACTGGAACACCCAAAACCAATACGAAAAAAAGAGGAATCAGACCTAAGCACATACTTGCTTTTATTTCTCAGTCCACTCTGCTTTTCCCCAGAGGAGGCTTTTACACAGTCAGAAGGAAAGTTTTTCTAGACTTAGGCAATTTTCCTAATATATGATGTGAGTTTACTCATTTTCTCAAATGATTTTTCTCACAATCAGCCTAGTTCAGAAGATCTCATTTGAATATGAAAGTGCTCCCATCTTCAAAGTGCTCCCATCTTCTCCCACTTTGTCTTGGCTGAGAAGAGCATCATAACTTTTCTGCCTCCTGGTTTCTGTCCATCATGACATTTTCAATTGCCTATTTCCTTCCTCCTTTCTTACACAGAAGTGTTCTCAGACCCAGAGAAATAAAATGGCTTGGGAATGACTCCCACGTACAATATGGGTACTGGACCCTCATGTATGCAGTGTGAGAACAGTAAGGGCAATCACTGTATTGTGTATTTCGATGGGTGCTAAAAGGTGATAAGCACTGTGATACTATTGATAATGCTTATTGATTTTTGAATCACTCCATGTATGCATGGAAAGTATGTTTGTAAACACTGTTTATTTTACTGTTTATTCCTATCCTGATATTTATTTTATGAAGACGCTCATTTATCTTTGTCATTTAACATGCTGGGTTTTTTTATTATAATTTACTTTGTTTACTTGCAAAGGAACTCCTGGTGAAGGCTACTTAAAGGAAACTGGCTTCCCTGTAATTGAGAATAAAATATGCAACCGCCCCGAATTTTTGAATGGGAGAGTCAAAAAACACGAGCTCTGTGCTGGAAATATTCATGGAGGCACAGATACCTGCCAGGTAAGAAAGGGCTGTGAGCATCAGCACTGGTTATAAGAACAGTGCTCAACAGCATGCATTAGAAAATTCCTCTCTGGCCAAAGCTCTAGTGCTTTCTTGCAACAAATGTCCACCTCTCATTCAAGAGGCAGTTCCATTTCTGTGCCTCCTGTGAGAACACCACTCTTCACATCTTGAGCTCTCATTTTGCTTTTTCTCACTCTATTTAGGGAGACAGTGGAGGACCTCTAGTTTGTCTGGACCAAGATAGATTTGTCCAACACGGAGTCACCTCTTGGGGCCTTGGCTGCGCCCAACCCATGAAACCTGGAGTTTATGTTCGAGTTTCTAGTTATATTCCTTGGATTAAGAGCGTAATGGAAAACAACTGATCCTGGGTATGGACTGCCCTCTCCTGGAAAGCAGTATGCACATTAGAAATACAAGATTACAAGTGCAATATTAAAGCTACAATCATTCCTAAAAAGCAAAATAAATATGATCATCCATTTAAAATTGCTTTAAGGTAATGTTTATTGCCATAAAACCCATCTGACTGCATTACCCTCCTTCTATATGTTCTGTGGTTTGCAATGTTTGACAACACACACCTTTGAAATACTTGTCAAAAATTCCAACATCAGCTATAACTGAATATCTGCATTTCAATCATATGAGCCTCTACAATGACTTTTTATTCTAAGCTTAAGATGTTGTGTCTCCAACAGATAAAGAAAGGAGAATATTTCTCATTTTCTATGAGCTGTTTGATCTTTTCAGCATTGCAATGATTAAAAAAAAAAGAAGAAACATTGTACACATCTTTTATGCCTGCAGTGTTTTATTAGATATATCTGACTGCATTAAGTACATGGGATGAAAAAAAATAAACAAATACATTTGGCTTGTATTTTCATATTTTTTTTTATTGATGTGGAAATTTGTGTCAGCAGAAGTACAAAGGTTGCATCAGAGATATAAAACAGTGAATAAAAAAATACCCTTATCCTAAAGTTAGTTCATAGTGAAGACAGAGAAATAACTAATGTCAGTCATTGCAGCAAGTAATGACAATGCATATAGTGTATTATAAACTTCTGTCATCCACAGTACCAGTCTTGTATATAATATAAGTTATATAACATAAGTTATATAACTATATAACTTGTCTTATCATTACATACAGCTTTTTCTTCTCTAAATGAAGAGGAAGTACATATGCCTGTACTTACAGGAAATGAAATCTGTGCCCATAAGACCAACATCTCTTAGAATACAGCTGTGTATTTGTGATGCTATATTGGCAAATTTCCTCATGAAGTTTGAAAGAAATTAAATAAAAAAAAAACAGAAGAGACCCCTAAAACTCAGTGCTGAATATACATGTGCATATTCACTAGGGAAAAAAAAGGACTCCTGGCACTTTTTGAACTTTCTGAATGGTCAAGCAGTTTTGGCTCCTGCCATTGAAGGATTTTACATTTTATTTCACATTTAAGACTTCTTCTTTGTTCTCAATTTTGTCATTTGTTTTTCACTGTACAAAAAGGGATTTTTTCTTCCAAAACATATTATAAAAATAACTTCAGTAAGTCACTGCTGTTAACGTGGCAATCACATTGCCCCCTAGAAATATATCCACACTTTTCCATGGATCCCCCCAAGAACTAGTGCCCATGGAGGAGATGGATTGCATCCTAAGCGTTGTCATTCTTTTCTCACATACACTATAATGGGAGATTGTAGTCAGGGTAGAAATACACAGACATGCCAGAGAGGCTACACACATCCCACCATACTCTAGATATTTGACCAATTTGACAGATAAATTATGAGATGTTCATTTAGTTTCATATTTCTCGATCACTGCTGACTTTTACTAAGCATCTTATTGGCTTTTAACTATCACTCAGAAAATTAAGAACAGGCATGAAAGAAAGCCCTTCATTACTAACTGTTCAGAGTAGGCAAACATGAGTTTGAGATTACTACTAACGGTCTTGGTTTCCTCCACAGGGGTTGGTGGTATGGGCAGCTGATCAGAAAAGACAGGGAGAGTCAGGAATTCCTGAAATGACTAGTAAGCTCACCACAGGAAAACCCCATATGTGGGAAACTACTGGTGCTCATAAGATAATTAGACTAGAGTAGTTGTAATTCAGCTGCACTAATCTTAATGTTAACATCAGTCATTTGTGGTATGAAGTTTTAAAACCCACTCCTAAATTTGCTCACGCTCATCTGTTGGTTTTTGGTCTTATAAGGTTCTACAACTCAGTGGTTTTCCTTTGTTTAATTCTTCATTGACCATGACGAGATATTGTTCAAACACCACATCTTCTTAAGTTCTTCATTATAAGGAGAGTATTGTCTGTCTCTGGCCAGGACCCAGCACTAGGTGGAGGTCATACAGATGAAAGGGAAGGTGAGACATCCCTCTTAGCCGCTTGCAGAGCCAGAGATCAAATGTTTCTGCTACAGGTCAACTTCAAACAACTGGATTAAGTTAATACTTCCCTCTGTAAACAAAACTCTTGTCTTATTCTTGCTCATCTTCCCAAGACAGCTTAACATCCATGTCAGTATCCCAAATAACTTACCCTCAACCAAAAAGATGACAAGTTACAATGAAGGGAAGAAGGGACTTGGAAGTCACGTAGGTCCAGGTCAGGGTGAGATGATTTGGCTTGCAGAAATGGACAGTATATTTTAGAATGGAAAAAATCAGCATGTCTTGGACACAAGACCAGAAGAATGGGGGGGAGGCACCAATGGGCAGTGGGATGATCTGACCTGCAGAGCTAACACCCTGAGTAAGAAGTGACAGCTACGTAACAGAAGAGGAGTGCTACCACATTTGAGAAAGACCTTCAATGGACAGAGCTTTTGCTGCAGTGTTGCTGGGTAAGAGGAGCAGCCCAGGGTGATGGATTCCCAGTCTCATCATTTCTGATCCAAAAAGGGCTGTCCTGATTAGCACTCTCCCTCATGAGAAATCACTTCTGTTTGTCCAGATGGTCCAAGGGCAAAGGCTCACATATTCATCTTTTCCTCTCCAAAGTCATCCAATAAACATCTCAAATGTATAAAGAAATAAATAAAAGCTCATTGAGCTGGATAGTGCAATTAAGCTGATCTGCTCTCTATCAAAATCAAAGAGTACTTCCTTCCTGGAAACAACACACTTAGAAAAAATGAATTTATTTCATATTTACAGAAGAATACACCACTTTTTCTGAATGTTCTTATACTCAGAAGAAGAACCTGGATTTAATCCATACTCTGGAGCAAACTTCAAAGTGGTGTCAAGTGAAGAAGAAATTCCCCATATGGGATCACAGTCCTTTGCTCAACATCATCCTTTAGAGATCAAATATAGGAATTGGTGTTCTGATGTTTCTTTTTCTTCCCACATTTACCATAGTGACTGAAGAAAAAAAGAAGGCATAAATGAGAAAGAAAAAAAGAGTTGTAGTTCAAACCATAGTAATGACATTCGATTGTTTTTTTTTGGTTGTGTATGGAAGTGGTAAAATGTTGACGCAAGATCCAAACCCACTGTATGAAACAGTAGTCTATGTCACTAGCTCATTAAGAAATTTTTTGCCAGGCAAGCCAAGGTGTAAATTTTCCCTGTGTGCCCATAGTGCATTGAAGAGTCTAGTTTGTCACGTGCTAGGAATGGGGAAGCTGTGCCTATATGTCTTCAGTTATAAATCCATTCAGTGGAAGCTATGGAAGCTTTCACAAGCTATGGATAAGCTCACATTATCAAGGGCTCTTCCTCACAGCACGCTTTAATTGAGGCAATGGCTGGTTTTCTTGACCAGAGAGAACTGCAGGATATTCTTTGCAGTCTATCTCTTGTACACTATAATTTTCTGCCTCCAGAAGTTCACAGGGAAATTTTATGAGAAAAATATAGATTACCTCCCAATGGTTTTTGGTGGTGGTGATTTGTTTAACAACCCACATTAGTGGTACTGGAAAGTTACACTTCTATTTAGGAAAAATTACCTGCTCATACTATCAACATGACTAGGGAATTTACATGGATGCTCAAAAAACATCTGTAATTTATGGTGATCAACACGGTTGGAGAAGAATATCCTCAGGAAACCTCAGTCAGGTAAAAGTTAGAAAATACATAGCATACCCTGAAAGTTGCTCTACATCCTCCACTGTCTCGGGTAAAGAGATTCCCTTTGTCTCTGGTAAAAGTAATACTAGGATCCCACAGACAACTGCAAGAATACCTAAAATGGGCATGGAAGAAAAACAAAAACAATTTTTAAAAGTGTTACTTTTTTATATTTGGGGTTCATCAGATAAGGAAAACTTACTCAGACTAAGGTTAAAGGGATATTTTTAAAGTACAACAGGTATTTCTAATTAGTCCTACTCTTATTGAGTATCTTCATGTGAATTTAACGAGCATCTGTTACAAAAACAAACGAAAAACAGAGAGGGAAAAAAAAAAAGAGGGATATAACTTCATTTGAGCCCGAATTGCCCAAAACAAGAGATCTTAGAGGTCAAATCTTATATATCCTTCAGCAGCATAAGTATTTCAGCATTAGATAATGTAACCACAGTACTTCTATAAGCTTCTATTCTTAAATTAATAAGATTTTTTAAAAATAGCTTTTGTCTTTCCATTTATGTTTCCAAGCTAAAATTTGTCATTAGCATCAATTTCTCTTCTTACTTTATCCTACACCTTTTCCTTTTTTTTCCCAGCCACACGTATCACTTGTAAGGCTGGTTTAGTTCCAGCCTCCTTGTTGGAAAAAATATATATATATTTTATTTTCTGCACATTTACTCTGCAGGGTTTATTTTTTCAAATTAAACTGAGAAAAAGAGTTTGTTTTTTTTTTTTTGTTTTTTTTTTTTTTACAGGCAAAAGAAGTTATGGCTAATACAACATCCACAGTCATAACTGTGTATATCAATATAAAAATTGTTAAAGGACGTCAATTGCTACTGTCCAGAGATTAAGTTTACTCCTTTACCATTACACAACTTAGCTGCAGGGTTTTTTAGTCTCGAAATACTTCCCATAGCTTCATCCTTCAACACAGATACCAAAGAGGGCCTGAGATCTTGCACAGCATGCTGTGAAACCATCCAGATCTCAACTATTTGCTGTTCAGCCTCTTGCGCTAGGCATGATGGTTGAGAGGGGCGGGTCTGAGGGGAAATGAGGCCACACACTACACTAGTGCTCTAAGCGAAAAGCTCTGCTAGGAGAATATATCAACCAAAAGTCTATTTAAAATCAATTCTTACTGAAAATAATCAGAGGTAGCTCCAACCAAATGGCTGCTAATCGGAAAAGCAGAAATGGGGCTATGATCCCACCTAGGTCACACAAACTTGAGCACAGAGAAACACCAAAGTTTCTGCAAAAGAAAAGCAATGCCAGATATTTAACAGGTGCTAGCAAGCAGATGAGCCAATATAATTAACTCCAAAATTATCTCATCAGTATATGCCATCTACCTTGAAGCATGGCTATTCAGTTAGGAAACTCTGGATGAGAATGAGCTGTACTAAAAATCAGTGAAATAGGGAATGGTGAAAAGCAGAGCAAAAAAGTTTTGCCTTACCTCAACGTTGTCGGGTACAACTCAGAGTTCACAAGGTACACGATTTCAAAAGCAATTGTGATGCCCAGCCTTCCCAGTGTGGCCACTGTGGTTTTGAACCATGGAATATCTGTCCATTCAGAAAGAAACCCTGGTAAGGGGGACTTTACTGCATCAGCAGAATGCTGTCAGCAGCTCTTGCAGGGATTTCATCTTGATATGCGCACTGACTGCAGCACAGCAAAGGATTTTCCCAATTAGGCTGAGGTGGGATCTACTGAGCAGTCTCTGGCTGCTACAGCTGCTTCTGGGTGCTCTGAGTTCACTAGTAGTCATTGGCAATGCTCCTATTCTTCCTCACAGTCAGAAAAACTCCTGCCATATGAAATCACTGACAACGGCAGCTTACCAAGCTTGAAAAAGGGACTGTAGAGCTAACAACACAGCTGGGGATTAACAAGAAAAAAGCATTTTGGAAAGCTGTTCCTACCCTGACCAAATCAGCCTCTAACATTTTGGTGATAAGTCATGACTGTGTGATAGGTAGGAGGAGAACGCATCCTCACTGCCTGTCTGCCCAAGTTATTCCTTGTCAGGAGTTAGGTGGGCCTCAGGTCTCACTCAGACATGCTATTTCTATTCTCATGCTCCTAAAAGCTCCAAGCCCTGTCAAGAAAAGCTGCTACACAGCAACGCTGAATCAGTACGTGCCAGACAGAAAGTCAAACTGCTGCAGATATCAGTCTATATTGGCATTCATTGCTTTCCAGCATTATGAGATGCTGCTGTGAGGAAACAAATAATTTCCAACTAATTAAATCAGGAGAGCATAACATTCTCCTTAGAGTAGGCTAACTACAATTCATAATTTTTTTATCCATTGCACATTGGATACACTCCTAATACTGATGCTCTCAGGCATCCTCCTGCTCTGGCACTTGGCACTGTATCTGGCACAGGTAGCCCCAAGCCACTCAAGCTGGCTATGTCTGCTCAGGCTCTGGCCACTGCCTCTTAACAGGGAGCCAGGTACAAAGGGCCACATCCACACCGCAGGGCAAAGCCATCCTGACTCATGTGAAACCCCTCAGCAGTCCTCCAGCTCCATCTGGAAAGCCAACAGCCTCTGATGGAGAGCCACCTAGAACATAATGTGGAGCACCTCAATGTCCTTGTAGGAGGATGGTCTCCTGTGTGGACACACCATGACTGAGCAGACTGGGAGGATAGTAAAACAGTAACCCTGAACCTGGCATGAAGGGGAGTTCTGCTTTTGGAGAGGGCTCTGAGAAAACACAATCTCTGCCAGAACTCCAATAGGAGAAACAAGAAAACACTTCAGTTCTGTCAGAACCAGAAAATGGATGCTTGCAGGTTTTTCCATTCCAAAATAATCAAACAAGACACCCAACAAATTTAATCTTATGTTGTGAAACTGCCTTTGCCCTGAAAAGCTCTGTTTTCAAACACTTGCCAGAAAAGCAAAGCTTGGAAAGAACAAAACAAACCCACATTCTCAGCCTGGTTCCCCTTCAGTCCATAGGACTCCTGGGGAGGAGTGTAGCTCCTCCCTGAGCCAGGGTTCCTGACCTGTGTGACTACTCCAACATGACCAGGCTCTCACAAACTGCTAGTGCAGCTTCTTCCATCTGTGCAAACATTTTACTTGAAGCAGTACTGGGACCTCAGATGTCCTATCTGTGAGTACCTCAGCCCCCAGGACTGGGCCCTCTGTGCCCTAATGGCAGCGCTCCACAGCAGAGAACTGGCCAGCAGCCAAGCACAGCATGTTGGCTATACACAGGGGATCCCAGCAGCAGAAACCTGAGTCATGGTAGACAAAATCCTTCAGGAGAGCAGACCCAGCATTCAAAGACTTCAGTGGTCCTCAAACACGCAGTAATAAGTACTTTTGGAGGAATCGCTTTGCAGGGAGCTTAACTGAGTGGGAGATGAACAAGCAGTCCTCTCTGAAGGATTTCATTTTGCACTCACTGCAAATCTGCCTGCTTACTTCAATACATCACACCCATGAAATGGTTCCTCATGGCTCTTCTGAAGCAAAACTATTGTCCCTTGATAAAGTCTGTGACTAAAATCTCTTGGTTAACAGAAACTGCCGCTTGTTCTGACAGGAACATCTCTGGGAAGAATGAGCCTCTATAATGCCTGTTTGGTTCCTTGCTGTTCTGAGGCAAAGCACGCTGACGTGGTAACACTCAGTACACAGCATCTCCAAATGTCCCTCTGTAGATATGCACTTGAAGGTACAATATAACAGTTATACAGGAGGGAAAACAATTTAAAGAAAACAAAGGAGTGCTGGGAAGCTTTCAAGTGATATCAGACCCTTTACATGCCCTTGAATTACTTAATTGAAACCCATACCATTCCTCTACCCTCTCAGCATTGCCCAGACTCCTACTGTGTGCCACATCCCCTACTTCCTTGGATGAGGATGGAAGGGAGAGCATGAATGAGGGTGGACAGAGCATACAGTAACCTGGTACCATTGAGCCACTGGAACAGTCTGCGAATACCAGGACAGCCCTGACACCAGAGGAAGATCAAGAGGGCCATAATATTTTCCCAGGTATAGTCTTATTTTGTAATGAGGGGACCCCAAACAGTGTCTTAGATAGACCACTGATTGCTTCCATCAAGAGTCTTCCAAGTCAATGAATGCATTTTCCCTTCCTGTTTGTGTGTTCTTCCCTTGTATGTGCCTTCAAAATTGTACAGGGCCTTTATACATATTTTTCAAGATCACACCCATCTGTTGTTCACTGCTTATTAAAGATATAACCATGACATATCCCAGGACAGCCTACGAGCAAATAAATTGTTGTTTCATGACTCTTAGTTCTGCCTGCATCACTAGACACCTTTTACTTTTGTCTACACACCCATGTTTAAGGGGTATCAGAGAGAAAAGCCACTGACCTAAATTGGCCAACATAGGGAAGAATTGGAAATTACCTTCTGGCAAGAAGGCAGTAATAAGGCATGCAATTCCTGCCACGATGTTGCTTATTGCGAAAGGAAGGCGCCGGCCAATGCGATCAATTGTGATTAAAATTAGGAGAGCAGCAGGCAACTCAACAGCTCCTGAGATGAAGAAGTCCAGGTAGAGGTTTCCTCCAACAATTCCTAGGCGCATGACAAGCCCTTGGTAGATCAGGGCACTTGTGAACCTAAACACCAAAGACAAAATAGTTCTGAGAGGCAAACAAATGACTGCAAATGGCTGGAAAGACCCTAGAAGTCAGCAGAGGATAATTCTTGATAATGCCCCACCCGTGTAACAAGCAGCACTGATTACAGCCACTTACCAGGCATACATCAGGATGAGTGTGTTCCTCCTCATCTGAGGAGTTCTCACCAGGTCTAGGAAAGAGGGATTGGTGACCTCCACGTTGCTAACAGTGATCTGAGGAGAAAGGCAAGCAGCAGAATCAGCTGTCAGACATCTGACAGCACAGTATCTAAGTAAATGCAGCACTCAGCAGTATTTCAGTTAAGTGAGCAAACACACTGACAGCCTGGTTTGCTGCTTCTAGCACTCCAGAGCAGTATGTAGTTATTAGAAATAGCTTATAACTGAATTCAGCTGCTGGTTTTCCTTAGCAATAACAGAACAAAAATTGGAAAAAAAAAAAATTCCAAATCTTGACTTGAGTGTGGAAAAATGGTTTCCTCATAGCAAACTGAAAGAGGTGACTTGGAACTCCTTGAAAGACAACAAATAGGTTTGTACACATGATGGTCATTCCGAACAGAGAACACCACAGGACAAGCAAAGCAATGAGTTGTGGGATGGCCACAGGTGACACAGATAGGCAGCAGGAAGTGTGAGAAAAAGCAGATCTGTGAAGGGGTTGCAAAACATAACTGGTGAAATTCAGAGGCACTTCAAGTACAAAGCACTATGCTGAGCAAGGCTTTTATCCTGAAACAACTAAAAATCCTGTAAAGTATGGATTAATGATTCTCATGTGCCTCAGAGGTTAATAAGTCTGCTCACACTTCCTCTAGCACAATTATAATGAGGCAGATGATGAAGTAATTAGCTAGGAGGTTTAACAATAGCAGAAAAGGGCTGGTTGATTATATTATGATTATACTTTGGAGCTCGTTGCCTTGGGGTTTTGTGGAGCCAGAACACTAGCAGGGACAAAAAGGGATTAAGCACATCCACAGAGATGGACTTGGACACCAGTTTTTAAATATAGCAAATCAGAAGGAGAATCAGGCCAGGGGTTTTCCAAGCCTGCCAGGGACCAGAGGTTGAGGAACATATCAGGGGAAAGATCAGGCTCCTCTGCCCAAGACATTGCCCTTATTTTGTTCCCTAAGCATTCACTATTGATTTTTACAGAGACATAACATTAAGACACATGCTGGTGTCAGAGCCAACAGGTAGACCTTTGATTCTTATGTTCTTTTTGCAAGTGAGGAAAAGAACAAACAGGTGATTTTAAGCAAAGACCAACCATGGATCTGCCTAAGGACTGGCAGCCATGGTTGGAACTTCCATCAGCTCACAGAAAAGCTGAGGGAAACATGGAGTTAAAGCTGCTGTACATTTTGAAGGGGACTTCAGGCAGCCTGGCTGCTGTGGCTCCCAGAGAGGCAACCCTGGCCTGCAGGGAGATAGGATGAGACAGAGAATTAAATAGGACCACGTGCATTCGTGAAGAGACAAAAGGTAAAGGCCAAAGCATTGTCTGAGCATCTCCTCTACTCAGCCAGGGCTGTGCCCACAGCTGTTTTTCTGTTTGTTGTTCAGACCACAAAGCAGTACAGATGTTTCCAGTGAGATTTGTATGGCCATATTTAAGCACGACTTCTCATAACTGAGAGTCACAAAACTTTCTAAATAGAGAGATAAATGCCACAACTTCCTTTTTATTCCCTCTTGCTTTTCTTCTGCATCCAGAGCCCTGAGTTTTCTTCAAAGCAGCACTCCTGCTGCATTCCAGAGCATTTTGTAAGGCAGGCTGAGGTTGCTGGGTTTCTGCACTGCTCTTGGACTTGCTCATAGTATGGTTACAAAGCTGACATGACTAATTTATAAGAGCAGGCTGCCAGCCATCAGCTGTGCCTTTGTGCAAATATGGTTTTAGTCCTTCAAAGGATGAAAGATAAATTCAGCATGGCTGCTACCATATATTTTAATGTCTCAAGAAAGTCATAATAACCCCAAGCATAACTGAGCATTCTATATAGATGAAGAAATAAAACACTGAAGAGTCAATGATTTGTCAGGAAGAAAACACTCTTCTTCTCCCTTGAAGTCATGGAGAGCTTTGCTATTCACATCAGTGCAGCCAGGAATTCAAAGAGAAGAGCCCATGTTTCCAAAGATACACAATGTGAAGACTCCGCGGGAAGTTTTATAATTAACTTCCATGACATGTTTATGTCCCATCAAATTACATCTCAGTTTTTCAGCAACAAGTTTCAAAGGCTACTCATAGCACAGACATAAGTCTGCACATATTTAACTCTGTGCAGGACAACACACATGCATGTGTATAACACACACATGTAAGCTAATATATATACTGCAAATGCCTGTGTGTAAAGGGAGAGAGGATTTTGATCTATGACTCTCTCAAGAAGCAGTTCTTACTCAACTAGCTCATTCTCCTTTTGGATAGAGATCAAGTATGAAACAATTACTTGATTATTTTTCATGCAAAAAATAAATAGTAAGATAATTACAAGCAACCAGGAAAAAATATTTATAATATACAACAAAGTTAATGAGTTCTGTACAGAGCTGAACTGTGCCAGTGTTATAAGTCAAAGAGCAATAAAAAGAAATGTTTATCTGTTTTTATACAAAGGTCATCTGTGTTTTCTGTGTGCCAGTAAAAACACAAGGCTGATACATCCAGAGCTATACAAGGGATGCAGGCAATGAAACTGCTGTAGAGGGACAGGAAAATCTTAGCCAAAATATGATGAAAGAGAATGCTTCTCACCCCCATCTCTCCACACCTGCACTTCTCTACCTGAAATTCTGGAGTTTCAATGTGCTTGAGAACTCCAATGTGAGTTAACATGAGAAATGCACTCACTCCTCTGCTAATGTGCTTCCTGGAGATACTCTCTCCCCTCTGGGCACACCACCAAAAAGGACACACTGCATATTGAAAAGGTCCCAAGAACAGATTCAGCTTGAAGCTGGGTTAATTTGCTGCAGCTATGAGTGCCTCAGGGTCATGAGGTGGAACCTTCTGAAAGAAATTAAATATGACTTATAGCAAGAAGTAGGAGAGACATCTGCATTCTGATGTGACGCCTTGAATATGCTGATGTCTAGAGAGGAGGGGAGGGGGGAAGAGGATGCAAGAGCTGCATGCAGAGGGAGAGCTGAAGCAGCAAAGTTTTTCCTACCATTGGCCATGCTCAGCACTGGGTAATGCTGACCAGGACAGGTGAACCTCAGTGGGGTATCTGCCCCAGTGAGCACAATGAGCAGAGTTACCCATTTCTTTCTCATTAGTTAGCCTTTTCAGTTTACTTCTCTCATTGGTTTCAACCTGCACTTCTGTCATACCAAAGGCTAGTTCAGCACAGCTCATTCTGCTTTGTAGGACAGCTCAAAGTGATTTCCTAATCTTGGCTGATATTACATTCATGCTTCGGCTTTCACTGGTGACTTGGCTTACTAATTGCTGGCCTAAGTTATTACTTCTCAAATCTCCCTCAATCACATTGTTTCACTAACATACATTCTTATTCTGTATATTCCATTTCTTGGCCACAGAAGTTAAGTATAACTTTTTCCCTGACAAACTCCTCACTCCCCCCTCCCCAATCATTACCCTTTTCCTGCTCACCTGAACAATATAACATACAAAAAAATTACAGCAACAACATGGTACTTAAGTTGCTTATGAATAAAGTGTCTGGCTATGGAAATGTGTGCTTCAGCACACTAATCCCTGATAGCATGTCTAGTTTTGACTTTAGAAAATCATTAGTCTAGAAACATACATCTTAAGAGGCACAGCATAGGTCAGGGCCCAGCTTCTCTACCAAACCTGCTGTGTGAAGATTAATTTGCCTGAGCTGTCATTAACATACACTTAATGAAGTGGAAATACAATGGAATATAAGTATAAACCAACTGGCATTTCTATAGTACTTCCATATTTGCAGACTTCTTGTATGGTTCTTGCCAAGTCTGTAGTTATGGCAGGGATGCTCTTGAATTAGAAGAACAGCTGAAGCTGAGTGACTGATTTATGGAGCACATTTCTTAGCAGATAAATAAAATCCTGTGCATTTGAAAAAGATGTCTGGTGCTTAAGGAAGAAAGTATTGAACTCTATTGCTTGGGGTTCATCCAGAACAATATTCTAGGATTTTTGTGAAGCGTTTCCACTTTTTTTTTTTTTTTTTAAAAAAAAAAAAGCTCAGATAAATCTCAGTTCCTTCCTTTCTAAAGGAAAGCAATGGGAAATTTGTGAGATACTAATCTGTCAGAACCCAGGATACCAACTACAAAGCACACATTGTGATGACCCTGCCTCAGAGGATAGGACAAACTAGACCTCTCTAAACACTACCATCCTAACATCTTTGCCCTTAGTCTCAGGGAAACTCTAGTTAAAAATCACACAGGATAATTTTGCATACATATAAGAATGAATGCATAGGCATGTACATAGGCATTACCAATGCTTTTATATGCTCACAGATGGGCATTTTCTGTAAGTAGTTTCTTTTCAATAAGAAAATTTCTGAAATACTGTTAGCATATAGCTAGTGTTTAGACTAGTAATCTGCAGGTTTTTAAAGTAGGCATGTTTCAAATGAGAGACTTCATTCACTGATTTTGAACTTTTTTTCAGCCCTTGTCTTTCCAGCCAGTTGCACTTTCCAACACTCCCGCACTTAACAACCTAAGCATGGGGACTAAAATCTTGTTTGGGTGTGATGCTTTGAGTGTTACCCACCATACAGATCACATTGAACCTTCAAAAGATTAAAAAAATCTTAAAAAAAAAAAAATCTAGCTCAGACAGATGACAGTACCTCAGAGTAATGTGGCGAGAGATATTTTCCATTGTGTTTTGCAATGTCTTGCATGATTTTTAATGCCTTCTCTCCCTTTTTGCGTGTCAGAAGCCAACGTGGAGATTCAGGAACAACCCTGTAAAAACAGAGAAGCCATTAACAGGGGTTTTGCCTGTTAAAATCTTAAGTAAAGACAAGCCCTTTGCCTTTCGCTTGCTTTTATACCCAATACACTGATTTTTCAATCTTTAGAAGGGAAAACTCCTCAGTCTCCCACACAGTATGTCATCTTTGAGGGGAAGAAGGGAGGAAACAAACTATGTCAATGCTTAGCAAAGTTCAAAAGTAAGAAATCTAACTTATCTGCACATTGTACATCAAGTACAATAACCAACAAGCCAACAGGTTGTCAGTAGAACAGCAAGGTACTACTGAAAGTCAACATTAACCATGCATATTTTCAAGAACAGACAGACCAGCAAGCTTCTAGCTATATTCATACAAGTCTTATAAACCATGCCCAAAGCAAGACCATAGATTAGTGTTTCAGTTTTTGCTTACTTGTAGTTAAGATTAATCACAGTCTAAAAGTGCCATGGCAATGGCAGAAAACTTTTGAAGAAATGGCACATGCAGGAGAAGGATATATGGCTTAGTATCTCCTTCCTAATTTACATCTTGCACATTAGAGATTTTGAGCCATTGTGGTAGTCTCAAGGTGTTCTAATAGCAATAATAACAACAAGAACAATGACTGCAGTGTTACCAGTAGTAGAGTAGGAAAAGGAAGTTGGGCAGTGAAATGGCCAGCTGGATCCCTTGCCAGGTGGGAATCAAGTAGGCAATTCCAGGGAGAATCATAATTCCCAGGGTGAAGAATATCTGTATCACAATCCCAACAATCCGCTGATCAGAACCAACAATCTCTGTCACTGAGCAGATAGAAAGCCAAAATAAATAAAACAGAAACAAACCTAGCTCAAAAGAAAAATGTCAGCAGCGGACCATAAAGAAGGATGGTACTGTATCAGCTCAAGTCTGTCTGTCTAGTCCAGCACCTTGCCTTTAGCTGTACAAGCTGTCACCAGGTTTGTCCAAACATGAGTGATACCACCCCATTAACTTATCCACCATTCTTCAGCCAAAGGTCTCTGACTGCACATTTACTAACAAATTAAACAGGGATAGACCAGGGTCTTGAGACTGCATCACAATTAGTAGCAGTTGTTTGCATTCTCCCTCACATAATTTTGGCTCATGCTCCAGATCAGATGATCATTCAGGTAGGGACTGCACTTGCAGTCAATATGGACAAAACTTCCATAGGGAAGAGAGCTTAGATCCACCACACTGATTTCTCTGAGGGCTAAGATATAGTCTACAGTTTGCTTTATTTATTAGAACAAACATAGTCTTTTTTTAATCCTTTGCTGGAGTTTTTTATTTTGTGAATGTGTCTGCTTATGAAAAATGTGGAAGTCTTTGTCAGACAGTAGTCCTGTCAACAGGAAAAGCTGCATTGCTTCTGAATTTCCTATGACCTGCTACACACAAATAGTGTGGTGAACACATATGAAAGGAGAATCAGAATAGTTCTGAAGGACATCACTCTTTCTATAGGCTTACTAAGGCCCTTACTCATTATTTCTTCCTTGCTCTTCTCCATGAGATCTCAATAGGTCACATAGGTATGTATGCTGCTGCTCATACCCATCTCATATCTATACTGGGTACTGAAGCAAGTTTGCACTTGCAGACATTCTCAGAGGCTACTTTTGTACCAGTAAGTGAGCAGACATTGTCAGGTAAGGAAACTATTCTGTTGAGCTTCTATAAGGGTTCCTGGCATGCTTTGCATGCAGACCAACGGCTGTTTCCCTAGATACACAGTTCCAACATGAACCCAGAGCAAGGATCATACCAAGTTACAATTTGCATGCATCCACCTTGTCACTGAAGATAAATGCATTAAACAGGATGGACTTGGGTTATTTGTCATCCCCTTTGTTCAAGGAAAAATTATCATCAAGAGCAGGCATAACCAGACTCCTTGTCCTCCATTCCTCATTCCCTCACTTTTCTGAGCCAGAAAAAGGAAGATAACAGTTCTCACCAATCACGTAGCATGTCATCCAGGTTCCCTTGCCAAAGACACCTTGGAGAAAACGGAAGATCAAAAATAGAGTAAAGTTCGGTGCAAATGCCACTATAATACCACATATCCCAACCCCAAGGCAGGAGAGCAGGTAGATGAGGATTCTGCCATATCTGTTGAAAAAAGAAAATAAAAATCATGACAGTCAATAGAGTGTACCATCTCATTTGAATGAGAAATTCAAAGGTGCCTTTTTGAGACATGCCTTGTTCCAAATGGAAGCTGCCTGAAATTTTGCAGTCTTGGCCCTCAGGATACAGGGCTCTTTTCTCCATGGTAGTTATCACTGAATTTAATCACTAATTTTACAACTGGTGATGTTCTCATCAGATACTCTTTTATTTTAGAAAAGTGCTGATCATATTGTAGCTAAACTATGGCCCTTAAATCACAGTTTGTAGTTTTGATCTAGTTGAAATAAGGGAAAAATGTGTGTGTTCGGGGAGGAGGGGGAAGGGGAGGGGGAACTTCTGTTTATACAGATTAATCTCTTAGTTGTAATTGAAGCCAGCTCTGTGAAAGAAAGTCATTTCTTCCTTAATCACCTTATCTGATTTTTCCAGTTTTTTTTTTTTTTTTTAAAGGTTTAAGACCACTTGGTTCTCAAGTCTGCCTAGCTTATCCATGAGTCTCATTTTCCAGCAAACAAAGTGTCATTATTAATGAAGGTAAGCCACAGTTCCAGAAGAAAAAAGGGAAAAGAAGCGAAAGAAAAACACAATAAAACTTCCCTATAGTTTTAACAGCAATCATGTCCTTGGAACTCAATAAGAATTTCCATTTCTAGTGTTGTTACTGCTGTGGTTTTAAAAAGAAACTGAAAGCTGATACAGTTATTTATATTACCAGAAAGGATTAGTACGTTTGTTCATTTTGCTCAAAATATGTCATGAGAAGAATTGCTATGGGACAATAATCAAGATAGGAAGTTTATTTTCACTTCAGCCAGTTCTTCTCAGTCTAAGTTCTTCTTTTTCAAAAAGAAAAGTCTAATGGCTTCGGTGCAGCACATTCCTCCAGTACCTCCATCAAGTCATAGCAATCATAGTTGTTCTGTAGTTACATTATGATTAATACATGGGTACTTGTATTAGTAATTAGCTGCAATATCTCTCATTATACAGTCTTAAGGTATTAGTATTACAACTGCACAACCAAACACTGAGCAAAGACATTCTAAGTTGCCAGTGCCATGACATCTCTTCCTCTTTCCTATATTCTTTACTACTATATCCCTTGAAAAGATCAGGTTTTTCTTAAAAGTACTCTTGTTTGCTAGGTTAAAATTTGGTTTCTGAGTTTACATTCTGGTTAATTCTGTTTTTGCTTGCTGTCCACTTCACTGGCAGAGCATATTTCTTCATAAAATACTTCAGTTTTGCCTTTATTTTTCTTTGATAACTGATAATGGTGAACAGGGGTGCTCGTAGACAAAGCATAGGTTGACTATCAGTAATTACTAACACAAGGCAGAAGCCAGGCTCCTTCTTCCACTTTAAGAAAAAAATAGGTAGAAACAGTGGGGTTTCCCTGCTCTAGAGTGGGCTGCTGCCCAAGCCTGGTTGTCAGCTACATCTTTTCTTTGACATTCATCCAGCCCTAGCTCAGTTAAAGACAGTAGAGAGAGAGCTATGATCTTGATGGCCTACATGCAAGTCCAGCATGTGAACAGTTACCCTACTGTGCTCACTCCTCTTCTCCTTAAGTAGCTGCTTTCCTCAATGGTTCCCTTACGTATTTTCCAGTAATCACTAGCCCAGAAAGCTCTTATAAATACATCCTTTTCATTCTGTGTCCTTCTACCCTTCCTGGGTCCAGATGTGTACAGAAAACATTGGAAACCAATGTTTTGGTTTTAAAGTCCAAGTATGATCAGGAAGTATCACTGCCTGAAGATCCTACCCCCAAAAAAAGTAGTCAAGGTTTGGTTAATCCAGACTGAAGTTGTTCACCCGAAGTTCACTAAACTTCCAAAGTGGTCACGTGTGCTTATTGCAGGTCACTACAACTTATTTCATCTCCAAACAAATAGAAGCACAGCAGTGCTAACACTTTACCTGTCTGCTGCATAGCCAAGGGTGAAGGCACCAGCCAGAAAACCCAGGTTGAGGATAGCCTGTGAGAGATCCAACATCCAGGCATGGCCACACACAAGGTTATACTGTGGGAACAAGAGAGAAGTGTAAACACCCTAGATAGATTATCATCATCCCCAGAGCATAGCAGTACAGAAACAACATAAGCAGGAAGGAGAAGGGTGAGAAGATGAGGAAGGAGCTCACTGGAGCTGGAGTTTTTGACATTGCAGCCTTACATGCAGGAATCAGTTGGTTTTGATGGTGCATCACTCGTTATATACATTCACATATGTATATAGTCATAAGTATTATCCTTTTTTCTTTTCTCTTAGTAAACAGTTTTATCTCAACCCATGAGTCTACTTCATTTCCCCCCCCAATTTTCTCCCCCATTTCACAGGGAAGAGTGGGAGTGAGCAAAGGACTGTGTAGTGTTCAGCCACCTGCTGGGTTAAACCACAATACCTGGTCAGCAGGTCTTTTGGCAAGATTCATCTGGCCAGCTGAGCCTTCATTTCAGGCATAGGCAATATGTTTAGGCTGGAGCTGAACGCTGCTGCTCAGCTGAGCTTTTGTACAATGCAGCAATTGCTCTCACAGGACCTCGAAGCAGAAAGCCAGCTTCAGCCTGCATTTGTGCTCCAGCATTTGTGCTCAACACGACTTCACATGAGCCTTCACGCCACTTTATTCTTCTTCCAGAGAATGTCTGTGGAGTCAGTCTGAATGTGTCATTCTCCAAGAAAGGCAGAGAAGTCCTCACACTGCTCTGCCAGCAGTGCCCAGGAATAACAGATAGGTTGACTTCATGGCCTGCAGAGTGAATAGTCTCTCCCTTGAGGGGTTAAGAATACTTACCACCTCACAAACAGCTCAACTCCCTTTTGATTCAGACCTTGGAAGGAAATATCAGGCTGGTAGATTAGCAGAGAGAGGTTCATACAGGATGAGATTTAAGAGCCCTTCACAGAATTGCCTGAGTTAAAGAGCAAAAAGTCCTCTTATTCCTTCAGAAGATGGTCATGAGAGAGGATTCCCCTTATAATCCAGAATAGCCAAAGAGAGAATAGGGAAAATAGGGAACACAAGAATAGGGAACAAAGTGAGAGCATTACTGCCCTGCCAGAAACACCCATAAAATCAGTGTGAGAAAAAAATTAAAAGATGCACATAATAACAAAATTGTTCAAGCAATGTCAGAATGAAATTATGCTTACACAGACATCAAAATCCATTAAGAAAATAGTTCTGCCTTGAATTCAGTTGTTGATTTCAAAGACCAAGCCCAAGATTTCTACACTCAAAAGCTGTATTGGTATTACTCTTGTTCTCTAGCTGACATACCAGTTCTCCCAGGAAGGGGCGAATAATTGACCTCAAATCTGTTTACAATTGTACAACTACTGACACGCATGGAGCTCTGGCTGAAGAGCTGTTCTCTGAAAGCAAACATGACCTCCTTGTTGACATTTGGTATCAAAATCCCCACCCTTTACAGTAAGATTGTCTCACCCCAATGTAGCAAGCTGGCTGTCTGAATCAGTCATCAGGGCACTGCCAGAGCTGATTCAACCCATCCCAGGAGAGGTGTCCATAGATAAGAGCCAGGATGCTGTCCTTTGGGGCTCCCTGCCTCCTGCCCTTGACCAAGCACAGGTAGCTCAGCAAGGAGTCTGAGATGATGACGTGCTAGTGAGGTGACCCCCTCACTCTTGTTTCAGTCATCTCCTTCCCAAAGGAGACATCAGAGTGAGCAGGGCTGCATCCAGTTCTCATTTGGCATTTGAGGGTGAGACAGGCAATAGGAACCATCTTCTTCAGGACATCCCCTTCTATAGTATCCTTAGAGTGGGGGAAATCAGTCCCTCCTACCCTGATGGCCTAGCAATACAGGCAGATGGACAGTCCTGCTTAGAAGACTTAGAAGTAATGATCTTCCCAGACACTAGAAGCTTGAATGTTAACATGAAATTCCAAGCCAGAATCAGCCCTTGGTGTAACTGAAGGAGCAATGCTGGTACACTTCTTTGCTGATCTCCAAAGCAGCAGCAAACTACCTTGGCTAGATAATTTTGTGATAAGGAAGAGGTTTTGCACTGGACCTCTATAGTTCATCAGAGAATAAGTTCTTGTAAAAGGAGTGGGAACTGGCTGAGATGAGAACAGAGTAAACACTCATACTTGACTCACAATCAAAAAACTTAATTTGTGGCAACCTCTTATTTCGTCATAGCTTTGGCAAGAGACAAGCTTTTTCCATTTCCTCTGGACATGAAGTCTAACAGCAGACTTGCAATTCCTTGTACTTCAGAGATGCAGCAATTGGACAGATCAATAAAATAGGAAAGGTGTTACAACAGAGGTGCAATGACAGAAGGACCAGCACAACAGAAAATTGCTATAAAGGATGAAGATTGCTCACCTGTATCAGAAGATTTCAGGTTTGGAAGGGAAAGCTTCACCAAGAAAAGATCTCCAGAAAAAACACCTTCCCCATTAGCAGTCAGCCCTTAAATGAGGTCTAAGAGAGGTGCTGCCAGTCTTCACCCCTTGCAGTCACACAGCTGAATTGCCTTCACCTGTGCTCCCAGGGGGTGACCGGATCCTTTCCCCAGGTGCTCAATCAGTGGTTCAGGCTATGACTCAGCATCTCCCATACAAAGAGGCTTTATGCACTAAGTCCCAAAATGTTTCAGCACACCTCTCCCTGCAGAGATGCATTGCTTCAAATGACATTTCATTAAAAGCTCCTCAAAGCATTGCACTTTTGTGTAGGAGTTTGGAAGTACTTTTTACGTGTCACGATTAAGTTCCAGTGAGGAGGTTCACCCATCATTTGATGAAAGAGACCTACAGTGATCCATCACCCCAGTTTCAACCATGTGGTTAAAACCTATACACGTGTGTTACATGGCATTCATACAAATGGCCAAACAGCAACAAAGAGTTTAAGACAATGCTTATTGCAAAAGGAAAACTGGAGTTGTTTATTTCTTGCTGGGCAGTTCTTCTCTCATTCTCTGGACAGCCAAAGTGCTATCTTTAACACGTATTTAACAAAATGAAAGCCCCTGCAAACACACACAGAGAAATGGGAGAAATAATCTTTTTGTAAAAGATTCTGAAAGAGTGCTAAAGGACACAGTCATTTTCCATGTCTTATTTCAAGCTGAGCACTTAACAAGACAAATGGAGCCAGCCTTTACTCTGCTGCCAGAGAAACATATAGTCTCTTAAGAAACAGCATCTGTCCAAAAAACAATATGACAAACCAAGGCCCAAACCCTCAGCCAGTATCGGCTAGCTCAATTGAGTCAACAGAAACACAGCCCCACTGATGTAACTGCAAGGAACAGCTCCAGCCCCTCACACAAAGGGAAAGTGGAGAGTTTTGTAGGAAATTTAGCTATCACTTCTCTATGAGCTCATGTCTGCCTTTTTCCACCTTCTCTTCACTGCTTAATATTAATCCCATAGTGATGGTGGAAATAAGACACTGTACTGTTGTGCCAGCAACAAAGATCACACTAGATCAGTGCTTCAAGGGTGTTGTTTCTTGTTTCAGAGGAGAGCAAAAAGTCCAGCTGTGCTATCTCCAGCCAGAGCTGGACTGCTGCATTATCCCCTAAGCTAAGAGACTGCAGAAGCTGAAACAAACATTACTGTCCTACTTGCAGGTTCTGCAAATGTTGGCTAACTTATTTTCTGAGGCAAGCAGAGGAGTAAGAAGATTTATTCACAGCAGGTGCAACAGGATACATCTGTATTATCATTTGTCCACCTCAAACCTCACACTTTGACTAGAAATTGCTGCCAGGTCCTAAAATGACATCATCTGTGTCATGGAGACTTGCTGCAGGCAAGACAGATTGGAATCAGTCCCTTAACTTTTGCCAACACAGGCTGCTAATAAGCCCAAAATATACCAGCTGTGATGTAGCTGCTGATGAGCACCCAGACTTTCCTCATGCTTTCATGCACCTTGACAGGCAACCCAAGCTCAGATATGACTGTAATTCATGAGCATGCCCGAAGGAGTCATCATCACCAAAAATGCCTGCATAAAATACTTAGTACTTTGCAAACCATTACTCTTTCATCATAGGTACTCATCATAGGTAGCAGCTGTAAGACAAATGCCAGTCACTCCAAACATCCCCCTTCTTTACCTTTTACTGTTGAGCATAGGATATCTCTCTGGTTAGCCTGGGTCACCAGATCTGGCTGCGTCTCCTCCCAGCTTTTGGTGTACTCTCAGCTTCTTGCTGGCAGGGCAGCACAAGAAACAAGAGTCTTTGGCTCTGTGTAACTCTGCTCAGTAACAACTAAAACGTGTATTATTTGGTGTATTATTATCACTATTTTCATCAGAAATCCAAAACACAGCATCATTCCAACCTCTATGAAGAAAATTATGGCTATGCCAGCCAAATCCATGACATGATGCACACAGTTATGCCTCCCATTTTTACATGGAGTTGCACAAGACTTCATCAAGTTGAATGGGAGAAGACTAAACTTGGCTCAGACATCTATTCAGACCCATCATCAAAGACACTACCACATTAGAGAGATCTTAGCCAAGTTTCGCACATTGTGAGGCCTTTGCTGGTATCTCAAAACCTTTAAATCATCCCAGGTGCACTTTGCTTAAGTCTACTTCAAGCACCGCAGTGCCAGTGGATGACTCCACCATGATCTGGGTGGATCACCTCTCAGGGCCTGTGGACATCAGACAATTTTAAAAGAAAGCCCTTAGCATTGCTTTCTCACCTGTCACTAGGCCATACCGACAGGCTTTGCTAAGCACTACTCCTGTGATGATTTCTGAATAGATTTTGCTCTTCCTAAATGTGGAAGGACAAAAGCCCTGCTCTGTTCCTCAGCAGACATAAGGAGCAGATAAGGTGCCAGAATTCCTAAGGTAATTGAAAGAAACAAAAACATTTCTGCACATACATAATAGCAGATGCATGAGAAAAGAAGAAGGTGTTCATTGATCTGGTTAAGCAGATTAGAGATCTACTTAAATTCAGTCATTATTTGTTAGCACCTCAGATGAGTAAAAGGAGACTAAATTAAAACTGGGACTTAAATCATCTCAAATCAAGATCCTTTAATAGCTGATCTCAAAGCAGCTGAGCCAGGATGTGCATGTCACAGGTTTCCTTACTACATGAAGAAACTGAGCCTCATGGGCTGTGAGTCGTCCAGCAAATGTTGCAAAACTGTGAAGAGCCCAAGCACTGAGGTGTCCCACCACCCTGGAGCTGCAGTGACACTGCTAGTGTAACCCAATGTCCCTGTGCAGGGACACGCACTTCTGCCCTCTGCTACTCATAAGCTCTTTCTTTCTGGTTTTCTCAATGTGTTCTCTTGGCACACTGGATCTGCTTCCCCAAACAACTCACATCCCTCCTACTCTACACAGCCCTGGCAGGTGCCCCAGGACAAAGGCAGCTGTGCACAGGGTTTGCCAGTGAACATTCAACCTTTTGCTCCCATTTACGGTGGCAGCACAAACATTGGTTTCATTTTCTCTAAGCCATGCCCAGTGTTTCAATGCATCCGGAAAATCAAAAGGGTTAAAGCCATAAACAGCTTCTGAACACAGTTCTGTTGGCACAACTAACATGCCACAGCAAAGCTAAAGGGAGAAAAATGAAAAAGTAAAGGAATCTCCTTTTTTTTTTTTTTTTTTTAAAGCTACCAGGTGGCTGGTTAGCATGGCTTCCTAGGTTTGCACCAGGATCTACACTTGTCCTGACACTGGCAGCATGCCTCACACCAGCAGCACAGCCTCCCTGCCACAGCCCAGCAGCATTCACCTTCCTGTCACCATTACCATCAGCCAAGACCAGATTTGGATACCAGCTCCCACCTGTCACTTGCTGCCTAATTTTGGTGCTGGCACACAAAAACCAGAGATCAGGGCACAAAGCTCTGCTCTGAAGACCCTGAGAACTGTGAGCAGCAGTGTCTCAGCTGGATAGGGAGAGTGGCAAGTTGAGAGGTTGGGGTGGGCATCACTTTCTGCCTCATGTCTGCTCAAGGCTTCACCTGCTGTAGTTTACTCTGCAATTCAGGGGCACAGCTCCAGCAAAGTCAAAGCTGGTGAGTCAAGCAGGAGCTACAGCCAGCACCTATGTTGCCACGTTTTGCACTGCACCTTGATTATTTCTTGCTCAGCTTCCTGAAGCACAGTAGTAATTTTTCATCTCTGCATTGGTGACACAGTTGAAGAGGTCTACTATACACTTACTTCACTATTACAGACTGCACAGAGGATTTTCTAGGGCAGCATTGCACGTGGCTTTTCACAGCCTCACAAATGTCACCGCACCTACAGGTGCTTACCAGCAGCAGTAACAGGTACTTGGTGGCACTCCGACATTTCAAGAGAAGCTGCATGATAGCTTTGAGCATGGATGTATTGCTTTTTCTTTAGTATTTTAGTAGTATTTAGTAGTTTAGTACACAACAGTCTCAGCTGATTCCCATTGGATTTCAGGAGGGAGCCAGCTGCCAGTTTTCACTGCTACCTGCAGAGCTCAGCATTCATCACTGGAGACATGGAGGACACATGCTGCTGGTCCAAGCTGGTCACCAGCACCCCAGCCACAAGGGCATCACTTTGTTTTAACGTCAAATCCCTCCAGCAACAGAGCAATGAGGGCAGTAAGAGGAGGCACCATCCAGCTCAGCTCACCTTTCCCTGGAAGTCTGACACTGACACCTGATCTCACTCTTTGTCCTGATCTGCTCGTGGGACCAAAGCCAAGCCAGTCAGAAGAATCAGCACCTGAAGAAATGACTCATCCTTAGGTCCTCCTATTGCAACCCCACACCAAGAGGGAAGCGCTGAGGCGGGGACAGAGCCTTTCCTTACCTCGCTGACAATGGAGGCGTGGGGCTGTTGGTACACCCAGGAGTCCTGGCAGGGGGCAAGTGATGGGCTGCCCACTCTGCCATCGAGGCGGTGGGTGAGGGGGCTGGCACAGCCGGCAGCCGCATCCCAGGTCACATCCAGCCGCTCGCAGCGCCCACCGGAGGAGCCATTCACCAGCAGCAGGGGCAGCACTGTAAAGTTTCGCTCCTCTTCCAGCGTCCAGCCGCACTTTTCACTTAAATCAGCCGCCCCAGGTATCCGGCACCAATAGTTGTCCGGCACCTGCCCGAGGAAAACCACGCTGGCAAATAGGAATGAAAAAGTGATGCCTGTCTGACAAAGGAGGAAAAAGACCCTTTTCTGAAATCTTCCAAATTCCCCGGCTTCCTTCAACACCTCATCGAACGAGGGCATGGTGCGAGGCAGCGTGCCCTCTCAGTGTGCCCGCAGGGCTTACGCTTTGCAGCAGCTCTGTGCTCATGTCCCACGGGTGTCCCCGTGCATGACCCTCCGGCGACATGCAGTGTGCCAGGCTGCAGGCAGCCCGGGGCACAGAGATTTAAAGAGCACGAAAATGTTGTCGGAGAGGAGGGGCGAGCCGTTTCCTATTCATCCTGAATGCCAAGCAGATCGTGTAATAAAAGCAGTTAACTCCTTAGGGGTGAGTGAGGCACTAATGCCGATGTAAATATGTAGGTGCAAGGGCAAAGCAGAGAGTTAACTGGAAAGAGCAGAAGCTGTTGCAGAATGCAGCAGTGAGTGATGCAGCCACTCAGCAGGAGAGAAAGTTGCCTCAGAGAGAACTATGAAGTCTTTCTTCAGCAAACAGAAGTACTGCAGTAGTGGTTTATTATTTGTCCAGAGTGCTACTTCATGACTTGTGCAGATTTAATTTGCAAGTCTTTCCTTTCCACAGCACAATTAAAACAAGGCTCTCTAACTGGGCCAGTCCAAAATCCAGGATTTTTTTAAAGTTGGCTCCATCTATTTATAAAAGCCTTTTACATATCCTTGTTCATTTTATTTTCACAAAATCTTCCCATAAGTAAAATACAAAATGACCAGTTTCCCTTTCTGCCTCTCAAAAATGAATGGAAAACAAATTGATTCACTTTTCTATTCTGCTGGATTTTTGAGTGTGAGAAGAAGGGAAGGGAGAGTCGGAGCTGAGCTTCATTTTGTGGGAACATGGGCACATCTCATGCAGAACTCCATCAGTCAGATCAGAGGCAACAACACACATTCTGCACTTTGTTCTACAGCCCCACTCTCCCTTTGCAGGAGGGAGCACAGAGCCAGCACCTTTGAAGCATATCTCCAGCAATCCTTTATCTACTGTCACTTACAGCTTTGACCATGGATCTCTATGGTTTTCGGTAGAACTGCAATTTCTAAAATACTTAGTTGCAAACAAAGGAAGGCTTTGATTACTATACAGTCTATCTGACATGAGTTTTATAACAGATGTGAAGACCAGGGCTGTACTGGACCAGGGCTTGGCAAAGATGTGTGCTGAAGGTAGAAGAGCTACTGTACTTGTAACAGGAGATGCTTTTCAGGGAATTTCACTTGTCTGCCAGTTAAATTGTTTTGTAATAATCAAGCGTAGAGGTGACCTTTGTGTCCAGGTCTGTGCCTAAGGAAGAAGGGCAGAGTCTGATGGCTGGCTTTGAACACAAGAAGCTGTTTTATCCCAACTGTGCTGAGCAAGCGTTGATCACACTGGGGTGCCAAAGGTCATATGGCAGATTCTGACAGCTCCCCATGACCAGGGAAATTTCTCTGAAGGACCATCTCTAAGTTAAACCAACAGGGACAGAGCTTGATGCAGGCTCTCACAGTGCACTGATGTGCAGTGCTCTCATGGCTCTGCTCGAGTGTGTGTGAAACATTGCATCCTTCTCAGGCTTTTCTCTAGTAAGAAATGTGACTTTCATGTTGAGTACTAGCTCACTTCTGAAGCATGAGTGGTCTCCTGTAAGCCATATAACAATATATCCCTGGTCAGCATTTCACCTGTTTAAGAAGCCATCCATTTCCACCTCTAAGTTATTCAATGGAACTAGAGCAGGCTTGTCTGATGTGATATTTGAGCAATATTTGAGCATTTCCTCAGGAGCTACTTTCTCTTCCTAAAGTAAGCATGATCTAGTAGCTGGTTGACAAAATTTCATTGATCTCATCCATTGTGCTCCTACTGTGAACAGCATGTGCACCAGAATCTGAAAGAAAACCTAGCAGTTGGGAGAGATCAGCTCTAAGTCCCAGCAGCAGAAATCCGGGAAAGTTCCTGATATTACTCACTGTAATTGTTGGTCATAGGCATAATGATTCATTCAGTAAAGTTAATTCAATTGTCTGGAATAGACGATGTCAAGGTGACCTGAGCTCCATAGCATTCACACTTGTTTTCATTCCTTGGTCCAAAAGTGAATTATCAGTATTTGCCACCATATCATATCAATGTGCTGCAAGGCTCCAGTTTGTGAAAGAAATCTAAAACATCCCAGTGAGAGATTCATGAGAATGAGCATTGACGTTACTCTACAAATAAAGCAATTCCCATTTTTTCCAAGGCTTTCCTGGAACTTCAACTTCATGAACTGGAAGAGCTGAACATATTTGAGGTCAAGAAGATGATGGGTTTGTATATAAAGCCTGCAAGCGTACCCTCTTTAGAGAATGCCTTCAACTCTTCTTTGTGGACAGTCTTGGAGTCAAATTAGCATTTCAAGCATTTTGTCCTCTGCATATAATAAAATAAACAGTGCTCTTTAATACTGAGAGATATGCAAGGAAATACATAGCCGAGGAAGATGTTGACTGGTGAAGATGATAGAAGCAGAAAAAATAGATGTGGAATAGTGAACAAAAAAAGAGGGAGGGGGAAGGTGGGAGGGCAGCAAGCCAGGGAAAGAGCAAAGGCAGAAGCAGTGATGAAAGGGGAGCAGAGGAGAAAGAGATATGGAAGTACAGCTAAATTACAAACACAAGCATCTTTGTTTGGAGCTGTCTTTAGATCCCTAAATGTCACAGCTATTTCAGAAACAGAATGAAAACTATGTAGTCTAGAGGAGAAGACATACACACCCTGCCTACTTATGGCTCTAGAATACTACTTATACATGCCTGGGTGACACCATAAAGGACTTGGATCAATACTTACTCTGGTCAAATCCTAGAAAGTTCCAGTTTTAGTATAACACCACCGATAACTAACCAGTGCTTCAGAGAAACTTAAAAACCTTGATATGCTCTGGGACAATGTAAGCAATATAGCAGTGACATCATTGAATATGCAGACACCTTAGGACACAATCACAGATTATAGCATTGTTTCTGTGATTAAATTATACAGAAAAATACGTCCTATAGACATGCCAAATAAAAGAGGGCCTTGGAATGAGTTCAGGCAACCATCATCCACCCTGCTCATTATGCAACTTCATGATGCTGCTTCATACTCCCAAATGTTTGTCTCCCATACAAATCTGCTATAGATGAGGTAGCCCAAAGCAACAGAAGTGTAAATCCATCAGTATCACCCCATTCTAAGGCAAGAAGACTGCCCACACCAATCTTTTCTTCAGCCCTCCATGCCAGGAAAAGGGGCAGCCCTTCTGCTGCAGCAGACTGCAGCATTTGGGGATTGTCTGTACCTCCATTACCTGGTGACTTCACAGCAGAGTCCATGGTGACGAACTCAGTAGCAGTAGCTCATATTACAATGAGAATATCTTAGTGGCAAAGCTCAGTTCAAAGCAGAAGATCACAGGACCCTTCTTAATTTCTCTCCAGTCACTTCACCCCCACCTCTGAGAGCCAGCTGCAGAGGTTCTGTGCTGAAATCATTGCTCTTCCATGCTGAAGTGAAGAACCTTAACTACAGCCCCATAAATACTGCATGTTCATAGAGCTCTTGGTAACATCTTGCTCATACATCTCATTAAGAAACCAGGATGGAAAAAATACAAGACTTCAATCCTGGAGATAAAATAGTGGATTCCTTGAGATCAGAGTGAGATCTCCTTTGGGGGGCAGTTATAGAAGTTTACGTCCCCCTCTCCTACACGTGTACAATCACATTCCAAGTCAGGATACTAGCTTACATGCAGCATTTTCTCTGACAGCTCTTTTGTCTGGTTTGGGGTTTTTTTGGGGTTTTTTTTCCTTACATTTTATCAAGCTTTCTTTTTCCTCACTACCCACTTCTATCTTTTCTCTCTCAAATATTTTTCTTTCAGATTTTCTCTCTCTTTCCAAGAGGTGCAACTCTACTCAGTGGAGCATGTCCTTTCCCAGGCCTCCAAGATCAACTTAGTTAGCTGCAGGCTAGCTTTGAGACATGGGAAAAGTCAATATCAAGCAACGGGGTTTCCACCTTTTGGCAATCCATGAAAGCAATGTACATCTCCCTCACTATTTCCATGGCTGTTAGACTATTTTTACTATCTGGTTCCAAGAACAAATAGACATAAATGTAGTTCTAGGAATTATAGAGCACAACAACAAGGGGGATCTGTACTCATCACTAGCACAGCAGCTGAAATAGCAGAGAAAGATAGGGACACAGGGAGAAATGGGAAAATCCAAGTGAGAAAGAAAAAACAAAGCATGAAGGGAAAAGTAAAAGAGGAACAAAGACGCACACACAAGAGAGGGAGAGAGCAGTGATCACAACTGAGACAGCCCATGTTTATGGACCATATTTATATTTATTTTGAGCATGTATAAGCAAAAAGGTTAGAGCAAAGCAGGAAAACATCCTCTACCTTACAGCCAAAGACCATCCTCACATTCTGCTGCCTCAGTGCAGAGAGTGGGAGTTCAGGTACCAAGGCCTGGATGGCTGGCTGCACCACAACAGCTGTACGCTGCACCTGTCATCTTCTGGAGAGCATGAGGTTCTAGGTATTCAGATACCCCTCTGATAGGGAGGGTTTGTGCCTCACTGACTTTAATGCTACTCAGGAAACAGCAAACGCCTGCATCTCTCTAAGCACTGGAGACCAGTAGAGGAGCTGCACTATCTCCCTCTTCAAGTAAGTATGCTGTAATTCCAGAGTATGCTTGGCAGAACCTTGCTAATAACTTTAAATGGTTTTTTCAGTCACAAAATAAGGAAGCCTGAGTTAAACAAGGGTTACTTCATACAGTGCAACAAGCAAGGATATTTCTAGAGATAAGAATGAAAACCTCCAAAAAAAAAAAAGTACCACTGTTATCGGGCAGCTGTGAATTACTACTTGCCTTCTCTCTTGGGCTATACTTGCCTCAACTCCTGCCTGGAAATTAGATCAGTTTTGTTTGTGGTGGCTTTTTTTTTTTTTTTTTTTTGCATTTGGTTGTTGGTTTTTTGGATGTGAACCCTTAATTCTTCAACGCCTTCCTCTAATCTCCATCTTGTTGTTTTTGGAAGCTCACAGCGCTAACAGTCTATTTATAGTTGGCTGCTTTTGTAGTTTATCTCTGCTATAACACTGTGTCCTTTGTTCTCACTTCACAATACAAACCAGAAGGAATCCTGTATGTCTGGGTTCTTACCTTCTATTTGATGAGCATGCTTCATTAATAGGAAGGACAAATCCACTTCCATCTGGCTGCTTAACTGGGCATACACCATCACTGTTCATGCTCCATCACCTAGCACATTATTCAAAATTGGCATTTTTTGTACGTATGAACCTACCACAGGTTATTTTAATTACTTTCAGTTGTTTTAAGGCTTATTTGCTTTGAAATGTCATTACACTTACTGCACTGAATTATTATATTTCACCTTCTTTGGTTAATGTTTCTGAGCGTATTTAAGAATAATTAAAAAAAAAAAAGCACAAATATGTAAATAGATGATGTGAAGACCCACAGCTGGACTGATTCAACAAACATTTGAAAATCAAGGCAGAAAGGGAACAGCTTATATTGATTTGAGATCCTGAAATTCTGAGCAAGCAGATGAGCTGAAACAAAGGCCAGTTCAAGCCTAGTATTTCTCAAAAGTTGCAGCGTTCACATCCATTTTCCTGCGAAACAACCCCTGCAGTGACTGGGTGCAAAGTCTGTCACCTGTGTCTTTGGGACCTGGACCAGACAAAACAATGCACTGTGAGTCTGGGGCAACGAAGTGATACGGGAAACCACCAAGTCCAAACAAGGGGTGGTAGGTAGCCCAGCTCCGTGCTGGGAAGCAGGAAGGGGACCCCTATGAGGCAGCACCAATAGCTGCTGTGTCCCTGGAGAGATGCCTACAAGCTCTGTGGGGCAGCTGGCATTCTTGGCCCCACCTATTTGTGCCTCTGCTCTAAACTGAAGAGACAGCATGGACCAGCTTCAGCAAACAAGCTTTTACTGGATTAACTGTCAGATCCTTGAAACTGAGATTTTAGAGGCTCATCCAGAGATGAGCTTCATTAAAAGATTATTTAGAGGATTATTTCATACAGTATTTTTAGTTCATACGCTATTTTTTCTTCCCGTAGCTGAAGTGAAGTAGAAGAGGTCAACTTTGGTTTTGTTTAATACATAAAACAGCAGTGTTGCCATGTCATCTCCACATAAGCATCAGCAGCATAGCTTCTGGCACCATCCTAACAACTCAACTTCCAAACACCCAGCTGCACACAGCACCAATCCATGCTGGGCCCACATAGCTGCTAGTATTTCAGCAGGCAGATAGCAGCTCAAAGGAGTTGCTGACCCAGGCACAAAACACAGAGGCTACCATACCACAGATACCAAATAACTGCAAAAACCAGCAGAACCGGGGACGGCAGGTTAGGCTCAAATGGGACAGTCTGTGAGGAGATGAGGATGGTGGGAAAAACAACTGGTCTGTGTCAGGGGAGCTGCCGTCCCAGAAAGCATTCAGCACCTCCCTGTCTGCTGCTGCACAGCCTGTGACACAGTGTCTGAGCTCACCTGGTGGAGGTAGGTGGGCAGCAGCCTGCTTCCTCTGCACGGCTCACCTTTCCCAGAGGAATGCTGTGTGTGTGTGCAAGCCTTAGACTGAGGGTTCAGGGATGCTGAGCTAATAGCTGCAGTCACAGCTGGCCCGGTGAGATGGCACAGGCCTCTCCCAAGGGGCAGCTGGGGTAATGGCCTGCATGTGGAGTCCTGATGCAAGATGAGGTCTGAGGCAAAGGTCACTGGCTAGAAAAAAATGATTATAAGGCAGTGCTGGAAGAAGAAGCAACAATACATGGCACCAAACTCAAATGGGAACAAGACACACAGGCGCCGTGACCTCAGAAGCAAGGAGAAAAAGAGGCTGAACAGGAATGGACCACAAAACCTTCACCACAGCACACTCTGAGCTTACAGGGAGCTATGAGAATGGGAGTTTGCATCACCAGATGCCACCACAGTGTTCTGGGTACAGCACAGGAAACTGTTTTTCTACTGAATTCTCTGTAACTGGAAACCCCAAGATAACCACAGTAAAACAGAAGTTTAAACAATGTTCTTGTGTGTTATCATCCGACTTAACAGTTGTCACCTGTAAATAAGAGCATATACAAGTCTTACAGGATGGTCTATGTAAAATCAGAGTTCAGGATGCTGAAATGTATTTTTCCCCACTGGGTAGCTGTCATACTTGATTTGAGCTGGGTTCAGTTTTGTGGCTTCATGATAGCATGGTTCAGCCCTACAGAGAACCAGCATGGAGGGACAATTGTGCTGAGGTTTGCATATCCTACTCTGTCCATTTTCATTGAAGAAGATGCTGTCTCCTGCCTGGCATGTTCCTTGACAGATGTATTTCTATCCGCTATTCCTCTTGTGTCTGCAGAACTCAAGAAAACATTTCTCAATGACTTAAACCACGTGTATAAACTTGCATGGTTTGTCCAGAAAGTACTGAAGAGACTTTCTGGTGAAGTTCCTCATGGTCTACTGGCTTGGGTATCACCTGTCATCCTGGGGCTGGCAATGAGACCCATGTAAAAGCAGAAATCTGGCATACACCCTATATCATGTGCACTAATTCAACAGAAGCACGTGTTTACTCAAAGGCAATTAATGTCAGCGTTATGTACTGTGCAAGCTGGGAACTAGTGCTGGCATTATTGGAGTGTTCAATTCTGCTGCAGGTCACAGTAAAGACTTACCCAGAGATCAGGTAGAAAAGTTGAGATCCCAGCATCTTCTGCTGCATTCAAGGATCAGGTGCAGTTAAATATTGACATTGCTGCAATGTAGCTATGACCTGGTCTGAAAAAGCCTGAAAAAGCACATACTTTATCACTGTGAATAGTTGATAAGCTGGATGCTCCCCACAGATATAACTCGCTGTCCTGCCAGCAACTTCCACTCTCAGGGACTCATAAAAATGAAACTGAGGCTCTGAATTTCCTGGTACAGTCACAGTCCATTTACTCTTATGTGTCATCCCCATGGGAGCAGCCCTATAACTGAGAAGTCATTGGAATCCTCCATTAAATGGATGTCTTGCTCAATAGGACTGTGACAACATGCATTTTATGAGGTCATTCAGTCTAAGATACTTTTCTGCAGAACAGCCTGTGCACTGCAAAACTGTCTGTGCTGCTGGTTCCACCACCTCAGCTTGGGGAAACCACCATGGGTCCAGAGAGATGTACTGTTCACACTATTAGCCAGGGAAAGCTCTCTGTTCATCACCAGCTCAACAGCACAGGATCCTCCCTACACAGACACTGCTCCTATACACATTGCTGCTGCCACATTAGAGTTTGTGGCTCATCTTTTGTCTGTTTCCTGCAATTTGTCCTTGTTTTTATCATTATGTGACTTAGAGGCTGAACTTCTGCAGTCACTTAACTAATGTGCATGACTTGGCACCTCTGCTCCACTTACTGAAAGGGGGTCTTCCACTGGGAGCTCTCCCAACTGCAGCTATCCAGTTCCTCATACCTCAAGAGCAGACCCACTCCAGCCCCACAGTAACTCCATGCTGGATTTATGGTACACTCGTGCCAATGATCGCATTCTGCTCGCTCCCTTAGATGTAAGTTGGCTGGGGTTTCCCATGGCTGATCACTTCAGAAGCTCAGGTATCTCACAAGCTGTTCATTCAAGAAGGCAACCAGTCCTACAGATGCTCAGGGGTGCCAGTATGATCTCACTGAAGCTCATGGGTAGTTTCTTCCCACCTACCACCACCCTGAAGGGGATGTCTAATGATGACCAACATCCACCCAATGCCTCGCTTTCTGCACCAGAGGCAGTAACTGAGGCACCTGATCAGTCAGAAGGGCAGCCTCTAAGCCTGCTGGGCAGCACAGCAGTACTAGTGGCCACTGGACAAGAAGACTCAATCAAAAAACATCTGTCTCAAATTCCTAAGTCATACTCCATACATAGTGTTTGGCTTCAATGCTGCCTGCTAGCAAGTTTCCCTGCCTTTCATTCTGGACAACCTTCAATTCTCAGCCCAGACTCTTTAGTCTAGTCAGTCACACTGAAGTTACAGAGCCCTGGGGATAAAGGGAAGGAGGGCTGTCCACATTAATAGAATTATAGAATGAATCATAGAATGGCCTGGGTTGAAAAGGACCTTGATGATCATCTCGTTTCAATCCCCCTGCCTGATCATCTCGTTTCAATCCCCCTGCCGTGGACAGAGTTGCCAACCACTAGACCAGGCTGCCCAGATCCAAATCCAACCAGGTTTTTTGGTTTGCTTTTTTGTTTTTGTTTTGGTTCTTTTTGAAGCTGTCCATAAATGTGTCAATTCCACCAATCATTTGCTATAAAAAGTTCAGCGTCTCATCTTCGGTGCTTGTTTAACTATAATTCTGTACATATATATACAAAACCACACAAGGATAGCTGCTAGCTGCTTCCAATCCTTGTCCTGGATAAAAAATATTTAAAAAACAGAGTCTGGACTTACAAATAGTGCAGAAAATGCAAAAGCATTTCTGTGATTGTCACAGTCCTAACAGAAATTTTTTGTGCTATCATTCCAATAACTGCCACTATTGAACGAATACAAGGCTGAAATAGAGTTCATGATAGATCTGTAGCATTCAGTTGATGAATTTTTTATATAAGTGTGTCCGTTTTGGCATTAAGCTCCTTGGCAGCTTTCTTTATCCTTGTAGATGCTGTGAGATTACATTTGCATTATCTCATGTGTAATTGCAACGGGATTTGTGGCACCAGCATGCTTTATTATCTCCCAGAAATGCAGATGGACATCCAAATATTCATTAAACCAAACTACAAGACACCAAAATCCAAAAACTAAAGCTAAGATATGGAAATTAAAGAGTGTGATCTCTCAACTTCTCTAGTAGAGAAGACTTACGAGCACCTTCCATAAGAGGTAGTGTTGGAAACCCTGTCCTCTGCTGGGGCAGCAGCTGCTCCTGTATGGAGCCAGAGGCAGCAGACCTGAGCAGCAGACCTGAGCTGAGCATCTTGTCAGACTGCTTTCATAGCAGCCACCTTAAAAGCAGGGCTGTTAGAAATTCAGAAAATCAGGTCTTAGAGTGTTATGCCGCATTTTACCCTAATAGGACAGGCTTGAGACAGTCCACCACTCCAGGTACCTGTATACTGTTGCCTCAAGGATCTCACAGGATTTCATCTGGATGCCAGGACAAGGGCTGCAGGAACAGTCAGTAGGGTCTGCCACAGGTTGAAACAGAGCAAGAAGATGAGTTTAGGGTCTCTAAGGAGGACCAATCAGTCTTGAAGGACAACAGCAACTTCTTCCCATGATCTCCTGTTCCTCTCCATCTTTCTGGGGTTGGGGCATTTTGCTCCAGAGCAATCTTGTCTTGTGATACTGTGGTTCAGCCTCTCTTCCATGCAGTCTCCTGTCTCTTAGAGAAGCAGTCCCTTCTCCACCCCCAGCAGGGCAGGTGCTGTCCCCACTCTACAATTTGCAGAGTAAGAACTGTAAAACAGATACTGCCTCAGCCCTTGCTGTGTACCTAAGAGTGCAGTTACCCAGCACATTGCCTCCGACAGTAGAGTTGATGCAAGCTAAATTTCTCCCAGCAAAAACCTATGTTATGCTGCAGTCTCTATATGTCCACTCCATCCTCACTCGTTTGTCAAGTCCCTTGTGTAGGATCTAGCTTTGTAATATCTGTATTGTTTGCACTGCTTGTCTCATGCTGAGTTCTGTTCCCCTTAGAGCTGGTATCAGCAGTTCACATACGCAAAGGAAATAAAACTGAGACTTAGAATGCAAGCCCTCTGGAACCAGGCTAGTAATTTTCCAGCATGAACGGCAGGTGATCAGGAGGCCAAAGCCCAGCACCAGCATGCTTCCCAGCCATGTGGCTGGATGTGACAGCAGACTGGGCTGAAACACAAGGATAGCTGCAGACAGCCCACACTGGCCCACACCAGCACCAAGTACAGCATCATCTCTGTCTGAAAAGAGCCTCACCCTCCATGCAGCTCTTGGACGAGTTTTGTGAACTCTGTGGGTGGGTGGGCACATGCAAAAGCTCAGATCGCCATTGAACAAAATCCGTGTATTTTTCCTGAAGTGCGAAGCACACCCTTTAGACTCTGTACCAGTAGTTACTGCCAGAACTCTTTTCTCCCCATAGAAGTATGTTATCTCCACCCCCTCCGATAAGAGCAGCTGCTCATGTCCCAGGTGTGCTGCAGGGTGACCTTGCTGTCTCCTTGGTGAGCCAGAACAAAGCAGCAGGACCCCACGGCACAGGTGCTCAGCATGCTGAAGTGCTGTGATGCAGCATGAGCATCCATCAACCCAGCCATGTGTGGCCTCTGTGCCCCAACACCAGTGGCAGAGTGATTCAGCCATGCTCCCACCCACTGCAAAAGCAGAAACGCAATGTTCAGAGGGCAAACTCCAGCTGCAGATCGCACTGCATGCCACAGCAGAAGCTGAAGAGTGAGCACTGTGCACTGAGTTGTCATAGGCAGAGCTACTCCCAGGTTGCACAATACTATGTGCTAATTTGTGTTCAGTGAGAAAATGAGCTCATGCAGTAACTTGTGGATTTAGAGGTGGCTTATCCAAAGATAGAGGGTTGTTGTTTTTTCTTTTTGCCAAATACAGTGTAATTGTAATCTAAGAAAAATGTGTTAGTACTAAGTGAGCCAACCATAAGGTACACTCTGTTTCTCTCTTTCTTTCTGTTATGTAATACATTCTTTAGGTGTAAATAAATATTAAGAACAAACATGTTTCTTCAAATAACTGAGCCTAAAAACAAAGGTGCATAGGCTCCCTCTGTGGCCAGCTCTTGACTTTTAGATACCTAGTTCTCAACTCTGGATCTGAAAATCTGAGATCCTGTGATGTAAAACACTGGTGAGTTATGACTCCTGGGCTGCCCAAAACTTGCTTTTTTTTTTTTTTTTTTTTTGCTTTTTTTTTTTTTTTCTTTTTTGCATTTTTGACCTACACCTTTCTCCCAAAAGAATTCACGACAGATCAGGTGCTGCCAGACTGCCAGCAGTCAGCATATCAGCATAACCCCACTCTGAGCTCAGCACTTTATGCCTTAGTTAATTTGCAGAAATGTCTTCATGCGTCAACACCTCATCCAGATGGCTTTGAATCACCTTTGAAGACTTCTACTATACACCTGTCTTTCTCTGTTGACTAGACAGGCATGGACAACAGGCATGGACATCTGGCTCAGACTGTATGCTCAGCACTGACATGGCTGAAGTCAGCTGAGGTGAAGCCCTATTGAAAACTGAAGCTATGTGACAGCTGGGCTTGTCACTACAAGGAGAACATCTAACAAAGGGCTCTAAAATGATGAAGGGTCTGGAGCATCTCTCTTATGAAGAAAGGCTGAGGGACCTGGGCATATTCAGCCCAACAGTGAGAAGGCTTGAGGTGATCTTATGAATGTCTACAAGTATCTGTAGGGAGAGTGTCAAGAAATTGAGGCCAGACTCATCTCAGTGGTGCCCAGCAATACAATGAGAGGAAACAGGCAAAAAACTAAAACGCAGGAAGACTGAACATGAGGAAAATCTTCTATACTGTGTAGGTGATGAAGCACTGGCACAGGTTTCTAACAAGGGCCAGAGCTGGACAGTGGAAAGGGGATAGGAAGTGAGACCTTCACACTAAGAAGTCTAAGTGGCTCTGCCTGTCTCATCTATCTCCTCCCTAATGCATAGGCAATGAATCCCAGTGGCAACATGGCTCATTGCTTGTTTGAATGCAGTGATTCTCAGAGATGTTCCTGTGAATATGGTATATCTTCCTTAGATCTGATCCTTAGATCAGTACTTGATTCTGGCACGTAGCACCACCTGTAAAGCTCCCTGTTAAATGCTTATGTCCTTACAGGAAACAGAGTTGCAATAAAGCTACACATACAGCAAAGCACTAACCGAAAGCGTAACTGAGTGATGTGGATAAAAGAATGACTCACCAGAAGGAATTCAACACAGCAGTGCTTGCTCGTGCAAGAAGGCATGTAGGAGAGCATCAGAGCAGGCACCTCAGTGGAAATGACTGTCTAGGGCACCTTTAGTTAATCATATTATCCTAAATTCTTGAAGACCTGAACGCTGACTTCTCTGGAACGCTAGCCTGTTAAATCCTTCTACTTCAGTCTTGATCTTCAGGAGTGAGAAGATGCTTTCAGTTCTTTGACTGTGAGGGCTATTGTTTGACAGCATATATGCTACAATTATACATTACTATTGTGGATTAATTAGACCTGGCTTGCATCTGCATCTAAATTTTTAGAGCAGAATTTTAGGCTTTGTTTCATTCCTATTTCACCCAGCCCTGCAAGCATACATCTAAAGCTTGGGAGGGTCAGAGTACAGGAACACATCTTTTGGAAGGCTGACATCTTGTAAAGTAGGCACGGTAATGTTTCACTGCTGTAAACTGAAGAGATTACTGATTATACACAGAAAACCTGCCACAGCTGATGCTTTGCTTCATGGACTGCAGGGCAATATGGTTCTTCTGCAGGGCAATATGGTTCTTCTGCCAGAGGCTCAGATATCCTTTGCTAACAGAACAGCTCCAGCTTTGTTTACTTCGCTCCCCAGCTGCTGTTACACGTTATACACTGATTGACATTGTACTGCATCTGCACTAACAAATAAAATGAGCAGGGCCATTTTTGTTGCTGGAGGCATGTAGCATGGTATGGCTTACATCTATACATCATCATGAACCAGGTGATCTTTTCCCTCCTGTTCACCAGTAGCAGGTTTTGGCCTGTGTCACTGCTGCAAACACATCTGGGCATTGTGAGGACCATACTAATGAGAACAAGGGAAAGGAGAATGAGGTGGTAAAGATTAAGCAGTGTGGATGTGGAACAGTGCTTTAAGCCAAATAGAGCCTTGTTTAGGTTCTCGGTATAGATGTCACACCAGTAAGCTATCATGCTGTACGTTCACTTGCACTCAGATCTACCAACAGAACTGCATACATGCTTGTCCTCTGCTCCATCCCACTCAAAAGTGAAAAAAATTCATCTGCAAAACTTCTTAAAGTGATCAAACAAACACACTCTGGTGTGCTAAGATGACAGAAGTTATATGTCAGTGGAATTTCCATTCCCTCGTGTTGATGGGTTGAACTACTCAAGGATTGACTAGCCAAGGCATGCCCTGCTCCATCTCCTCGACTGGAAGGCCTTGTCCCACCAGCTTAGACACCAATACATACTCTGAGCCTTGTTGAGCTATCAGATGAATTGCCCAACAGGACGGAGGATGGAGTTCAACAGGCTGAGGTGTGCCTCAGCCAGAGAATAAGGCTGGATGCAATGGCTGTTCTTCCCAGGAGTTGCTTTCCGAAATGATTATCAAAGAAATCAGAATGTGAGGAGGATGTTCACACAATGTTCATTCGGGAAAACCCCTCTGTTCCCCTATGGCTGGTGTCACCAGTCTTAGGGAGTCTTGCTAAGATATTTGAGAGCAGCTCAGATGTCAGTAGCAAAATCCTCCAGATGCCATGCAATATCTAAAACTACTCAGTAGCTTACTGGCAATACAAGAGAATTTCTAAGTGCCACTAGAGGTTTTCCCAGTGAAGGAACACTAGTATACCTTACAAGTGGAGACAACCTTCTGTCAGCAAAACTGTCAGGTGAACCCAGTAACTGTATCAGTCTTCCTCCAGGATGAAATTAAACCTGGCAGAATCAAAAAAAGGGAGTAAGCATACCTTTGGGGTGCTTTATGCACTTTTGTTGCAATTAATTGTGTTTTCACTGGCCCAAATTTTAGCTGAGAACTGATGTGTCAGATACATGCACTGAGGAGCTGCGTGTGTGCAGCTGTGAGTACAGTTTGAGGGCTGCTTGTGCAGTGAGGTCCTTGGCTCTGACCTGAAGCATTCACAAGGGAAATAGCCTGTTCCCTGCTTCTGATGTAAAACAGAATTAAACACAGATAGGTGAACAGTTAAGTTGTAAATGGTCAAAGGTTTGTGCTTTTCTTAGCTGTAAAAGACATTTATTGCAAAGTAGCAGTTCCATTTGGGATTCTTGACAGTTTCCAGGTATGACTTCACTGCAACTCAGCAGGACTTGTTATTAATAGCCCTACAGAATATCACATTACTTATCACCTCTGTTTACCTCCAAAGTTCATTTAGTTTTGTGCTTCATAAACCTGAGAGGTCACTGAGTGCTCCTGGGAGAGACATTAACTCAGTGACATCAACCTGCCCAGGGATTCCCTCCAGAAGTACTAGGCAAGCTGCAAAGTGGTTTCATTTTGTCTAGAAAAGAGGAACAATAAAACCTGTTTTGAGAACATTCACCAGTAGAAATATGCCTTAAATGGTCAAAGCCTTTGCCCACAGATGTTTTTGTCCAAATCCACACTTCTGATGCTCAGATGCAGTGCCCTGAATCTCTTCCAGTTCTCCATCACTATTTACATTACTCAACACAAGCTAATTGTTTACAGGGGAAGCAAATGGGGAACATCATGAAAGCACCTTATGTAACTGCAGTTATGAGAACATGAAAGAAATCATCCCACGCAGTAAAAGAGATTGAAGATGCCTCCGTCTCCTAAGCACACATTTGCCCATTAACACTGTCTAATAAATCCATGTGAAACAGCTGGAACGTGTTTGACAGATGAGGCTGTAGCTTGGGAAGCCTAGCCTCCTCCTACTCTTTCCCAGGGAAAGATAGCAGGATAGGGAAGGCCCCTGAGGGCCAGTGCTGTATCCTGGGGACACTCACCGACCCTCAGTCCTCTCCGTGCTCCTTGTCATAGAGCAGTCACCTGTAAACCATGGAAAGCTTGGTCTGGGTACCTATAATTAAGAAATTCCGGTTTGTACTTGTGGTGTCTTGTCTGCTTCCTATGTGGGATACAGTGCTATTCTTTAGCTCTTGAGATCCTAATAGAGGTCCGCTCTGTTGTGCCTTCTTGGAGTTGTCTTTTTCCATGACCCCAAAGTAGCAAACAAGCTGTTATCTATATCCAGGATAATTCTGATAATAATGTCCTCCAGTCGCACACATACAGGGGAGAGAATAACAGTACTTTCATAATAGTTATGCCCTCAGTTAACTTTAAAGCATTGGGAAAAGGAATTATTGTCCACCCCGTACTTTACACTGACAGACTGTCAATGACAAGAAAGGACTGTCTGGGAATAGGAAAGTTGTGGGCAGCTTTGCATGCAGCAACCATGAGATAGTGGGTCTTACATGGAAGAAACAAGGCAATAAGTGGAATTGCAATCCTAGACTTCAGGAGAGTCAACTTTGACATCTTCAAGGACCTACTTGGAGGTGTCCCATGGGTTAGAGCATTGGAAGGTAAGGGGGTCCAAGAGAATTGGTTAATATTCTAGTACCAAAAGTCTGTTTAGAAAAGGCTCTTGAGAAACAAAGGTTGCAATGCATGGCTTGACAATTGACCACATTCTTTAATTATTTGTCTACAGGTTTTAAATAAACACCTCAGCTGTGATATAAGATCACAGTGAAGGTAAAAGCTGTGAAAAGCAACAGAGTTAGATATTTTAATAAGAAGCAAGAGAGAAAGATGCCAACCTTGGATGACATTTTAGAGCACATCGGAGAATTTGACAGGTTCCAGAAACAAACCTTCTTCGTCCTGTGTCTGCTTTCTGCTGCCTTCACTCCAGTCTATGTGGGCGTCGTCTTCTTTGGGTTCACCCCCGAGCACCGCTGCTTCAGCCCTGGCGTGGCGGAGCTGAGCCAGCGCTGTGGCTGGAGCCCGGCGGAGCAGCTGAACCACACCGTTCCCGAGTGGGGCAGCCATGGGGCCGCCTACAGCAGCCGTTGCAGCAGGTATGAGGTGGACTGGAACGCAACGGGTGTCAGCTGCACCGACCCCCTTGGCAGCCTTGTGGGCAACCGGAGCTCTGTCCCACTTGGCCCCTGCCAAGATGGCTGGGTCTACGACTACCCTGGGACCTCCATAGTGACTGAGGTAAGGAACAGTTTGTCCAACAATATCTATCTCACCTGCAGTCCTTAAACTTACCGGGGGGTAGAAAGAGGGGTTGAAATAAAATTTTCAGACAATTCTATTAACATTTGAGTTGATATTTTCATAATAGTTTTTAAAAAGAAAAAGGCAGTGCATTCATTGATTCACCAAAGACTCCTGTTCAACATTTACAAAAGCCACATTTGGCCATGCTCCGGGCTTCTCCCAGCTCCTGCAAACCATATTGCTCAGTCAAGGCTGGGAAAACTCCTCACTACCCAGCGGTGTCGTCTGAAGGCAAAGCACAGCCATAGAAAGCTCTGTGGATGGAGATCCTTGCTCACAGCCCCTGCACACAAATTGTCCCACTGGCCTAGTGGTAACCCCACTACCTCCCACACATTGCACTGGTTTCACACAGTGAGATAATGCATGGCTAGGAGTAGTCCTTAGCATCTGAGAAGGAAACCATGCTCTAAGCATCTTCTAGATTTCAAGCAGATATGGGAGAGGAGAAGGTGACATTTCTCTGAACTTTTTTATTTTTCCATTCAAAGATTCTCTGCCTTTGTCATTCTGTTCTTATGTCATTGTGTAATTATTTTCCAGGGCAAAACTTCTCTGTAAGGTCTGGAAAATCTGGATGAGATGTATTGCAGATGTTGGCGTTAAGAGATTACATATTTTATTTTTCAGAGCCTGTTTCCTTGTTGTTTTTTTCATTCCACTCTTTTTTATTCCAAGTTGCTTCCTTCCATTATCCCTCCTTGAAAAAGCATGGTTTGAGTTGAATGTTCCCATTTTTCTGTGACTGTCTGTGCAGTTTAACCTGGTGTGTGAGGACTCCTGGAAGCTGGACCTCTTTCAGTCATCTGTGAACGTTGGGTTCTTTATTGGCTCCATGATAATCGGCTACATAGCAGATAGGTATGTAACATGTACAGAGGTGTGAGATGAACTGTTTCTTCCAGTCCTCTGCTTCAGCATGTCACTGAACAACATTCATGACTCAAAGGGGAAATAAATGGGCCAAGAACTTGTTTCAGAAGGCCCACGTATCTCTTAAAAATGAATGGATCTTGGTTCCTAAGCCCTGGCTGCTGTGATCCAGGAATTCATGGAAATCTTTCAATGGTTTTGTGTGGAATTTGCATATTTACAAGTGAAGGGGTTTTTTTCTTTAACAGTGGCAATCTGCAATATGAGCTCAGAGTTTTAAATGACATTTTATCTCACACACCAATAACTATTTGTCCATCTTGTAATAAATTTGTTTCATGTTAGTTTTAAAACTATCCAGATGACTGTAAATCAGCTTTAAAATAGGAATATTTTTCCCAGATGAAGAAAAAGTTACTTCCTAAATCTTCTCTTGTCTCTCTCTCTCTCAGCTGGCTCTGTACACAGCTGGGTATAGATCTCATTATCTCTCACCTCCTCTTTCCTATCATAAATGTCAGCATGCCACATATCTACTCACACTTCTTTTAGGTTACACTCAAAACAAACATGCTTTGTAGCTGACTTTCCTGTGCTTCTTTTTTTTCTTTTTTTTTTCTTTTTTTTTTTTCTTTTTTTCCCCAGTACAATGATAAGAGAGGCTGAAATTGGAATTTGGAAGAGGTGAAGTTAATAGGGGATGAATGGTCCTACAGAGGCTTCCTTCCATAGAGTGTTTTCCAGTGTACTTGAAAGTATTTCATCCTTTTTACATTTCAGTAATGATGCACAGCTTATGGAAGTAAAGGAGGAGATATGTAGCAGCCTAGGTATGATAGGACATGAAACAGCAATGAGCAGATCCCACAGCTATCAGGGAGTCACTGTTCAAAATACCCTTCAAACACAGAAATGAACTAAGCAATAATGACTAGCAAAAGAATTTCTTGACCACATATGGTTACGTGAACCAGTAGAACCAAGGATCACAGTCCCAGAGCAAATTATATCTGATATGCTCTTTCTGTTTAAAAACACTAAATAATCAGGCAAATTATAAGACCTGAGAGTCGGATATTATTGCTGTTAAGATAATGCAAGTACATGTTATAACACTGGGTATTTTTCTGACACCTTTTCCCCATTCTCTGTGGTCTTAAAGCAGTGCAGGAGTGAGGAGCAAAGCAAGATCTTGTATCCAGGTGCTTAGGACAGAAACAACTCCAGAAGCCTAAAATTTAGTACAGAAGGAGAAAAAAAAAGGTCTATGAATTATGTGTTTCCTGAATTTGAAACATCTATCCTCTATCAGGAGTGCATACGGAGTGCTGTTTTTTCCATACATTAGGTGCCTGAAATCTGCTGTACTTGAGGCAACTCTTGAGAACATTTTAGGTGCTTCAGGGGAGATTTCATCAGCTCTTCCCAAACGCGCCTCTCTCAGAGGGATTAGACCGACTCATTCACTTGACTGGGCTCTGGGCACATTTCCAAGCACTAGTGTCTCGGAAAGGGCACTCCTGTTTCCTTAGACAGCATACAAGGTCAGTGCTAAGATTCAGTGTTTGCACCTCTGTCATTTATTTCCAGGCCTCTAGGAAAGTGCCATCTCAGGAGAGGACATCTCTTGTGATCTGACAAGCCCCTCATGGGTTGGTCTTTGAAACAGAGTCAAAAAATATCAGTATGTCATACTCACGAAAGAAGGAAAGTATGAGAGATCAGCTGCTTATTGTGGAGAACAGAAGACATTTATTTTGGCTGGCATTTATTATTCATGCTGTTTTTGTCAGTGCACACTAATTTAATGGCTTTTATAAATCAAACTTCTAACTGAATATATGTCTCTGTCAGCTAGAGCACAAATGCCTTTCTAGTGCTCAACTAAGCTTGTTTCTTTTGGAAACGTTCTATTTCTGACTAAGTACGGGTGAGTCACAGTGAATGACAAATAACAGGAATGCCCAAGACCCCCCTTCTAGAAGAGCTTAGCAGACAGCAAAGATTAAATGAGAAAACAGGTAAAGATAACAGTAATCAAATACGATCTACATAAAAAAAAATATTGCAGCTTTGAAAGATGGGATGAAGGGCCTCAGTAGAGCATTTATTGAACTCATTTACTAAGTCATTAACCAGAAGTGGTGATCTGATAACACAGGATGAGGGAGTTCCCTGAGCTTCTATTGAAAAATGCTATAAAGGGAATAGCAGATCCAGACTCCTACTCAGAACGAGTAGAGAAAAGGGGGACAGGGAACATCCTCAGCCTCTTCACATCCTTTGGTCTGCCACCTCACCCTGTGTGTGCAGCAGGTGAGCATGACGGCAGGGGAGCTTGGCCAAAGCAGGTGGTGCTTTCTTTCTGCCCAACCAGCATGTGGACTCGGAATCTGTCACCAGCCAGTGTGAATGGGAAAAGCACCAGAGCTCAGGAATAGAACAAAACAACATGGCTTTTACATTCCTCCCGCTTTTCAGGTCTTTTCTGCGGTCCCTCCATTTCCAAACATATCTCAGAAGAGGTGTAGTCCCTCTTTCTTCTATTAACTCTTGCTTCTGGATTTGGTCACTGTACACACCATCAGTCTGACTGACTCTTCAGGCTGCTGTGGTAGCAGCAGTGCTAAGCAAACATGGTAACAACTTGTACAACTTCCACCTCAGCTCCTCTCCACAGGTCTCTATCCAAGAGGGTGGGAAGGCAGATGAGAGGAAAAGACCAGGGAAGTGATTTTGGAAGGAGAGGTCAGCTCCTTAAACACACTACAGGGTAGATGATCAAAAACTTACTATTCAGATCAGAACTTGGGGTACTAATAAAGCTTTACATTCCTTGTACCTGAGAAAACACTTGGAACAAAATCTGAAAGAAAGCAACCTTTGTTTCATAGAATCATAGAATGGCTTGGGTTGGAAGGGACCTCAAGGATCATTAAACTCCAACCCCCTGCCACAGGTAACCTGTATGGAAGTTGATGGCCCTGCATGGGTTTGTTTCAATGGGTTACTCATGAGGAATCTTTTCGCCATTCTGCTGGGGTTTTGTGCAGCTGTGAGCTGAGCCTTTTTTCCTCTTTTTTCTTCTTCTTTCCCTCTGCAGGTTTGGCCGCAAGCTCTGCCTCTTGATCACAGTCCTCATCAATTCTGTCTCAGGGGTTCTTGTGGCCTTCGCACCCAGCTACACGTGGACAGTGATCTTTCGGTTGATCCAGGGACTGGTCAGCAAGGGGGGCTGGCTGACAGGCTACGTCCTGAGTTACGGCACCTTGCAGTTCCTCTCACCGGGCAGGACCCCAGGGTTAGCAGCAGAGCTGGCCATTGCTGTGCTCTCTGGTGTTTGGGGATCTGTGGAGACAGGGACAGCTTGCTATTTACTGCCCAACTGCACTTTGTTGCTTTAAACCATCTATGAGTCAAGCTGTGTTTTCTTTTGTGAGCTGCCTGTCTGAGGGTTTACAGGCCTACAGACTTTGTTATCAAAACAATATTTTATTCCTGGAAAGCTTGGACCAACTTATACACATATACAGAATAATTAGGAGCAGCTCTAGATACTAGGGAGCATTTGTATCTGAAGTGACACGCCAAATGAGAGGACAAAGTCTGGGGGCAAGAACTGAAAATGCTGCAAAGACATCCAATGCTTTTCCAGGAAAGGCAGCAAGCAGTACTGCAGGAGATAACATTTGTGTTTCACAAACTTTGTGCCAAAATGGCTTTGCTGTGTTTCAGCAGGAGAGGCCCTGTTCCGAAATCAGGTGGAAGGCAAGAGTCAGCAGATGCCACCAGGCTGCTGGTGTTGCAAGCTAATACTTGGTTAGATGGAATGAGAGATAGAAAGCTGTATTTGCCCTTGTTTTGGGTGAGGCCTGACACTCCTGGTAGAGGGGCCAAGTCCCTAGCTGACTGATGGAGACTTCTGCAAAGCTGAGTCATGCCACATGGTCATGGCCCCAGCTGCAGCCACGCTGCCGCCTCTAAGCAGAGCAAACCACATATTGTAGACAGGCAGAAAAGTGGCACCAGTTGTCTCCTGCACCGAGGCTGCAGCCTGTACCTCAGGCCAGTTCTGCTTCCCCAACTAAATCCACATCCTCATACGATGCCATAGGGTCCCTGTGCCTCACATAACATTATCTTTGTAGCTGCAGAATTTGTTGGCTTAAGCTTTCGGAGGACAGTGGGCATCATCTACCAACTTGCCTTCACTGTGGGACTCCTCTTCCTCACTGCCGTGGCTTATGTGCTCCCACACTGGAGATGGCTTCAACTTGCTGTCACCCTGCCCAATTTTTTCTTCCTACTCTACCACTGGTAAGTTTCTAGTGTCACCACTCCCAGCAACCCTAAGTCAAAAAGATAATCCAGTGGACTACACCTGGGAGTCCAAGTTTCCTTGAAGAGGTCAGACATAGTGCTACCAGTAGAACTTCCAAAACAACATCAGATCAGATCTTCTGTTTTTCTTTCACTTGCCTCCCCCTGCCTAGGAGTTTATTCCAAGCCATCTAGGAGCAAGGAACGACCTGTAACATGCACAGTTGCCTTTTCTTGTTCCTTAAGTGTCATGCTTGTATGCACTGCAGGTGTCTGCCCGAGTCCCCCAGGTGGCTAATAACTCAGAAGCAAAATGACAAAGCTATGGAAGTTATTAAGCGCATTGCCAAGAGAAACAAGAAGCAGCTACCTCCCTCTTTCCAGGTGACTGTGCTGCATTTGCTGAGTGTATGCAAAGCTCAGGCAAGCAAAGCGTCAATGTTAGGATTACTGTGGGTTTAGATTTGGGAGCAGCTTGATGACTGAAAGCACTGCAGTTCCCTAATATACAACAAGTGGCTTTTCTTTGCCTGCCTGAGAGAGCATGTTTGAGAAAAGAGGCTTGCAAAAATAGCCAACAAACAAGAAACATTCTTCCTTTAATTAGTACCAATCAACACACAGCAAACTCACCAAATTTCATAACTGAACATTCCAAGACATCCTCATTCATTTTTTAATCTACCACTTCATGTCATGCAACAGCCTCATACATATGGCTGCACAGACATGGGAACTGTCTACATACATTTTCATATTTTCTTTCCCCAAAACATTTTGGAGAAGTTATTTTGCTTTCATAACTGATAAATCAAAACTAACATCTTCCCATAAATCCAGGGGAAAATATTCCTTGCTTATTATCCTCTCACCTGCTAATTCTAATCTTTTATCCTTCTCTCACTTGGGCTCCCAGAACATCAAATCTGAAGATGAAGATGGAGAAAAGCTGAAACCTTCATATCTAGACCTGGTCAGGACACCTCAGATAAGAAAGCACACATTCATTTTGATGTACAGTTGGTAAGGAAATACTTTTGCAACCTACATGGAGGTGATGTATTCAATTCCTTAAAATGTCATGGTTGATTTAAGTCTGTTTTGCTCCAGACCAGCTATGAATCTCTTTCAAAGAGTTTGATTTCATCTGCCTGTTCTTTGCATAGGTTCACAAGCTCCGTCCTCTACCAAGGGCTCATCATGCACATGGGACTAGCTAGTGGGAACATTTACCTGGATTTCCTCTATTCTGCTCTTGTTGAGTTCCCAGCTGCCTTCATCCTCTTGTTAACAGTGGATCGCATTGGCCGTCGCTACCCATGGGCTGTGGCACATGTGATGACGGGTGGTGCCTGCCTTGTTACAGCATTAGTCCCAGACAGTGAGTCACTCATATCTCATCAGTCAATGAAATCTCTCCACATCTCCATGTTATTGTTCTGGAAAATAGAAAGTAATCTTTGCATACCTGGCCCACGTCAGCATTGTGATCCAATGAATACAAATTCCATAGAAGCCTGCGTATGCCCAGTATCACCATTTACACCAGATAATGAGAGGTTTGAGGGAGGAGGTAAATTATATTTTCAAAACAACACCAACTAAGATGGCAAGTCTGCCTGTGCTAGACCACAAGAAATGTCCTGTTAAGTCTTTGATTTTTGTGTGGCTCAGAATTCGGATTTGGATGCACCATTCTGGGTGTTCATCCCCCAAACCCCATCTTTTCTGTATCTAAAAAGTTAAATTGTAGTGACACACACACTTAAACACCATCTGGATACATTGCTTCCAGCAGTGTAGGATGTTGAGCAACCACAGTGAAAGGCACTTGGCTTTTATTCAGCTGAGCATTCTCTCCAAGGCTGGAGTCTCAAGGAAACATGTCCCACGAGGGCCGTTGACTGGAACATCTTTCCTTTCTTTTTATGGAGCATAGTTAGACTGAAACCACACAAATAATAGTGCCAAACAACTATCAGTTCACAGCAGAACAAGGACAGAAAACAGAAAATGTCATGGAAAAAAATTAATAGGCAAAAATAACAACAAAGCATTCAGACAATAGATATTTCACATGCAGCTAGGGATTGCAGGGATACAGAGGGGACTGATGTGCTTTTCCACAGGAGCACTGTAGTGGGAGCCTTCCAGCTGCTGCCCACAGCTGCAATTGCTGCCAGCCATGTGTAGCAGTGGCAGTCTGCTCAGCTCTAGAGGAGCTCTGCAGCAGTGGTTATCAGCAGCTGAAAGTCTGTGAAACACTGCATCCCTCAGCGGGGTAAATGAGGGAGAGAGTCTATGCTGTACGTGCACTAGAAGCTGAAACCACCATCCGAGGTCAGATAGGGATCTAAGAACCCATGGGGCATGCAGCAGTGTCCTGGACTGGCACCCACTGCGGGGCTGGGATATTCATTCATTTGCAGCAAAAGTCTCTATCTTCAGGTCTGAAAGCGATCACAGAGCATATACCAAGAGAGGGGGGTGACAGCACCAGCTTGTCCCTGCCAGAAAGCCATCAGACATCTCTGTGCAAAAGTGCAGAGTATCTTGCAAATTAGCAGCTGTGAACTGCTTAGTTTTATTGCATGCAGGAAATGGCATTTTTGCATAAGCTTTTGGTTAATACACTGAAATACCCAATTTACTTTGTATCATCATTTCCTCTCTGTGACAGCCTCAAACCTCTGTTATTTACTTGAATCACAAGACAATCACATTATAAATTATTTGAAGAATGAAAGAACACAATCATGCTCAGATCTCATGACAATTCATGACAGTAAAGTTCCTCTTTTCTTAAATTAAATCTTTAGTGCTGTTCTGTGTTAACAGCAGAAAAAAATTGGTATTCCAACCTCAATATACACAATGTCTTTCCAGCTCTTTATTGGCTTAAAATGACCGCAGCATGCCTGGGCAGGATGGGCATTACCATGTGCTATGAAATGGTTTGTTTGGTAAATCCTGAGCTGTATCCAACTTCTCTCAGGTAAGTGTACCTCCTTCTGTTAGAGTTAAGCAGTGACTATCTTGTTTATGCACTTGAGGCTATTGTAAAGAGTCACCATTTGGACCTCAGAAATGTCTGTCGTGAAAGAGAAAGAGGACCTGTCAAATAGCAGAAATATCATTTAAAATTGAAAGCCCACCAGTAAGTTGTTCTTATCACTGTGAGGAGCAGCAAAGATTCCCTGTGAGGAGAAAATACAGTGCTGCTTTTCTAAGCCTAGCACTAAGGCAGGAGTCCCTAATGGGATATGTAAGAAACTTTTTCAGATATCTTTCACATATCTCTCTTTCAGGGCAGTTTGGTGAGGCTGGAGTCAAATGATCATTAACACCTCTATCTCATGATAGGACTGCCATCATATTCTCTCTCCTCATCTATTTTACACTGCAGTATTCCTCACAGGAGTACGCACAACCTGTGCTTTTCTATGTTCACTTTCTCAGCTCCTGCCTTGTTGTCTCCACAGCTTGTTCCTCTGCCCATCAGCTGCAACATCCACAGCAGGGTGCTGGCCCCTCTCTTCCATCCTACTCCAGCCATGGGTGGCAGAAAGGGGGTTGCACAGCCCTCTCTGCTGTATAGGGCACTCCTAGGCAGGGCTCCTGACATGGGCCAGTGTCTGTCTCTTCCAGGAATCTAGGGGTGCTGATCTGCTCATCCATGTGTGACATCGGTGGAATCATGACCCCTTTCATTGTATACAGACTAGCGGAGCTCTGGCACGAGCTGCCCTTGGTTCTTTTTGGTAAGAGAGCTAGGAGGTGGTTAGTTTGCCTCAGCCTAGATGAGTGATTTTGGTGACCTATTTCCCCACTGTTAAAAAAAATAACGCTGAGAGAAATGAACATACGCATATCAGATCTAGCTTGTTAAGTCTCTCCCATCTAGCTGTTGTAAATTGAGATGAATACACTCCCTTAGTCCTTTCAACAAAGGGAATCTCATGTTTCGGGAGCAGCTCTCTCAAGCTTTGACTTGCTCTTACTGAACCTTCCCATGGTAAAAAGGTCACTTCAGGGGCCTTGTCCTTCAGTGATCCCACTGTCACTGGGCATGGATGCACCTGCACATATTCATTCAGGTATGCCCAGCTGCACCTTCTATCCTACGTGTGGTCATAACAGGGTTCAAAACCAAACAGAAGGCAAAACGGGCTGGATAGGCTGATAGTACCCTTTCTATCGCATCTTAATTATAGGCCAAAGTAGGGATGGCAGCTAGCTAGCATCACCCCCATCACATCCCAGAACAAGTAGAGCCAGAATCTGTTTCCTTTGCACTGCATGCACAAAGCAAGGGAGCCAGACTGCCTGGGGACCTATGGACCCCAGGGTGTTTCAGACCTCTGTGCCCCTCAGAGATGTTTCCAATCACAATCCAATCATAAGCTGTGTCTCAGTTAGAATTAACTAGAAATTTGGAATAAGCTGGGGCCTGATCCCTGCATTGCCCTTGTGAGCCTTGTTCTTACTTTCTCTCTGCAGCTGGGATTGCTTTTGTTGGTGGTGGCTTGGTCTTGCTCCTACCTGAGACGAAGGGAAAAACTCTGCCTGAGACCATTGAAGATGCTGAAAACATGCACAGGTATGGTGCTTCAAGCACAGACCCTACAGATCAGAGCAGCTTTCCCTCATGGCAGCAAAGCCCTCTTGTTGCCATTCATCACCAGAAGTCCAGCTGGAGACCTGACAGGACCTGGCCTGGCCAGAAACTGAGTGCAACACAGCACAGGACAGGAGAGGAAGAAGTCTCTAGAAGGAAGTTCAAACAGGCAAATACATACCCAGAAGTTACTGTGGAAACCACCTAGAATAACAGCTTTAACAGTAGGAAATGACAAAGTTACTGATGCAACCACTAACATAATTTTCAGACATCCATGCAGCTGTAGTCAGCCTACAGAAATTCTCCAAATTACTTCTTTTCCTGCTGTTCTCTCAAACAATTTGATCTAATTTGATCTCATTTGAAAAATTGCCAGTGATGGGAGAGTTGTTAAATTTAGTCTCCAGTGAATTTAAGCACACGAGTTATTTAGTGGATAATGTTCTTTGCCACCCAGAGCATCATCTGTCTTTCCTTTATTCCTTCTGCAGACAAGAAAGAAGCAAAGAAAACACAATTTATCTTCAAATTCTGACTTCAGAAGCTGTACCCAAGTAAGGCTCCGCTTTTGTTCCAAACCTGCTTTTACCGGGCAGCAGTGGAGGGGCCAGCACAACAGCCTCCACCCAGCACTGAGGAAAGAACCATGCAGACACAGCCCACCCTTCTCCAGCTTGCTCTCCTACTGCCACAGCCATGCCTGTTGACTCCATGGATTTCCTATTCAGGCTCTCACAGACCATCTTCCACTGAATTTCTTTATTTGTCTTTTCAGCACTTTCACACTTCCAGGGTCCCCGGACATTTGACAAGAGTAACTTTCACAGCCCAGGCAGGACACTCATGAAGTAATGCTTTCTTCAGACTTGCAGCTCATTTCCATAGCAAGCAGGAATGTATTTATACTTCCAACCCATGTCCACACTGCACCTAATTTTACATGAAAGAAAGCATGTAGATAGCGGCTGATTTAGCATCGCTGCCCATACCCCCCTGAAAATCTCAGTGCCTGATGCTGAACAGGCTCAGCTCCTACCACCTTATAGCAAACATCTCTGCAGAGCATGCTTAGGGAGTCCATGAGTATCCACTAGAACTTCCCACTTAGTTTTCCAGAAAAGGTGGAATAAACATGGGGGAGGGGGAAGTCTAGTTCCAGGCCAACTTTTAAACTTTTGCACCCCAGAATTTGATTGGCTATGAGACAAGCTGGAAAATGAGAAGGAAGGGAAGGAGGAGTTGCAGGCATGTGAACCTTAGGCCATGAGGTTCTGAGTACTACTGTCCTATCTTGAGGGATCAGCAATGGGGCAAGGAGAGAAAGCCACATCGCATACATCCACTGGGAGCAGCACAAGCAGTAATACAACACAGCGCTCTGTACAATAAAGTCAAGTCCTGTTTTAAAATGCATTGCTTTCCTAATGCTGTAGTTTGGGCCAAGCTCTAAAATATCTATGAATGATATGAATTAAGGAAAAGAAGAGGCACAAAGGATCTAGATTTCTAGGTAGACCTCTATTTATAACATGTTGAAATATAACAACTGTAGGTTGAAAGTCCTCTTCCCTAGCCTTTGGGGATCTTGTAAAGTGGTTCACATCACTCAGCAGCTTTTATGTATGTAGTGCATTTTGATTTGCCTCCTGACCAGTCGCACTTCTTGGCTCACCTCACCCTACTTTTTGTACAAGGTTTTTGACAGGTTTCAAATCAGTATACTACAATTAAAAAAAAAAAAACAGTTCTGACAGATTTCTTTTGGTATGGAGCTGAGACCTCTTGGCAATCACAGCAGGAGAGCAGCTTCATAGACACACCCAATTGCATCTTCACTGCTCCTCAACCAAACTCAAGGCCAAATTGTTCACTGCTGACCCTGCAGCAAATGTTAGTTTTGCAACTGCCTGGGCCAGTGTCATCTGAAGGCCATGCTCAGCAAGACAAAATGCTTCCCTGTCATCAAGGCCCACACAGCAAGACTGAACATTACTTGCTGCTCAAGCCTGGTGAAAGCAAGGGGTAAAGTCACCACACTGACAAAGTAGTCATCCTGGAGCAATTGGACACTGCCAGTAATTTTGCTCAGCTGGGTGCTCTGTCTCCACAGATAACCATTAAGCAGCATCAGTATCCTTACCAGAAACCAGTGCTCTCTAATACTGCCAGGGGCCAGCAAGGCAAAAAAACAGTGGAGGAAAACCACAATACCTCATGTCTGTTCTCCCCTGGAATTGCAAGATGTAAAGATTGCTCAGTGGGGTGGAAAAGGAAAAGCAGAACATGATCAGGAGAGATGAGCAATTACTACAGGGCTACCACTGAGAACAGAAAGAGGAACAAGGCGCAAAGAAAGGCAGAACCCAATTCTGAGGCAGCTGCAAATCATGAAAGGTGCTGAACTGTCCCTAACAGATCCAACTTTGTTCCTAATGCTCCCTGAGGCAGAGGATCACTGGACAAACCTCAGCTCAGAAACTCTGCCCTATGTAATAAGATTAGACAAGGTTTGTTCTCATCTCAGTTCTACAACAGAGGTACGTCTCTGTTATGTTATGCTGCCCGTGCAAGATAAAACAATAAAGTCAGACTTCATGGAGGTTTATAAAGTTCATTTGGAATGGACCCCACAATCCCCAAGCTAAAATCTGCCCCATTTTGAGGTACATACAGTTTGAGTGAAAATTTCCCAGCCCTATAACATTTGTATTACAGGGTACAGAGAGGGAACAAGCTATGCAGTGATATGGACAACCACATCAGAAAACCTCAAACATTCAAATGAAAGAATAGACAGAAAAAAAGGGAAGGATGGAGTAGTATCCCTATCAGTGGAGATGCAATTGTGTAGCATGCTAGATAATCTCATCTAGGCTCCCTTTTCCAATGAAAGGTTGGACCTGATGATCTCCTGGAGGCCCCTTCCTGCCTGGGTGGTTCTGTGATTCTATGAACAAAGGGAAGCAAGACAGAAGAGAGTATTCATTCTAATTTTATTTTTCATGCTAGTGCTCTAAAGCAGACTGCCCAGAAAGTTGTGCCTTCTTCAGTCATTTGCTACTTCTGATGTTTGGACATGGAGATAGATCTTTTTGTCCTTTGGAGTGCTTTGCCTGCAAGAACATCAAGACGTAAGCAGCAACCAGGAAGTAATGCATTCAGCTAGCACCTGATTTCAGCTTCTTCATTTGTTCTGCCTCTTCCCCAGAGGAAATAAGCAGTTAATTCTGAGGTCCTCTGGGTTGCTCTGGCTTCTCAGGAAATACCAGTGCTTCACTTACCATACTATATAAAGTAGCTGTTATTAACACTGCACTTTGTTCCACAAAATCAGCCAATTTCTTAAAGCACAAATTACAGTTATAGTAGGGTTGAAGCCATTTGAAGATACTAGCCAAGTTATTCACAGACCAATAACGGCCTAGGGTGCTTATTTTCAGATGCCTAGATGAACACTAAAGCAGAGTCCAAAATCCCCTAGACTAGAGCCTACGAGCCAGCTAGAAACTTCTTGGAAGCATAGGAGGCAGCAGAGTAACAAATGGACTTCCCCAAGGAGTCCTGCTGTACATTTTGTACAATTTCAAGTGAAACCTGTCAGGCTAACTCACCTGTGAAAGTTTTCAATATCTTCGATGGTCTCAGGCAAAACTCTTCCTTTAGTTTCAGGCAGAAACAACACCAATCCACCCGCAATCAAACCAAGAACAGCTTCAAATCAAAGAAATGCACAAAGAGCTTGTTAGCACATACATCACTTTCTGCTGCCTGGCATAAAGGACTTATGAGTAGCATTTTATTTTGTTGGTTTGTTTTTTGTTGGTGGTGGTGTTTTTTGTTTTTTTTTTTTTTAAAGAACATGAACACAAAGGCTTTATATGCAAGACCAGCATGCCATCTATGGAGGATCTGGCAGCTACATGGAAATAGCAAGGAGCCAAATTCAGTTATGAGGTACACACTGGGCTAGGTGGGGTAATGAAGACTGACTGATATCTGTAAAGAGAGAAAAACCCTTTCTATAGCCTGAGCATAAACCAGAAAATGGATGCTATTTACATAACAAGCTTTAGAAAATATATACCCAACATATTAATTCCTGGACAATGTGTTTAACTTGCTCACTGATGGTTTCACTTACCCACTTTGTACATGTTTATATTTTGAATCCACTAAGCACTCTCCCAAATGTACTGTCAGTTAAGAACTGCATATTGCCATTCAAGACATTTCTCTTGAAACAATGTTCTTCTGATCCAAAGATTCAGAGAACACAGACCTTGACCTGAAAAGTTCAGGTCACTAGTTTGCAAGTGCTCATCTTGCATTTATTTACTAATCTCTTTCCAAACAGGTGGAGAAGAGCCAGTTAACAGTGTTAGAAAAGCTGATGTATAACAACTATACTTGTACTCCATTAAAAAAAGAAGGGGGGAAGGGGGAATTCTGACTTTGGCTCCAGGACTGAGGAAGTACACCTCATAGAAGGGCAACAATTTATCAGAATTAAATACAGCAAAACAAAATCAAAACCTATTTAGTCTCATCAGAATGTTGGAACATTGCTCAGCATTTCACCATCTATCCAATCTGTATTCATCTCCAGCTTCTTTTAAAACACAGGGAACAATAATGACGCTATGACAGCATAGCAGATACAAATGCACAGGCAAGTCCCAGGATGCTACAAACTGAAGGTTACAGCACATACAGATGTGAAAGCACACCTGCTGAATTTGGAGCTACTGTCAAAGCTGCTTTTCCCTCTCTTTGAAATCTGGACCCCATTACTGCACCCCAGGAGCAGCTGGTGAGGAAGTAACGTGGCACTTACTGAAGACTATCAGTGGCAATTCATGCCAGATTTCCACCAGCCTGTAGACGATGAATGGGACAGCAATTCCACCAACATCACACAAGGCAGAGCAGACCATCACACCAAGGTTCCTGGTTTGACAGCAAAGGAATCACATTAGCAAGCACTGCAAATGAAAGAGGACAGGGCACAGCTCTGACTTTGCACACAGCATGTGGCTTCACAAACCACAAAACACCAAAATAGTGTGCAAAGCTCTAGTTTTCCAATGGTGGGCACATCCATGAGTTACTTAGATTTAAGTACTGCAAGCATAAAAAGCTTAGCAAATAGCAGCAATATAGTATACCTGTATTATCACAGGTGTGAGCAATTTCCCAAGGTTAAACATAGAAGAAAATCAGGCTCAAAGTGTCTGAGGGGAGTCTCCACGCACAGTAAAACAAAACCATTAGCTTCAGTACCTCTTAAGTGACTTAGCAGAAGGGGCATCAAATAATGCTTTTGTTTGAGGTGTACCATTAATAAAATTCCAACTATCTTCTACTATGCTAATTTTGGATATAGAAATAAGATTAAGAGTCTCCAGTGAAGAAATGAGGATTGAGATTGCTCTGGTCAGTTCAGACACTTTCCCTGCATGCAATGGCCAATGGTCACTCAGGGAAAGGAACTTTTGAGAACCTTTCTCCCAAGCTATAGTAATCTGCAGTGCACATAGCTACTTCTGAGCTATGCACCTTGCAGCCCAATAGGAAAAAAAATCCATTCTTCAACTCAGGAGCTCAAGTTCACATATTCTCCATAGCAGCAGTCACACTGGACACATCCATTTGCATGTAATTTTGAATCAAATTAAGTACAAATCTAAGCAGTATGTGAGACTTTAGATTTATCACCTGCCTTGGTTCTGTCCACTTTTCCCTTTATTTCATCCGCATGAATTTTCATCTACTTGAACCACATTGGTTTTCTTCATTAATCAACGTTTTACAGCACTTTTCTTCTACTCTACTTAATGCTCAGCAATAATGATATATGTTTGAAAGTATTTGGGGATTACTTAGCATAAAACATAAAATACACATTGGCTTCAACTATTTGTTTGCTGGCCCAAAGCAGAAGGATACACTTACCTGATGTATGTTGGATATAACTCAGTGTTTACAAAGCAAACCATTTCAAAAGCTATTGTGATTCCCATTCGACCAAGGCAAGCAGCAATTAATTTCAGCCAATGTAGGTCTGCAGGTAAAATGCATTCAATACATTTAAATTATCCCACTGATTTAGCAGGAATTGGTTAATACCAGTGCTATTTTAGCTAGGTCTCTGATCCCCTATCACGTGATGTTTTAAAGTACTCTCTTGTGTGAATCAGGAAATGAAAACAGTCAACACCACATGAGCTGTGGCACAGCACAAGGGACCCAGATGCTTTGAGATTTATTATTAGCAGTGCTATAAAATCTGTTTCATTTCACTGGGGAGCAGCTGAAGTCCCTAGGTTTGCTCAACCCGGAGCAGAGGAGGCTGAGGGGAGGCCTCATGGTGCCCCTGCAGCTCCTTGTAGAGGGAGCGGAGGTGCAACACTGAGCTCTGCTCTCTGTTACAGCAACAGGACCAGAAAGAATGGCACAGAGCTGCAGAGGAAGGTCAGGGAAAGATTCTTTAGGAGGAGTAGCAGGGCATGGAACAGACTCCCCAGGACAGTGGTCACAGCCCCAAGCTGCTGAAGTTCCAGAAGTGTTTGGGCAATGTGCTCAGATATACATATGGTTTGAATTTTGTGTGTTTCTGTGTGGAGACAGGATTTGGACTCAGTGATCCTCGTGGGTCCCTTCCAACTTGGAATATTCTATGATTCTGTAGTGCAAGGAGCACCACTGAAAGTTGGATGGGCAACAGCCACTGGTGGGCATGCATTTACAGCCCTTCAGGGCTGTAACTCTTTAAAAAGGGAGACATAATTGGGTGCTGTTCCTAGGAGGAAATTCAGGGATGGGAAGCCTCACCCAGCTGACTTACCCTCTGGGATCAGGGCTGTGGCGAGGCAGGCAGCCCCAGCCACCAGGTTTGCTGTAGCCCATGGGTAGCGACGGCCAATACGATCAATAGTGACAATAATGATGAAGGCAGCTGGAAACTCAACAAGAGCAGAATAGAGAAAATCCAGATAGATGTTCCCACCCATTAGTCCCATGTGCATGATGAGCCCTTGGTAGAGGATAGAGCTTGTGAACCTAGGCAGAGAAGAATGTCCCAGTTTTGTTAGTCAGAAGCTCACAGTCTATCCTGCTGGAGCATTCATAACCAGAGCTTCAAAATGACTCACCAACATTATCTTCTTACCAGTTGTACATCAAAATGAATGTGTTTTTTCTCATCTGCGGTGTCCTGACAAGGTCAATGAGTGAAGGACTCTGCTTCCCACTATCTTCATCTTCAAATTTAATATCCTATGGAAAAAGCCAGCACAGTGTTTGTAGGAGCTGAGCACTCACTACAAGCCTTGGACAGTGGCAGGGACAGTCTGAGGCACTATGACCAATCACAACACACAACAGCCCCGGGGGGGGTACTGATCCTTTCTCCCCATGCAGAAGGCCATATCTGGGCAAAGTTCCCTAAAACTCCCCCCCAAGGTTTAACATTGGTCCCTTCTTGCATTCTCTAGCTTATTTCTGCAGGAACACACTGTTTTTTTGCTTAGACAGCGATGAGACTTATGCTGTCTCACCTCCCTCATTAGTACAATAGTGCTCATTACCTCTCTAACCACAAGACCAGACTTTCCGATATTCAAAGTACAATAAGCTTCCACTGGAAGGAACTGATAGAAGCTACTAGTGGGGCTCTTGTTTTTATATGTATAAGCAAGTACCAAGCTCACCTCAAAATGGGAAGGCATCTTTTTCCGATTTTTTTTAGCTATATCATTGACAATTTTCTTCGCTTTGTCAGTTTTTCCTTGAGATATCAGCCATCTGGGAGACTCTGGAAGGCACCTAGCAACACGAGTTAATGCTGTTATACCAAAATGCAACATGCATACAGTGTTCCTACCTACCTATGGAGACTGAGGAGAGAATATTTTGATTGAATAAAGACAGTTACAGGTTTTTTTGTTTGTTTTATATTGTTTTCTCTTCTTCCCTTGGGAAGAATACAGCATCCCGCTGCTGAAAGGGGAAGAGCAGCAGCAATGGCTTTAGTCAAAGATCAGATTACTAACAAGAAATTGGGGCTGGGCTTTGAGTTAAAGCAGCATCAGCATTTTGCTCACCCTGTTGACCACCAACTGGCTCCTCACATGGAGCCATTGTTCAGCTTTGCCTTCACAGGACAAGAAAAGAGTGAACAAGCTAAAGCTGGCTTACCAATTCACAAGGAAGGGGAAAGGAAAACAAAAAATCTTCTATTAATCCTAACAACTCAACTCATCTAGACAATTCATAACTCAAAATTTGGAAAATATTACTCATAAGGTAGGAGAGATCCAAAATACAAATGAACTTGTGTCACCTTTTGGTTGGATCACAAAAAGCTGTTTTTCCTTGTTTCTTAAAAGAACATGTAAACCAATTTGCGAAGCCATGTATACATTCAACAAGCTTTCAATTGCCATTTTTCAATGTAGGCTCTATATAAGACATTTATTTTCTTTTATGAAATATTTAATACATTATTAGATCACTCTTCCATCTTAAAAGTGATTTATTTATTTTTTAAATAGAAGGCAGGTGTGGTGCACAGGCTAGGATGCAATGAAACATGGGCTGCTGAGGGAACTTATTTTCCACCCCTTATTGCTCTGTACCTCCTCTTTACATTAACATGCATCCACATCCAAAAAGCAGTGCCAAATCTTCCTCAGTATCAAATCTTGGGAGCAGAGATGCTGCTTTTAAGCTCATGGGCAAAGATGCAACAGAAACAGTCTTACCAGTAGTAGAGCATTAAGAAGCAGCAGGGTAAGGTGACAGTGAGCTGCAGCCACCGCCAGTGAGGGATTGCATAAGCAATGGCATCGAACACCAGGAGCCCCACTGAGAAGGCTGCCTGGTAGAGGATCCCCACCGTCCTCCTGTACTGCGGGCCAACGACTTCCGTCACTGCAGAGACAGAATGACAGCTCCACCAACCCCATGCAGTGCAAAACACACAGATTTTGCTGCAAAACCAAATGCTAACCTACATTATATCTCCAACCCAGTAACAAAGCATATTTTTTATTTTTCCAAGCGCACCTTTTCAGCCTGTATCTCATGCAAAAATGCTCATACCACTGGATGGCATACAGATTTTCCCGCCCTAAGGCCTCATCATCCATCTGCGTTTTGAACCACATTGTTACCATATAGGCCTAACAGGTTAAGTCTTGCCAACACAGAGCTAAGGTAAAAAAAAAAAAATTGTTAATGAATCCAGTAGCATCATTTCAAGAAAATTTGTTAGAGAAAGAACAGAACGTAGTCATTTAGCAGCTCAAGGAGCTCCTTGGTTTAGTGATGACAGATTAACTAATATTGCTCAGGCAAAGGATGAGTATAGATAATGACACCTCTTTATCACACGTCAGGCTCTGTAAAACTGATCAAAAGCAGCTGCAGGGTAGACGAGCCCAGAAGAATAGAAAAAGGAAATTGCTCTGCCCTTGTACTCTTCATTGAGCACTCAGTATCAGCCCTCTGACGGTAGACAAGTTTACATGGGCTTTGGGGTTGATTCTATGTGACCTCTCTCACAAAGAGATTTTCAAGGAAACTCCAGGAATAACGAGATGTAATTGAGAGTTTTGGGCACTGGCATTTACATTTCTGCCACCACAGTTAACTGGATCACTTGGAGTCTTTCAGTAGGGCCACTTGCTATGCTAATCAGTCTGAAGAAGAGGAGGCTCAGGGGAGACCTTATTGCTCTCTCTAACTACCTGAAGGGAGGTTGTAGTGAGCTGGGGGTCAGCCTCTTCTCTTGTGTGACTGGTGATAGGACTAGAGGGAATGGCTTCAAGCTGCGCGAGGGAAGGTTCAGGCTGGACATTAGGAAATACTACTTCTCTGAAAGGGTGGTCGGGCTCTGGAATGGGCTGCCCAGACAGGTGGGGGAGTCACCGACCCTAGAGGTGTTCAAGGAACATTTGGATGTTGTGTTGAGGAATATGGTTTAGCAAGAACCATTGGTGATGGGTGAATGGTTGGACTGGATGTGGGTCTATTCCAACCTTAGTGATTCTATGATTCTATGATTCTATGATTCTAATCCAAATATAACTCAACTGGGCAGCACTTACACTATTTCTTTTGTTTATTCAGTGATTTCTCGGTGGGGTTTTGTGCCTTTTTTTTTTTGACAGGAGTCTGAACTGTACAGATGAGCAGCCAGTGAGGTCCCACGCAGCTCCACCACGTACCAGAAGGTGGTCCTGAGCTGGTCCTGGCCCTGCTGCCACACAGCTGCCAGCCAACATGCTGAGAGAAACACCAGCACAACGTGGCTCTTCCCATTACTTCGCAGTGCCCCTGGCTGGCCTTCATTCATCCAAGTGCACAGACACCCAAACAACTTGTCTTTTCCTCAGCAAGTACGTGCTGTTCCTCAGTTATTTTTAGGCTGTAAAGCCTCTGTTTCCCCTTCAGTGCTCCTTGTATCACAACGCCTACAGTTTTCCCTACCCTCTGCCTGCTTCTTTCATATCCTCTGTCATCACCCTATCTGCAACTGGGCTGCAGCAGGGCAGTTGCTGCTGAACCTGGGGCCACTGTCTTTCCCCTGCCAGCACTGACAGGAGGGGGCCCAGTCTGCAGCAGGTGGCTGACCCACACAAAAAGCCTGCTTTGAGGTAACGGTGTTCCTATGCCGACCCTTGATCTTTGAAGGCCATTGCCATTTGGGAGAAAAGAATCCCAAGTAGTCAGAGGGAGAAAAACCCTTGATTGTTTTCATATGATTTCAAAAAACTTTAGGAGGTGTTTTTTTTGTTTTTTTTTAAGAGGTCTTTCGTTCATAGTGTTTGTTTTGTGGTGGTTTTTTTCCCCCTTCATCTTTTGCAGCCCATCTTACTCTGTGAGAAGGTTTGGACTCACCAAGGATGTAGCCTGCAGTCCAGCAGCCCTTGCTGACCAGCCCTTGCAAGAAGCGAAAGATCACAATCCACAGGTAGCTGGGCACAAATACCAGCAGAATCCCACAGACCACATTTGCGAGAATTGTGGTTAAAAGGCAAAACTTACGACCAAACCTGGATTAGAAGATATTAAATGTAAAGCAAAACAATGTAGTAATGAAAACATAGACAAATACAAACTGTGTGTGTTTTGAGGGTGAAAAATAAGAACAGATTAATTATGATTCTGATATATCTGCACATACCAGAGTAGCAGATTTATATATTAGAAACTTAATCCTTAAAAAAAAATCTTATATCTCTTGCTGTTGATCCAGTTGTCATCTGGAGATGCTTGGAGCCTGTTTTGCCAACTATCTCCAGGAGGAAAGAGAGGGAAAAAATGCCTTCAAATATTTGCTTCTTTTCAGCCCCGGCTGCCTGAAAAAGGATGGTTCTGTACAGGATGTTAAAGATGCTGGGACTCACTGATTTCCAAACCGGCTGTATCTGTCTGGCAATCTCTGCATCTACTATTTCAAAGTTTTTCAAAAGGAAGGAAGATATTTCCAGGCTGCAGCCACACTGAGTATGGCAGATGAAGCAATGGCACCAAACAAGCACCTCCCAGTTTTGTTAACATCCCCAGGACTCCTGCTTGGCCCAGAAAGGAGATTTGGGCCTGTCATCCATGCCAACTCTGCAGGACTTGCATAAATCTTTTCTGCTCTGTAACATTTGTACAAAATACCAGGGACAGTTTGTTCACTTTAAGGCAAAGTACTCTCTTCTGATCATGACTGAACAGCCAGTGGATGGCCTTATTTTGGAGGGAGCAGAGATGATACCCATTGCACAACTTCTCTCTGCCTTCAGGTTCAGCCACTAAACACTGATAAGGGAGGCCAGAGGGCTTTGCTGTCACCCCACACATACCTGTCTGCTATGTAGCCAATGTTGACAGAGCCAATAAAGAACCCAGCATTCACAGATGACTGAAAGAGGTCCAGCTTCCAGGAGTCCTCACACACCAGGTTAAACTGAAGAAGCAACCACAGTTACAACTAAAACAGTAGAACCAGGAGCTTGCTCACACCCACAACCTCCTTCGCTTCATGTGAAGATGTAAACATGTTTCTGGGCCAATGTTCATCTTATTGGCACCCAGGATATTCATTAAGTGTCCAAGACCAGAAACAAGATCAAGCTCTTGGGCAGTATAAACTTTTTCCTGATGCTCTACAAGGGCAAAGATGAGGCTTTTCTTCTGTCTGTATTTTTTTTTTTACCTTTGAGCAAAGTGACGTGCTTTACTCTGTGCTACCCTCTCTCTTTTGCTTGGCTAGCAGGCAGTACATAAGGAGCTTTAACAGAACCAGTCACAGTCAAAAACAAGGTACATTGCTAAAATGCAGCCAGAGGCATGTGGCATATCAGATATCTTGTGGTGACGGAAGTGGCTCGAGGGGTCACTGCACCACCTTTCAAAAAAGAAAAAGGGGAAACAGCTTTAGTCTGAGAGGACTGCATAAATCCACACAGTCTGCGAGTTCTTTGGTGCCAGCTAATCTCAAGAGCCATCTGGAAATGGACAATCTCAGGAGATGACAGTGGGGCCATCCAGAGCACGCTCACTCAGGTCTTTGCAATTTGTTGCAGTACTTCTTAAAGTCATTGAATTGTTTGGGTTAGAGAGGACCTTGAAGATCATCTAGTCTCAACTCCCTGCCATGAGCAGGGCTGCCACTGACTAGATCAGGCTGCACAGGGCTCCATTGAATCTGGAGCTTGAATGCTTTCAGAGCTGGGACATCCACAGCTACTCTGGGCAGCCTGCACTAGGACCTAACCACCCTCTCATTTTAAAGCTTCCCTCTGACATCGCATCTAAATCTCTCCTCTTTTAATTTAAAAACAATTCTCCCTTGTCCTATCACCATCTTTAGAGGATGATGGCAAGACCTTGTTGCTCTCTACAATTACATAAAGAGAGGTTGCAGTGAGGTGGGGAACCTGCTTCTTCTCTCACATAACTAGCAATAAGACTAAAGGAAATGGCCTCATGTTGCACCAGAGGAGATTCAGGTGGGACATTATGAAAAACTTCTCAAACAGAGTGGTCATGCACTGGCATGAGCTGCCCAGGGAGATGGTGGAGTCACCATCCCTGGAAGTGTTCAAGGAACATTTAGATGTTGTATTAAAGGACATGGTTCAGCAGAGAAATATTGGTGGCAGGAGAGTGGTGGAAAAGATCTCCAAGATCATCCAATTCAAACAGTAGAATCAACCTGAAAAAACTGTTGGCTCACCTCCTCACCTTGATGTCACACAGCCCATACTCTGTGGCAAGAAATGGACTTAGAGCACACCCTGTATCACAGGACTACAGATGCTGACATCACCTGAACACAGAATGGACCTTCCCTTGCATTTATGCTAGAAAGTTCCATGAAGGTTTTAAGAGATCACACGAGTCAGTTTTTTACCCACAAAAATATAATATGAAATCAAATTTCTCATCCCTGATGACTTTTATCATACCAAATATTTTAAAACCTGAAGTAGTTTAAGTAGCTTCAGTATCTTTTTTGTTTACTCTCATGTTCTGAGAATGCAAAAAAGTCATAGCTTTTCGGCCGTTTATTCCTGTTTAACGGTGAGAGGCACTTTTCCCCACCCACAGTCGTTCAATCGTATCCAAAACTAAGAAGCAAACGAGACTTTCACATCTGAGTGTGGATCACAGAAGGCATGCGTAGTTTCTGAAAGGCACCTGCTGAGATCAGCCACTTTTGTTGGAGTATTGCAGGCTCTTGATTTCTTACACAGGTTGTTTACACACTTCCACCAATAGGATTTCATGTGGGATGGGAGTTTCATTAAAGGGGACTTTATCTACCTGGGGGTTTATTTGCTCCTCAGTTGGAGATACCTTCTGAGCACACCAGCACAATACTTCACAGCAGGGACACAGCAAAGAGGATTTGCAGAGCATTCAGACTAAGTCCACAAAGAGAGAAGATCCTCTCTTACAGGTAAGCGCCTGTCTCTCTAACACAGCTTGGACTACATCAACCACCTCCAGCACCCCTCAGCTTATCAGAAACAACACCACAAGAGAAGACAGACACATGCTTTTACCTCAGTCACTATGGAGGTCCCAGGGTAGTCGTAGACCCAGCCATCTTGGCAGGGGCCAAGTGGGACAGAGCTCCGGTTGCCCACAAGGCTGCCAAGGGGGTCGGTGCAGCTGACACCCGTTGCGTTCCAGTCCACCTCATACCTGCTGCAACGGCTGCTGTAGGCGGCCCCATGGCTGCCCCACTCGGGAACGGTGTGGTTCAGCTGCTCCGCCGGGCTCCAGCCACAGCGCTGGCTCAGCTCCGCCACGCCAGGGCTGAAGCAGCGGTGCTCAGGGGTGAACCCAAAGAAGACGACGCCCACATAGACTGGAGTGAAGGCAGCAGAAAGCAGACACAGGATGAAGAAGGTTTGTTTCTGGAACCTGTCAAATTCTCCGATGTGCTCTAAAATGTCATCCAGAGTTGGCATTTTGGCATCAAAACCACCTCAAATCCTTATCACTCTGGTCTGCAACACTGACACATTCAGTTGGCAGCAAAGCTATTTAAGTAACAAAACATTTGACCAAAAGTCAAGATTAACTCCATAAATTATTAAACTACATGTTGCAAGATTTTTTTTTAAGGTTTCATTTGAAATCAGACCTTAATTCACCCAGGCAGAACTTGCATTTAACCCCTACTCCAAGCACATATGTTCCTTACCTCTCACAAAACATAAATAAACAGTGCTGTGTTGTTCTGCTGTATTCTTTTTTGATGTTGTTGATGCTGTATGTTTGCAAGTTAGCTATTACTAACTTTCAAACATTAGCTGTTTGAATTAATCTTTATTGATGACTTCCTCCTAATACAATGGTTAAAAAGCTGTTCTTGCAGAAGGGTAGGAAAAGCACCAGTTCTTCCCATTGTGCATTGCCCACAGGCCCCCAGAGCATGCACTGCCTAGTATGAAACCTGATCTGTGGACCAGCACTTTGCACACAGCTCTTCCTGTCTTCAGGCAGATCCACTGGAGCCAGATAACCAGACCTTTGCTCCTGCAGCCACCTAAAGCAGCATTACTCCAAGGCCAGCACAACATTGCCCACAGCTACTTCCAACCACTGGCAGATGTCACCTCCTCAGCTGCTGTGCTCCAGCATGGAGACAGAGGGATGGGTGTGCAACACCCATCATACTGTGACAGGAGGTATGTCTGCAGACAGTGTGGCCAAGCAAACAGAAATCAAAGCCTGCCTGGAAATTGGGTGAAGTTGGAATCTGTTGGTGAAAGCTGTCGGACTGTTCCTAAAAACACTGCAGCAGCAGATGAGAGGCATCCTTCTGAAGGAGCAGCACTGCTGTCACCTAACACACAGTCATTAGCACCTAAGACTTGTTTGTACTCCTCTGGTTCCCAGTATTTCCATAGCACTTCCTTCCTTACATCTGAACAGCATATTCTGCTGGAAAAACAGGTTGGTGAAACAAGTCACTCATCTAGCAATGAGCATAACAGTTGGTCTACCTACAGTGCTTAGATAGCAAGCAAAAGTCCCAATACCGAACACCTCAGTCAGTGCTGTCAGCTGTTTATTACTAGAAAGTCTTATTGTTATACTTCACCTGGAGATGCTTATCTGAGCAGTACCTGTTCTGCATAAGCTTTATTATGCACAGTCAAAATAAAGCAACTATATGGTGTCATATACTAAGCCATTTCATGCAGCAGTTTACAGATCAAACAACTCAAACCTTGAGTATTTGGGAAGAAGCAACATTCTTCAACACCTACTGAGGCAACACCTTCAATGATAATTGACAGCATTAAAAACACATTGTCAAGCTTCTCATACCCCCAGAGTAACATAACGCTAATTATGAAAAAGACTACTTCTGTTTTAACAATGATAAGATGAAGCGATAGACAAATTCTTTTAGAGACTTCTCTGGTAACAGTGCAGGAGGAAAAATATCCTCAGTCTGAGAAAGCCAGAGTAGTGAGACTTACCTATATATACACATACATACACATACCCATTCTGATCTTTGATACAACTTCATTTCTCATTTTGAGTGATGGGATTATTAGCTGTGCCAACAGAGAAGGACATAAATCAGCTAGTTGATGAGCAGTATTAGACTAGCATAAGAAAGATTCCAGACTTGAGATGTGGGATTTGGAATACCCACGTCATATCTTTTATTGAAATTGCTAAATACTTTATATTACACTATTTTGATTCAAAATGGAGTTTTTATAAAAAGAAACCATTGTTGAAACTGAATAAGCCTGCCAAAATAAACAATGAAGAGTTTCAAAAAATTCTAAAAAATACATAATTGTAGAATTTTTTGAAGCCTTAACATTGCCCATAAATTAAACACACCTGGAGAAGAGCAAAACTGCTAGAGGAAATCTGACTTCCATTCATTGCCAGCAACAGTGCAAATCAATGACCACAGCCAGGAACTCTGTGTAAGAGCCTGAACTTAGGCTTTCAGAAACAGTAGCCCAATGTTTTTTTCATAATGAATAACAGAGAGGCATTGTACAGATTAGGATTCCTCTAGTTGTTGAGGTTTTCCTTCACAATGACAAACTGGGATGTATCAGGTTGTATTCTAGGAATTCTGCTTCTGTGGCCCTGAACACTGATTCTCTGTAGTCACTCTAATCTAGTCATAATCTAGAGGAAAAAAAGGTCTTTGGATGCTTGTCAGCTGCTTAGGCAAATACTGATGAAGTCAGTCATATGACCAGTACCAAGAAAACATCATGCAAAGAACAGCAATCATCTCAGGCTAAAGCTATACAGAATTGTACCTTTCAGTCAATACCTTTGAACCAATGATCTGTTTAAATTAGAATGTATATTCAAATTTACAGGATAAATTAGACCAGTTCTAAAATTTACATCAAATCATCCCAACACAGAAAAGTTATATTTTTCCTCATCTTACAATGGATGAACCCATTGAAGGGTGAACCCATAGAATAATACCCTGCCGGCAGGAAGAACACGTTGCTATAAGCAAACCTGAGTAGTGAGGACCAATAAATACAAGGAGTTAAAATGCTAGTAGTCATCTAGATAATTTGAATCTCAGGAGCCAGGGGCCTAATTCAGCTTTAATCTTGACCTTTGAAAGGTTTCTTTTTTAAGCAAGTATTTCATATCTATGCTGAGACTTAAAGTTGTCCTGGCTAGAGAGAGTCAACATAACTCAGCCTACCAGATGCTACAAATCCAGCCATTACTGAACAGATCATTGTAAACAACAACCAAGACATCTTTCTCTCCTTCCCTTTTCAATGGTTTCTTGTTAAAGGCAAAATTCAGAAAAACCTCTCAGGCTGAAGTCCTCGTATTTGGTTGAAAGTGTTCGTCCCATTTATATATAATCTCTCCATATATATTTGATTAGGCACAAAAGGGGTTATTAAACATTCAACAAGTCCTCATCACTATCATCATGAAATGATACTGAATTTGTAGAGTTCTGTGCCTGCTGTTGGCCAGGCTTGGCTTTTGCTTTCCTTTCCTTTCCCCCATTCAGCAAGTAAACTTTGTCATCACTGGCAAAGTTTGGTGGCTTCTTTTGTGGGTGCTTGCTTTTGTCTAGTCCTCTTCCTGTCTGAATCTTTACATCTGGGATGGTTAACACTTCATCCTCACTGTCCAGGTCATCCACATGGAGAGATGTAAAAGCATCAGATGTAACAGACTTGGTAGTAACATGACCATTCTCCTGCACTCCTTTTACTGTTCTTTGATTCGGTGCTGCAATTTCTTCCATAAGCCACTCCGTTTCATTCTCATTAGCTTCTTCTTCACTGTTTATCTAAAAGAAAAAAAAAAAATGCAAGACTTAGTATACCACACCATATATTTCTACACACTGATCTCCCCAGTTATGGAACCCACCCCACATAACCTTGAGTTTAATTTAGATATAACAGCATATTCTTGCACAGTACTACTATTGCTTTTCACCATATCTAAAATATACCATCTCTTCCTGCAGATTTATATATTACTTGGCTATTTATGGACTGTTCATTTCCTCAACCCTTCCTTTCCCATTTCATTATATAAATGATATAAAAAGCTGTGACTTTCCAGAGTTTGTTTCCCATGCACCGAAGGAGCTAAGGATTAAAGATTTTTACTTATTTATTAGAAAAGCTTCCCCTTAAAATTATTGACAAGATACAAAGCATTTGACTATGCCACTGTATTACCTTTGTGTATTTGTAGGAAACACCTGATGTCCTTCTGCAGCAGTTTGTTATCTTGTTTACCACAGTTTCCCTTAAAAAAAAAAAGGAATATTGTATTAGGAAGGAATGTGTTCCCCTCATCAGCTTTTGCCTCTCTTCAGGTGATTCCTATCATCAACAAATCATTTTACCAAACAAGTTGCAAGCTATCTTGTTGTGACATTTGGCTCTAAACCACTGATTAGCACTATTCAGTTCATAATGCTGCACATCTTCCCCCCTACCACAGTGTCAAGGTGACTAAAACACCTGTAGTCTTTATTCTTACAGGAAGGAAATAAGAGAGAACCTTGTCTGGAAAGCAGAGAAACAGCATGACTTGTATCAAATACAGACAGTACTGTCACATTGTTTTAACCTCCCTTATTAGTAGCTGCCCACAACAGAGACTAGCTTAAATTATCTTTGTAGTCTATGCCTCTTTATATGGACCTTTAGATAATAACAGTTTGGAAAATAGCTGTTTGACAGCTGATGATGCCAGCTGAAAAAACAGAACTTCAGTCTCTGGAAACCAAAGCCTATGAAAGACTTTCAAAGCTTCCCAATCACTTACCTCCTCTCTTTTTTGTAGAACAGCAAGATTATTAGGCATGCAGTGAGAACAACCAGGAGGACACTCAGCACAGCACCAACTGCCTGACTTCTCCTTGAAAGGCCTTTATATACTTGGGCTTCCTGATCAGATTGGCCCTCATGGATTCCTGGAGCAATGGTTGATCTAATAATATAAATATGGAAGAAAAAGACTAAGATCTACTGATGAATTATATCAGACAGAATTAGACACATCGTACCATCCTGTCAAAACTTATAAACTCTACTAAAATCTGTTTATGAGCATGAAAAAAGGTATGCACTGTGTCTACATTCTGGTATGCTTTCAAACAGCACATAAAACTGAGATTACAGTTGAGACTTAAATATGATTAAACACTTTAGAGCTTAAACAGTAAAAGCTACTCACACAAAGTTGCTGTTTTGGAATCAAAGCTGTACCTGAGCAAGCTGCATAAGCTACAGCAACTATTTCCCTTCCACCTGATAGAGGCAATACATGGACCAGACAGTCTTCACAGATAATTCCTTGCTTAAACCAGAATGAACAATTTCCACTTTTTAAGACGGCAACCAGAAAGTGAACATCCCAGAATTATGTCATCACTTGCAGCAAAGCAGCCCAAGTGTCAAGAACACAGGTAAGCACTGAGACACATTGTTTGGCTTTTAAACTACTGCCAGACATTGTTACTCCCTTTTTTCTACAGATCCAAAAAGGATCAGTTCCATTGGAGAAACGCCTCATTTTCCAAGACCTGCAGTGATTTTCAGTCTGGCCTAAAGCAGATACAGTACTTTTTGCTTACTGGGAAGAAGAGTATTCAATCCCACCATACCTCTTCATTATTTTCAGTGCAAATAGGAAAGTGTTTTGTTTTTAAAATCTTCCTGCCAATTGCTGTGTTGAGACCAAAAAACCCCTAAGCTTAGAAGCGCTACATTCAGAAAAAAGTTAACTACTCACATTAGTGGACACACAGCAGACGTATACCATGTAAATAAATACTGACAGTCTGCTGTCTCATGAAGAAATTCAGGGATGCCTTCCTTTACATGAGGATTGCAGTGGAATAAAATTGATGAAGAGACAAACTTTGATTTATCTTTACCACATCTGGAGTCTGATGAAAATATGACATCCAAGTCATCATCTACAAGAAGAAAACATTACAGTTCAGTGCTTCCTTAAAAACAGTATTAAGGCCATACCCTGAAGAGCTGTGTCTGTATTCTCACGGGTGCTCGTTGTGCAGTATAAGCTTAAACTTTGCAGTACCTGAAGGTGAGCTTATACTTCTACATTACTATAGAACAGACTGAGCTGCTTACTGCAGCACAAGAGCAGAGGAAAATAGGAGACCCAGTCTTGTTGTACGTTATTTCTACTGGAGACTCACAACAAGCATCAAACCCAAATCTACTACTAAAGCTATTTGCAAATGAGATTACATAATAGGAAAAAGCAGCCTAAATCATAGAATGGTTTGAGTTGGAAGGGACCTCAAACATCACCTAGCTTCAACCCCCTACCATGGGCAGGGAAAGCTCTCATTAGATCAGGTTGCTCAAAGTCCATGCAACCTGGCCTTGACCACTTCTTCCAAGGATGAGACATCCTTAACTTCTTTGGGCAGTCTATTTCAGAGCCTCACTACCTCCATAGCAAACAGCTTTTTCCTAATATCAAAATTACTCTTTCTTAAATAAATCCTGGAAGACAGATCCAGGACAACTTCACAGAAGTCATTTAGCTTATATATCATGAAACATGAATCACTTTTCAATGAAGTAATTCAAGTAGAGGATCAAAAAAATTTCAGATAACAAGCAAGTACTTACCTTCAACATAATATTTAGCTTTTTTGGCCCATCCAATTTTCCGAAAACGGCGTTCACTAGTTTTAACCTGGCAGATGTTTGCTTCAGAACACTCTGGGAAACTCGAGTTTGTGATACCAGAAAGTTGTATTTCATACACATATTGATCTCCATTTGTTCTTATGTCACCAGAAGCCATGTACAACCTGAGGAGGCATAAGACAGGTATATGCCAAGTCTAAACATGCAAATTCTGGTTATTCCCAAGTCAATACACTAGCAGTAGTGGTAACTATTACCACTAGTTTAATACAGATTAACAATAGATTCAGCAACCAGAAGAGATGCAGGACTGAGGTCTCTTCTGAGTATTACAACTGAGTATTATACTTAGCAGTAAGCCTTTCAGGAATGAGCCAAAAGCAAACTTTTCTAGTTATACTGTCCTCAATGGGTACATGAACACTTAAACTGAATACAAAAGTACTGTTCAGCAGCTCTTACACAAACTACCATACTGACCATATAATCCATTCTGAGTGCATTCTGTAGCTGTAATAAACAGTGTGGCTTAGCTTTCATGAACTAACAACAAACCGCCTTCTGCATGAGGAGAACTGGATCTACTATATGTGCTACCCAACTGCCATTTACAATCATATCCCTTCATGCTGCTGGTGAGACTGAGAATGCTCTCAAACTCAGAGCTATTTCTTCTAGACACCTGCTCAAAGGCTGAAATTTGTGAGATTAAAGTCAAGTTGAATTTCACATTACACCACATTTCTCATTTCATCCTGACTTCCTTTACTCCCTTTTCCAAGCAGGCTTGATTGTATTTGATAACATTACAAGCACAGAGGAACACTTTTGTTCAGTTGCACCAATCCTGCAGGCAGAGTTTATTCTTCCCATAATATTCATAGAAAGACTTCCTTTCATAACGACAGAATTGATGTTAAACATAGTAATTTATAAAAGTTTCTTATAAGAGTTTCTGAAGCAGAAAAAATGTGCATGTGTTGTGCCAGTGTAACTGCTGGTCTTTCTTTCCCTGCCTTGTTGAAGTTCAGTCAGACTTGACTATTCCTCCAGAGCTGTACTCCTCTAAGGTTTCTGAAGCAGGGGTTCCTGTTTCCATATAGATCTGCTGAGCAGGATGAAAGGCACTATATAAAGAGTGAAGGAGCACTGTAGCTGAAAATTAAGATCTGACGCTGACCTGATGACTATACATTTATGGAAAAGAGAAATAACCCCCCAAAGTGTTTTAAGGTCAAGATGACATATGTGCAGGCATTAGATTTGTCTTAATTTCCCTAGGATTTGCTCAAAGCTTTAAGCCCAGCTGTATGCTGCAGTAGCAACCAGACTTTTACGTCAGTCGTAGTACAAGGCTGACAAAATTCAGTGCTATCGCCATTTAACAGCTAGGAATATTCAAGGCAAATCAGAACATCAAGCTTTCATTTTTTGCAGTAGAGTTCTACAGAACTATATTTTCAGTTTTTTTTTTTTTTTTAAACTTACTTGTTATAAACATTCCCTAATGAGAAGTTTTTCCCAGTTGCAGGATTGATAACTGTTCCATCCACTACCTCCACCTCCTGTGGCTTCAAAGCACAAGCTGCACGTGTGTCCCAAATGATGTAGTAAGCACAGTTTTCCTCATCAATCCTGCCAAATAACAAACAGTTGATCGTTCCAGGAAACAGTAACAAGCACTTACTATCTTGAGAGAAGACACACCTATTTGGTTCATGAGTGAGAATCTCCTGCATAAGCATCATGCAGACTGCAGTCACCTGACTGTACTTAAATTCCCTGCTTCAAAAGTTTTAAGTCACACACCGACTTCTTGATACTTAAACACCTTAGCTAGCAAACATGCCAGCTTGCTCTAAGCAGGTTTAATGCTTTGCACTTCATTTGTCCAGAACAAGAAATTAGATTTTGCTGCATGGTTCTCTGCCTCACGTGGAGCCTCTTGTTCAGTTCCCTTACTCTACAAGAAATATCCTGTCAACCAAAACCAGACAGCAAAATCCATCAAAGCTTTCTTAGTACTTGTGACCATGCACATATACCTCAATTGAGATAATACCTAGTCAATAAAAACTATATTGATGTAATAGGAAAGGTTTAGTAAATAATGGAGCAAAACCATTTTTAATCAGTCTAGCTAAATAATCAAGCTAAGTACTGTCTGCTAAATAGCTTTGCAGTGAAGTTATAAGCAGCTGTACTACTACTGATAACAAAAGAGTATCTCAGCCTAATTCATAAGTAGAATACCTAGATTTTTGCCTAAGCAGTTAAAGATATACAGAATATAACTGTTTATGAAAGTGAACAGGCACAGAAACTTCAGAAGATTTATGCCTTACAAATATAGACTAAGATTACTGTAGGGGCTGTCCAACTGAACAGTCACAACCCTGAGACTCAGTTTATTAAAAAGTACAATAGACTAAAGCAGTCAGAAATATGCTGATTATTTACTCACCTCTGCAGCATGGGCATGCCAACTGTTTTTGCACACCTCAATTCTATTATTGTCATTATTTTCTTGTTTTTCCTACATTCCTGTCCACCAGAATAACTAATATACATTGTATCACCTAGAAAAGAAAGTGACATTCAAGGTTTTTGTAAGCAGCTGTCAAATTCCCTTTGTGCGTTCCCCATACTTCATTACTTTACATCACATTCTGGATCCCCCCCACCTCAAAGATCATATATCAATTACACCACTTGCGTGACTTAAGTCTTTCACACTGATGATTATTTAAAAATCACTCCTCAAACCCCTGTAGTCACAGTACCTTGGAGTTCAGGTTGCCAGTACAAGTGTAACATTTATACTTAAGATGTCCTTTTTGACATCTTGAAAATAAATACATAGGTCACTATGAAAGTAATGCCTCATTTATTTCCATGGAAACTACAATAGATACAAGTTCTCACCTACAAAACACTTTTTCAGTGTAGTCACCAGCACTAGCTATACATTTTCACCGGCAATAAACAGGAGTCTGCATGCCATACGAATCTGCGCCTCTGTCACGTCACTAACATTCACCTCTGATATCATGAGCCAATATAATTAAATATAAGGGCCTTGCCCCAGCCCTCATCCAGGCAGCTGTTGAAGATCTCCAAGGAGGGAGAACCCCACAGCCTCTGGGCAACCAGATGAGCCAGTGCTCATCACCGTATCACAGGAAAGGAGAAAAAAAAAGAAATCCTGATATTCAGACAATTTTCCTATTATAACTTTCATGACACTGTTTGTTTCACACTTTTTTCATGGTTTAAATGCCTCTTTGTTTTGTGTGACAGAATCTTTTGTTTTAAAACAGAAATAAACAGAAGACTTACTGACAAAAACATTTTGAAGATGAGTAGAACGCTGTATTTAACGACCTTTATGCCTAGGTTCTATGATATAGTTACCTCATAGCTCTCTACAGAAATAGGAATGTAGCACTCTACAATAACTGTACCTGTCACATTCAGCTTCTGTGTATGAACAAGCCCAAGAACTTCAACATCTCCACTGTTGCTTTTCCTACAAATACTGGCTCTTTCAGGGCAGCCTGTGGGGCCTTCATATACCCTCTGACAGAGATTCAAGTAGTACCTAAACAAAGGACATGATAGACAGAAACTTTAAAATTAATTTCAGCTAAACTGACAAAATGAAATATGAACTTTGTAGACTCCTTACAGGAAGCTAGCTATATTAAAAGACCAAATAATCAAAGTAGCTAAGGAATTGACCATATGCTAACAACTAGCAGATTATTCCCATCATTTTCAAGTAAACAGATTAGTATACTAGTTAGTTTTGACCTAGGTCAAAAACATTGAAATTGAGTAAATAAATATCTAACCTTTTCAGCTACAAAGCTTATAGTGTTCTCAATTTAAATTTCTTAGGAGCTATACCAGTTAAGATTTATTGTAACAAAAAATTTAGGAGCAAGACAGTAAATGAAACAGCTTTTCAACCCCATAGTTTACTATACTTTTAGAATTAGATGCTCTTATTCTTGCTGATTCATTTCTATTTGCTAACTGGAAAGGCTGACTGACAATTACATTTTCTTAAGTTGATACTGGTGAGATCTTTCTACCCTGCCTTTACATTTGAGAACAAGCCCTTCTTGAACTTTAAACAAAATATTACATGCTTGACTTAAGAGAGAACAACTGAATCAATAGGACTTTTTATCAACATAAGAATCAGAAAAATTGCATTTAAGCTGCATTCTGTCCTTTAAGCAGAAAGCCTCTAAGAAAACTTTTAGTTTAGATTTACTTCTCCTTTAAAGAGGAGTACAGAAGTACTGTGCCACATTATAACTTTAGCTGTACTGACCAGTAAGCTACTGCCCAAGAGTTGCTTGCTACTCACGAATTTCCATTGTGATAAAAGACCCATGAGCCTGTCAAGGAAGAGAGCATTCTCAAGTCATAAGTTCTGTGTTTCTGGACAAACTTGCACTCCATCTTCTTTGGAGGACAAACAGCCTGTGTCCTCCATTCAAATGTCACAGCACAGCCAAGCATGTCACTCAGAAGGTGTGGACTCCCGCTGCCAGCATTTTCATCACATACAAAAATAATAGTAGATGCCCTTCTTGCAGTTGCTATAAGAGGGAAAATTGGAAATAAGAGTACCTTGCAAGAGGCTTCCATACACACACAGATTTTAAAGTCTGATACCTCACAATTGCTATCAGATATAGTTTCAGATAAAGCACAAATGCTTTACCTTGCAATTTTCCTCCCGAAGTTACCTTTTCATGCTTTTTAGGAAGTTATGTAGCTCTTCCCTCAAAAATGACTATCTCTGTCAAAGCAACCACTTAGTGACTCAAAGCCACACATTCTGAAGGCATTAACGTTTTTCACTCATTTGAGTAAAATACATTTATTCCATAGATTCATTGTCTTGCACAGTCCCATCAATTCACTTATTTGCATTACACCAGAGGTCTGCTGCTCTCCCACAATTAACTCTGATCATTATAGGTGAAAAGAAGTTCTTACCATTCACACAAAATCCCCACTTTCCATCTCCCTGGTAGTCCACAGTTGTAGCACACCATGGTCTGCTCTTTTCTTCTGTAATACATTTATCATAGCTCTTCCCTTTGTACTTGAAGGGAAACACACAAAGCTCTCCCTTTTCTGTCACTGAGAAAGAAAGGTAAGTTCTCTTAACAAGATACACAGCAGAACAGCGCACACATCCAGACCCAAGACAATATCTAAAGCCTATACCTCAATACTATCCAAGAAGAATCACATGCAGACCGTAAGCATTAAAACATTAAGTCTAATTCCAGTCAGAAAACTCAAATACAGTACGCAGTTGGCTATGATCACTCCTCCCCTAGAAAAGCGTGCAACAGTTTTGTAGAAGTGTTGATATTGCAGCTCAGTATGGTGCATACTACTGAACAAAACTAACTTTCTGCTAAGGCATGAAAAAAAAAATCTATGTTGCTTCCCTCCTTTTTGCAGTGAAACTTAGATTTAAGGGTAAGAAGAATGACAAGACTTTACATAATGAGACCATCCATTGCAATCTCACCTGGAGGGCACCGATCACCTCCTGTATACTGCAAGATGACTGTTTCATCTTGGTGGCTATAATCCATTTTCATTTCCTTTATGCTTCCAAACGAGGACACACCACTTCCAGATGTCATACACACTGCCCCATCTTTGCATTTTCCCTGGGACACATCTGCCTTACTGCATACACTAACATGGTATCTGCTGGATCCAGAAAGTACCTGTGGGGACACACCCAGAAGCATCACAAACAAGGCTGCCCCTTAGAGTCTGGAAGTCAATACACGTGAAGAACCACCAAAGTGCTTTATGAGACTCATACAGTAATTACATAAATGCAGATAACTGATTTTGCGAGTCCAACCTTCATTAATGTGGCAAAGCTTCAGATAAAAGAGCATTCATAGGGACAATGAAACAGCATATTCAGCAGGCCCGTCATCATGTTCAAAGCCAAATTAGGACTATCTTCAGTTAAAAGTTCTCCTTCCTTTACATATTAGTAGACTCCTCAGCTTCTCTCAGAATTGCTAAGAGCCAATGCTCTAACACTACTCCCTCTGTCAAAGGGCAAATAACTACAAACACTGACCACAGCTGCAGCACACATTTTAGTCTCTTCTCACACCCCAGGAATTAAAAAACATTCCAAGAAAGCGTTACCTCAAATGATCTTCCAGAAAGGCTGGTCAAGTTAAAAGTATAGTGTAACTGTTCATCAGTCACAGAACAGCCTGAAGTTTTCACTCGATCAGGACACACAACTGGTGTTTCCCACTCAAACACAAAACTGCAGTCAAGTTTTCTTATCATCTTCGGCTTACCCTGTTGCCAAAGAGCACAGCAAGAGATAAGATTAGGCTTAATGTTGGAAAATCTTCATCATTTCTACAATATTCTTATCCCTCTTGAAATCCCTTATTACTGAGGTTAGGTATCCCTGACTGTAGGACAAATTCCATACCTTAATATTACAACTATTACAGAAAACTTTTAAACTTATCTCCAGAAAACAAACTAGCAATTGAAGTAAGCTAGCTGTCTTATTAATTAGGGTCAAGATTTTGACGTTCAGCTTAGTTGTACACAGGAAAAAAAACAAAGGAGCTGTGTTTCTTCACAGTAGAGAACATTCAGTTCACAAAGTTAAGATACGGACAGAAGGCTGTTTATTTTGTCATCTGATTTTAGATAAAAGCAAGTATGGCCTGCGTAACACTCAAAGCTGCCTTGTTTCAGCTCATCTTCTGTCTTGATGAGAAATGGTCCTACTGAGCACTTTTAACAAGCTCTCATTTGTCAAATATACTCAAGTGCTTCTCCACCGTTTTTCTTAAATTTTCTAAAAAACATCAAGAAGTGTCAGATTTGCAGCATCAAATGGCTTCAAAAGGTTTGGTGTCAACAGAAAACAGTTATTAGTACCTGAACGCAAATTTTGAGAGCTGTGTATGATCAGGAATTATATCATAGGTGAAAAATTTCATAGTAACAGCTTAATAAACAACTACACTAGTTCTTGTATTAGCTCATGGTACAAGTTTCATTGTGTTGGCTTTTTTTTTTTTTACTTCAAGTGTAATAGAATATTAAGTTTAATGCCAGCAGTAAGTTATCACTGTCACTTCAGTGGAATGTAATCCTTAAAACTGTCAGTACTTGATACTTTCAAGCCTAAAGTTCACGCATTATGAAATTTTGTCTAGTTAAGGATACAAATATTCCTTGCTTGAGTGCACAAAACAAGTCCATCCTTATATGCTAGAAAAAAACGCTTTAGTTTTAAGCAATATTAATGCTGGTTACTATTCAGTTCTCATTGCACTCCAGTATCAACATTAGTTTAACAAATGTCTTACCAGACTAGTTCCTTGGCTACAGTGAAATACAATAAGAGAAGTATAGTTCAATTTGTTGTTTATCTGACAGGGAGTAGTGCTGTTGTAAGCGATGTGAACTTCATTTACTGCCTCATTTAACTTGGGAGGTTGAGTAACACGACCAATATCCTGCGCAAGCAAAAGATGCATATTAGGAGACATATAGGACATACCAAGATTTCACAGCAATCCAGAGATTCAGATCAATTCAGAGATTAATCTGTTTGGTTGACATAGGAGCACAACTACTACACACTTTTGAAAACTGTGTACTGTACTTAAAGAATAGATATAATATTTCAGTCATATCAAAACAGAAGCTGTGCAGCTAAAGACTCCTTAACCCGCTTTGACTGAGCTTGGAAAAAGTCAGGGAGTTTTTGCATATTAAGGCATATTTTTAATTTTTTTTTTTAAATCATTGCAATAATACCAGCAATTGAAAATTATGTTGGTAATACAACGCACTAAGTTCCCTGGATCAGAATGGTTGTTCATGGAAAACCATCTCAATTTTTTACCTGCATCTTCTAAAGCTCTCAAATAAGACCTCAAAACATAAGATCCTCCAACATACCTCAAGGTAACAGATGTTTCTCAATATTCTGTTATTGCCCATTCATCTAGCTGTCAACTACTTAAAAATTCTGAACACATCTGGGAGCATGCTAGGACACACCCTGCTTCATATCGCAAGCATGCTATCATGGAATCAAATGCACAATTTCTGCACCACAGAATAGCAGACATTTTGCTTTCCAGGCTCAGTACATGGCATGCAGCAATACACAAGACCGCAAACAGTTTTTTCCACATCTATCAAGGCATGGAAACTCTCAACATCCAAAAAGTCACTTGGGTTCAGGATAGGGAATTACCACTTCATAGGGAAAAACAATGAAAAATAATTTTGAGATTTTAATTTTGTAGTCCCTTTTTTTTATCCCCTCATCAATCCAGTAGGTTCAAAATCAGTATCTGTGATTAGAGACCTGTTTTAAACTAGCAGGAAAATGCACATTCCCACGATTCCAGACATAATACTTACTATTGGCAATTCATTAACAGGAACCATACAAACAGCTGCTCCAGGTGGGCAATTAACATCTTTGATAGGATTGAGAGGCTCACAAATGTTGATATAGAAGTCTGGAGAAACATCTGATGCATCTCCATCCACAAATGCCTCATAATAACCAGTGCGATGGATCAGAGGAGACAGGTCAATAACAGAACTACCATTCAAAACTGAGCAGCTCACCTATGAGAAAGCATGTTTTAGTGCTTTTATTCTATTATTGTTTCCTTTGACTTATTAACAATCATCCTTTCCCTTTACAGAGAGAGAAACAGAATTGTATTTAAAAACATCGAAGTTCCATTCAAGTAAAGCAGCATTTGTTAAAGCTCGTTTGGCTGTGGATACTAAGCATCTACAAGCTATGTATAAAAAAAAAAAATCAAGCTCTCAAACAATTTTAGAATTTAGTCTATACCAGAGTAATATTGAGACTTAAAACTGCCATGCAGCCAACACAAATAGTCACTATGGTCTTCGCAAGAGTAATGGATCCTATGGCTCCACTGATGCGGGGAAGATGGCAACAATTTCAAGTAAAAATGCTTGGTTATAACAACATGAAGTTAATGTACTGCAAATTGATGGCTTGAGCACTGCTTCCTCAGAACCCATTTCAAGTGTTCTTTGAGGTGCATAAGCTTATGACACTTGAAATCTTGGAAGGCTATTTGTGTTCACATACTGGAAGTTCCATTATTTGCTCCATTTCTGTTTAGTTTTTGTACAAGTGATCATCATTGCTACCTAGTCACTACTATTCTGAAAAGTTAAAGTTACTGTGGGTGCACTGTGAAATAATCAGGAATCTGTAAGTGATAACTGAATAGAATTAACAGGCTAGAAAATAATGCTTTTGAATGCTGATTTGTATTATATGTGAAATGTACTGGAGAAGAAACCTGAGTTGCATAAAGCAGAATTCCTGCACAAGACTGAAAGTGAGGATATTATCTGTCAGGGAAAGAAAAACTGAAAAAAAAATCTTAACAGACCTAAAGCTATAGCAGAACTGAAATATTTGTGAAGGGGAGGGGGAAAACTTGTCAGAGAACAATGGTCACATTAAGTATTTAAGTAAGAAGAAGGATCAGAAATTCATAAAGGTAGCATTCAAGTGCTATTAAGACATTTGTGCTAGTGTGAATTTAAAACATTTAACCTACTCCTAAGGCTAGCTTTTACTCTGTGTAACTGTTAACAGTAACAATTTAAGTTGATGAAATTCAACTAGCTCAGACTACTGTCTGGAACACCAGTTCAACTAGAGTTGATCAAGTTATTTCACCTTGATAACACAAAGGATTTGCCTTTGCAGTGTAACACAAGGTTTATCAGATAGTCATTGCACTTAGCAAACCTGATCAGACTTGCCTGGCCTTTTGTCACTAAGCATCTCTCTGCCTGGGACATGTTTCATTTTCCTATCTTAAACTCAGCCTGATCTCTCTTAACCTTTTCCCGATTCCTGGAGAATCTTAAGCATTCCTAAGAAGTTGCCTATGGCTTTCATTTGAGCTGTACAGAAGAGCAGTTAAGTAGATTCCAGACTGAGGTTGATCTAAAATGGTGAAATTTTAACTTAGCTCACCATGTTCACAAGTTTGCCAAGTGCTGTTCATCCCTGCTGAACACATTTACGAGTATTTAAGAATAAACCTGGGTTCCATACTAGATGAAAAAACCTTTCCCTCAAAAAATATAAAGCATATACTAATATTGTGCCTTAATCCCTCCCCTCCCATCAGAAATTTAGCCACACAAGTATTTTACAGAGAAGTAATCCTTACCTCTTCCTCACAAGCCAAGAAAGTATGCCAGGAGAAGTAACTAGTGCATGTCTGCTCATCAAAAGACAGAAAAACAGGATGGCTATCATCCCCAGAATCAGACTTGCATACAAAGCTAAAATAGCTTTTATGCTTCATTTTGAGGTCTGTAGGACAAGGATCGCCATCTTCATAAACAAGCTTCAGTACTTGATCTTCATAAGTTAAAGTTTTACTTGGTTTTCCAGCATTCAATGTTTTTGGACCATCAGTGATGCAGACGGCTACAGTTTATAAGAAAAGAACAAAACAGATCAAATCTTATGCAACTGCCTTTCCAAACAGTGCTACACATTTACCTTACTGATCAACAGGGAACTTTAAAAGGTTCTAGCCTTATTTTAACTTCCATAGAAAATGTTTTTATTACATTATCTGGACACATCATTAAACTGAGCTTAGTGGCACTGAAACAAGCCAGTACTGTCTTCAATAATTTATTAACTAGTAGAATATATTATAAGCACAGCTTTTGGTTACTATGTGGTTAAGTGTACTTCTCTGAAAATGAGGATATTAACAAAAATATCTAATCTATACATAAAGTCATTAAGATGCCCCCAAAAGAAAAACTACTACATAAAAAAGCAATCTTACTCATAAGCAATACTCCTGATTTTACTTAAGTAGTCTCATATATAGTTTAAGACAGAAGAGCTAGCAATCCAGCCTGCCAATAAGAATCTTAAGATACTAGTCAACTGTTAGTGATATTTCAAAAGCATCCAAAAAAAAGAATACCAAGCTAGAAAGAGGACTGGCAAGAGGCTGAAGTGTGGACACAAGGCTAAGGCAGATGCATTATAGCAATCGATACCAGGCAGCAGTTACTGCTGTTGGCTCACACCACCTTCCTTTTCATAGGAACCATGAGGTTTAGCAATAACGCCAGTCTTCCCCTCACCTCCAAAAACACTACTCATCTTTACAGATGTAACAGAGACTGGAAGTGAACGCATTTAAGGTTCAAAATGAAATTTGAAAGAGAGACATTGCTTTACTACTTGGAACAGCTTCTGGATCTCTTCCTAAGCCAGTCAGCCACACAGCTCTCTTCAGTCCTTATGTTTCCAGTAAAACTCGTCATACACAATTTACTGTAAGCTTGTATATAAATATTTCTTTCAGGTACAACTACAATAACAGTGGTATGAGATGCTTACCAGCTCCATTAGCACACGTGCTTTTAGCTTCAGCACAAACATTCAACTCAATTTTTCTGTTGTGTGCATCAATGATTGTATAGCCAGACTCTCGCTTCAGTGATGTCAAATCAAAGAGGTGGCCTACAGACAAAACAGGGTATAGTTCAAACTTTTTGCAGATTCAAAGTAACGACATTACTTTGTATTAAAAGCTTTCAGTAACTTCATTTGGTAGGAAGGTCAAACAGCACCTACTTGCTTGCTAACTTAAAAAGCTAGCAACTATGAGATCATATCAAGAATTAGAATAAAGCTAGTTTCAGAGCAGATGTATTACAAGCTTCCTATAGATCTTTTCTATTTTAGTACAAAATATTTCTACCCACCAACAGTAAGCTTGTTGGTCACTATCCAGATCTTTCACTTTCCTCATTTAATAAAATTCTTTGAGAGCAAACAGTTACTCTGCATCCAGCTGCCTCATTCACACACATAGTTCTCAGGCTCTCTCTCTCTTCTTACCTGTTGCAGGATTCGTTACCCGGCAGTCATTTTGCATGTTGCTTTTAAGAGGACATGCAGCAGCAGTGAACCATATGAAGCTGTAATCGCAGTCTTCAATGGCCATTATAAGTTCTGGCTTTGATTCCTAAACACAAAACAATGACAGACTACGTTGCTGCAAAGTGATACCTGTAAGGTTCCATGTCACAGGGTCAGACCTGAAACCTCTAGCTGAGCTCAATTCAGCCATTGCTCCTAGGACTTAACAGCCTATTTGGGACCAGCAAATTAACTATTATAGTAGTTTGCTACAGTGTAGCTGTATCACATGCACAGGATAGTACAATATCCTCATCAGTTTTACAGCTACTGATAATAAGTGAGTGAAAGGCAGCCTAGCTTAACAGTGGAAAATCCAAAAGCTGAGGATGAAACATTTCAAGTAGGAGTAATTAATAGCTAGGCACAAAGATGAGCAACCAAGGCTTAAAAACTACAGACACTAACATTCAATATTCAATACTGGCACTGCTCTAGGTGTTTCCCAAGATACAATACTCACCTTCAAGATGCAAACATTTTAAAGGTGTTCCAGATGATAAAAGCTGCTAGCAGATTGTGCAAGAAAGACATCTCTTAAGAGATGCTCATCATTTAAAATATCATTCCATAATCTGCTCATAAAGCTGTCTCACAAATAGCTGAAGAGTAGGGAACAGCTAAGAACTGCTCCACCATCCTCCCCACACAGAGTGACACAAATAACTCACAAAAAAATATAAAGCCCTACCAGGAGAAGCCTACTTACAATTTTGCTTTCATCACACTTAAGGCGCAATATTGTTGTTTTCCTGCGAATTTTATCTGGACAAAGCTCCCCATTAATATATTTCAGAGTAGCAATGCCATTTTCCCACCGGGGTCCTTCAGCCACTTCTCCAAGGCTTATACATTTGATACCTTCCACAAGGGAGGCAGCAGCATCAGGAGGGCAGGAACCTATACAGATGAACAAAAACCACTGCATTATTATTCCAAAAGTTAAGGCCATTTTACGGGAATAAAAAAATCCACTTTCAATTACACCATAGCTGATCTACTTCCAAACCAGCACCTAAATTACATTTACTGTAGATTCCTCCCGTCTCCAACCCTAATCACCTCTATTTGTAGCTAGAAAACGTTTCACTCTTACGTGCAGCGCCATATGGTACTAAAGGCTTGCAGACATTAATATAGTATTTCTTTGTAGAAGTAGAAATATCAGTTGCCTCCCAGTTCTCTCTATGCCGTGTCAGAGACGAGAAGTCATAGAAATTTCCTTCATCATCCCTGTAAGACAGAAAATTTTAATTAAGAGGTATTAAAGTAATTCCAGCAACTTTAGAGCTGTCAAACTTTATCCCAGAAACTCTACAAAGAGTGTTGTGATGGAAGAGTCTGCACCAGATTCACTGGTCCCCACAAGCCTCAAATTCAGTAGAGATAAGTCACCCAACCTGCCAGTAAACTGCCCATGTACACACAGACCATATAATGCATGAGTAATTTTTAATTTCACTGGAGCACACACTATGCATGTCAAACAAATGCACAGTTGACTATCATTTTAGAGTAGAACTGAAGCACGGTACCACAGGCAACTGCTAGCCATATTTGAGAGTACATCACTAAATCTTTTTGAGTTAATACTTAGTTGAGAAGAAAACGCATTTTTCCTTGAGTTTGTCTGATGGAAGTTCTTAATAGGTGTCACTTGCTTCCTTGTTCAAGTTAGCTATAGTTGAATATCCACATTTATAAAAAGCTAGTATATTCAGATTTCTAGCACTGATATCAGCATACCTAACAGTTCACTTTTACACTGAATTTACTCCTCAGGAAATTCCCAAATGAAGTATTTTTGCTTTGTGAAATATTAGTTTGAGAAAGTACAAATAGCATGATAAAATTACACAAAATATTGCTTTAGGATTGAATGTCACTGCAGCTACTAATAGATTAAGTAAAAAATACAATAGCTAAAGTAGTGGTATCGCATGAGATTGCAGTAAGGCTATATACTCATTTCCACCATCACACAGCCCAACTTTACTTATGAGAAAACAGCTTACTTGTAGGAACACTCAGTAGATTTAACAGGGGGGCAGGCATACTGCGTGTGCCATTCAAACATGTAGGTACAATCTGGAGTTTCTTTCAGAAATACAGGCTGAAAGAACAAAATTCAAGAGGAATTTATTTTCTCTCATTTAAACATAGAAATTACCAAAAACATCTCAGTCTTGCTTCAAGAAGGTGCAGCAACTTCTATATATTCACATACCATCTTAGAGACATACTATGCTTCTGATCTTAAAAACATGGCTCAAGAAGCTCAAAACACAGTTTTTTTTTCCCAAACCTAAAGTTATCTATGTGCACAATTCTGATAAAAGAGCAACCACTAAAAGCTACCAGTTCCTCTATGATACAAGAGAAAGGAAGAGCCAGAAGTAAACCTAGGCACCATTCTTTATGAATAGGGAAGTCAGCACAAGAATAGAGAGCACTATTAAAAACGTCAAGTTACCCAATTTTTTTTTGTCTGGCCATATACTTCTTGCTTTTCTGTGGATTTTTCTCCTACCTTTTGCTTCCAACAAACAGACTGCTCTGAGAGAACATCCCTCACCAACATCTCCAAGAGCTTTGCTAGGAGAAGACATTTCTTAAAAGAACACCATGCTCTGATTTTCTTGAGGCATGAGGAAGGTTCCTTCCATAAATAGCAAGTTCAGTTATTTATTAAAGCCTCAGAAGAACTTCACATCTCCTGCCCAGTCTGTAAGTGAATAAGCAGTTCTTGGAGGAAGCCAGTTCATATTCTTCATCTTACCCTCCCGCACATTATGAAGAGAGCAGTTCTGGAAGACAGTTTATGCAGGAATTTAATGTTCTGCAACTAACCTCTGATGTAGTCTTGTCACAGTAGAATAATATGGCAGTTGATCGTTCATATATTTTATGACATTGTTCTCCACTGGTGTAATTAATCATTATTAAACCATTTTTGAAAGTCAGTTTCTCTGTAAGCAAGCCTAGAAGAGTTGAGAAAAGAAAGTTAAACAGCTAATCCAGTAAACACAGAACTGCAATAACACATCTGGCAATAGAGTTACACAGGCAGCAGATACACGCATAATAAAGTACCGACAGAAAGACCTAGACATTCCTCTAAAACACAACCTTTTTATTTCTTACATTCCAGTATAAGAAATAATTCAATCCTTTTTACATGGTAAGATAAGATTTCACACTCTCTCTTTATATATAGATTTTACTTGCACACGAAGTAGAAGCGATAGGGTATTTTATCTTACAAAACACGTAGGATGAACCAGCATATAACTGAAGCTACTATGTGATAAATTAATAGCTCTTACTATTCTTTTACTCTTCAAGTTCCTTTCAATCAAGTGCCATACCTGCTACTTTTCTGAAAGTGCTGTCCTTCTTCTTTACTTGACATGACGACACAGAATGAGCCCCTGGTCTGCAGAGTTCTGTTATTTCTCCACAAACTCTGAAGTAGTAGTCATATTCATCTGTACTCACTTTTATGTCTTTATTGGAAAGTGGCTTGAGATTATAAACATGACCATATCTTGGATCTTTCACCTGGCAATCCTCTCCTTTAAAGGAAAGTTAGAAATTTAAAATAGAATTCTATATCTATATATCTATAGCACAAAATGTAAGTGCTATACTGTATTTCAAAAACCATCTCAAGCTGTCCTTACAGGCTCTTCCTTCACCATAGAAGGTTATGTGCAGAACCAGAAATACCAAGTTCAGCACTTGCTTAATTGTCTGGAAAGAACAGTGAGGTCAAGGCTGAAGCAAAAGTTGTCCTAGATGTCAGACTTGCATTTTCCTTGAATAGTTATGGGGTCTGCAGCACTAGTAAATAATCAATATAGGAATTGTTATAGCTTAAGGGAATATCAAGGTCTATGAAGATAAGAGGTTTGAGGAAGTTCTAGCTTCATGGGTCTAACCAGCTGACAGAAAATTTATAGTATTACTGCTGATTGAATTCTAGTGGTCACTAGTGTCACATGATTACTGTTTTTTCATTAATCCCCTAACAAGTTGGTACTAAGACATGACGACACAAGTCTCTCTCCCTTCAAAATCATAACTCGTCAACTGCATCCTGCACAGTAATTGCATATGACGGAGCAGCATCTTAACAAGCATTCCTTTTGCACCACATGTAGGTAACTGACAGTGTCAATTACATCTAGTACTGCTGCAAACAGGTACTTCACCAAAAGTCCTGATATTATACAAGGCATTATCTGCAAGTTGTAAAACTGAGCCTGTAAAGGCAGAGAAGATATCTCCATGTTCCGCTTTCTAAGAGAAAATTGACTACTAGAACTAAAACTCAATTCCTTCTTGCATGTCCTAAAGTCAACTGTAAACTCATTGTCCTCTGGTCTCTCCACCATCATCTACTAAGAGTCAAGTTCACAACACTTTCTGCTCTTCAGGGAGGATGCCTTGACAGACATAGGATCAATCACACATTAGATCTAGCACCAATATTTGCAAGACACCAGCAAGTCTCACTGTGACTGAGGTAGCACTCTGACTTGGTCAGAGAATATTATTACTGTACTTTTTCCCCCAAATACAAGAGTCCATTTAACTACCACCCTAAATTGCACTTTTAAGGATAGGTATTTCTCTTGGACCTAGGCTCCAAAGGGACTTCAACGCAAGAGTTAGCATCTATCACTGAAGTATTTGCAGGGCAAAAAAGCAAATACAGCTCCACTAGGTATTTGCTTCTTATACAGATCTGTTCTATATTTTGAAGCTTAACTATAGTTACCTTCTGCTTTGTGAACAGGACAGGCTGCCAAGGTTCTCCAAACAAATACAAACTCACAGTCATCTTCTTGCTCCAAAACTGGTGATCCCTACAGAAAAATAAATTGTATGAAGGAGATGTATGTTTTGGACTTGCAACAACTGTAGTTGTTCATACAAGAGATAACTGTTTATTGCATTTGCATAGTCTAAAGACACTATTATCAAACTTCAGTACCCTTTCTACACAAAGCTCTATTGGTGGCTCAAAAATTCAGAGAACTTTGTTGTGCACAAAAACTCCAGGAAGTTGTTGAAAGGAGAAACAAGAGAAAAAGCTTTTATACAAGACACTGCATTTTAGAACCAATCTCTCCATTACAAGAAAAATAGTAAACTGTCTATGTTGAAAGTCCAAGCTCAAGTCTTCACAGCTCTTAACGTAGCAAATTACCATTGTTTGATCGCACTGGAATATTATACGTGTAGAATAGCGTTGCTTATCTTTACACGTATCACCGTTCAAGTAAGTAATGCTAAGTGACCCATCAGTAGCAGCCTGTGGATTTATCTGAATGACTCCAAGGTTCTTGCTTTTATCAAGGTATTTCACACAGGATCCTATAGCACCACCTACAGGAAAGCAAAAGAAAACTTTATTTTAGTACAAAGCTCTGACAACCAGAGCCCAAAGGCTTTGGAATAGAAAGTAAGTCACTGTCCTGCATTCACTGAGACCTTCAAAACTGTACTAATCTTTACGGAGATTAAAGTAAGAAACTTGCTAGAAATTCAGAATTCATTCAGATAAGGCAAGCTAAAAGTTGATACCTCTTTTTAAAAGAAAAGTCAAGATACTTATAAATACTGCTCTTAAAACATTTACCCCAAATGCATTCCTACAAATCCCAGCGCAAGAGTCCTGTTTAGTATCAAGACTGCTCGCAGTCTGAGAGCTCTGTAGTACTTTTACAACCTTGCACGGACCTAGGTGAGGTATGTCAAGTTCAGCAACTGAACAGGCAGGATTTAAGTAATCTTTCTAAAATAACTCTGCACAGAAGTTCTGGCACAAGAACTCAAGAAGTCAAGAAGTGTTGGCCATTTGGCTTACCAGGGCATCCAGGCACAAAAGGCAAAGGCTTGCAAACATTCAAGAAAAAAGTTCGCTTCTTTGCATTCTTTGAAGTATCTATAGCAACCCATGGTTCACTCTCTTTGCTCAAATCACTTAAGTCATACTCATTACCAGCAGCATCTGGAAGAGATGTGGCACATACAGTAAAAGCTGGAATATCTGCTAAGATAGGTGCAACAGTACTGAGTTCCAGACATTTCCTTGACAAATACAAATAATTAAAAGTGTTGTTCAGAATCATATTAGATACCCACTGAGAAAGGGTACTGCTTGCATAAAGAAGCAACTATACTAAATGAAAAAAAAAAAAAAACAAGAGTTCCCTTGATGTGTAATTTAGCTACCATAAGTAGCTACTTTAATTAATAGGCTCGTTTTTCCTGGAAGCAATACAAATTTAACCTATTTTCTTCAGTTAGACTGAAGCAACACCTGTGTTTCACAATAGCTTCCTCCCCCTTCCTCCCTTAAGCCTGCTTCAAACAAATTAGTTCTCCCTCCCCACCTTTATGAAGATCTCAAGTACTGAACTTACTCAGACCAAGCATCCTTAAATCTTTATCTAAATGGCCTCCTCCATAAAAGCCTGTGGTGAGTAGTTAATCCTTCTAATAGTTACTGCACAGAGCCAACCTGAATCTCAGGTACATACTTACCTGTAACCTGGCAGTCTACAGGAGCAGGAGCACAGGCCAGAGCTGTGTGAAACTCAAAGAAAGTATCATGAATGTTCAGCCTACTGTTGATCTCTTCACGCACAAACTTAAGCTCTCCAGGATACGAATCATTACAGATGAAAGTCACTGTGAATGTGTCTGATTTTCCTGTAAAACAAACACTTAGCTTGAACTTCAATTTAAATATTCTCCAGTGAAGCAGCAGCAAGTAACACTTGACTTTAAGATTTTCTAACAGCTTCCTGTTAAACTGCTTCAAGGGCAACACTACCTTCTGTTTTTACATTTTCTGAATGACAAAAAAACATCTTCAGATAACTATCCTAAAATTCATAGCAGTCAGTAATAACATTACAAAATAGAGAATAGAAGAGACATTCTGAAGAGCGTAATCACATTCATTGAACTGTACTTCCCACATCTTTGACAGACTTGTGGAAACAGAAAGCCTATAAAACATCAAATCCATTGTACCAGTAACTCCTAGATTGCATCACACAAAGAACAGTTCTTTAAGTTGTGTAATAACTAGAGAACAAAGAACACTGACTCTTTTTAAGCAATACATGTTTAGTCTTCTCCACAGTAGTAACAGGGAGAATATCTGTCATTACTGCATCCTAAAGTAAACAAAATGGTAGAAGCTCTCACAGTGAAATACATGGTAGCTCATTCACTTTCCTGGCTGTAAAAAATAACATAAACATAGTAATTTGTACAGAGAGATCAACATTTCAGAAGCATCTTAATCCTAAACACTTTCCTGAAAAAAAAACTTTTAAGATGCTCTGTACCTCCCTCAAGACTCAGTTTCAATACAGTCGGAGAGCTTGTGTTTAGCTTATGGGTTTTACCTCTTCTCATTAGTCTTACTTGCAAAAACAGACTAAAATTCACATGGCAGGTACACATGAGATACTAAAGCACTTATTCACAAACTCCTAAGAACAGCATAATATACTTGAAAGGTCATTTTTCATTAATAAAACTACTTTAAGCCTTGGTTTTGTGAATAATCTCTAAAGCAATAATTTCACTTAAGAGACAGAGCTGATTTTGCTTGCTTTCTCTATTTAACTATCTATTTCCCTTTTCTAACAGAAGGTATTTTTCATCCACTTAGTAAGAGGAAAAACATCTTGTGCTGTATTTTGTCCATTTTCAAGAGTTTTGAAGTGCACATTTATTTCTGAAAACTGAACAATAATCATTTAGCATGGTTTGATTTCTCATGAGACACTCATATGAGCTAAGCCTAATTAAGTGATTAGCATTAAACCCAGCATTAGCGATTAGCATTAAACCCATTAAACTTACACAAAGTGTGAAATGAAGACAGAAAGTACAATATTAGTGACAAACCACACTGCACATTTCCCAAACTCACCTGATTCAACAAGAAGACGACCTCTGTACGTAAGAGTTAGAAACCCTTCGCTAGACAGATAAAGAGTTTTATCCAATTCTACCATCCTTACTGATGTCAGATTGTCTGCTTCACATCCAGCAGCTGGTTTTCCATTGATTTCACCACATTCTGGCATAGGTCCACAAATGTTTAGCTAGAATTTTTAAAAACATACAGGTGTACACAATGTTAACTGGTTCAGAAAAGTTAGGCTCATGTAGTCTTTCTGCATCAGTGAAATTCTCTTGTTAAAACCTAATTTTTGAAATTATATCATAATTTATACATCATAAAATGCCTGAACTGCAAGACAACTATCTATACAGGAGCAACACCCTCAGGGTCCACAAATTCACCCCACTGGAAGAAAAGGATGTGATTTAACTAGTCAAAAATCCTATGATACTATCTGTGGATAGTCTAAAACTAACGAGACATATAAAGCACACTAAGAGGACTGACAGATAAATTAAATCACTCATAGGCTTACACTGGCCACCTTTGGCATTAGTAAATAAACCAGTATTATACAACTGAGTATATAACTAGCCATGCATAGCATAGAGGTGCCACTACAGTGTGACTAATTTTTAGCTTTGCCATATCAACAAAATATTGTTTATTTAAATACTATTTTGAATGATGAATCAATTTGTCTTCTATTCTTCTCTTAAGTACAATGCTCTTCTACCAACTTAAATTTCATAAGAGGGTGGAGTAAAAGTTCCAACTCACTAGGTATGACCAGAAGAAAAAAAGCAACAGCAGAACCCATAAGCAACAGACTACAGTCAGAATCCTTACCAAGTAGGTCTTCCCAATGCCAGTGGTTGTATAGCCCTTCTCTGCAGCTAATGGCTGCAGATTGAACAAAAATCCACTGTTCGGATCTCGCACAGAGCAGGACTATAAAATAAGAGTTGTAACAGTATTACTCTCTACCTCTGCATTTCTTTTGTTTAACGTTTTATTTCTACCTTACTCAGAGAGCCAAAGAAGTGATTTGCATGTATACCTATCCTGTGCACCAAGCAGCAACTTAATTTGGACAATTAGATTACAGGTCTGGTAGTAGCAACTCTTCATTTAATTCTTTTGTACAGCTGCCTGTTGACATTGGTCATATGCCAGTAAGTGTAATTTAACCAATGTTATTTATTGGGTTAGCTAGAGAGCAAATGTTTAAATTGAAAGACAGTTGTACACTAATGTGATATTTCAAGACTTGTAAAACAGAGTAACTGAGTGGCTCATTGTACAAAGTGATTCTAATTTGATTAGCTATACACAAACAAGAAAAAAAGGATAATACTTAAAAAAGCACTCAACTTTACTAGCAGCCTCATATGTCCTGCAAATTGCTCTTTGAGTGAGCACTGGAACACTTCTGTCCAGTTACATGCTTTGTGCACACTTCAAGAAAACAATAAGATGGCATGAAGTTCCACCATGATCAACTTCATATTTCACTGTAATTGAATTTTTTCCTAGAGTAATGAAAACGCAGCAAACAAACGCTAGAAAAACATACTCTGCCCTGGTGAGGCCATATTAGACTGTTGGGTTCAGCTCTAGGCACCCCTGTTAAAAAAAACTCCTAGAAGTCCAGTGGAGGACCAAAAAGATGATAAAGGGCCTCAAGCACTTCCCACATGAGGAAAGGCTGAGTAACCTGGGTTTGTTCAGCCTGGGGAAAAGACGACTGGGAGGGGATCTGATAAACATTTATAAATATCTAAAGGAAGGTGGGAGGCAAATGGATGAGGCCAAATTCTTATCAGGGGTGTGTAGCAGTAAAACAAAATGTAAAGGCCTATTACTTCCTTCTACACAGGAAGTTCCATACTAACATGCAGAAGAACTTCTTTACAATAAGGGTGACAGAGCACTGGAACAGGTTGCCCAGAGAGGTTGTGGAGTCTCCTTCTATGGAGACATCCAAGCCCCATATGAAGGTCTACCTGTGTGACCTATTGTGAGCAATCTGCTTTAGCAGGAGGGTTGTACTTGATTTCTTGAGGTCCCTTCAACTCCTGCAATTCTGTGAGACCATGAACACACTTGTTTTGATTTTCTTACCTGAGAATCATCTTTTGTTTCCTTGACTGGACAAGCAGCTTCAGTTTCCCATAAGAATGTAACCACACATTCTTGAATAGATATAAACCGGGGGCTGCTATTCTGAAAATGAATTGCAGACAGAAGACCAGAATCAAGTAAAAAGTAACAGCCAAGATCTTCACACATTTGTGAGATTCTGCTTTAAAAGCAGCCTACCAATGGCCCTCAGCCCTAGGCTGTTTGGGATATATGGTATAGTAGATAATAAACAAAAATCAAGCACTACAAAATACCGTTAGCTGACATAACTGAAATAAGTTACTCAAACTTGATTTCAACGCTTTCGTACAAAACTAAAGTAGCTCATAACTGCTCTAAGACCCAGGTTTTCACCATCTCTTTTGGGAAGACCACTAAAGTAAGGAAATCAAAACTTGCAGATTCACAAAGCCAACAGGAAAAGTCTTAGGCAAACTTCACTAGTGTCCCCGCTCACCAGTAGAGTCTGAACTTTAATATGTAGATTTGTATCAGTAGAAGTTCACAGAATTAAGAGCTCATGTAGAATCAAGCTGCAGATGCAGAAACTCAGTCTAGAAATGCACTTTCAACATCCTTCCTCTTAAGACATCCTGCAATGTCTGTAACTATAAAAGGTACTTTTTCATGCTAATTACACTAGTCTGAAACATTAGTTCCCACTAGGGTTATTAGCTTCTAATTAGTTCTTATTTATGATAAAATACTCAGTTTTAGAATCCAGTAAAATACATACCCAATTTAAAACAGAGACGCAAAAAAAATAAAGGTAAGCCCTCAAGTAGCCTCCCTTAGTCACAAGTCTTACATGCTATAAATTTTCAGGTAGCTTCTTGTTATGTGATGTTATGTGACAGAAAATCTACTATGATAAAACAACTGAATGTCCTTACAAGAGTGCCCCTGGAACACACAAAGTGGATGGTGGTGGTATAAGAAGTTCTCTCTCCATCAGCATTGATGCATACAGAGCCATTTGCATAGGTTAGAAGAATGTGACCAAGTCTTTCAACTACTAGTTCTTTGCTGGCAACACCAAGATTACTGATAGATGTGACTTCGTAGTAAGAATCCTAGAAATAAAGAAAAATGTCAGCAATTTTGAACTCAAAAGGACATTTCTTAAAATATCAAAATGAAAAAAATACAGTAATTTTGCATACAGAAGGTTCTCTCCATTGCATTCACAATTCAAACCTAGAAATCTCTCAAATATGGAACAGAAGAAAAATATATAGGTCCACATATTTAAAGCGTAAACGCCACAAACCACTTATTTTATGATAAGGTGCCTATAGTGCTTCAAAACAACCACCCCATCACATCAGCTACTCAGCTTAGAAGTTTAGGGAGCCCGATAATCTCATATGACAATAAATACAATATAATCTATATAGTTGTTTAAAACTATGCTGAAGCCATAAAGTTGACCTTGCATATATGCATGATTAGCAAAGCTTAAAAGTCACTCTAAGTAGAACACTACCAGCACCCTTTTTCTCTTGGCAACTTCTGACTAACCTATTCAAAAGCCTAAATGTTAAGAGCAGAGTGGCAAATATTCCAATCCAAGCCTTATGCAAAACAATATCCAGAATAGAATATTCCTAAAATAATGCTATCAGTCTTTGAGCCTGCAGCAGCATACATGACAAAGAACAGCCTGTCTGCTTTTAAAACAAAACAAAGGAAAAACCATATATACCCCAGATACCACTGTATGTTGTACCAAGGAGTCAAAATTCATGTGTTCATCTTGTAGAACCCTTTATTTTCATCACCTGGCAAATCAGCTCTGAGCTGGGACAGATGGAAGGGCTACTCACATGATCATGCCGATATTCCATCTGGCACACAGATGCTCGTCGGTCACATCCTGGAACAGCAAGTAGAGGTCGACAGACATTTATGTAGTACTTCTTGCGCTCATTTGGTCCTGAATTATCCATGGCATACCAATTTTCACCTCTCTTCTCTGATCTTGCTAAGCTGGGTAGAAAGAAAAAGTTTTACGCTATGAATACATGTTATTCATTTTGCTTTGTCAATCTCAATAGAAACTGACAGTAAAGTCAAAGAGTCAGCTTGTATCTTAGGAAATGAGTCAATATACTAGATTGAAATACCCACATTTCAGGATACTTGCAGTTCACATTGTTATAACAGATGACTTTTCTAATGCTACCTATGTACCAAGCCAACATCATGCAATGCTAAAGTATAAGCCAGAACACAAACCTAGAACAGCTAAGCTCACACAGAGGCTCCTACTTTTACCTTGACAAGTCATATTGGTCCATAGTGTTGGGATCTGTCACAATGCACTCCAATGGCATTTCAGGACAGGCATATTCAGTGTACCATCTGAAATTGTAGGTATAGTTGTCTTCTACCTAAAACAAACAAAAAACAAACAGGTCAATTGATGCTTTCATACCAACTACTACTTGAATCAAGGCTACTCCTTTTTATGTTAAGCTTATTTCCCTTTGGTTTGGAGGATATATTTTCTCAGATTGATTTATGTTCTATTTGTCTCCATGTTGATCCTGTCATTATTTCCCTTCAAAAAATCCCACACCAGAAAAGCAGAACCAGAACAACTTAACTACTGTGTTACAGAACAGTCTTAGTACTTGTTACTTATTCAGCTGAAATGTACATTTGTTCTTTTGACTAGAAACATAAGAGGATGGAAAGCACTTCTAACTACATGGCCTAGAAACTAGAAAATAGCAAGGCAATAGACCCTGACGCAGGTCAACAGCTTACTGTTCACTAGGCAAAACAGGTTTTTACAGACACTGACAGATACACCAAGAGAAATAACTGCTTCCTTTATCAGCTTGCTTTATAGATATGGGTATTTGCATCCATGAATCTCCATCCACAAATCTATGCTGCAATAGCCTAACAGTGATTATGATCAAAATCTACAGACACAAACTTCCCTTTTCCATACATAACTTCTTACCTGATATTCAGGCTGACCTACTCCAGCCTGACGATCACACAGGAAAGTTATATGGGTAGATCGCTGTGTTTTCTTTTCATTGTTATAAGCAGTACCATTTTTGTAGGTCAACTGAATCAGTCCATCATAATACGAAAGTCTGGAATTAGGTAGTCCAAGACTCCAAAACTGATCCTTTCTGAAAAAAAAAAGAAAAAAGCACAAGCTTTGAGACTGAACCAAATTCACATTTAGTTATGTTAAAGAGAAGTATTCCAAACAATAGGCACATAGGTATGTTTATGGAAGATTCCATAAGATTCCATAATAAGACAAGAAGGATTAAGTAATACTGATTAGACAAAGTGTGCTAGGATAAAGAGTGCCACCAAAAGAAAACTTGAAACATGAATAGGTGACCTTTGGAAAAGAAATCATACCTTAATTAAGGTATCTAACACACTAATCCTGCATTCTCTAAAGCACTGACAGGAAATTCATATTTTCAAACTGCGTATTTTAAATATTAAGCTCAGTTTAGTTCCATGCAATTACCTGAGGACTGAAGATCTAGGACTGCAAGTCTTCCCACTTATTGACGACAATTAAGTTCACATGCTCTTAGCTCAAGTCCAGGTTTGGTCTAGGAGGTTTTCTTTACTCTAACTTAATGCTAGCTTTATCAGATTTAGCCTATCTTCCATGAAGTGCAATTTTATTTAATGCCTGCAGTGAGTTCTGCATAGCCTGAGTTGGAAGGGTCCCACAAGGATCACTGAGTCCAACTCCCAGCTTCCCCTAAGACCACTCAAGAAAAAAGTCATATCTGAAGGAATAATAAACACACTATCTCAAAAGCTAAATGCAAGCATGATCACATGTGCACTTTGCTTGAAATAGCTGGCAGCCTAACTACTATGCTACCACATGCTATTTTACATGTTTTATATGCAAACTCCATCAGTTCTAGTAGTGCAATAATAATTTTAAATGCAAATTGCTGTTACATAGAAAGCACATCAAACAACAGGAAATCTATTACAGGCAAGAGAATTAGTTACTCACCCTTGTGTTACCTGGCATGCTGCTGATTGTGTGTGACACAAATTATCAGGCACACTGCCACAGATGTTTATGTAGAACAAATATTCTGTAGTGTTAACTGTGTAGTGCCCGTTTTTCTTGGTCAGTGGTGATAAATCAAAAGAGAAGCCTAACATGAAAGAAAAAGCTATGAGTGCCATTTTCTCCTGCTATCTGTCAGATCTCAGTTCTCCTGGTTACACAGCCAGTTGTCACATACAGATATGATCCCCATAAACACGTCTCCACTCATGTAATTGTTCCAGAAAGGCACAAGCTCAAATACAAAGCATGTTCCCTACACAAAAATTACTACAGTCAAATAACACCCACTCTCCCACATGTACTAGCAGAGTATCAAAGCTCACGCTGTTTTCACTTTCCATATACATGCAGTTAAAACAGCTGTGCTAAAATGTTAAAGGTTTTAGACTTGCACTGAACTCACTCCAGTTTTGCACAGCAGGACAACAATTTCTTTCCTCAAGGCCTTTAAATGTAGCCAGCATGCAGATATTTAACCTACCTGCCTGAGGATCAGAGACTTGACAGTTATCTCCTTCTGTTTTAGACAGGACACATGCAGCAGCAGTATACCAGTCAAAAGAGAATGAACATTCACTCTCAGACATCAGGATCGGAGCACTTTCTAGATCACCTGGTATCATAAGAGCAACATGTTAAACTGCACACAGTACAGTCATTTGTCAGAATAACTGAATTTAAGGCTAGCAATAGACTCTTTCCCAACATCAGACTGGAGTTAACAGCTGAAGTACCTCTCCTTTAAAAACAAGGACCACACAGAATCAAAAATGCTTTACACGAGTTCCTTGCACCCTGTTCTTCCTTGAACTTAGCCAAGAGGAGGAAGATGGTACTCAGGAACAGACTGAACAGTATATCTCACACTTCCAGAGAAAGTTTCCTTTTATTTGCAAACCTGGAGCTTCGCTACAAAGCAATAGCTTTATCAGGAACTAGGGCATGACCTGATGACCAGCAACTTGGAAAAGTTATCTTCCTCAGGCTGAGGTACAAAAATCCAAGATTTCTATTTCCCTCATGGGCTATTATATGGAGATGAACAATATTAAAAAGTCATGCAAATGCTTCAGTTTTCTGTACACTGCAAGCAATTTAGAGACAAAATACATTTATTGGAAAAGACCTTTTAAGTATACAATTGCATTTCAGAATCAAGTCTTTCCCACCAAGACAATCTGGAAATAGAAAGTGCCTTTTCCTATGGCTTCCAGGTGTTTCCTTTAATCACTTACATTTTGTTTGATAGAATCTCAGCTTAAGAGATTGCTCAAGAGTCTTTAAAGACTACTTCTATAAAACATGAAAACATAAATGCAGTTACATTACTATTATCCTGGCAAACAAACCACATTTTTTCACCTTTTGTATACATACATACAATCTATTTAGTACTCATGCCTAGGAATACAAGATAACCTCCAGTTTTTAACTGGATCAAAGAACAGGGCCTTACCTGGTCTACATATAAGAGTGATGACAGTTTTGATTTTTTTGTTAACACCACAGCTATCTCCATTTGAATAGGTAAGTTGAATATTTTCTCCAACCTTCTTAGGTGGAGAAACAAATGTTCCAAGATTCTTGCTGTTTTTTTCTTCATCTACAAAGACAAGAAAGTCACTTTTTCTCCCCCCAGAAAGCATTTTACACCAAGAAGAAAATATTAGCCAGACAAATGGAAAGATGAAGTATAAAACTGTAAGGTTTTTATTTTTAGCCTTCCCAAAACTATACTACAAATCATGGAAGAGAGCATAATATTCTCTAGTTACAGAAAAGTCTACTAATATCACATCTTCTACAGTCTTTAGAAGCACAGTGAAAATAGGCTCCCAATTTTTTTTTTTTTTCCAAGTAACTGGAAACACTCAGAGCAGCAGCTTTCAATTTACAGAGGATTTGCAAAACCTTCAGCATCTTAAACCTTCAGCATCTTAAAGAAAAGCAAAAAAAAGGACTCACCTACAGAGCAAATAGCAGCATCATCTGGGCAGCCGGAAGCTCCTCCTCTCTTCAGCACTTTATGGCAGACATTGATATAATAACGCTTCCGCCCTTCCTCTGAAAGATTACTGTCCACAGCTTCCCAGTTCTGGGCCGATTCTGAAATAGTCATTAAACTAGATGACATGTTCATAATCTTTCCATCCCCTGCACCCTAGAATGCCTTTTATCATAAAGAAAAATCACCCATCACAATTGTCTTTAAATGTATATTTACTTCCCTAAGGTGCTTACTTAATTTGAGAAGAAGGAATTGATGTGTCCCAGAAAAACACTAAGAAAAGTGAAATTTGATTACTGTTCAACTAAGGAATTGCAGTGACACACAGCATATAAATTCAGAATAGAAGTAACTGAAAGCTAGTTTCCACTGCCATACCTGAACTGCGGACCAGAGGTGACAAATCATAGTGCTTTTTCTTATCAGCAACTCTGCAAAGAAGATCTTCTCTTTCTTTAACACACGCATATTTTGTATTCCAAGTGAAAAAATAGGTGCAGTCCACTTCACCAGTAAACACAGGAGTTCCCCTACCATCATTACCTTAATATTGATAACAGATAAACATAGGTAAGCTTTCCAGTGGGGGGAAGAGGAGAAAAGCAAGAACACTTGAGAATTAGCAAGGATAGAAAAACCACATGTCCTATGCAACAAGTTTTTTTTTTTGTCTACAAACTGTTAACTAAGAAACCAGGTCCTCCCATGATTTAACATTCTTGACTGCTGAATGCAAATTAAAAAAAAAAAATCAGTGCTATTGCACAACACAAAACAATCTTGCCACACAGAATTAAGTGCTTACTCTAACAGTATTTTTTGTATTAACTGTGGCTCAAAGCACACATTCCTTTTAACATAAGGTATATTAGTAAGCTCAAATTTAGAGCAGAGTGATCAGAGCTCACACTCACCTGCTGTTTCATTGCACTCAAAGTTTATGACAGTCATTCTCTGAAAGCCGGAGCTACACGCATCCCCATTTGGATAAATTAAAGTGAGATCCCCATCAGAATATCTGAGTGAAAAGTCAGTTTTAGATAGAGACATAGGATCAAACAGTCACACTGCTCTCCATGCAACAGAAACCACTTTTTTTTTTTTTAAACACTTACAACATTTCACCCTAGGAGGAATAGAGTTGGTTGTTTGACACTAATATTGGTATTCCTACTGCAACAAAGGCTTCAAGTCATAGACTTTTGTCTACTTTTCATGAGATTTGTATACAGGTTCAAAAATATCCTAAAGTTATCCCAGCTTTAGTGGAATGTTTCTTCATATTAGTTTATTTCATGGCTATTCTCGCAAGTGGAAGAAGTTATACTCTCTAGGGAACACCTCCTACAGGCCCGCCACATGCATACAGACAGAACAGAAGATTATATCTACAAGAATTACTTCTGCTTTGCTATTATTCCAGTATGCCACTTGGGAACACTGAAGTTCTTAAAAAAGAAAGACACGCTAAATTCTAGATTCCAGTAGTCTTGAGTACAATTAACTCATACTCCTGCAAATGAGCTAGAGATGCTCTTTTGTTGATAACAACTTCTAAATATTGAACCCTAACATCACACTGCATGCAAAACTTGAAGAGGGCAAAAAAAGTACAATACAGTTTGCAGTTCTGATAAAGTCAGTAAAGTTTCTTCCCCATCTTGGCAATATACTGTTAATGTTTTTCTATACAACAGAGAGCAAAAATACTTGCATTCTGTATCCAATATTTCTTATACGACAAATAAGGGCACCAAAGTAGGAAACAAAGATCAGTCATTCAGACAACTCAGCAGAGCTGAAGAGCCCGACAAGAATTCTTTACACACCTCAGAGTCTGGTTCTCAAATCTTCCTGTCACCTTCTTCTGGTTATTCGAAGATTTTACTTGGCAAGCTGAAGCATATCTTGTGTTGTCCTTGCAGTTACCTGCACCAGTTCTCCCACATACATTCAAGTAATAGTAATACTCCTCTTTATCATCTTTGGCTAAATATGGTGTGACATAATCTAAATAATTAAGAAAGAAAACAAGGAAAAATGTTCCAGTAGAACAGACATTAAGAAAATCTACTAGTCAGATACGACTCAAGTATCTAGAGAGGATATTTTTCCTTAACTCTACACATCAAACCAGAACACCAAATAGCAGTACCTCACACTGAAAATAAGAATAGTGAGTTTACCTGGAGATAGAGTGAGTGGTTTCAAGTCAATGGAGACGTCATGTTGCTCATTAGTTAGAAGACAGCTCTTACTTTCCAGGTAATCCCTGTGACAGGCATACTCAGTAACCCACTCAACTTCATACCGGCAATTTGTTTTTGCTGTGAGTTTGGGACCTGCACTCTGATACAAAAAGGATCAAAACTGCAATTACAAGTCTAGAGATATATTGACAGCATTATAGTCATTTAAGACCAGTAATTACTAGTTTCTTATACAAACTGCCTAAGACCTGCAAATGCTGTCTCTGGCCTCTCTGGTATTGAGAACACTAAAATAGCTCTTATTGATTATGTGACAAACTACTGAAAGCCTAAATAGAGGCAAAGCATCAGGCATTAGCAGAGTAATAACATACTAAAAAAGCACTTTTCCTGAACATGTTGGCAAAAGCAGAGAATACAGAACCACAACTGCTGACAATAGCTTGGATTGTATTTGTCTAAGGGGATTCCTTGAAGACAAGAACAGAGATCAAGCAATCCTTTAAAGGCAAAGCAGCCTTAAATAGTGGACTGTTATAGCAACTTTCATCCTGATTAGAGGAATATTAAAAGTATTTCAGAATTCTTTAGCCAACACTTATCAGATGTCAGGTAGTGAAATATTTTTGTATCTCTTCTTGCAGAAGTGAAATATTTAAAAACTCTGATTCATACAACTAGAACAGGCAGACAGGCAGGTAAGCATGAGAAAAGTTACAAGCACAGATAAGGTGAGCAATACCACTCATACTGCAAGCACACAGCTATGCTGAGGTATTACAAAGTAGAGAAATCTTTATGGTCTGCTTCTTCAGTCATGAGTACGATACGTGGTACTTATCTAGGTCGTAAGGTATAAAAACATGAAATTCAAAGTTAGGAGAGCAAAAGTTCCTTCTTCATAACCCTACAACCAAAAGCATCACAACATCAAGCAGCAGAGCACTAACAATATCCACTCTGGTCCAATTAATTTCAGCAACCTGCACCCCTTTACCTGGCATCATCTCTAACAATGTAATGATACTGTACTGCCAAAACTGATTAACACTACAGACTAAAGTAAAAGGAGTTAGCCTGCTTAGGAAGTGATAAACTTCTGCCAAATACAGTTGCTAGCTAGTTTTTTTCCCTGAAGGTCAGACTAATGGTTGTTTGTATGTAACTAGTTTCTTTATAAGCAAGTCCAGCCTCAATGAGAATGAAAACGCTCTCATTAGCCAACAAGGCTTCTGTGCCAAGGATTAACACTGTAATAATTTCGTCCCCTTCATAGAGAAAAAAATTAACCCAGAATAGGACAACTAAATACATCAAAACACAACGAACACATTCCTGAGAAAATTTTACTCAAGTTCTTGTTTAAAGTTTCAGAAGACAGTTTTTCTACAGAGTATTTTGTTTTGAGTATCCTACACTCTCCACAAGCTGCAGAACTGAAGAATTTTCTGTTCCCTTTAGCTCTCAATAAAAGATAATGAACAACGGGAGTTAGAGAACAACCATTTAACACAAACTAAAACAGCAAAGTTACCTCTTCTCCTCTCTTAGATGGGCAAACAAAAGTGATTGTTACTGCTGGGTTATGGCCTAAGCAGAAATTCAGCTTTTCATCATTGTATGTTCTCTCATAACTCAGTATCAGCCTAGAAAAAGAAAAAGGCAAATCAAAAAAACAAGACACTACATAAAAGAATACTCTTGGAGTAACATCTATCCTCTGCAGAATACACCAAAACAGTCCCACTTCTGAAAGTTACTTTTACAGGTGTCCTTACTTCTTTCATCTTAGAGTTCAGCAAATAACTACTAAGAGAGTCCCAGAATTATTTAACATAGCATCATTCTGCACAGCAGTTAAGATGGCAAGTTACAAGACAGGGAGCATATAATAGAAGGAACTTGGCTGATAGTTATAAAAATAGCTTTCTTCTCAGACTGCTGGAGAGCAGGTGCAATAAACAGCTCTGCCACTTGGAAGCAAAATATAGTAATAATGTTTTGCCACGTTGCTAACTCCATATTTAGAATTTCTTTCCATCCAGCTCCCAGAACTGAGAGTGAGGCAAACTCCTTAGCTTGCTGACAGTAGCAAGACAACTGGGATGGATCACACAAGCTGGGAATAGGACAAGGAAGCACAGCAACTGACGGAAAGACAAATGAGAAGTTGACATGAGCAAGGAAACAAGGAAACCCATACAACTTCCCAAGCAAGTGCATCAGTCCTGTGCAATCTAACAGGCAGAGAACAGCTTCAGGAGAAGCAACTATCTGGCTTCAGCTTAGCTGCACCTCCAACTGGCCTCTCTACATCACAGGATACAGATATACCCAATCATGTTACTCCTTTTCCAGGCCACACGATGACTTCTCCCTCAAAAAATGAAGAGCCACATCACTGAAAGACTAGAGACTTTGGTCACTTTGTTATAAACTCTGGTCTGTTTTGGTTAGGCTCGGATATGACCATGTTAGATCTCGCAAACAACATGAGATTTTTTTCATTTTATTTTATTTTTAGCTACACTTACAACATAAAATGCAGCAACAAGAACAGGGTCAGCATCAATAGAAGTTTCTACTATTCAGAAGTTATCCTTCAGCCTCATACAATAGGCAGACAGAGTTAAAATTCATTCCTCTGCTTTGAGAGATAGAGCACTACTTTTGCATTGTTCAGAGAAGCCAAGCGATTTTGTAAAGAGAAGTCTGAGAAGGAAGAAAGAAATCTGTTCCATTATGATAGTATAATGGAACATCTACAAAAAGACTGCTCTCCCAGTATTTGAAATAATAGTCTCTGCGAATGTCTCAAAACTGAACTTGCATCAACGGCAACGTGAGTCTTCTGAAGTTAATGTTTTATCCCATCCAGATGACTGACTGGTTCACAGAAGTATCATCAGATAAAATCAATCACCTGTCTTTGTCATGATATTTCAGCTGATCCTGTGGACGACCAACATCATATGCATGACCTTCATGTATCAAGCATGCTGCACTGCCAGCAGGGCAGTTTATGGTTTCTCCACTTGATCTTCCTGTTACAGAACACAGAAAATGAGATTCAGCATCTAGGCTCAGCCCTGCAGAGTACTTTGCCATTCTATCTGCAGGCACACTGTTTTATCTCTTTCTAAAGATGCTTTTAAAACAGATTACATCAAGAACATGAAACTGGCAGACAAAATCTGAAATGCTTGTGATATTCAGTGGGGGGAAGTTCATGCTTCCCTGTTTAGAATAGCAAGTTCACCTTCCTTGCTGCAGTTAGTTTCTAGTTGCTAGTACAGCAGTTGGATACATATAGCTTTAACAATTTCTAGAAGCGTTCTAACTACTTACTCCCCCCCACACGCCTGCCACAACAATGAAATAATTCCAAGGAACAGGTAACCCCTTCCTATCCAGAAAGGATTTTTTCCCCTCCTTTGTTTTTTTTAATTAATTAGCTTATTCAAAGCTGTGAGCAAAGCTGCAGACTTTTTTTTTGTTGGGTTTGTTGGGTTTTTTCTTGTTTTGTTGGTTTTCTTTATTTTAAATAAAACAGACCTGCTACTAAAACTGGAAATATTATGTTAAACTTCTTGACACGGGCACAAAATACAAATTTAATTGCACAGATTAAGAAAAATCACTGCAAGTACACAACTAAACTAGTATTTTCAACAAGATTCAAAGGAACACTTCTGCTGTTTTGATTTCTTACACATGTAACTCCCAATTGACATGAAAGTACTAGCTAGTCACTGCTACTTACCAAAACACCTCAACACTATTTTAGCTGCACCACAGGATATTCAAATATAACAAAACAGCAGCTTGAATGGGAGCCCAAAGCAAGTAATAAATTCAGTTCATAGCACTTCTTGTGCTCTATCTGGGTCTTATCTGACAGCAAACAGAAGCAGCTGCAAGACTGGCTCCAGAGGAAGAGCTTAAGTAAACGTCTCTAACAGTCCCCACCCTTTCAGAAGAGGAGTATCTCTAAACAGCTCAGTAGTTAAAGAGTGCAAGATGCAGCTTCACAGAAAGCAGCCTTCAAATCATCAGAAATAGTTTTGAAACAGAAGCACAGCTCCTAAAACACTAGTATTTGGTCACAGGACAGCCTCAACTGGAAAACTACCATACTGGTAGAAATGTACATACTGACAGGTAAAACAAGCAGGTGTTCACACCTATGTCTCTGCAGATGTTTATAAACAAGGAATCATCATCAGAATCGTCCACCAAGTAGTACCCTGGAACTCTGATGAGAGGACTCAAATCATGTTTCTTCAAGTCTTCATCAAATACATAACAAGGCACCTAAAAGAAAAGTTACATATAACTCATGCTAATGAGGTAGAGAAGTTATGAGCAGGCATTTATAGAACTACTTCAATAAAAGGAAAAGGCTTTTACTTCTTGAAGTACTTTCAGACAGATGTAAAGCTAGATATGCTGACTAAAACAAAGCACCCAAAGTTAATCAGTTCTGCTCAAGCTTTTACAGGAATTTTACTATAAGCCACAGAGGTAACAAAGAAGGTCAAAGAGCTGCTTAAAATCCTCAGCCCCACCAACCTTCAACAGCTGTTTTATATGCCTACGAAGAAGTTTGTTGAGGTTGTTGGCATTTGTTTAGGTAGGAGGGTTGGTAAAGTAAAATTACCAGAAGTGTGAAAAGTAAATTCTGTACGGATAGTACATAGATTACCTCTTTCACGGGTTTAAACAAGTTTTTCTTGCAAGCAACAAAGGTCCTCCACTCAAAATAGTGTATGCACTCTGTTGCTGTTACAAATTCAGGGGTACCCTATTTAAAGGAGAAAAAAGTTAATTACTTGAAAAACAGACTTCAATTTTATATATATACACTCACATGTATACACACAGTCAGCATTAAAAACTAAGAATATGATACGTAACAGACCAAAGACAGACATTCTTGTTAATAGCAAGATCATCGGGTTGTGTGTTTTCAGCAGTTTTGTTGGTAAATGCAGCAAAATGCAGACTGCCAAAATCCTTCTCACTCTGCATATGTAAGCTCTCAAATTAACATGTGCCAATCTTAACATGCAGTAATTGTACTGTATCTTTCAGAAGCACTATGCCAACTGCTATTGGCAGGAGCACCAGCCACAACTACTAAAAATGAAAACACCAAAATAAGTGTCTGTAAAGAAATGAACAGCAAAGCAATGTGTAGTTTACCATTTCTTTATCTTTCATCCCACAAAGAAGGCCAATTAGCAAATTCTTCAGCTACACAGAATGGATACCTTTGATGTCCACTACTTATAGGCTCACATTAAACACATCTGCATCTATTTTGAGACAAGAATTCTACCACAGTTCAGGGCTGGAGACTCAACTGAATGACTGCTAACAAAAAGACAATCACATTTTTTCCACTGTTCTTTCATCACTCCAGCTAGAAACACTTCAGCCTATTTATTCTCCCCTCCATTTAACCTTGGAGACAAGTTGTTCCAGACCCTATGACTATGTCACATGGAGAGTGTCAAAACTATGCTAATTAGAAGTTTGCAGGCAGTTATGATGTGGTATTACAGGCAAAGTTGTGCAAGAATTTTTTTTTAAAGAATCATCTGCTAAAACAGCATGGGAAGTATTTAAACCTCTCTAGTACACAGCAAATTGTTTCAAATGGCTATGTTTCCAATAGAGGGGAGTGCAATAGTGTTCAGCATGTCCTACAAGAGCAGCCTTAATAAGTATTAATCAGATACACAAATACACACACTGATCATGATCTGTATAGAATATCAAGCTGTGGTATCAGTTAAACGTTTGTTAGCTGCAACCCCAACAGCACAAGATCAACTGCATACAAACACTTTCCAAGTATTGGCACTCACAGTGGATACCCATTAACAATTGTGCCTCTAGAAGCCCAGCTGATGTACAAGCACTAAGTTCAGCTATATGCAGACAAAATCTAACACTTACTATACTGACCCACACCAGAGGTCAGTCACGTTCTTCAGTACTGACAATTTAGGTTCACAGCTTCAGCACAGCCAGTACTGAAAAAATAGCTCTTATTGTTACAGCACACAGTTGACTCATTCATCAACACTGCATTAAGTGCAATCCCTTTGAAAATACTGAAGACCCAGAAGAGTATGGGATCAGAGCTAAGCTACAGATCTGCAATTATTTTCTAGCTTGACTGTATTTTGGAAGCTGCTTTGGATCACATCCTTAATTTGGCACTAAACTGTAACTGGTTCTTCCTTAAGTATGAAGCTCAGTAATTACTACACCCACTAGAACAGCAAGTCTCCCTGCAAAGCAAGTTAAAAGGACATGCTACTTCTACTGAAGATAAGAATAAGTGATTTAAACTTACCAGTGTTTTCCCACACAGGAAGTTGATGTTGCTTTGAATTTGGTGCTGACTGCCTTGCTGGGAACATTTATTTGTAGTGTTGAATACCAGAAGAGTTTTAGAAATTTCTCGCAAAGTTAAGCTACCTGGGGTATGAAAAGAAAGAAAAGAATTTATCACAGTACTACGCCTTCACAGAAGCTCACAAAGACTTCAGGGTCAAACATAGAGCAGAACAAGACATACCAGTCTACTTGAAAACAGTCTTAAACAGAGTACAACTGAAGACTTTCCTTACAATTCTTGTGATCTTTAAAATATAGGTCCCAGTTAAGACAGTATTTGATCTTTCTAATCACTTCTACTTCCTCAAAGATTTGTAATCAAACACTGTTATGAACTAATTTCAAGTATCACAATTCACTCCTTCCTCCCAACAGCTTCTATCAGCTTTTCAGCCTTTGTGCCTTCTATATGTATAGTGTCAGCACAATATCAGAGAGAATCTACTTAATGAAGAACTCAGTGGTGGACACACAGGCTGTACTGGAATTACCTACTGCTGAACCCAGGACAGTCCCGCTATATCAGCGCAGGCCCTCCTGCAGCTCTCATCTCCTTCAGTGCAGCCCACATGCTGCATGTAGGCTGGGGTTAGTGATACATCACTGCATGTCCCTCTTTACCCAGCACCTCACAGGAATGGAAAAAGTGAAGCAATTTCAAGCCATGTCGACAACCAGCTCAATCCACTGAAATGTTTCTCTCAAGCCTACTTTGGTCAGCATTAAATACCAACTCCTTTTAGATGTAGCATGCTAACTGCCTATTTTTGCAGGTAGATTTCGCTGCTGCAGCACATTTGGGTTGAAATAGAGAGCACTATAAAATGCCAGCATTACCTAGCTTCCTCCTTTTTGTTTTTACGCCTGTGCTAAAGAATGACAAATCAGCCATCACTGCAGACAGCAGCTTTGTGTTTAGGTCTCTTGCCGTTTCACAGAACTCAGTCCAGCCTATTATCTCCCCATTTAGAGCAGGAAGAGGCAAAAATAATCAAGGCAACATTTCACAGGAATACCATTCCAGCCACTGTTACCAGCTGCAAGCGCTTTCCCTAACAATGTGTTCTTTTGCTTCTTTCTATCAGATTCCTCAGCACTATCATCCAAATCACTCCTGCAGACTGGAAAAAGATATATTTGTGATATTTCTGATAGCTATCAATTACTTTGAAACATAGTAGGGAGAAATCTACTATAGTCATCAAGCCAAAATGGTAGCAATCAGAATGACAACTGGACAGCCAATCAATACAACAGTTCACCAGTAGAGCAGGGTGTGTCTATTGATGCTGTGTTACAGAAAGCCACATTAAGATGCAACACCTAAGCAGCCACTCACAGTATCCATCATATAATCATGGCAACAAGATAGACAGATTCCATACTATCTGCCTTCTCAAGGTAAGGTACGTATGGAGACTTGTCAACCCAGAAGAAAGGTAGCATAGAGTAAACCTGCACATACCCATGGATTTGTATCAGGCTGAGAACCTGCTGCAGTTACATATGTTCACATAACTGCAGCTCAGAACCAGTTCTTCAGCACCTAGAAGCTACCACAGTTCCTGCCTTTCCTGTGTCTTGGCACTCATTAACAAAACATCATCTTTGAGTTTTATGGCTTCCAGTACTGATGCAGATTCGTGTTTTTTCTTCACTAGGAGACTAGAGGGAAAGAAAGCAACAGAACTTTCTAGTCAAAAGAGCACTGCTTGAGGACTCAACTTAGGATCCTGTACACATTAGTTTTCTCCCAGTTTTGAGAACGTTACACTGCTCTAAAGGTTTTGTTAGCTGACTCCAGTTTCCACATTTAAAGTTATATTCAAGGCATATATAAACAAAAACAAGCAAAACCAGTATGTCTTGCTTAAGTCAGGCTAATATGATTACTTTCCCTCCCCTGTGAATGCTTAAATCTAGTTTAGGAACTAGCTAAGGTTTTAACATAACTCTCTTCAGTTGCACATTACACATAACGTGAGGAGGAACAGTCTCAAACCACCCAAACCACCTCCTTGCACTTTTAGCTTCCCATGAATGTCATTCCAGAACACCAGTTCTGGAGCAACCTTTACCTCTTCAGTCAATCACATTTCATCATTATTTTAGAGATGCAGTCCTTCCATTAAGCATCACTGAAGTCAGCTACTACAGCTTACCAAAAAATACAGTATGAGATACACTTTACAAAGTTGTACTAGATCAATAAAGGCACTGCCCACAACAACTTTTACTTATTTATTCCTCAGTCTTTTCAGCTGCTTGGAAGGAGAAAGACTATTGTGGAAGGCATCCAAATAGCTGTCCATAAGAAAGAGATAGTTAGGTGGCAGCTATCATTCCACTTCCAGCTACAATAGAACTGGATGAGTGCAAGTTTCACCACTCAAGTTATTATGTAATGTTTCTGTTTTTAATTGTAGTAGGTCTACTACAATTAAAAGTAATTTAGAATTACTAAACAGAAGTCAAGTCATATCAAGTTCAGATGGTGCCACGTCATTTCCACAGTCTTCGACATTCAAGAACTTAGCATTCTGCCCACACCTTGAAAGCTGCTAGTCAGTCTGCCAATAAATCTGAAGGGCATATTCCAAGACAAGTCTTTGGGATCTGAGTACCAATACTGGTATGTCTCACTGACACAACACTGACCACAAGACTTCCCTTAGATAGTATCATTATAGTCATGGACCATACAGCCCTAATCCCTACCAAAGTTCTACATATCAGTCCCTACAGCTGTTATCTCTCCCATAACTAATATTTAAAAGTACATCTACTGTTTGCAGTGAACACATCTTTCTGCAAGAAAGGAAAAGAGATCCAATTGAGTTCATATTGGAATTAAGTTTACTACTTAATAGATTTTGTTAACTGGCACATTGCTCCTCATTCCCCCAAATCAAAGCCCTTCAGCTGGACTTAGTCTTAGACACAGAAGTAAGTTGATACCAGCTAGAATTCTTTAAGACAGGTATGTGGCTTAGCTGTCTTAGCCAAGAACCTACACTGGGAATCCATCTGTCTAGACCTGGATTCCCCTTCTCTCATTAAGAGAGACTTATTGACAAGAAGCTTGATAATCTGCCAGCATGACCTCAGTGTGATTGTGCTGAAGCTTCAATACAACCAAGGGCAGTATGTTGATGAATGGCAGATGCCAGTAACATGTTTCAAATCATGAACAAGAACAGAACTGGCAATCTGGACAGAGACAAAATAAAACTCAATTTCAGTGTTAACTGTACTGCCTTGATTCCCTAGTTTATTGCAAGGTGGTTAAAAAAAAATCTTGTGCAGTATTTGTGGCTTAACCGTTGAGTCGTTTCTGCTTGGCCTCTTCAGGACCAGGTTATAATGACTGTTGCTCAGTTCTTTTCCATCCAGTAGCAATCAGGTGATAAGACACTCTGCTTTGCATAGAGTGGAATATTTGCTACCATTCACAGTTATGACACAGCTCTGTACTCCTCTTTTCAAAAAGGAAATGAGTCACACCTACACAGGCCTCTAGATCTCACAACACTTCCCTGGAGAGAACAATAGTTTTCAAACTGCACTCAGGCAGACACATTTCAGTCCCATTACATAGAACATGCTAAAACTGTAGCTCACGTGCTCTTTCACTTTGTGATCCACCTGCAACTGAATGCTCAGAGGCGAGATTCCACTTCAGTAGGAAACAAAGTTCTCACATATTTTGTGAATGGAAGACTCTGTCACACATTTAAGTTCAGATGGCAGTTTTGTATCTAACCAGTCATTCCAGAAAACTGAGGCTTAGAAATAGTGCTCTACAAAAAGATAATAAAGCCATGAGTTGAGACATGCTTTTTACTCATCACACAGTGATTTGAAGTTGCAATTAGTTTGAAAAGCACTGATTGTATCACTATAGCTAAGGGAGAGGAGTGGCTTACTAGATGCTGTCTGCATGCACGTGAGAATCCTTTTTCTCACTATCTTCCAGCAATCCAAGCTTATACACTTTTACTGATGAGTCAGAGCTTCTCTTAAGAGCTGTCTGCCAATGGAACGCAAGATTGGTCAACACAATCAAATTCACATATCAGATATGCAGGAACAAAGAGGTGGTCTGAAAAGATAGCACTCTACAGAAAGCTACCACATTACTGTTAGAAGTAGCTATCAGCTATCAGAAAGCCTCTTTGTTGGTTTCAGCAGCTGAAGAAGTAACCTCTAAAGTGAAAAATACCTATGAAAATAAGCACACAAGTACTATTCAAACTATGAGCTGTTTCTAATTGAGGACACCACGTGCAGGCATGTGCCCTGGAATACGCCAGTTTAACACTTAACTCAGCACCCAGTAGTCCACCACAGACACTTAGGATATCAAGGACATCTCAGGATTACCACAACAGCACCAGACTTGATAAACTGAAAAATGGAGGGCTGTACATCATTCACTTCCTCTGCGTCTAACAACCTAAAGACATGCCAGAAAGTTAGCAGTACTCTAGACTGCATGACATAGTAACCTAACTCTGTCAAAGAGCTAATATAACATCAGACTAGTTTGTAATTAAGTTTTTCCAGTGTTTAGTATCAAGCTTCAAAACAAGGGTATGCACACTGTATATCCTACCACAAGTAGACATGTTTATTTCTGCTTGAGATAGCGTGGAACTACGCAGCACTAGGTCTCCAGTAGTGAGACCAGAAAATAAGTTTCACTAAATTATGTGAAATTATATAATGGATTACACATTAAACCTACAATAGAATGAAGTTCTGAACTGTTTCAAAAAGAAAATCTTTACTAATATATTAAGAAGTTTGGAAAAATACAAACAGGGCCTTGCACTAATATGACTCTGAAGTACCTACAAGGAAAGACACTTCTTTACTTACCTACTGACATATACGTTCTCTTATCAACATCATAGGCACAGACTGCACTTGATCTTCCACATTCTTCAACACCAAAACAGAGGTTAATTTTATAAAGCACACGTTTGTCTGTATCAATTGCTTCCCACGTGTAGCTGAAAAGAAAAAAGCCTGTCAGTTAGTATCCACATTTATGCTGTCATCCTCTAGACACCAGTCCCCGCAATCACCAAGTTGTAAAGCTCAGTGTACCATTACATCAAGTTCCCTATTTATGTTCTAGATCATTAAGTATCAGAAACAGTTGTTACTGAACCAGGGTCAAGAGCTAAACCAATTTAGCCACTTGAGAAGCATATATTTCATCTTTCTTGCAACACCCAACCAATCACTTTTTCCCCTCAAATCCCTGCAAAGGCTGCTCTGAACAGGTAGATTACAGGCGGTGAGTCCTTTTCCTTGAAAGCCTGATAAACTTGTCAAACATCTTGGGCAGGCAGCATGCAATTGTCCTTCAGCAATATCTAACAATAGTGGAAGTCTAAGTCTCAGAGGACTAGAGCAACAGTCCACATCCCATCCCCATCAGCTGCAGATCCATTCACCTTCAGTGAAAAATTAGACTTAGAAGTATTATTTGCATCTTTCTGTCTGAATACTGTAAGAATCTTAGGACTTCACTGCAACCTTATGCGTTTTTCATGCAACTCTGAATATTCAAAGGACAGTTCCTGTAGGGTAACATCAGAAGCTGGAAAGCAAGCAGAGCTATCTATGAGAGATTCAATGAAAGTGACCATGCTAGTAAGGTACAACCACATCAGGAAAAAAAAAGAAATCAGCTGACCAAAATCTGATAGAGGAACATAAGCCTCTGGTTAAACACAACGGGGAATAAATCAGAGTAACAGAACATAAGAAATAAAATGTAGTGTAGTAGCTCCAAGGACACATTTAAGGACTAAAGACACATTTCCCTCCTCACAGTCACTGAGATCACAGTGCTGATATGATCAGTTATACAACATGGCACCACCTAAGTTAGGACTATGCCCAGCTCAGCTGGTCTGGAGTCAGAAGCTCCTCAGACAGGCTGGTTTACTGGCATAGCGCACCATCCAAGCTCCACCAGGAAGGCTCAGCTCAGTAAATAATCACTATCATCAGCTTGGCTCAGCTACATCTCCTCTAGTTCTAGCAGGAGCATGCATCCTGGGGATTATACTGATTTTTGCAGTGTAAGAGATTCCCTAGCTTTTCTATCTGAAATGGCAACTTCATTAGGATTTAATGCAGATTCATCACATCAGGAAACAGAAGACAACACAGCAATTTATTAGGTACTCGTGAAACTTACAGCTCACCTAGGGTTTAATGAATCTGATCCTGCACTACAGGTTAGTAACAAGTCTAACAAGGAACCAGCTTTCCTCTCAGCCATCAACAGACCAGTTGATCAGAAGGTTCACCCTTACAGTATATCTACCTTGATCTCTAGCTCATAGGTGCTACGTCCCTCAGTGCTGCCATATCCCAGATCCCCCCCCGGAAGAAAACCCTCTCTTGTTTTACTTTGGAAGCCTAATTCCTGGCTAAGGATAAGACAGCAGCAGCTCAGCTACTTTGTTCTAGATTTCTGAATCCCTCAAGATCTCCTCTGAAATCCATCGTACTGCATCTCTAATCAAAGTGTCAGCAGTAAAATACCACACTGCTTTCTGTTTAATCACTGACTATAGGGTTCTTGGCTTCCTTGTACTACAGCAGCCTTAATTTTAATCTGCTAATGGCTGGAATAAGTAGAGAACAAGTAGAAATGGTTTCAATTCACAGAAGGAATTCTTGATTCTTATTACAGAATTAAAAGGCTCAAAAAATAACATATCAAGCTCTAAGTCATACCCGAAACACTAATAAAAACTACTTTTTATCAGCATGATTAGACTCGAGGACTGTGTCTCAATGCTAGACAAATACTTGCCACTATTCTTCCCTCATAAGTAGTAGAACTGACATTTTACAATCATGCTGATTAGTTCTCTGAGCCACTGTCTTGCATTTCTGAGGAGGTCAAAAACAATGCCTATAGGAATTAAGCTATAGTACAGGAAAAAAACCAAGAAGGGATTGTTGTACAACAACATATGATCCCCCTCCCCATAACTGGAAGAACTTGGTTCTGGCTTCAAGGGCTCTGAAGACTGAGATCAAGACTAAAACATATTCTTTCCCTCCAGGAAAATGTATATTTCAATCTCAATACAATTTCCTCAAATACAACGCTGGAAAGTTAACATTCTGCTGAAAAAAATCCCAAAGGCTCCAGAGCTCTTTTTTGACCAATTCTGAAAGACTACAGAAGTAGTAATATATAATGCTAAAGTGATAAATTGCTGATCAAGTAAGTGTGGCTATTCAGCACTTTTAGATGATTAGGAAACTATAATTTATTTTCAAATTGAACTAGAATCTGACTCCTTCATACAACTGAATTATCATCTATTAGAGATTAGTTTCTTGCTCTTCCAGCTCCATGTTATGAAAGAGGAGAAATCAATACCTTTAAGTCAGTTTATCAGCATGCCAGAAAAGAAACAAGATGAGAATGCTTCCAAAACAGAAACAAAACAGCTCCTGAAGTGAGCCTCTCTGTTCCTTCAGACCTCTACACAAGTAGTCTGAGGAATTTTTCTAAACAATCCAGGGAAGTAAACATGGGATTTCTTGCTTCATCATGTTCCAAACCACACCTCCAACAGTACACACAAGCGAACACCTAGAGTTGTTTCTGAGTACCATCACTTTCAGGGAAGCTCAAGAACCTTTTCTTTAAAAGACAGCAGGAGGAGCAGGGCTTATTGGTGCATTGGACTCACTGAACACACCAGAGCATAACAGCAGGTTGGATACCATCTAAGCAGCTGTTCTAAACTCAGATGCAAAATACACATTCACAGTGAAAGTCTGAACAATTTCCTACACAAGTAAAGCTCCTGACATTAAATCAGTCTGGGAATAGGTTCACATACAGCCCTGCAGCACATGCTCTACTTTCCAACAAATACAAACTGATCTCTGCTGCATCCTGTAATGGAAACAATCTGTTCACAGCCTCACCGCCATCCCAACTGCAGCCCATTCACATGAAGGGCTCTCCTCCAGCTGCTCAGAAAGTGCCTCCTGCCTGCAACTGTCATGGTATCACCCTTCCCAACCTGCTCTAGCCAGTTTTCCAGCTAGCAGAGTAACTTCTGCTTATGACATCCCAGATTCACCTCAACTGAGCCATTATAGCAACAGCTCTAGCAAGACAGAAGTGGTTACAGAGGTGAGAACACAAGCAATTAACTCACTGCCTGCTCTGGGCCACAGTCAGAACTAAAGGAGCAAGCACAACCTGAGAAAAGTATGTCACTTCCAAAGCGTCAGCTGCAGACAAATGTGAACTTAGTTTGTACTTAGCAGAAAGTAAGAGCTGGAAAAGCCCTCAGTACCCCTGTACCAGTAACCAGGCTGCACAGGTGGACAAAGTTCATGCAAACATGCAGCACAGGCCGAGCCCCAAGCAGTCCTAATAAGAGCCACAGCACAGCTGATGTGATATGGAGGTGCCCTCTGCCCTGTGAGTGCAAGAAAGCCACCTGCTCACATACCACACCACTGAAATGGCCAGTTCTGGTGCAGTTCATAAGTATACGTCCTGAAGAAAATTGCAAAATAATCATCTCTGCTGAAATCATAACATGATGCCTTGTTTACAGATAACGTCCGCCACAAACTATCTCACCATTAGAGGCCCAAAATACATCTCTACTTTCACCTTCTGGGACAAGTTCTCCTCTTGTTTTCCCTCCCCATCTCCATTGGTTATTTCTGGCCCCCGCTTACAACACAAGCCAGATCCAAGAACTGCTCTGCCTCAGAGTTAACAAAGTGACAACAACAGGCATTGCGCAGCAAGCAGAGGAGGCCAGGCTAGCTCCATGCCTTGGCACAAGGCAACTGCAGCAGACAGCTCCCACTGAGGCAGAGCCAGGCCTGGCTGAAAGCAGCTGTGTAAACAGCAGCAGCAAGCGCACAGACTAGGACTGCCTGCAGCTCAGTCTTTGGTCATTTGTGGAGCCAGGGGTTGGACTTGATGATCCTGGTGGGTCCCTTCCAACTCGTGATATTTTGTGATTCAAGATGCCAAAGCAATAATGAAGCAGTGAAAAAAAAATCCTTTCCAGCAAATTGTAAGGCCTTTATGCATTCTGTTCATATGCCTGTTGACTAAAGAAAGAAGCAAAAGGAGCATGAAAAAGGGAAAACATATGAGCTTCAGAGAGTCTGGTTTACCTTGTGAATGAGTAGCTCTGGCACTGCAAGTTGTCAGATTTCAACAAGAAGGCGAGCAGCTGCCAAAGCACATGCACCAAGTTAGAGCCACAAGCTGCTTCCAGGTCTGAGTACTGGTAAACCACCTCAAAGGAAACAAAGCTCTCAACAGACCAGGGCTGCCTTTCTCACAACCATGCTGCACTTCCTGCTTCTTCAGTTCCTAATGGAAGGGGAGTATCCTCTCCCCAGCAGCTATAAAGCAGTTACAAGAAAGCAGACATTGCTATCCAGGCATACCATACCAGCTGGTTTTCTTGAAATGGTATGACGCAGACCTCTCAACTCAGAGATAAGGTAACCTAAAAATCACTGAACTATACCTCATTAGACATCCAGCAACTTCTCTGCTGGAATACATTGCAGGGACTGACACCTCTGTGAGCCTTCTGCAAGCAGGCTCAACAAGCACAAGCAGACAAGCTTGGGAACAGCCTCCAGAATGATCCACCCTAATCTTATGCCAGCAACTTAGATCCACTACTTCCCACTTCCCATGGAAATCATTATGAGGTGTGGCTAACGTTTTAGCATAAACATGCATGGCACAAACTTGTTCCTCTACCAAAAACATTTCTCTTTACAGAAAGAGAGAGCTCAAATAGCACAATGTACAAAGCTATCACTATGCCTCAAGAGATGAAAAAACACTGATTTATCACTACCCATGCTTAGCTCTGCTCAGGTTTACTCATCACTTTTTCCAGCCACCACACACAGCACATGTCTCCGGGCAAGGTTTTATGCATCATGCATAGCAGTCTTACAACTACACCACAAGCTATTCAGCTTTCTCAATCCTTGCACACACTTTGACATTTCATCTTTTGTGATGCAGTCTAGTTCTCATCTACTACGTCATGTTACAGAATGCATAAAAAAAGAGATAGCAATTTGAAGCTCAAATATATAAGAGATATTGAAGCACATGTGCTGAGAAATCATATTTAAGCCACTATAGTGGCAGCTTCCCAGGCATATGAAGCAATCATGTACATACACAATTAGGTCTGGTAATGAGTTACTTATGACATCTCCCACTTAAATGTGGGAAAGCACTTAAGGGAGCCAAGCAAGTTCAGCTATAGGTCATCTTTGCCCAGCACATGCTCCTGCACTGAGGCTACGCCAAACACTAAACCCAAGGCTTCTAGTGGTGTGCAAGAGCACATATGTGGTTTCATGACAAATACTGAAAGGAGCATACATACAGTTCTGTTCACGTCAATGGCCAAGTGCGTTATTTCAAAATTCAACATTAGGCTTTCAACTCGAAAGTTAGTAGTTCTGCCTAATAACAGACCTGTGACTTAGAGCTATTCTGAGTATTCCTTTCACTCAGAATTCTAAATTATAAGATCTATGCAATGACTCTCATCCTTGCACAGGAGACAAACATTATCTGTCACCAAATAATCTACACTAGAATAGACTCAGCACAGCAAAGGAGCTTGCTTACTTTTGCTACTATACCACCACATTCAAAACATACCCTGTATTTGCTTTTTTTCTTTTAGAGAGCATAAGACAACTGTCAAGCTTCATCTTGTTGATATTGAAGCACACTGATTTGAGAACCTGACTAGTAATTTCCTATATCCAACCAAACTCTTTGTATCATTTCCCAGATTCTGACACTGCAGCAATCCCAGATGCACCTCAACACAGAAGATAAACTCTGCCTCTATTTATAAGTCACACAACAGCACAGTCAGCTTTAGGAGAGCACAAGCTGTGACATTCAACAAAGTTTCAGCAAAGGAAAGCTTTTTCCTATTTCCACTTTCTTGTCCTTTCTCTAGACTGTCCACACACACCCACAGTAAGGCTGCAAGAAACAAGCAGCGTAAGCTATCCAAGGTTTAGGCAGTCTCACACTACAGTTCCGACAGATCTGTCATCTTTCTTTCCCACTACTAGAACCCAGATTAGGTGCCTCTCTGCTACTACTTAAAAGCAGAATGACCTCTATTCTCAACTCCAAGTTTTTCCTTCCTCAAGCAGCTTTTGACATTCAGGCACTAAAGAGCCTGCTGCAGCTTTACCAGCCTAACCAAAGAACCCAAGACACAAGACAACAGTTCTTGTAAAACTAGTCAAAATCTTGCCTAAGGCAGCATAAGAACAGATTAGACTGGCCCAAGAGCTATCCTGCAGAGCCACATCAGATCTTACAACTTACAGATGAGACCTCAGAGAATAGCATAAGTGTTCAAGCCACTTAACCACATCATCCCCCCCATGGTGTAGCAGTTTTCCTGCAGAACAGATCTCCACAGCATCTTCAAGAGCTTGCAGTTTGACAAGTTTGGCTTTTCCTTTATCTTTTCTACAATACTAGCCAGAAGTCTTTTGAAGCTTTTCTTTAAAAAAACGAAAAGAAAGAGAGAAAAAAGCCAGGCAGGACAGTCAGCACCGATTTTCAGAGGCAAGCGTGTCCCTCAGTGGCAATCCTAAAAGTTTCTCTAGTCACAAACAGACATGCAACAAAACCAAGGCAGACGCTGACATGACTTAATACTACTCTCAATATAGGAGCTGTTTGAGAATCAAATCATTTAGGGCAATTAAAGAAGGAAAAAAAAAAAAATACACTTTAAAGCCAGAGGAATTGAGAATTTGAGAGGCACAATAGCTTCTCACTTCTGTCCCAATTTCACAATTAGGGCAGTTACCCCACAGAAGCATTTTATGCTCATGGGTTAACCTCGTAAGAACAGCTGTCTTCTCCCCTTCTCCCTTTCATCACATTTTTTTTTTTTATCGCTGTGCCCGCAGATTCTGCCATTCGCTCACGTGACCCAGACCACCTTCGTGCTGTGCTCAGGGGCTACACTGCTGCTTGCCCGGTAACGCTGGGGAAGATAAAACACTCCTGTAAGTACCACAGCGTAGCCTAGCTCATTACTGAAAAAATGAGGACTAGCAAGACATATTTCCCAAACCAGATTCCCAGCTGAACGCATTACCGGAACAGGCCAAAACACGAAGAACAGTCATTCCCATGCAGCGGCTCTCGTTATTCAAGGCTTTCGCAACTAAATCAATTACTGGTACGCGGCGGTACCCCCGGCAAGAACCCGGCTGGGAGGCGACGTACGGCGCAGCGGACGCAGGCACGCTTCCCAGGGGAGAGCCGCACGCCGCAGCCCGGCCCCGGCCGCAGCTCCCTGCGAGGGGCGCTCGCGGCGCCGCCCACCCCGGCACCCGCAGGGCCGAACGCGGCGCTACGCCCGCGGACAAACGTCGGCACCGCGGATTCGAGCCCCTCCCAACCCCGCGCCCCTGCCGCCCACCTGCACAGACTCTGGAAGAAGGGCTCGTCCAGGGCTACGGGGGCCGCACTGCCGTCCCCCAGCGGCAGGCAGAGGAGAACGAGAAGCAGCGGGGCGAAGGCAGCGGCGCGGGCCATCGCGGCGGCACGAGCCGAGCCGGGCCGAAGCGGCTGCCCCGGGACGTCAAGGAGCGCCGGCCGCCAGCGGCGCGTCATGTGATCACGGCCCGCCCACTGCCTGGTCATGTGACCGCCGTCATGTGCAGACATGGCGATCACGTGACTCACCCCTCCCCCAGGCGGCGGGTGGGGGTGTTTCGCTTCTCCGCTCTCCGCTCCGCACCGCGCCGCCCGGCACGTGCTGGGGGCGGCCGTTAGGCTTAACGGTCGTAGGGCAGGGCGGCCTCGCCGTGTGAGGTGCGGTCTGTCCTCCGGTGTGAGATGGGGGCGGGGTGGGGCATGAAGCAGTCCTGACTACGAAGCGTGCTGGGGGCAGCGCGTGGCTGAGTGAGACGGACGCCGTCTGGGAGAGTTAGAGAGGGTTTTAGGAGTCGTTCTCAGAACGTGCTGTGAGGGCTGGAGGGAGAGCACAGAATTATACGTCTCCAAGGATGAGGACGGAGCAGGCGGTGGCAGCCTTGTGGTGACAGAAGTATTGCTACACCAGGAGAGCTGGCGGTGTGGCAACGAGCCCCGCCGCAGCCCCGCAGAGGGGAGGCTTGCATAAGGCTGAGAAGCAGCAGCTCTGAGAGTGGGGAGAATGGAGAAAAAAAAAAAAAATCACACTTGAAAGAGAGACAGCTGCCTCAGAAGTGTAAATAAGCTTTGTTTGCTGATACTGCCCAGGAGTCATTGATATAAAGAAATGCAAAAGGCCTGTTACTGAAATGGCTTCTACTTGTCCCATCTCTTGGCATCCACAGGAATAAGACAGCAGTAGAGCTCTGCTTCTGCAGCAGTTCACTTCTATTCCAGGCTGCCCTGATGTTTTTCTCCTCTTTACTCTTAAGTTACCCATTCCATTTCCATCCTTTCCAGCAGCACTTAGTGTTGTTACAGAGCACCAGCTGGCTCAAGGTGCTTGTCTGGCTGAAAACGGGCATGCCTTTTGAGCTGCTCTCCGTTTACTCACAGCTCTGTCACAGCCCGAGTCAGCTTGCTGCAGATCGGTACCAACACCAGCACAGGTTTCTGTGTGTTCCACAATAGTACCTCCCAATACAAGGGCAAATGAGCTAGAGGGGGAGGACCATGTTGGTGTGCCTCTTCATCAGCAGGAGCAACGTTTACAATGTTTACAGGAGTTTACAATGAACACAGCTAACCTAACAGTAATGTTCTCAGTTGATGGCAAGAAGACCTTCCAGCTTTATGATGGAAAGAGAACTGTGATATGAAGCTGTAATCAATATCTTTGCTCAGAATCTACGAAAAATATAATGAAAAGGACTGCATAAATTCTGTTACCCTTAGCAGTTTTGTATCATTGGGAAGGATTGTAGCCAACTTCTGATGTTTTGTTTTAGTCTTCAGTTAATTCCTCAAAGTTCCAAGTCTGATTAGTCAAGGATCCCAACTGTCTGTTTTTTAAGAATGTAGCCTGTATAGTTTAAAGACAATCTTGATGACATACTCAGAGGCAGAAAAAAAAAACAAACCAGGGAAGATAGTAGACAAAAAGAATACCAAGTCTATTATTTCTGGGGATATTTTCCTTAAATTTTGCTGCTCTGCTGTCTGTACCAACATCACTCACTAGACAGAGCAAACACGTTGCACTTAACTGTAAATTCTGTCAGTTTCCCAAGTTGGGTTAAAGATGTATTAATCAGAAAGCTCACTGCAGACAGCAGTGCAAGCAGACATACTGGGTCTTCTGATCAGATTAGCTACCTAAGTTTCTGCAAATAGAACTTCACTGCTGAAGTGATCTTTATGTATATTTAAATGCAAGTGTGACTGTGCTGAAGACAAGGATTCTATGAACATGACTACTCACATCGGTAACATTAGGAATGTGTATAAAGATCTGCAGTGTCAGGGCCTAGCAATGAATAAACGGTTCATTTCAGTTATCCAGTAAGAGTTCATTTGAAGTTGTTTAGTGATAAAATGAAGAAGCTTACAAGCAACTTACATTCTTCATTCTTCTGTGCTTTGTATGCACAGGCCCTTATGTTTGCGCAAGGCTTTGCAACCAGAGCAGTGCCACTTCATACCCAGAAAAATATGTGAAAAGGTACTGAACAGGAAGGAAAGACATTGAAAAGGCAGTAAAAGATCCCAGTTAGGGGGAAAAAAAATAATAATAGTACATATGCATTCATCATCCTAACTAGAAAGGAAAAAAAAAAGCAGAATAGAAATATTACTCCGATTTGAAGTACTAATGCATATGCATTCATCAACCCAGCAATGAATAAAAGTTGCAACACTACAAGGATAGCTATGAAGCTGCATAAATACTGAAATATAAGATGTGAATACAAATATCTTTAAAATAAATTTTAAAAGTAAAAGATTCTCCAGAGGTGAGAAATCTTGCGTGCAGACTCTAAGCTTGCAAACTTCAATGTTTATAATCTGGGGAGTCCAGTGGTTCTCTCCTGGTCCATGGGATTTCTCCCATGCTTAAAGCTAAATGCATACATAAGCATTTGCCGTATCTATGTCAGTCATTCATATGCCTCAAAGTATGTTCTGCAAATACAGAAAGGCAGGAATGCTTCATTCAGCGTATCTTTTATAAATAACAATTTATAAAAAATATTTACCATCCATGTTAATTGATCAGCTTCTCAGTTAATCCAATACTGTGAGACAGTATTAAAATATTCTGGAATGTAATTTCATAATCTTACCTTTTCCTTCGAAGATGCTCAGTGTGATAGCTGATAGTTACACTGCACTGTATCCCAAGGATATGCTGAAGCTTCTTGGTTGTGGATGGTTTTCAGTAGGCAAGGTACGAGATGAATAAACAGGTGCTCTACCTCTAGGATTCTCTCTTGCATCTTGCGTGGTGTCAAATGTTGGAGTCATTTCATGTTCTTTTTGACACTCTTTCTTCATGTGGCCAGCACTGTATGTGGGGTATAGCCTATCTTAGAGGAAGCTTGTCTCTGTCTTGCTGTTTCTGTTCCTTTTAACACTCATATCTGATCTCTGTCTTTTCAATAAATAGGAACAAAAACTATTTGGGAATCCAAATTTGTGTTTATGTTTGATTTTGGGAAGTTCTCTCTCCAGTGAGAGACAGTTTATTTCCATCTGTCTGTATAATAAAATAATTATTTCTATACTTTGTGAAAAGTCTTCATAAGGCCCTTCTGTGGAGCCATGCTGTTCTTCAGAAAGCGTAGTAGCACCTGTGTTGTTCTCCATTCCTTTTTTCTTGCTTTCTATGTCTAGAGTCCTAATCTCATACCATTGTCATTATTTCTCATTTCTCCTTATTCTTTTTTTGCTGCTCTCTCCATCTTTCACCACCTCTCTAATTCTTTCTACTCATTCTCTTTCCTTTTCTGCTCCACTTCTACTCTTAACTGTTTTTCTCTAGCACTTTTCTAATGCAAGCGTTTGATGAGAGTTACCTCCCAAGTTCTTATGACAAGCTTGCCTACTTTATAGCAATTTGAAGTACACTGTTGAGACAAAAACAGTGTTTGATGACCTTGTTTTGCAGACATAGGTTTAGGCTTCCCTATGCAGCTACAAAGATAATGACATTTTCCTAATCTAGCTGATATTGTTCAGTGAAGCTGTGAAAGAATATCAGACATAAACATATTGACTTCTTTCGAAATCTCTGTTTTGCTGGGCAAGTTCTTACACTGTGTACTCAGCATGTGCTCTGAAAAGGGCTCTGTTTTGTGCTGTGTCCTAGAAGATAGCTCTTGTCAAGGACATTCTTGAGTCACAGCCTGCTCAAGTCCAGCAGCTTCTCTGTATTCCTCTCTCTCTTTTTGCTTCTTTGATCTAGCTTTCAAGGAACATGGTTCTTGACTGTTTGTGCTTGGGCCAGAACTCCACATTTTATTATGATAAAGGGTTTGAATTACCACCTACTTTTGTGGTACTCAGTGAAATTTCACTCTCACACATCTTTTTAGTCAAAGGAATTATGAGACAATTTCTTTGCTAATCCTCTTCCGTCTGAAGCACCTACTAGACATTTAAGGTAAATGATTTAACCTCAGTGCCTTACCAAGACAATAAATGTAGTGTGAAAGACTGTTCCATGTTTTAAACCTGATTACTCAGTCTTGTGTTTTAGCTTCAGGGCACTTTGACATCATTGGGTTTCTTCACACTTTGGTCTGTTCTTCTCCCACAGGCTCTTGTCTCTGTGTTCTCCTGACAGTCATTTCTGAGCTAACCATCATCTTTTTGTTCTGTGAGCTATGCTGGTACTGAACAGGCTCGCAACACTAACCTGCTCTTGCTGAACTCGTTCTGCTCTCAGAGCACATCATGTCAAATCTAAGCGTGGTGTGGTAGCAAACAGCCTCCATTTGCGAGGCATGCATGGGAATGCAAAATGCCCCAAAATGTGTTTGTTATTTCTGAATTATTATCCTCTATCCCCCTCCTGACTTATATTACGATTCATGAGGTTATTCTTCTTATCTCTTGTTGTTAACCATGTACTCCAAATACATCACCAACTCTTTTCAAATATGATAATTTATCATGTTGTGCTCTCCAGTTACATGATTTTTCCCTTCACTTTTCTGCTTCTGTAGATAAAGTGTTGCTCCTTCGTGCATGTGGGACCTCATCCCAGTACAGTTATCTCAGTGTAAGTTGCAGCTCTGCACAAAAGGATGTGATAACAGGAAAAAGTAACCTCTTGCACCAACTACTACAGTACCTAGGATTTACTTCTGAACTGCCCCAAACCTGTCATGTTTTATCTGCTATGAGTGATGTAAGCTAGTAGAAGACTTTGTCATGACAGAAACTTAAAGGTGTCTGTTGCAAACCTAAAGTAAATAAATGAAACTTCTTACATCTGGAAGACATACTACCCCATGGTTTCATACTTCTATCCTGAGATAACAGCAGAGATAATAAGCAACTTTCATTTTTCTAATTCAGTAACTATGTCGTCTAATTCATTAGGACTATATTACAATAAGTTGTCACGTGTTCCATCTTGTTTGTCATGAAGTAGCTGATAAATTTGTGTTTTGCTTCATTTTTCTTGGCTCCATGTGTTGTGACTTTTTTCACTTGTAATAGAAGGAGACTAAAATGAAAATGCCGTCTCCATCATAACACCTAAGAATTTACAGACTTTATACATAGCAGAGAAATAACAAAATTGATTTTCTTTAAGCATCAAAACGCAACCTACATTTTGTTTCTTCATGTTTGTCCCAGGGGAAAGAAGCTATGCAAGACATTTCTTGCATAACGTGCTATTTGTAGAGGACTAAAATATGTTGTATAATTTGTTCAGTTGATTCTTTTATCACCCTGTCTTTCTAGGTTATATTTATATATTAGATCTATATATACACATTTGTTTTCATAGCCACATTCATAAATATGCCCATGATTATGATAAATGTTTTGTAGATGTGCATTTTATTTTTGTTACATTTGTTAGTATTGTGAAATATCTGAAAGAGAAGAATAATAAATAAGGCTACATCTAAACTCATTTAAAAGTAAAGTACCAATCTATTTTTTTAATCATCAGCACCACATTTCCCTGTATATTTTATATGCATAGGTTGCTGAGGTAAACAGAATAGAAAAAATTAAATGCCAGTAGCACTGTATATATGAAGACACAGTTAAGCCATTATATGATTAATGTCAGATAACAATATTGTATAAATGATTCAATCAATTTTATAAATGATTCACTTTAGGTTATAATAGTAGATTACACGCGTGGATTGCAAGACAAGAAAGACACATCCAAACTGAAACATTAATCTGAATCTGTAATATCTCCACCTAAGTCAGTGGAATTAATCTGATTTCCGTTACCTTTTTTCTTCAGTCAGAACCTGATCCAAGAGTAACAGGGCCAGAACACGTCAATATTACAGTAAATATGCTGAGAAATATCATCACTTGCAGATGGAATGGCAACAAGTGTCTGATGGTTTTTGTTTGTTTGTTTGTTTTTGGTTTGGTTTGGGTGTTTTGTTTGGTTGTTTTTTTTTTGCATTTTCTCAATTACCATCATGAGAACTAAAGATATGGTTATGGGGAAGGAAATCTTAATGGGCATTTCTACTGAACTGAATAAAAAACTATGTGGAAAATTTAGCAGTGCTAAACATTGATATTTCCAATAATTTCCTCAGCAGTTGAAATAAAGTAATATTAGAAAATTCTGTGTATGTTCTCTTCCAGAGTAGCATAGATGGTTTGTGCCACACAAAAGAAAAAACAGTTTTCTCTGTATATTTTCACATTGCTTTGATTTGCACTTGAGCTTTACAGCATGTGCTATGAAGCAAGCTTTCTGCCACTAGTCTTTTGAAGCCTTCAGTAAAACAACTCAGAGAGATTCTCTACAGCTTTTCTTGTTGCTCCACAAAAAGTAAAGAATCAGGAAACTGACACTATGTTTGACAAAGAACAGCAGTATGGAAAGCTTATTAAATCCTTCTGGAGGTGTTTTGTTATTGTAATGCTACAGGAAAACACAATCCCAAGAGTGTGGCCAAGATGAGGACAGTAACAGCTGCAGTCTGTCTGAGTCAGTGGGGTGGGGTGCATCCAACCTCTGCGGAATTGTACAGTCTTATGCTAAGCATTGAACTAGGGGAAATCTGAGTGGAATACACAGTAGGAAACTGAGGATGGATAGAAAGCTGAGAGACGCACAGTACATGTTTTGCTGTAACTACCCACAGACTTAAGGGCACAGTGGTTTAGGCTTTCAGTTTTCGCTGTATTGATTCAACTAGGGCAAACCTGCAGGGTTGAATGGTCCTTTGAGAAGTAGTCTCACATTCAGACTGGGAAAAGTAGAGATAAACATTTCTGAACACTGCAGGCTGCTAAGAAACACAGGCCAGTGTTGTGCTCGAAAAGATACGTGCTAATGGATAAATTAACCAAAGAGCTCATAATAAATAATATAGTTGGCAGGGCTATGTTTACAGAGGACCTCAGCCATAGCAAAGTTAGCAATAGAAACATTGTTCATTGCTCAGAAGCTGGTCTGACTGGCTTAGCCTGTCCCATGGCTACAGCACAGTTACATTTCCAACCAAGTACAGGGAAAAAAATATCAGACAAAACAAAAGTTGCTGGCTGTACATACTTGCTTTCACAAAAATCATTTCCCTTTGCTGTGGTATGTAATTGAATATATTTAATGAGCTTACAGTTTGTATTCATTTGGCAATCTTCACTTGTAATGGAGATCTTTTTTTTTGCTAAAAGCAATACAGCAAGATAAGTTACATCTATCAAGCATATGTTGTTGTTTCAGCCAAAAGTAAAAAATAAAAATAAAATATCCAGATAGACTAAAGACTGCATGGAACATAAAACATCCTCCTCTGATGGGAAAAAAAAAAAAAAAAAAAAAAAAAAAAGTACTTTTGTTTTCTTCTGAGATGAAACAGTGATTTCAGGGTGTTCAACCCATCTTCTGCATATTGTTTTTAAAAGCTTTTCATCTCTTTATAGACACTTTATACATAAAAATACTTGCTTCTATACATATTTTAATGTATTGTTTATCTCAACAATCTATTACCATATATAATGAATATTTATTTGCTGTAATATACAATTATGAGGGTCCATATTTGGTGTAAATACTTAATGGGGTAAAGAAACACCTAAATTAAAATAATCTCTACTCTAGAGTAAATCACTTCTCTCTCTTTTCTTGACCTGCTGCCACTTTGTGGCAATACAGATAGCTGTCTGTTGGGTAAAAGGGTCAAACTGGGTTCTGTGACTGCTCCAGGTGTGATGATGAAAGCAAAGACCCATTGATTCTGAGAAGAAAGAAGTTAATGAAAAAGTAAGAGAAAAAGAGGGTGTGCACATCTTTTAACCAATTTCAAAGCAGTTTTTATTAAAGGGTGCATGCAGGTTGGCAAGCTGAAGTGATGTGATTTATAAGTCACTTCCTTAAGGTCGCACAATAAGTCAGTGACACAAGTGAAAAGTGAATAAAGTTTCCTGAGCTCTAGTGCAGCAAGCCAACCTATTGAATCCAACTTCAGGTAGCTGGAGTTCACTTTATTACCATCATCTATATTTCAACGTTCCCTTTGCTATATTCTTTCCAGTTCCTTAAGGAAGCCAATTCATTGTGGTAGACATTACAGCAGTGACAAGGCACTGTGCCAGCAGGTTATTTCATAGCACATCACTTCTGAAGTCAGTGAACCTCCTGGTTTGTTCTTTCCTTCCTCATTCCAGTGGATTCCAGATCGTGCATCCTGCTGACATGAGTGAAGGCAGCATCCTCAGCACTGTTTGCTCCCTGTTGGGAAGTGATTTGTGCCAATTCAGGATGGCAGCATTCTTAAAGTTGCAAACTATCATATTCAAAAGTTAGACCATCCTACACTTGATGCATTATTACGATTTTTTAAAGATAACCTTGCCTCATCTTGCTTTGCTTTGTTTTGCCTTCTGTGCCTGCTTCAATGTATAAGCATACAGTCACATAAATCAGCACATTTATTTGTTTTCTACTGTTGCTCAGGGAGAGATTCAGTCCTTGTTTATTGCATGCTATTCTTCATCATTGCAATGTGAGCTCTTCATTGCAACTTATCACTGACAACTGATCTGCCCAAGAAGACCTGTGCCCTGCTCAGGAGGAGGGTACTATTAGCACATTTTTATAGAGAGAAAGTTACCTCCAAGAAATTAAGTTCAGAAGTAACTGCACATCAGTTTGGAATGCCTGGGATTTCCTCATCAGGATATTTATCATAATGCAGCACTTCATCCATTCAACACACAACTCCTGTTGATAATAATCCAAACTATGTGCACTCAAACTAAGGATTTCAATCCATGAATTCAGAACTCATTTTATCTTAATAAATAAAATAAATGAAATAAAATGAAATGATGAAATAAAATTTCCAGGATCATTTGAGGATGATTTCTTGCTTGGTAGTGTTAGAACAATACGTGAGGAAACTCCCATAGTACAATTGTAGAGGAAAGGTAAGTACTCAGAGTACTTGCAACAACAGAATGGTGGAATAATTATAGCAAATTGAAGAAAGTTTAGGATAAAAACCATTGTAACAAATTAACACGAGTTTATGTTTCAAGCCTATATACTAAAATTTCTATTAGAATAAGATAGGAGCATTTTTCATCTTTTCTCCGTCACCTATTGCCCAGCTACAATGCTGAGGGAAATCAAAGAGGCTGTGAAGGCAGAGCACCAGCTCACAGCACAAGGCTGGGTCTGCACCTCTGCAGAAGGGTCTAACACTCATCTGAGGGTGGAGCCAAGGCAATTTTTTCAGACAGTTGGCAACTATTCCATGAAGCAGATAGCTCAGGAACCCTGAAGGAGAAAAGCATCTTTAAATGCCATTGTTTTGATTACTTGACTAAATAGCATATAGGACTTGGTTCAAAATGCCATTGTCAAAACACAGCTGCCTAGTAGCTACTTCAGCTCCTTGCAGATGTAACAAAACTGGGTATAACTGCATGCAATGTTAAATATGGAACATCATAAAAATGAGGTTTTTTTTAAAGGAAGATGAACTGCTGTTGGTAAGCACGGCAGAAATCTGTTAAATCACAAGTAACATGGGAAGGCTGGTTGGAGTAAATTGCTCATGGCTTTTTCCAATGCAAGAACTATGGACATTAAAAGATTTAGGAAGTCGCAGCTCAAAACAACCAGAAGAAGGATATTTTTTCAGAAAGTGTTAAATTAAACTGCAAAACAGAATGTTGGAAATGACAAAAGGTTGTGTGGAACTCCATTGACTTCCTGGCAATATGCGAGTCCTCATGTCTGTAAACGTTACAAGAGAGAACAAAGAGATGGCTTCTCTTCTGAAATGTTTACAGTTTAAATGTGAAAGCACGAATAAAATTTTATAAACCTCATTTTACTAGTAGGAACATGAGAAACAGAAAGATTAGAAGCTAGGAATGCACTAAAACAGATCCCACATATCTAGACTCCATGAGTACAGCTTCACCCCTAGGACATTTTTTCCTATTTCACATCAGTGCAGAGTGTTTGTTAACAGTGCCTGACCAACACAGGGTTTTTCACCCTCTCGCACAGATGCAAATCATTTTCAAAAAGTCAGGCTGATGGAGAATTATCTCTTGTTGTGCAACAAATGAAATGTCACATTTTCCTTGATGAATATTTAATGGTGGGATAATGTGCTTATCAGTTCTCCTTGTACTGCAGCCTGTCTGCATAGACAAGTCATCAGTCACCATGATAAAGAAGAAAGAACATCCTTAAGATATTTTTATCTGAGGGCTGGGAAATGTTAATCATTTTTCAACTGCTAGCTGTTTATTCTAATTCATACTTCTGGACGTTCCTCTCATGATGACTGTTAATTTTGTCTGCTCTGTAATATGATCTGTGGACAGTTGTTCAAATTCTGAAATGTTTGAGGGCTTGAGCAGGCAGACAGACAGACAGGAGAAGCGGAGTAATAAGATAAACACCCTAAGGCACCACGTGCAACTCATGAACACAAATTGCCCTGCTGTCTATTGTCACCTTGCTGTATATTATTGCCCTTTCGGATCTACTGAACTAGTTGCATGCATAGTGATCCTACACACAGATCTGTCACAATAAATGGGTACTTTTAAGCACAGTGAATTATGTGTCACCTGAATTACTTTGAGAGAGCTAAGTTGCATGTGGGGTTACTGCAACTTTGCTCCTCTCTCTGGTTCTCTGATCATTGTAAAAGTATTGAGGTAAGGATAGGGAACAGCTTTAGAGAGTCAGAATTTGTTCTTAGCTAAGTCTACCCTAGTTCTCCAGTTACATTTATCCACGTTGACAAACCCCCTAGGAGGCCTCAGCCCCCAGCTGGTACATGCACACACATGCTACATGTATGTGGACATCACACATGCCTGTTCCTTTTGCTCCCCAGGGTGTTCACAGGCCTGACTTGCCGTATCCTGCTCTCACCAGCAGTAGGTGCTCTGCTGATTTGTTATTCCAGCAGTTCAGTAGATCAATACCCAGGCAGAGAAGCAGACTGTGCTCTTCTGCTGTCTAAATCAATACAGACAGCAAGCATGGGACTAAAGTCTTAAGAAGTAAAACTTGGACAAGCAGAATGGCTGTCACGGGGGAAGGTTTTGATGGAGTGAGAGAATTGGGAAGATAACAGAGGTAACCTTTTTATTTTCCCAAGTCTTTCTGCAATATTACAGTGCAATGCTTTAACGTAAGGAAGGAGGGGAACATGCGTAGAAAAAATATTTATCCTCCTGAGATCTGTTTTCTATGTTAATTCCCATACAATCCTAGGTCTTAACCTACCATATTCCTTATTCCAGGGCTGGCAATCTTTCAACAAAGTAAGGGTAGGTTGTATTTTTCTTTCCCCAGTCAGCTATTAAGTGAGCCAATGGAAACTTGGCGGGCAGCTGAAGATGCGCCTCTGCCTGTGGCAGGAGCTCTCGGTTCCTGCTGAATTTGGAGCCCTGTGGGGGCTAGAAGCAAATGCATCTCTCTGACATCTCTTTGGAAGTGCCACAGTTCCCTAACTGTCTAGATCCCACTTCTATGTCTGTGTGATAAACATGACGTAGCCCCATCCTTTCCTTGATGTCATCTTCCTCTGCTTTCTGCAGGTTGGCTATAGTTTGGCAGACGCCACTGAGAATTAAATTCCACAGCATACTATGCCTACTACCCACTATACAGAAGAAGCAGTCAGGTGAAACGGTGTTGCTGAGTTATAATCTCAGTCATGCATTGCTAGAGGCGCTTTTCTGGTTATTATGAAACAGAGACCACAGGGGGAATATATATTCTCCAGAGAACAGCTAAATACTGAAGACATGGCTGGGACAGCAAGTGTTGAGATGACTTTCTCATAGACCCCTTGAATAACTAAATATACAATAACACTGGTGTCTGTGGGCTAAGACAGCCCCCTCCTTCACAATTAGGGCAAAAACTCTGTGTGAGCTGACAGCATCTGTATGTTGTCAGCTACTGCCGTATGTCAGGTACTGAACTGTCCAAGGAATGCTGATGTCTCTGGAAGTTATGCAGTATATGTTTTGACATAAAATTCTGAAGTAGCCCCTTGACCAAAGAGGAACTTGATCATTCAGTGTATGCCTACACATTCTGTTAGACCAAAGAAAGCTACACTGTATGTTTGTGGTATATATGGGGACCATATGTAGGTTTCTTCTTCTGCTCTCCCTGGAGAGCAGCTCTTTTGTGAACTTGTATGAGCTGGAAACAGCTGTAATAAATCCCAGTGTGTAATGTGAATCCCGTGTTTAGTGGGTTTGACTTTTAAAAATGCGAATACACGCAGGCCCTGATGACTTCAATAGCATTTATGGGTGCTCAGTGCTTGTATAAATGTCACACTATTTATAACATATTTCTGTGTCCTTTTTTTATATTCTCTGTTGGCCTGTCTCTTTTCCACTGTGGTATCCTTGACTGACATAATCACATCAGGATGTAGCATGTGTTTGAATAATTAAGAAAATACAAATAAAAGTTATCTTTATTCTAGTCCTTGTTTTTCCATTACTCAGCCACCAAAGATAACAGTACCATTTTTCTACTGTTTTTTACATTCTATGGAAGACAAATACCTTTCGTTTTGCAATAGTTTATTAAATCTTACAAGTCCAATTATTTGCCCCTGAATTTTCCCCTCTAAGCCTTAGAAAATTGTTTCTGCTATATCCAAGCTCATGCCAACTTCTTGGCTTCTCGGCCGCAATCCATCAGCAAGTGCTCTGCTAAGAACCACTTTGAGACTCTCCTTAAACCTCTTCTTCTTGCTGCTTCCTACAAAGAAGTAAACAAGAGGATTGATGCTGCTGTTGACGGTGGAGAGAACAATGGTGACATGGTTCTGCTGGCTGAGCAAAGATGACCAATGGTGATAGTTCAGAAGGTACAGCAGCCTCATAGGCATGGCAAAGATGAGGAAGACAACGACGGTGACCACAATGATAATGTAGAGCTTTGATGAATGAGGTCTCAGGGAGTTACGATGAATCCTGATGACCAAGATCAGGCTGGACAGAATCATTAGAGGAATGAAGATCAGGAAAGTCAGGATCCATGTGAAGATGAGCATTGCTTGACAACGGTTGGCATCATCAAATTGTTCCTTTGTTGAATCATCTTTGCATGTTAAGTATTCGGCTATTGTCATCAGAAAAGACAGAGTCCATAGAATTGCGCACACAATTGCTGATTGGTGCTGTGACCGATGGCAGCGGTACCAGATGGGGTAAACAATAGACAGACACCTCTCAATACTGATGGCTGTCAGGAGATAGAGACCAGTATTATATCCGAGAAGAAAGACAATAGACAGTGTGGTGGTTATATAGTAGTAAAAGCCATACGCGAATCCAAAGCCAGCAATGTACTCAATTGACAGAATAAATATACAAAACAGTAAGGAGATGTCAGCAATGGACAGGTGTGTGATGTACGCAGTGAATGGATTTCTTTTGATCTGGAAGCAGAGGCACCAGAGGACAATTCCATTTTCACAAAAACCCAGGAAGGAGATGATCATAATTACCCAAAGTGGGGTCAATATCTCCCAGACTCTTTCCTGTGTAGAAATGTTTCTGTGCATTGAGATGTTCTCTGTGCCTTCACTGGGATGAAACGTTATGTTTGACTCATCCATGGGGAAAGCTCAAGTTTGGATAGCACAGCTCTTCCTTCTGTAAATATGTATAAAAATATACTGTGAATATTGTGTGTTCCTTCCCTCCCCTTGTTCTTTCTATTTTGTGGACCCCGGTTTTCTGATCAGCTCTGAAAGCCTTAGCAAAGGAAAACTATCTCTGATCTACTAATGCTAGCTGAAACCCAGCTGGAACTATTCTAAGCAAGTATTAAAGACTGCTAAGCCCATCATACTAGCAAAAATCCTGAGTCTTCCTCTCTGTGGGGTTCAGCTTATGGATGCTAAACCACAACTACAGAGATGCGCTTGAAGAGCTCCTGAACATGCAACCTCCCTGTCACACTGCAAAGTTCCATAATGCAGTTCCATAATCACAGATAGGATGGGTGGTTCTTACTAAACTGTTTCCAGACAGGTCTGTTCAGCTCCCTTTGAAGCTAGTGATGATATTTTGAAGCCATGCATCTTTCAGGTGAATCTGGTACAGCACAAAATGTTGTGTCAAAAACTTGATACCAATACCTTTTCCCAGAAGATTTTAATTTATTAAGTAAAATTAGTATGTAATTACTCAGCTCAATATTTCCTCAAAGTGTAAAGTTGCAGGAATGGAAAATGACTTAGTTTCGAAGCCGTCTCTAATTTGTCCAACTTTAAAGTTGTGTCATTTATCAAAGTATACACTCACAGAATCGTAGAATATCCTGAGTTGGAATGAATCCACAAGGATCATCGAGTCCAACTTCAATTTAGCCATGTTTAAAGACAGTGAACCATTTAACAGAACTGCAAATACCCTGCAAACATTACAAACACAACCCACCACAAGAAGCAATTGTTCAGGTTCCCTGCTATTGTTATAATGGTTAGAACAGTTGCTTTGGAACAAGTTCTCCCTTCAAAAGTCTCTTTTTATCCCACAAGAGACGATAAGTAGCACTGGCTTCTGTTGATTTTCATTGGTATGTAGGAATGTGTCATGCTGCCTCCTCTTTTAACTTCCTACCTGCCTCAGTGACAATGTAAACTCAGAGCCCTTGCTGATTTACTGCTGTTCCAAGGAAAAACTACTGGCAATAAGCTTGCCCAGCTGCTTCGGTTCATCTATATAGGCTGCCCTGGCTGTTAACATGCCGTAATGGGAATTTACCTACATCCTCAAGCAGTCAAGAACATCAAATGCAAGGGAAAGAAGTTTTACTGGGGATAAGTCTTGCAATGATTATTGAAACAGAGCCACTGACTCCAATCATAAATTTTCCCTCATAAGCCCTGGGTTTCCCATGTTCACAACAGCTTCTTCAGACAGGAAATCACAGTTTGAAAAAGAGCATTAGTAAACAACCTGGGAAGCCTCAGGGCTTGCTGGCATTTAAACCTGCACAAAAATGGTAATGATGATCTCACCTGTATGTTGACTGTGCCACCGTCTGAGACTCAGTCGGAAGGAACAAACAACATAGCTGGAAATGTGGAAGACAAGTGAGCGTGAATGAAGCAGGTAAGTGCAGTGACTGGAATGAGTGGCAGAATTCCCAAAAGCAGCGTTCTGGAAAAGCTATAGAGGGAAGGTGCTCAAACACAGTGCTACTGGAAGTGCAGTAAAAATTCATATGAGAAAAGGAGAGGAGAATATATCTTCTTCATGAGTTAAAAGAAATAGGAAAGAACAATATGTAAAGACTTGATTATGTGTTTGATTCATATATCTGTATCAATACACTATTTCTCTCTGGAGAGTGAAATGAAGAACAAAAAGTTCTGGACTTACTACAGTCATTCCCACATGAAAACATTCAGAGTTGAGAATGGTAAGAATCTTCTCCTTCCAGATACATCCATGGTCTGTTCAGATTTCCATGAAGCTGTTGAGGAACTTCCTTGAAGAAGCTGAAGTTTACCTTTTCCAACCATTTGTCTTTGGTAAGAGGGAGAGCAAACAATCATTCTGACCATGACTCCCTCAAAAATAAGTGTGCAGTTATCCCATTGCTCAAAATGACTGAGGCACACCAAGGAAAGAGCCCTACATCTGAAGCTGTGCTTCAAATGGCATCACTCAGTAGTTGGCAAGTCATCTGTCTGAAAGCCTGGGAGTTAACTATTGTGGGAACTGAATGGCAGTATATGGAAAATTGTCCTGAGCTGTCACAATACCAAGAGACATAGTTTAAACAAACAAACACAAAGTGAGCAGGAAATCTATTTGGGGAAGATAAAATCTGAAGGAAAAATCTCAGTTTAGAACTGTGCCACCAAATGCCATCTAAAAAAATACAAGTTGGTGTGGAAATGTGTCTTAAATTACTTTTTAATGTAAGAAAGTAAGAACAGAATGAAAAGAAAGTGAAAAAAGAGAGGGAGAGGGAGAGAGATAAAGGGAAAAGAATGAAATGAAGAGGGAATGAAGAGAACATGGAAGGAAGGAAGGAAGGAAGGAGGGAAGGGAAGAAGGAAAGAAGGAAGGAAAAACTAAACCACAGAACAAAGAAAGCAGACAAGTCTTTTGAGTTAGTCTCATATATACATTTCTACTGGTAAAAATTCTATCCCAAGATTATTCTTAAAAAAAAACAAACAAGCAAGCAAGTAAACAAACAACAACACCAAAAAAAACCAACAGCGTAGAAATACAAAGCAGAAGTCATTCCTTGAGATTTAAACACTCTCCCCTGAAAAGTTCAAACAAGCTTAGCAGCAGATGAAAGTCCCCCGAGGATGTCCCCTGCTTTTGCCCCAAGTATTAGATTGTTTTTCTATTCAGATATTAGCAGAACAAACATTCTTCGCCAAAAAAGGAGAGAATTTGCTTGGTCTTCTCCTTTCGATGTTTCACTAAAACTACCAAATCCCCAAATGGGAAAAGCTACTAACTAACATGAGAAATAAGTGACCCCAAAGGGAGGGTCAGAATAAAGTTAGGAAAGTAACGGAAAGAAGTGAAAACAACTTCTAATTGCCCTTTTGTTCGTTTAAATTGTAATCTACCTCACATAGAACAGCTATGGTACCAAAAATTTCAAGCTGCTTTGGAAAAGGAAAAAGCCTGTTCCTTACCCATAAAATGAGACGTGCATGTGTGTAGTGAGGATGATCATTGTAGGAGTCTGTTAGTATTGCAAGTTACTCATTTTTATAGCCTATTGAGTCTGCTGCACAAAGTGTTCCAAAATCAGGGATGTGCTTGCCTCTGTGTCTCTGGGTGGATGGTGGTTTCTGATAACTCATACACACACAGCATTTCCTTCGTGACTGATCCTTAGGGCACCATCAGTCATCATCATGGCCAAGGCAGCAGCGTGAAACCTGGTCTATGGGGGAACAGATCACAAACCCAGCTTGTACCTGGCAACTTAAGGGGTGAAAGGAGGATTGAATATGGCAGGGTGATCCAGTGCTTGCCGACTGTTGAAGTATTCATATCAGATGCTGCCAAGAGACAGAGTGGTTATTTCTGAATTGGTTTAACTATTCAGATGTTGAACAAGGGGACTACAGTGGCAAAGCGTGGAACCCCAGCGCATCTCAAAATTAGGAATGAATATCAGACATGAACTCATGAATGCCAATATAGACATTTTATCCATTTCAATCTAAATTGATTATGCAGCAAAATATGGTATGAATGATAATTTATCCTCAAACTTTTCTATGAGACATCAACTTGGTGGGACAGAGCAGCCTAGCAATAGATGTAGGTTGAATTAACACTTTCAAGTACCCTGTATGTACAAAGCTGGCAGGGTTGCCTTTTATCATTTTGCTTTGAGCCTTTGAACCATTTCATGTTCTTCTGTCTTCAGTTACTGGAAGCAGAAGACAAGTTAAAAAGAACTCAAAGTTCATTCATTCATTAGATAAATATATATGAATTATAAACCAAATTAGAGGGTTTAATGTGTTGGGTACAGGTGCCAATATATAAAGGATACTCTGGAAGTTGCATGTCCTAATTATATATCTGCACAAACCATGTAAAAAAAAAAAAAAAAACCACAAGTAATGAGTTTTGGCAGCACCTGCAGGTGTCATTCAGTCCATGGACATCGTCAGGCAGCCTGGCGCAGCCTTCAAAGTGTGACGCTGCTTGTGCAACCCTCCAGCCAGAGGTGAAATCAGCCACTTTGGATAGAGAGTATGGGTGCATTTCATGCGATATCACGTGGACGGGTGTATCACATGTGTTTCATGTATCACATGAATAGGTGCTTGTGCCTCTGCATCCTGACAGAGCATTGGTGAGGAAGCAGACAGGAGGCAATTGCAGGGAGTTTCCCAAATCAAAGAAGGGTGAGAAATGCAGGAGAGTAGGGGAAACTGAGAGCTTTTAGAGATGCTGTGAGATTGAAAGAAAATAATGTAAATGAATATGGTTTCCTATTGTAAATGAACATGGCTTCCACATCTTTCTGTGTTTTTTGGAGAGAGGGAAAGGAAAAATGTAAAATATAATTTTAAAAGTTATAAGGAATAAATGGAAAAGGTACTCTTGGTCAAATAATTGCTATCTCTACTAAAATCCTCAAGTATCTAACTGTCAAAGAATCTCTGTAATCTATTTCTGAACTATTGGTTTAGAAGAGTTCTTTGTGGGTGGAAATGTGTTCCTGCTCTCCACCTGTACCCCATCATGCCACAGAGAGGAGGAACCTTGGCATCCCTTCTGTTTTTCTCTCCAACCTCATTAAAGTGCAAAACAGCTGTCTCCTTTCTTCTCAAATCTGGCTTACTTCATTCTGCGCTCTGATCTGTTGTTAGTTGCCTTTTGGCTGTCTTTGGTCAACAATGTTGTGCCCCTGTTTCCTTCTTCATGAGTAATCACCACGAGCCCTTCACGAAACCTTCTCATTCGGATGGCTTCTGCCTTCAGACACACTGAACATGAGGAGTTGTCTCTATCCTTGCAGCAGGCTTGGGTTTCTGAGGCTGCACAGGCCTGTCCGTAGCCTACCTGTTAGTGCTAATGCATGCAGAGGGGTATTGTCTGGGGATAGTAGAGTTTGTCCACAGAAATCATAGTTTTAGTAAAGTCATACTAAATCTTTTTTCCTTCTTGGGACAGTCACTGGTGGGTCAAACAGTAGCACCAAATCCAGCATCATGACACATCAGAAAAGAAAATACACTGCATCTGCCTATTGACAGATCCAACTACCAAGCAATAGAACCATCTGCTACATTGTGTTAGATATTACAGGAAACACTTTATGATAACCACTGGAGAGAGAATGCTATCAGAATGTAAGTAATAGCACGGCATATATGAGTAACTAGTATAAGCAGTTTAGACCACTTCAGCTTCAGTTGTGCAAAGCAGAAGTTGTAGGATTAGAAAATATCTGAGATACATGACAGATGAGTCAGAGCTTTCCACGATAAAAGGTTAGAATAAATAGTTTGAGTGTCAAGTAGCCAATAAGCTTACTTTTCATGTTATTCAAGTTGAGATAAGATGCTATGATCATACCCTGTTACCTTACATTTGGACACTTTGTACTACTTGTCAAGACAATGAAAGAAAGGACTGGTATGCTGGTGTTCCATCCTTCAACCTGCCTTTTTTTCTGGAGCTTCCCATCTATGGATGTTCAAAGCATTCTTCAAACAGAGTTGCTGCTCAGATTTCTGAACTGCCTGCCTTAGTGAAAAAGAGCGCCCTGAAATAATCTTTACTCCTGAATGTACTAACCTGCTTGTCTTCCTTTTTATTTATATACGGTATCACATAGTCACCACTTAGAATCATAGAATCATAGAATTGCTCAGGTTGGAAAAGACCTTAAAGATCATCAAGTCTAACCACAACCATACTACCTTAACTCTAACAACCCTCTGTTAAATGATGTCCCTGAGCACCACATCCAAACAGTTTTTAAACGTATTCAGGGATGGTATTTCCAGCATATCACAGAAATTAGCCGTTGTTCTTTATTCTCCGTGTTGCAGGAATAGATGGTGAAGTAAAGCCCTTGTTACCTGTTACTGTGAAAACCTTAGTCCATTTGGCTGTGTTCACTGAATACTCATTATTTTTCAGCTGAAGTCTAGTGGTGCACCTATCTCCTTGCGCTCTGCTCCTACACACAAGAGAAATAGTTCTGATGCTGAAAAAATGATTAAAAGGGATGATAACCTCTGTAGGCACCAGTCCTTAAAAAAACAAGGAAAATGAAATAAGAATTGTTGACAAACTTTTAGGAATACTCTTTGTACTCAAAGGTCTTTGTCTCCTCAGGGCAACCCCTTTGCAAGTCATATAATGGCATGCTTGCAAATACTACTGCTGTGTATGGACATGATTAGATAATAAGCAGTAAACAATGAGTGCTACATAGTGACGTAACTGGAAGAGCTATATGCTATATGATCCTACGGTTTAATAAAGCAGTTTCTTTCCCACTGGTGAAAGCGGTCTAAAAATCAATGGATTAATTAAAATCACAGTATTTTAAAATCAAAATTGTTGTGAATATCACATTGTGTGTTTGCAGGGAAACTGTAGCCCAGTTTTCTTATGCCTCATTTCTTCTCTATTGAAATGAATTCCCTACTATACACTGTAGAACTGGACTTTGGAATAGAACACAATGACAGAGTTGAACTGGAGCACAATTCTGAAACAATCGTTTCAGAAGTAAAATACTTCTACCTCGTTCAGATTTTTTCACCAAATGTAGAACTTTTAAAATGGAGCCAAACATTTTCATTTGAGTAAGATGTTTCTATTATTTTTAAATTGTTACCAATATCTTTTCAAAAACAAATTACAGACTCGAATAGCGTTTTCAAGGTGATCCAGTAAGCTAAATGGATGGTGTAGGTTTATTACATAAAACTAGAAGGTTACTAAAACAGAAACACTGAACTCTCTCACCCTTCTATCAAGGGTATGCACTTGGAGTGGATTTAGAATCTTAAAATATTAGAAAAAAAAACATTTTTTCTGCAAAATTTTATTTTTACAGCATAGCAAGAGAACAAAACAATGATTATAAGAGTAGAACATCATGAGACCTGCATTTACACTGTATCAGAATTTCTCATCAAAATTTCTCCTATACAAAATTGAAGTAACATGGGAGCACTGAGAGGATAACTCCAAATTTGTTAGATGTCTCACTAGCACAGAAATATATATTAAAAAAAATACAAGGAATTCGCTTACTACTTCAACCTCATTAATGCAATGAAGAACCAAGTTTGATTTCATTACAATAATATCAAGTGGTCTTGGCTTTTTTCTGACTTTTTCCTTCAACGGAAATTGGACAAAACATAGCTCTGTTAACTCATCACAAATCCAGAGAAATCAGTGTCAGAAGCCAAGCCTGTATACATGAACCAAGACTGCTCTTTTGAAGATTCTAGGCTCAGGATTTTTAGTTCCCACAATGACATGGTGGTGCATCTTGTCAAAACTCCAGCATGAGCAGCAATTGGCTGTGTCATCTGCTTGCTTCCAGAAACAGTACTGACTTGTCCTCTTCTACTCATAGATTGGTTTGGTAACAGAATTTGCAGTTCAGGGTTGAAATAATACAAAATACGTTAGGTAAGGAACAACAACAAACTGAAGTTAGAGGTAAGGAAACTGAAGTTCTGTGTTCTTTAGGAACTTCTCTCCTTCCTGTATCAGAACCTCAAGTTCTTTGTTGGAGAGGCTAGAGAGGCCACAACAGTCTTGCCCCCTGTAACAGTGAGTTTGGACTCATTTGAGCTATTTTAAATAGGAGTCTTGTATTAATAAAAAATATTTTCCTCAGAAGTCTATTTTCTAAGTAGTGTTGTTGCCTCTATTTCCTGCTGCACACATTTCCTAGGACTACATTTTTATTCTTTGGCATGATTTCTCTTTATCTTTCTGTGCCAAGGACATACAATTTTCTTGCCCTGTGGGCAACACCAGAGCCATCAAATGCATGCCACCAGCTGCAGTGGGGCTAACCACAGAAAGCACTTCAGGGCATTTCCCAAGTGGGCAGCAATGTTTGAGCAGCCCACAATGGCACAGAGCTGACCATGCAGTTAGAAACCAGAGTAGTATGGAAATACTCAGTTTGTCACCAGCCCCATCGCCAACATTGCCGCTGTGAAAATTACGGGGTGTAGCCCCAGAAAGAAAGCTGCATTTAGGTTAAAAAGCAAGGAGGTTGGCTGCTCTCTGTCGCCTGTCCCGTTTATCTTCCTCACTGACCTATATTTCTTTCTTCCAGTTCCTGCCCTAATCTCTTAATACCTTGCTGTGTTTTATGTGCACCCACGTTCCCACTGATAGGAATATACATTCTCATTTAGGAGTGGAGGTCACAAGCATGACTCAAGGCACGCTTAATACCCATAACAGGTTAGGTTTTCACCACCTCTGTTGTCACGCAGACTGTCTGCTGTGGTACACAGAAATCAGCTCTGATCTGTGGTATTTCCTTGGTCCTCCTCCAAATACTGATTGACTGTAGGAGATAGAGACATCAGTCACACAAGTAGGCAGGGCCTCCTCATTAGGGTGCACGTAGTCCAGAAGTATGTGTGGTATACTTTAATATTCATATACATATCACACCAAAAGTAAACTTGCTGCTCTCCTGACTGAAGAAAGGCCTAGTTTCTGATGGTGTTTTGCAGGGAACAGGTAGTGGGGAAAGAAGACACAATAGGTGACTAACACATAGTTGATGGTGTAGACGCCATGCTAGTGAGGAATCCCGGGAGCCACACAAAGCACAGTGCCAAGCAGTGAGACTCATCTCCTGTGGTGGGCAAGTCACTGCAGCCTGCATCTGCTGGATCACAACCACCAGTCTGATGGCTGCATTGTGACAGAGGAGGTGATAGGGGAGAACACAGGCCAGGGCCTGTAAACGTACATGTTTTTTTCCTGACACCTGTGACAGTCCCTGTGGTTCTGGTGAAGTTAATAAACTGTACTACAGAATTTGCTAGTCTGACAACAGGAAATGAGCCCCAGGCTACTAAGTGCTACCCCACCAGCTTGGAGATCCCAGCTAACTCGTTTTACTGGGGGCTCTTGTATCTTCCCTGCTACTTAAGAAGCTGCTGAGTGTCCCTGAGTGTGGGATCTTGATGGAGCCTCTGGTACAAACCACTAACAATTCTGAAGGGCAAGCTCAGTTCAGTTTGGCAAGGCTTAAATCACATCATCTATGTTGATACATGTGTTCAGGCCCTTTGTTCGATCAAGGCTTTAACGTTTCAGTCTTCACATTTTCATTAGCTGGAAAGAAACAGTTGAAAGGATGGCACTGTCTATCACATGCCTGCAAATGCAAATCTTCCTTGATATTAAATTTCAGGTGCAGGTTTCCTGAGGGTGTGTTGTGCCAGGCAAACAATGCCAGGCTTTTCAAGCATTCAGCCCATTGTATCATTGATGAAACAGACTTCCCCAGTGGAAAGCTGTCATTAAGTGTAATTATACCTTCTGGCTTCAAAGAACAGGCGTTGATTTTAATGCAACAGGAGGCACATGCTCTACTCTAACTCACAGCCAAGAGCACTCTCAGCTACAGTAACCCGCTCAATCTTTGAGTGACAGTACTCATATTTTTGCTTGTCCCACACATATCTCAAACACATTCCTGTATGACAAGTAGATCAGCCATTTGTATCACTCTCAGACATTCTTGTTGTAGTACCACTAGGCAAGTTATGTGTTTGTGCTTTGAAAAGCCTTACTTTCCATAGATAATGTTTCATAAAAGTGCTCCTGGAATAGGCACAGGTGGCCCCTCCCTTCTAGGGTCATTTCTTTCTCATATGCCAAAGCCAAGCTGTTTGTCTCAGATGAGGAATTGGAAACACTTCTGGGGAAAAGGAGGGAAACCATTTCCTTTTTGAGCCTCTGCCCTAGACTGTTCTACTCTTGGGTAACTTCCCAAACTGATGTATGTAGAAGCCAGAGATGCCCTCTTGGGGCTATGCAAAGGCCTGGGTTGCCAAGTCTTCTCTTTGACAGCTGATCTGAAAACAAACAGAAACTTAAAATAGTATTTCTACCATTGCATTGGCTTCAAGTTTTCAGCCCTGAGTTGAACTGGACCAGGAAAAAGGGGCAGAATGAGCAGTACTAAAATGAGAGTTGTGCCTTCTTTGTCCTCCATTTTACTCCTTTGTCCACAGTTTCTATTTGTTTATTATTTCCTCTCATCTTCCTTTTGCTCTTTCTTGACTTTTTTGCTCTGCCCTTGCTCTCATTGCATACTTGGGCTGGAGTTCTCTCAAGATGATGTTAACTTCCTTCTTGTGACCACTCGAGTTGCCAGACAAGGATTGAGAGACTGGGAAAATAAAATGGGAAGAATAATGGAAAGGACCAAAAATGGTGTACAAAATCAATACAGAGAGCATGCATTTTCAGTATCTCTCTGTGATCTCTCCTCACTGCACTTCTACCCAGCAGGTTTCTGCACGCAGTCAGTCACACCTTTCTCCTGACCACCACCAGCAATAAAAGCTCTTCTCTTCCTACACAGTCTAAATATTCCACATATTCCAAATATCACCCACCAACTCCAAGGGCTGTCCTCACATTCTCTTCCACAGTGCTCCTTCTGCCTCAGCCAGGAATAAATGCACGCTCTCACTATGAGCACGGTGGATGTAATCAAACATGTAATTCTTTACATATGCAGTTACCGTATTCTTTAAAAAAAAAGAAAAGATAAGAAAATAAAAGAAAAATGCTGGCATTATTCAAGATAAAAGAAACGATTTTCAAGTGAGCCTGAGAAAAGAGCAGTCAGGCCCTGCTTGTTTTCCAAGTGTAGGAGGCAGGCTTAATGAATGTTTTCTGTCAGGGGTGCATTGGGTAGGAATAGTTTCTGAGGTGATTATGAGAGGACTTTCCTCAGTACTTACCAAAATCAAGTTCTCACCTAGCAGTGGTCAAGGGGACCACTTGGGTCCTCACATATGCATAAATGGTTGTCTTTCTCTCTTCCCAAGGCAACCTCAAACAAAATTGTGAGAAGACAACTTGTCTGACCCTACTTGCATTGAAGCCTCCAGCAAAGCACCAGTCAGCTTGAATGGAAACGGGACCAGCCTGAAACTTGCTTGCATCTTGACTTACATTTTTGTTCTGGAAAATGGAGAAAAACTGCTTATGAAGGACACTTTTTCTTCCAGTTAGGAAATGATGTGTCACATCAGACAGAATCTAAAGTGTCAGAGTATACTGCCCTGGCAGAAAAGATTGTATCATCTCTGATATGATCCTGTGCCTAGCCTGCAAACTGAATTGACTGTCAGAGGAGCACTGTTTAGGGCAAGCTGGGAAAAGAATGGGAAGAAAATCCTGACCACTTTGAGTATGATGGGCTTGGATATAGGATTGTTTTATGTAATCATAAGTTGGACTTTGGAAAGCAAGAGCTCCCTCCTGGTCCCATGTTCCCAGTTAGTGATCCCACTCCAGTTCCAGTTTAGTGAAAAAAAAAAAAAAAAAAGTAAGAAAGAAATGAGTATATTTTCATTTTTGTCTGTTTCGGAGAGAACAGTTTCTGCTCTTGGGAATTCCAGATTTGAATGCTCTGTCTGTGGCACTGTTATTAATAAAGTCTGCTTATTTAATCTGTTCACGGGTATGTCTGGGACTTTCCATTCCTCTAAGACCGGTGAAGCCTTCAGTTTCCTATGTTTGATTTAGTGCATCTTGTAAGAGTTGTCTGAGGAAGCAAAGACCCATCTCCTGGAGATTCCTGGAGACTGGAGCTGCCTTAAATATTTACAAAAGCAATTGTATGCCTTTGTGCTTGCAGCTCCTCTACATGGGAGCTGAAAGAGCACACAAGGCTTCCCAGAGCCCTGCATCACACCTCTGCAGGGACAGCAGGTGTGGGCACTGCCAGCACAGGATGGGAACTGCAGCAAAGGCCTCCTGTCTGACTTTGCTTACAAAAACAAAAGTAATTTGAATTGTGATGTTGGTTTGCTTATTGTTTTTAAATAATGCAATCAAGCACTCAACTTTCTCTGAGTCTTTTTAATTAATTGAGAGTACAGTTGAATGTATATAAGCAGCCTAAAAGGGTTTTGCTGTTTCTTTCAAAATTCAGAGATCAAATGCACCAAAATTAAACTCAAGATCTTTTTTTTTTTTTTTTTTTTTTTTTTTTTTTCCCCAATTCTCACTTTTAGAGACTGATGGTAAGATTATATTTATAATTATATACTTTTAAAACTCCCCTTGGCTTTTCCCAAGGGCTGCATAAATGCAGGTGTAAGGCCAAGCTTTGACCTTACTGACAGGAGATTACCCAGGAGGTGCTGGGAAAGGCAGTGCATGTACCCAGCATTTCCTCAGAGTAGGCATGTTGAGCCCCACTGACTGCTCTCAGAGGCAGTAAGCGTTGTACAGAATATGACTGGCCGCACTTTTCAGCATGGCACCTCCTCATGTCTGGGCAGGTAGAAGGGCCTTCTTGCTTCCTGCTTCATGGGTTGGTGCTGAGCATTTCTCCTGTCTTTTCCATGCTGGAGACATGGAACACCCTCTCAGTCACTCCGACTTTGCATAGCCTTTCTTCCTGGGGCCCAGGGAGGACTGTACCTTTCACTTGAGTGAATGAATTCATTTTTTTCCTCCATAGCTACAGCATTTCATGCTGGCACTGTACTTCAAGCACACTACGCTTCCTTGTTTCTGCTGACTTAGTCTTGTCTGTTGTGGGACAGATCCCCCAGTCCAAAACAACACCAGCAAAGCACCCAGCATGGTGATACAGCTCTCAGAACCATGGATTCCTCCCAGGCAACTCCCATACTCCTGGACACACACTACCATCATCTTACTTTCTCAAAAGCTGATGCAAGGACATGGCTGTGCCTCTTGGACAGGCACCAGCAGCAGGCCAAGGCAGGTCCAAAGCACCATTTTCATTTCCCTCACATCTTTTGTCCTGGGAAGCTACCATTGCCTTGCTGTTGCTGTAGCTATGTCTGACTGAAGTGTGTGCCCTCCAGGTCAAGTAAGCTAATCCTTCAGGAGAAAACAACAGGAGCAAGGGGCAAAGCCCAGGCTGATCTCATGCAGGCACTCTGCTGATGGAGGAAACATGAGCTTTCCCTGCACTTCTTTCTCTCTGTCATCTCCAGAGAGGCCTGGGTGAAAGAACCTCTTTACTTTGGAGCACATAAGGAGGAAGTGTAAGTGAGATGTGCTGAGTCTGACTTATTGAAGAGTGAATAATGGAAGGGTTTCCTTCTGAAAGGGAAGATGTGGAAGGATCACACAGTGCACAGTCCCGTGTGTGTAAAGCAAAGTCCAACAAGGCAACAGAAGAGAAGTGGCTGGAGGGAGGACAGTGCCTTTCTTGCTTCCCCAGTGCCTCTCGGTGCTGTGTTAGTGCACACGGTAGGCTTTTCAACAGGACTGCTCTGGCATTGAAAGGCATTTGCAAAGCAAAGCAGTGCCATCAACAGAAACTGTATTCATTCTCCATCAAGACTCAGTTCTGCTGACTTTTTTGAATATTTTCAGTTGCTACAATTAGCACCAAAGTGCACCAGTTCTTACAGAAATTTCCTTCTTTCAAGTAAATCTTTTTCTCTTTTCCTAAGGAAAAGAATTTTAGAGAGCACAAGCCAGTAACACAGTTGAACTTACACAGGTCTGCGAACTTCCCTCTCCCATTTTCTGTTGGATATTGAGAATAATTGAAATCAGCACACCAGAACTGAAGGATTCTGTGCTACAGACCCAGCTAGATCCTTGGAAACAAATTACAGCAAAGATCAAAACTTGCATGGAAAATGTAGGTCCTAATCCTGCAAAGTGCTGAATGGTATTGACTGTTCTTACCATGAAAGCAATAAAGAGATGCTTAGTGCTTTGTAGAACGTTGTTTTTTTGTTTTTTGTGTTTTTTCAAAGCCTGTGTAAATATGAGCAAACTACCCTAGACAGCAAGGAATGCAAAATCAGATGAGACTGTTACGTATTTATCGCTGGGTATATGTACATATTAAAATAATGCATTAATTGTCATTTTAACACCGGTGACAAATCATTTTGCTTTATGACTTTGTGTGCTCTATAAAAACGACAAACTTTTGGATTACATAAACATGGCTATAGAAAACGGTTGTGGCTTTTCCTTTGATGGCAGTTATGATATTATCAGACTGGTTTTCATGAATAGTACTTAGTAGCTGACTAAATGTGTGGCAATGTAGATAATTTGCTAACATTTTCACATTTGCTGGGTTCTTATCACAAAAGAAGTATTCATTGTTGTTTTAGGGCTGTGGGTTATTAATACCTATCCACAGAAGTAAGATCAGTAGGTCCACATCATACTTTTTTTTTTTAATTAGCTATTTATTTGATTTGCAAGCACTGCTATTTAAATGGGAATATCTGCTGTGCCATCAGCTCAATACTGTCAGCCTGGGCATTTACACAATTTGCAGAATTTTATTTCTAACCTTTGCAGCAGCCCTCTCTAATGAGTAGATTTTTCTCTGCAAGGAACTATTTTTACTTTCCCCCTTTCATGCTTGAGATGAGATCTTTGTAACTCAGCTGCAACGAGGAACTGGGAAACACTCAGTACAATATTTGTAACAGAATATGCAGAACAGAATGCATATTGGCTTTAGCTCTGATACGTTCAATAAACCTGTCTCTCCTTTGGTGAAGTAATTTAATTTACATAATATTCACGGATTGTATCTATTCTCTTCCTAATGCATGGGACTAAATAAGAAATTAATTTATTTACAGTCACTCTAAATTATAATACCTAGGAACCTAAAAATTACCTGGTATGTTTCCACTAGCTGCAGTAATGCAAACTGATGGCAGAATATTCTGCTCAGAGAAAACAGCTCCTGCTTCAGGTAACATTACAACAGAGTCACATACCACATTGTCCCTCGTTAGCAGATGATCACCGAAGCCTAACAAGATCAAATCCAATGCCTGGAAGACAGCACATTGTTTCTGAAGGCATATTTGCCATTTAGTGCTTCCCGTGCCATGTTGGGATTAGGTGGGAGTGGTATCATTCTCTGATTTCTTTGTTTCAAGATGAAGAGGAGCAGACCTACTGCTTTTCATAAAATTGTAGAATCATAGAATGGCCTGGGTTGAAAAGGATCACAATGATCATCTAGCTGCAACCCCCCTGCTATGTGCAGAGTCGCCAACCACCTGACCAGGCTGCCCAGAGCCACATCCAGTCTGGCCTTTAATGCCTTCAGGGATGGGGCATCCACAGCCTCCTTGTTCCAGTGTGTCACCACCCTCTGTGTGAAAAACTTCCTCCTAATATCTAACCTAAACCTCCCCTGTCTCAGTTGAAAACAATTCCCCCTTGTCCTATCACTTTCCACCCTTGTAAACAGCCGTTCTCCTCCCTGTTTATAAACTCCTTTCAAGTACTGGAAGGCTTTTGTCCTAAAACTGTCCACCGAATTTGTCATTCTGCCTTGTGCCATACAGGCCGACTCCAGTGGACCTGCAGTCACCTGTTCAGAAGAATTTCTCAGCTATCGCTGCTCATTGCTGAGCATAGTTCTCTCTCCACTGGGGACAACACCGGACTTTCTTCTGACAGCCTTCAACACAGAGCAATGTCCGCACACCCCGATCCCATGTGAAGCCTCTCAGCCTGCGGGTGTGCTGCTTTCCTGATCACCAGTGGGACAGAGCACTTCAAGCACTTCAAGTCTGCCAAGCTCTGCTCTCTGAGGGCTCTGGGATAAGCTGTGCAATAGCTACCTCCTAATTTTACCCCCTCCTCATGGTTCTCTCCGGTCTGATCTTGTTCACTGCTGCCCAAAAGAATCTGCCGCAACATAGGCCCCATATAAGGCTTTACATCACACATCATTGTCACCTTCATGGCATTTCTCATTTTTGCCATGCCCATCGGACTCAGAAGCATTTTGAAATGTGGGACTTCTAAATCAGTGTCGTTCAGACTGGTTTACTCTTCTGCCTTGTCCAACCCTATTAACAGCAGTGCAAACACTTTGGTCTGCTGCTGTGTGAGGGATGGAGTAGGATGAGGTCTGGGAACTGGTTCAGACAGCAGTGCAGAGAGCCCTGAAAGATGGGGCAGAGACAGCCATTTGAGAACAGGTGCAGAGTCAGGACTGAGTGGGAAACCCAGGTCTTCAGGCACGAGGTGGGTGTGTATTTCTGACTTCTCAGGACTATAAAGACAATGAGTCACTATGCAAGATTGCCCGGGAAAAAATTCTGAGTCTTGAGCACAAAGCAAAGCAAAGGCCTCGCTCCAGGGGCTGGGCAGTACAGTGGGAGCACCCACCAACTGCATCTTCCAGGAAGGAGGCAGGGAGCAGCAGGAGAAGGACAGATCTCCAGCTGGGCTTCAGGAGGCCCAAGTGCAAAGACCATCTTGGGCTGCTAAGTCTCTGAGGATAACCATGGAGAAAGCCACCTATGTGCTCTAACCAGAAAGACCTGTCCAAAAGCTGGACCACAGACACTAAGCATGGTGCTAAAGGGTAAGAAGGACAGAGAGCAGCAGGAAAGAAGCCCTGCCCCTGGCTGCAGGCTGCCCACTCCTCTTGGGTGCTGTGCCAGCTCGCGGGCCTGTCTGCTCAAAGGGGCTGTGTGGGCCTTGTGCTGTGTGGCACCTTTTGTCTGGCGCAGATCAGAGGGTGAGTGAGTAAAAGGTGCCTATGGGATTAGGGAAGAGCTCCAGCTGCCTTCTGTCCCCCATCAGCATGCTTTTCACCTGTACTAATCATAGAATCATAGAATGGCTTGGGTTGGAAGGGTCCCCAAGTATCATGAAGTTCCAACATCTCTGCCACTGGCAGGGTTGCTATAGATCAACTACTTGATCAGATTGCCCAGGACCCCATCCAACCTGGCCTCAAACACCTCCAGGAGATGAGGCATCCACAGCCTCTCTGGGCAACCTGTTCCAACACCCCAGTATTCTCTCAGTAAAAAACTTCCCCTCTGACATCTAGCCTAAATCTCCCTTCCTTAGTTTAAAACCATTCCCCTTTGTCCTATCACTATCTACCCTTGTAAAAAGTTGATTTTCCTCATGTTTATAAACACCCTTTAAATACTGGAAGGCCACAATGAGATTCCACAGAATCACAGAACGTCAGGGATTGGAAGGAACCTCAGATGGTCATCATATAGTCCAATCCCCAACCAGAACAGGAACACCTACATCAGGTCACACAGGAATGCGTCCAGGCAGGTTTTGAATGTATCCAGAGAAAGAAATCCCACAACCTCTCCCTGTAGCCTTTTTCAAGCTGATCAAGCCCAATTCCTTCAGCCTACCTTCACAGGTGAGGTGCTCCAGCCCTTGAATTATCTTTGTGGCCCCCTTCTGGACCCTCTCCAAAAGTTTCACATATTTCCTGCGTGGGGGGATGCAATACTTGGATGTAGTACTCCAGCTGGGGCCTCACGAGGGGCAGAGTAGAGAGGGACAATCACCTCCCTCACCCTGCTGGCCATCCCTCTTCTGATGGAGCCCAGGATACCATTGGCCTTCTGGCCACGATACACCCAGGATATTCATCAAACTATGAAGCATAGACATTCCCACTCCGTTGTGATGCCCCCAGCTGCAGACACCCCTCACTGAGCCCTACACATATCTTGTGGCATCAGTTCCCATGGCCCAGCAGCCTATTGGAGCAATGACATCAAGGAGTTCCAGTCCCACATCCCAGGGGAGGGGTAAGTCTCAAGTGCTGTAGGCAGCTGTGGGAGCTTGTGAGTTTGTAAATCCTTTTTTTTTAATGTAGAAACAACTACCTCTGCTGAAGGTGTTTCAGGCACAGAACAAATCAGTTCTCTGGGGCAAGTGAATGTTGCATGTCCAGTTATGCTGGCTATGAGTAGTTTTTTAAACAATGGGAAATTATAGCCTGCATGACCTTTGGTAATCAAAAGCTGGAGGCAAAGCAGAAATTTCTAGCAGCGTCTTTTAGAGCAAACCCAGAACATGCCACAGCTGCAGCGAGTCACTAGTGCCAAGTCTTCTGAAACAAATAAGATATTCTGCATTAGTTCCAAGTACAGAGTGAGGGGTTACTAATGATTCTTCCACTGATTTCAATGCTTAGAAAGTCAGATGAACCTTAAGGGTGTCAGTGATATTACTATTCGGAGTTGTTTTGAAGCCACAAGCTACGAGTTTGCTTCTTCCATTTATGGCACAATAGATTGTTTTCTTTTTTGCATAACTGAAGACTATTTGGGAGTTGGGCTCTTTTTTTCACAAGCCCTGCTATCAGTACAATCAAGGGGATGCAAGTATGGAGCACAGCCCTGCTGAAAAGGAACTGGGGGTACTGGTGGATGGCCACGAACCAGCAATGTGCTCTCACAGCCAGAAAGCCAACCATACCCTGGGCTGTATCAAAAGAAGTGTGGCCAGCAGGTTGAGGAAGGTGATCCTGCCCATTGCTCTGCATTGGAGAGACCTCACCTGGAGTACTGCATCCAGATGTGGAGTTCTCAGTACAGGAAAGGTGTGGACCTGTTGGAGAACATCAAGAGGAGGGCCACAAAAATGATCCAAGGAATGGAACATCTCCTCTCCTCTCCATCTCTTCTGGGGCTCTTCAGCCTGAGAAGAGAAGGCTCTGGGGAGACCTGATGGTATTTCTTTTAATGTGAGAATACTGAGCTCTCTGCTGCCAGACTCCCACTCTGGGAGTTTGGCAGCAGGAGATGCCCTGAGAGGATACCCAGTGGAACAGAGACATTAACTCAGAAAATAAAAGGTACCTAATCATGAACATTTGACAAAAAGGAAGCGTATCAAAAATCAAATTGTTCTTAGAAACAGACAAATTCTGACCTGAAATGCTCTATTTGCAGGGTTAGATATTTATCAGAGATCTTTACAGTTGTTTCACTGACTGTTGGAATTATTCTTTCCAGACTTACAAGCTGAAATAAAACCTCCTAATGGTGCTGAGGTTTGCAATAACTTCTATTAGGGACTTTGCTGTGGTTTCAGCCCTGACTTCAGGAGGCAGCAGGTTTGATTTCTGAGCCCTCAGAGCCACTCAGCAACTTTGAGGTGTACCTCTTGAGTGCTGGAGTGACATGGCAGGTTGCATCACCTCAAATTGGTTTCACAAGGAGAAGTGTCCCCACTCCTCGTAGAAGGCATGTAGGAATGTGCACCACAAGAACTACTTCCAATACTTTTAACTTCGGTTAGTAACAATTTCCTGGCCTGGAGAAAAAGCGACAGCTGAGGTCAGAATGGCCATGTTGGCACATTAAGGGAGATTGATCTAGAGCTACTCAGAAAAAATTGAAAATCAGTTCCCACAGCTAAAATTTGCTGCTCTGATTTGTCAGTCTGGCCCCCAGCTAAACCGTTTCATGGGAATTGACTGCTAGTACATCTGACTGATATCTTCAAAAGGCTCTGAGCGAGTGACCCTGGGTTATTACAGTCTGGCAAGTTGTTTCTGAAAGTCCTCCCCCATGGGAGATCAGAATACATTCAACCTGCTCACATTTCTTGTTTATGTATAAAAACTGAACACAAATTTAACTGATACATAGTAGGATCTACAGTGTTTTAAGTTCTCCCAACTCTAATGCAGGAAAGCCAAGCCTTGATTTGCTACAATATTTTACTTCAGGAGGCATGTCTGTGTCTTGGAGGAGGGGAAAGCACTATCAGACCTAAGGGCTCTTTCTCAAAAAGGGGTGAGAGGATCTCTGCTTTACTCAGAATTGAAGCTTGTTTCTGTAGAGGATGAACCGAGAGAGAAATCAGTAGTGCTAAGAGCTGATTTGCTGTTTGTCTATGTGTCATTTGGAAAAGGAAATGGGAGAAAGGAAGCCAAATTTAAAGACAGCACAATCGATTTCTTTGTTACTTAAATCAAAGTGCATGCTCTCTTAAAAACTGCAGTGCTCCTCAGACGTAATGGCTTCTATAATCTCACACTCCCTAGACTGTAAAGATGAAAAACAAGAGGCTTTATCTCCCCCACATTTAAGTAGCTAGCTGAAAGTGAGAACTTTCCCAAACTACACAGTTCAGAGCCTGTGCTTTTCTTAATACAAGGGGATCTCTAGTGATGCTAAAAGACAAGAAGAATGACAGAATAAACAGGGAGATACTTTTGCTGTTATTTAAAGGAACACTGTGACAGAAAACCCCATTATTGTGGGGGTTAAAAAAAAAGTCAGATCAGTTACTTGCCTGGCTGGGAGCTATCTTATGAAATGAGAGCTGCAAACCACACACTGTGCTGAGCTCAGGAACCACATCTGAAGATACAGTGCCCTTTTTCCAGCACATCAGCAGAGCAGCTAACCATTAGCAGCAGAGTGCCAAGCACACTGCAATCCTGTCACTGCTGTAAGGCCCTCCACAGCAAGCATTTTAGAGTAAACTAAATGCAGATTCTAAATATTATTTGACTACAGGCACTGTTAAATTAGGTGCTGAGTGATGAAATCTAAAGACTGTTATTTGGACAGCAGGTTGTTTTTAAGAAGGAAAATTGTTTTTTTTTTTTAAAAAAAAGTTCTTAAGCTTGCAGTCCCTGGACTGACAAATACAGCAGCTGTATCAGAGAAACTGATCAACAATGCACACCTTGTGGTATCTTTGGATAAAGGAGTGCTCACATGCTGAGCACTAGAAGCAAATGGAAATCGATGCCAACTCACCTGACCTGTGTATATTCTACAGATTGGAAGTCAATAAATTCCCTTTAGCTGTGATTATCTTCAGCTCTATCACTGAAATACACAACACTCACAGCGCTGCAAGTCATTTTATATTCTCCATAATACTTCAATGAGCCTCCAGAGTGGTTTCTGCCCATTTCCAATTGGTAAACAGTGACATTTCCCCCGCTTTACAACTGCCGTTAAAAATAGTCTCGTTCATTTCATAACTTCCAGAACTTCAGCACAAATGTGTTCTATGCAGCAGAGCAAGCACTGAGAACAAACTGGCTTATGAATAGCTGCAAAGCACCAATAGAAAATCAAAGTAAATCAGTCAAAAAAGAACAATCTGCACCTCTGTGCTTTGAACAGATTACAAAGGAACACAAGCTGGACCCAATACATCCTCTTCAAAAACACTTCCAAGAAGGCAATTACAAACACTATTCTTTTTGCTCATACTTTATTGAATGTAATGAAAATGAAACAAGAAAACAAACATTAAAAAAAAAAAAAAAAAAAAAGATCTGTTCCTCAGAGCTCATCTGAGAGAGTCATTTATGGTGAACAGGAAGGAGATCCTCCAAGCACAAAGGCCAACAGAGACCAAAGTGCCACAATACCAGAGACTCTAAAGGGGAAGAATGATAAAATACTGTTAATTTTGTTCTTGTTCTCTTTTCCAGACTGTGTCAAGCCATAAATGCACCACTGACAAGCACTGCTGTCACTGCCTTTCCAGAGAGACATACTTTGAATCTATAATTCTCTCCTACTACTGAGTTTTCAACTCTTCTGTAGAGAGAAACACAGCCATCCCACACCTGGAGACTCTGCCTCCTCCTCCCAGGCTCAGAGCAGGCATTGCAGCTTATCGAGGTCATCCTCCGTTACCATGGCACATAGTTTTGTGCTATCCATGGGAAAACCTTCCCTAGTTAATAAAGATCAAGATCACTCCTGTTGCCCAGGAGTGAAAGCTCACAAGCACCAACCCACAGTCAGCACAGGAGCCTGCTTCTGAATCCCCTGTTCTCTGGGACACGGCCAGAGAGCAGCACACTGCTCCTGTGACAGGGCCGAAGCACTGAAAGAAAGGCCTTTCCCCCCTCCTCCCCATTCATGTGATTTCCGTAACTCACTTTAACAGGCAGTTCACATGCGGAGAGTGCCTCCAGCGGCGGTAGACAGAGATCTGCAGCTTAGGGTGATCTTTGTAATCGTGCAGAACACGAATGACACTGTAAGGAGAAGAGATGTCATTAACCATGACTTCCAGGCTGCTTATGAAATCTCACACATCAGGGCAGGAATCTCTCTGTGTAAATAGAGTGATACAGGAGAGAGTGGGAGAGAACTTGGGTGAGAGGATTAAGGTACAGAAAGTTAGGATTTTCTGATTACTTACTGCTTAAATCTATTGGAGAGCAAAATGAATTGGTTCTCTGAAAGCCTTCTAATATCAAAGCGACAAAGAGGCTGTAACTCCTGGTAGATCTGCCTTTCATCCAGCCGTGGCCAACCTCGAACACAGACAACCAAGGGAGGGGGGTACCAGCAGGAATCATCTTCCCCAGAAAAATTCTGGAAAATGTGCAATACTGAGACATATCTGCATCCAGCAACACTGCAAAAATGCCACTAACAGAAAACATGCAAAATGCAACACAAAAATAAGACAGTCCTCTGTACAATGCAGCTGACGGCGTGAGGTTATGTTTCTTCTGCCCTAGGATTTTTTCTAAATGTGAATCATAAAAGCAAACTCACAATTATCGTGTAGAAAAATAAAACAGAGAAACAGCAAGCTCTCTGCCAGAGCACAGCAAGTCAGCACAGCATAAAGGGACTAATGCCATCTTACAGCATAACAAGATTAACAAATTCCATAAGGCAGAACTTGAACCCAGTGACATTTTGAAAGGTCATTTGTGCCACCTGCACAGAGACAGCTTCTGCCAAGGTGGGCCCAGGCAAGGGTGGATTGTTCTGCTCTAATGAATGCATTAGCTGAGCTAGGGACCTACATATCCCACCACCTGGTTACAGACCTGCAATTCATACGCACAATGCTTGAGACGCCACCTCGGATGAAATTCACCTTGTTCAAATACTCGGCTAACATGGTGAGATACTGAGAGAAAGAAGAATTGGCCTTCGCTGCATCGCTACATCAGAAAACAAAATGGAACAATGTTTTGTTTCTCCAGCAATGCACTCTCTGAAGCACAGAGTCCTAAATTAGTGAGAAGATGGGTATTTCAAACCTTAGCATCATCTACAGAAGCCAAAAAGCTGCAAGCAGAGGGAATTTGAACAGTAGCTTAACTGAAATCACCAAATAGCACAGATTTCAGAAGTGGAAACTAATGGAAAATGAATTGACCCTTAACCAAGTGAACTGACCCTGAGAGAGCTGATCCAAGGATAAAGGATTCACTGCGCCATTTCCCAACCTCTGAGCAATTTCATGGCCCCCAATTTCATTTTTCTAAATGTCAGCTTTGACATAAAGCTACTACTTTCAGATTTATAAGATAACAATCTAATTAGAACAGTGACATTTTCAATAACGCTCTCTTTTATCCAAAAGGAAGGCCTGACTACAAAACATCAGCCAGGACCAACTCATGACTTGTACTCCATAAGATCCATCTATGTAACAATTCTTAATAAACCCTTAAGTTCCACTCACTCTGTCAATCCGCACAACAGCAAATGAGCTGACTTCAGAAGAACTAGAAAGAGGAACAACGAGGTGGCATTAGAACAAAACTGTAGAAACACAACTAATGGAAATCACTTTAGAAAGTACAAAAATCACTGAAGTGTTAAGTTACTAAGGGCAATGTTATATAAACAAATGCTTCTTACCATTAAATAAACAACAGAGCCACAGAGTGGGGAAGGAATTGTCACATTCGAACAAGAAGTGTTGAAGAAGCATTTTACCTGAACCACAGACAAATGCATCATACGCTGCCTCGTGAGGAGCCTTCTTCTCAGCTGAAGCATCCAACAAAATCAAAAAGAAACAAACACCTCTAGCACACTGTGGAAATTGCTTGGCCACAGAACCTTAATGTCTGTAAGATCCATTCTGCTGTTTATTCCCCCATTGCTCAGCTGTTCCCTCCTCTTAAAGCCCTTACACCCTATGGTGCATCTATGATTCTACCGGGCATTTTAAATTGACCCCAACAAAAAGGCAGCACTTATACTAATGTCTGAAGAGCTTAGTGAGATGAACATAAAGAACAAAATTAACTTTCATGAAGACCTAAACCAAATTGTGTTTAATGCTACCGATGGGAACTGCGTATCAGCAGCTCAATGTAAAGTCAGCAGTCCTAGTCACATTCACTGATGCTGTGCCTGTGGACATCCACAGAGTAAAAAAAAACCCCAACATGGAAGGTGTGCTTAAAAACTGTACCGTATCGCACAGAGTCACTTGCAAGAGCAATCACTGGACACGATGGATCCATGGGATTTAGGTCGCTGCTGAAGACAAATGGACACGTAAGATTTTTGTCCTTCCTCGGTATGTTAGAGACAAAGTTACATGCCTGTTCTCTAGTAAACTGTGGCTCCATTTTAGAACACGCTACTGAACATTTTAGAAGGAACTTTTAAACTAGCCATGAGAAGGGTGAGGTACTTTGCTGAACGTAATCTCCCAGTTTTTCTGAAAACTAACTCCTAAATACTACTTCAGTCTCTTCTTCCATTAAAATCTGCAAAGAAGCATATTTGTTCTAACTGCACACAAAAAAGTGAATTAAACTGAAAACCAATGGACCAGATTAAATTGATACCCACAGAATGGCTGAAATAAAAGAACAAAAAACAAAGGACTTCTGAGAACCTGCAGTCTAAAACAGCTAAAAACAGCTAATAACAACACCCACCACAGAATAATACTTTTTTCATAAGCTCTAATTTTGTGTCTGATTTTTGGGAGTGAGGGTGATGGTTAAGAAGGGAAATTTTGCTTTCCTACCAAGTATTTACAACATACACAAGCAATTTATCCACAGAACAAGTGTAAAAAAGATTAAGTGTAAAAAGATTAAGTATAAAAAAGATTAACACACCATGGCTAAGCTGATGAAATACAGCATCTACTAATGCTCCACTAGATTATTGCACTTAGTTACTGCTTTCAGCTAAGAGAAGCTTTTTCCTGAGAGCGGGTATTTGAACTCAGTGTTTTCACTGAGAACTTAAATTCACTCATTTCATCACATGCCACAAGCAACATCCAGCTGTGCAGCTGTGTATAAGGCTATTTGCAAGCAAACCTTAAGACCAATTACATAAAGATGGAAAGCTATTATAAAGCTACAAAGTCCTGCTTGGTATTCTGGAATACAGGCATCTCTACAACCACGTAACTAGAAGCATAGAGTATCTCGAGTTAGGAGGAGCCCACAAGGAACATTGAGTCCAACCCCTGGCTCCACACAGAACCACACAGAATTCAAATCCTCTGTCTGAGAGCTGTGTCCAACAGCTCCTTGAAACTCCACCACTTGGGCTGTGCCCACTGCCCTGGACAGCCTGTTCCATGCCCACCACCCTGATACTCTGCAGTTACACAGTAGAAACTGCAATACATCTCATGGACTCCAGTCCCATTGTGCCAGATGAAAATTGACTTAAAAAAAAAAATAAATTATTTCACAATTACTTTATAACAAATACGAGCAAAACTTTTCCTCTTAAATTTAGGTAAACAAGAAACAAGCTTGAAAACTTTTGGGAGGAGGAAAATCATGAACAAAATATTTTTCCTACAAAAACAAAGGGACTACAGAAGCTTTATAGCCCATAACTGACCTGCACAAAACCTCATACACCTCCAGTAGATTAGATACTCGAGGAAACTGGTAGTTCTGTAAAACAAATCTAGGTTAGAAAACCACATGAGTTCATTCACTGATCCTGCTGCCTCATTAAATGGGATCTGAAATCAGACCATTTCAAGGCAACACTAAGAACTGGTCACAGCTCTGTGACCATCACATGTTCAGGAAAGGTATCTTCTTTACTGGATGAAAGAGATCTAAGTCTGCATAGAAAGATCTTTCCATCTCACCTTCCAGACGGATTTTGTTACAGTCTTGGTATCTATGAGGACAGGAAACAGGTGGTGAATATTCTTTTTAAATTCCTCATAGCTTTCTGAAAGCAAAGCACATAAATAAAGACATTACAAAAATGAGGAGAAGCCAATGGTATTCCAAACAATTAAGAAAAGGAAGTGTAGTCAGAGAAATGATGCCCTGTTCCAGCAGGGCACAGAAGAGATAGGTGACCAGCACTGTTGCTTGCTCAGCTTTGTGGTGGCTGGGATGGTAAAGTGCCACTGTCTCTCACCCTCTCGTCCCTGCTGCAAGGGCAGCTGCTGGAGGTACAGATCTTGGGGACAGCAGATATGCATAGCATTACCTGGCAGAGGGTTGTAGAACTTGTCATGGAGATGACAGAGGTCCATCAGCATGTTGTGTCCCACCAGAGGCTATTGGAAGAAGAAACAGAACAACAGCCTGTTGAAGCACAGTTTTGCAGAAGGACTCAGACGTAACCAACCTCAGGCCTGCTCAGCAGCTGTAATCCTTTCCTCCCAAAAGTAATTCAGGTTGCATGAGTTATACCAAGACTAGTATTTTCAGGAAATCAGACTTGCGGGTTCCCTGAAGAGGGTATTTTTCAGTAGTACTCTATTTTGAGTGGATTGAAGGAACTATGGGGTACATTCCCATTCAGCTGAGCAGTGGTAGTGATCAGATTTATAGTCCTATTCAGAAGGGGAAGGACATCACCTCCTTATCCCCCATAAAGCCCTCTGAAGATGAAATTTGTTCAATAGTCTGGATACAGAACCCAAGAATTGTCATCTGTAATCACAACAAAGGTCTGAGTGGTCCAAGAAACAGGTCCGTCACATGCTAGAAATCTTAACTTGTTCAAAAGGCAAAAATCTGCTTTCTTAAATAGTGATTCATGCTGTAACAAGGATTCAGCATTGCAGACTCTTGCATTTACTCAAGTAGACAACTGACAACTGAAAGGGATGATCACACTGAATGAGCTGAATCATATAATACAAGCTACTTTATCTTTTATCACGCTTTTACATCCAGAGCAGCAAGTTAAATAAAGGATTAAAAAAAAAATAAATGAGTAGCGATAGGTCGTTTTACCTTTTTAGCTTTAACAATTATCTGGAAAAGGTTGGTAAAGCCCCGGGCAGATGTGAGAATGAGCTCTTTCTGACAGGAGTCATGAGAAGAGCTTTCCAGAAGGCGACGATGCTGCGGAGTCACTTTTTTCACCATTAACTGAAAAAAAAAAAAAACAGCGGATATCAGCCTCCCATGTTACCTGTGTGTACTGAATGCTGAGGACTCAAGATCCACTTCTAGGCTATGAAAAATGGAATAAAAAAGATGAGAGAACGCGCATCACTGAGACCCAGAACAGCCAGGCTCACTTCTCTTCCCTTTTGAGGTCAGTGCTCCAGTAATACCAGACCTCTTCTAATGGTGCCTTATTAATGCTTTTCTTTTTAAGAGGATGGCTCCTATCACAGATAGTTTGGACCACAAATAAACATAATTAACTTCATGCCAATACTATAAGTTTATCGAACTGAAAAACAAAAAAAAGCATTGCACAAACTGAATCTTCAAAGGCTGTGCTTCAGGTGAGCAGGCTGGGTAAGCCTGTCACTCTGCTAACAATGGCTACCAAGCCAAAACAACTAAAGCAAAGAAAAAAACATAAGAACAACAACAAAAAAAACCCACCATAGTCCATTTCTAAGCAACTGACTGTTACCACTATTGTGCCATGTTCTAAAATGTCTGCAGCCATTGGTTTAATTCAGAAAATACTGCATCAAATGGAAAATACCGGTGTAGAGATAGGCACATCCCACTACAGCAAGATACATAAAAGTGAAAGTCTTCAAAGCAGCTATACAGCAAAAAATGGCAAAGATAAAACACAAAAGGCTGAAAACTGCTATTTCATGCAAAGGTATTAAAGGAGAGATTTTTCAAAGGCAGCAGGAGAGTTTCTGCAGAAGTGCCCCAAGGACAAGTATTTCTCACTCAAGGTATTGTGTGGTTACAGGGGAAACAGAAATCAAAGTTATTCAATTTTGTGAGATCCCAAGAAAAGGGATTCAGAATTGACACTTCCCTTTGTCACCATCCTCTCGTCTTGGACTCATTGTTAAAAGGCAACATTTTAGAATCTCTCTCTGAGGGAATGTCAGTCCTACCTACCTAGGTAGAAACTCTCTTACAGCTCACCTCATTGTCTCCGAGAGGCTGTGTCCAAATGTTTGGGAGAGCTTGTCGCAGAACCAGTTGAACGTCAAGCATCTGAGAATCTAAGACAGAAATGAAGTAGTAAAAACTTTAGAGGTGCAAATAATTCTGTTTAGCAAAACATTTTTTTCTAGACAGAAGAACTAACCAGATGGTTCTGCTCCAGGGTACAAAATACAGTCCTGAATGATACGATCTTAATACATTCCTGCACACGTGGTGACAGCAAAAAAAAAAAGTCACATGGGGAATTTCAGTCAAATAAGCTTTTGGGAGAACACAGAGTAAAGGAAAAGACCAACTGAAAATGAGTGGAGAGAGAAAGGCAGTCATGAGAGCTCTGGAAAAAAAAACAAGCCTACTGCAGACAAATCCAAAGCTTTCCTGTTTCAGAGCAACTATGAATTCTCTAGCTGCGACTCTGAAGCAAACAATGGAAACCACTGACTGCAAAGCAAGCTCTTCTGATCCAAGCACCCAGACATCCATCTCTGCCACACGAAAACCCAATGCCACAACAACACAGAAAAGCAGAGCTCAGACAAGAATGGAGACATTATAGATAGAGAGAGGAAACAACAAGCAGCCCCAGATGTTCAGAGCTGACGAAGCCACTCAGAGCCCACAGGAAGGCACCCTGCTTCATACCACTCAGATCCTGCAGAATCATTGTGTCCCCTTCCTTGGCTGCTGCTATCCAACAAGTCACTTCATCAATAGCCTTCTTCACCACGTTCATGTTCAGAGCACTAGAGCAGGATCAGGGATGAAGAAGGAGTGGGGGAAATTGTTTTGTCTGTTTCCATAGGTGGAGACTCACACCCTGCTGTGGGAATGCAGAATTTCCCAATTATCCAGCCAAATCCATTTTGTATCCTATGATCTTTTCCACCTAAGTATCAGGAAGCACTTCTTGACTGTGCAAGTGAAGAAACACTGGAATAGGTTGCCACAGAGGCTGTGTAAGGTTTTTCAAGCTCTCCCTCCTTCTTTGGAGATCTTCAAAAGTCACCTGGACATGGTCCTGAGCAAGTAGCTCTTGGTGTCCCTGCCTGAGCAGGGGTTGGAGCAGATTATTTCCAGAGGTCCCTGCTAGCCTCAGCCATTCTGTAATCTCAGTCCTTCTCAGGACAAACCACAGCATGTGAAAAAGTTGGCAGCAAGGCATTCAGATCAACAGGTTTTACTTATTTTACAAAACATGATTTGAGAAAAGATAGCTGTCAGCAATGACATTATGGGAGCCATCTCTCTGAATAACACTCACCTACAGACTTTCCAACTACCCTCTAAGAGACGCTGGCTAAGGATCTTCTCCTGTAACTCATTCATGTACGGGATTCCATCTTTCAGGAACTGAGGGAGAAAAAATGCCAGGCTGATTATTCTCCCCTGGACTTTCTTGCACCAGATAAGAGAACAGCATGGCCAGGTTCAAACCTGGCATGTATTAGAGAGATGAGGGTGTGTCTCGTTTTAAAAACAGCCTCTTTGAAAACACCAACTGATAGTAATTCAAGATACAAGTTTACATAATGGAAGACACATGTTTTTGCTGTGCTTTCACCTTTCCTTTAAGGAGATAATTCATGTGTCAAGATAAAAATCACACCATGCTACCTGCTTAGAATTGCTGAACAGTGCTCTTATGTAACAAAATAGCCTTAGTTTCATGGGAAATCTGGCAGTAGAAAAGATGCAGGTACACTGAGAGCTTCCCACCTTTATTGCTAAAAAAGACACCCACTGGAGTCTCTTTACTGACTTGTATGCTCACTAGAGATGCCTCTTGCTCTTCAGAGATGGGGAAATGTGCCTTAGGCTGACAAAGACGTGGTTACTGACTCGAAGGCACTTCAGAAAACCACTGTTCCTTCTCCCCATTGATAATAAACCACACAATGTATTCATGTGTTAGCAAACAGCTTTTTACCCCGAGCATGTGGACATTAATACTAAATTCTCCTGTAATTGCACAGACTTCCTCTGTTCTAGATTCCTAGCACACAGACTACCTACCTTATTATAGTCAAAGCCATAGTGAGACAAGAATTGAATGCTAGATGCGGAGAGGGTGAGTTCAGCATCCATAACTCCCAAAGTTGAGGGAAAGAGAAAGAAATTGTACGAATGCACCACATACCTACAACGAAAAGGAAAGCTCCACTAGAAGATAACAACAAGAAATTACATAACCCTTCCCAAGAGACTTCTGCATAGCAGTACAACCATGCTGCCTTCATTTCAAGAGGTAACTGTGAGGCCATGTGGAAAAGACGCTTTTTACCTACTTGTTTGAATTTTCTTCTAAGAATATTGCTAGCCCTGCAAGAGAGAGAAACGTTAACTGAAATGGTGATGTTGGGCTGATATCTACAAATGCTGTGACAATTAATAATGTGATGCGATGACCCTGAGGAAGCACACCTTTCTCATTCATTAACAACTTTAGACCAGTGAGAAGTACACGGCCCACAAGTTATTTACAGTGTTAAAAAGCTGATTCTATTAAACCTCAGAGAAGATCATGCAACCGACCAAAGCAAACCAACGGCCCAGTGCACAGAACACAAACACAGCAGTCTGCAGGGCTCAGCAGGAGGCTGGAGATGAAGGGGACAAGGGAAGGCTGCTTCCTGCCAGCATGGCACTCACCCAGCTGCGTGATGGTGAAGCGCTGCACGCTACGCCTGACCTTCTGGTACCGCTCAGCTGGGGAGTCAAATAAGCTGATAGACAATAAACAGGGTGGGGAAGGGGATGAGAGTAAGAAGAGCTGCAGCGCTCAGGTTCGCTTCCACAACGCCTGAACAGCAGCTCTCTCCTGCATGTGAAGTCTAACAGCCTTACCTGGGCTGGTTACTTTCTGGGAAAGCTGAATGCAGGCCAGTAAACTCCATGTCCAGGCCTGTTAAAGAATTCCAAAACAACAAATAAAAACACTGGATAAAGGAAGATTCATTTCACCAGCATCTGGGCAAGGACCTCTGCTCAAATCCATGAAGAGCAAGCTCCAAAGAAAAAGGACTGACTGCCACAAAAGCGTGGCTGCATGAGGGCAGCTGCCGCACGGGGAGTCGGCAGCAGAGCACGGTGCTGCTGCGAGCCAGGACTGATACGGTTCACAATATATGAGAGCAGCATCCTCTGCCCTCCTGTCTGCCACGGCGTCTTTACGGAGAACAAGCCGCTGAAGCGCCTCTCAGCCGCTGAAGCGCCTCATTTACACACAGCAGGAGTAAAGTTTCAGAGGCGCAGCACCCCGACCAGGAGCAGGCCCGAACGCGGCGCGGCCGGCAGCGGTCACACAGCGGAGCCCACCGCCGCACCCGAGCGCGCAGCGCTCACCCAGGAAGGCGGCGCGGCCGATGCGGTCCCGCAGGCAGGGCAGGCAGCGCGCGAAGTCCGCCGCCCCCACGTCCATGGCTGCCGCCGGGCAGCGCGCTTCGCGCAGGTGAGGCAGCGCCACGCCACGCCCCGCCCCGCCCCGCCCCGCCCGCTCGGCTGCCGGGCCGGGGCAGGCGCACGCAGGCCGGGTGGCCGCGCAGCTGCGCTCCTTGGCCTGCATGCAGCCGCAATGGGACGCAAGAGGACTAGAAGTAAGGTTAGGGGAACATAAATTTTTCGGTTTTCTTTTTCACGAAGTACTGTTACCGTTCTAAACTTTTTGCTAAATCAGATGTACGGTGACGTCATTCCAGTTTGAGAAGAAAAGTGTTGGAAATTTCATGATCAGGAATTCAACACTTTATTTATTTATAAATATTTTATTAGTAGATGCCATTTTCCACCATGTTCCAACTCCTTCCATTTCCAGTTCCTCGCTGTGGCTGGACCCACACTTAGGAAGCGAGTGCTGTTCCCTGGAAGTTGTCCCAGTGGTCTCCATTTTATTGGTAGATTCTCCATGGCTCTCGCAGAACAACACCACCCTCCGTCATCGCTTTTTCAAATGCCTGGATCTTGTTGGAAAGACAGAGATGTGAACAGAGAGAAAGCAGTCAGCACCCAAACATTACTGTGGACACAGAGCGTGTAGCTTGTCAAGGTTACCCTTTGGACTGTTGCAAATAGAAACACTCAAGCCACATAAGGAAACTAATGGTGCAAGAACATAAATCAGTGTTTAGAAAGGGGGAAGAAAAAAAAAAAGGCAAATCAAGTTTAAGGTACTTGCCGAATCACAACGATATTCCCAAGGAATAACAGCTTTAAAGTTCACAAAGTTGATTCCCGCTTCCAAACAGCGCTGTGCCATAACACGGCCAAGGTTTCTGCAGGCTGTAACACCCTTAGGACTGTACAGGTGTCTCTTTATAGCCCACTCTCGAGTAGAGGCAGATAACACAACATTGCCATTACTGCGCTCCACAAAGGCTTCTACATAATGCTGCGTCCGCTCCAGCCGTAACCTGGGTGAGGGAAAAATGCAACATGCACTATCATGTCTTCCCCACATCTAAAGAGAGAACACACTGATATACGGTAAATGAAGTTATTTGCTTTATGAGATAACACTGAGTGCACTGGAACTATTAATATAATGATTTCTTAATATTGCTTTTATTAACTTGGCATGCTTTATTTCTTACTTTATTTGGACATATAATAGGACTCCTTTTACCAGTTAAAGAGACTCCAAGAGTTCCAAGAGTGACTTTTCAGCAATCACGTGCCTGGCCCTATAGTGCTTCAAACGCATTCACCCCAAAAACAAGCACTGTATATCTAACTGTATGATGCTATACTGCTGTCTATGTGAGGGAACTGCTCCAACTGAAAAGCAACTCTAGGTTTATCATATAGCCTCTTAAAGTCTAGTGCTATACAACTGGGAGCAACTTGTCAGGATTTGCAAGTGGCCAAGGAGCATTGCTAAGCATTAACCCCTAGAGTCTATTAACAGCACAATATTTTCTATTGCTCTATCAGGAAAAAAAATCAGATTTCCAGATATGAATGAACTGTGCATAGTTCTTCTCTCAAAAACAAAACAATCTCATTGATTCCCCAGTTTTCCACAAGGCAAGCAATCAACATTTTCTTACAAAATAAAAAAAACAATCAAGTACCTCAAGTAAGACAGTGATGCATGGTCAGCACAAGACTATCACAATCCTAAGTTAAACTGCAGTTGTTTAATCAATATCACTATCTTAAAGATACGGTACCTTTCATGTGATGATAATCTATTGCTCTCTGAACATAAAAGGTATCTGTCAATTAAGAACAGCTGAAGGGTTAATTCATTCAATAACCCAAAAAGTACATTTTATGGAAATTCTACATAGTATATATATTTTTAATTCTTATTTATTTTGGATCTTCACCTCTCCTAGTGGTCTTCTGACTCACCTATGCCAGAATTCACGCTTTGGCCATGTTGTCTCCCAGCCACGTTCCTTCCTAGCAAGTGCCAGCTGCTCAAGGTTCCGAGGGTTCCTGTTAGTGAACTCTGGGGAAACAACCTCATTCTCCCTTGTGTCTATTTCACTCTCAGATTTCAGGTCAGCTGTAGTTGATGCATAACGGAAACCTTAAAGGAAAGCAGGAAAAAAAGAAAAAAGACAAAAAAAAAGACAGAAGGGAAAAAACAAACATACAAATTTTTTTAAAAAGTTAGGAATTATATATAACACGAGCAGTAGGTCAAATACAAAATAATGGGTTATCAGACCTCAGCCTCTTTCTTCAACTTATGAGATGGAGGGTAAGCTAAAAACTGAAGGTATGTGTAACTTCAACTATGTTTTAAGATGCGTACATATAACACAAATTGGAGAATAATTACAAGATTTCTATAATTAAGTCACTAAGAAATACTGACACAAGGAACCAAGAACTGCACTACCAAATAAGTTAAAGCCCTTTTATCCCACCTACCTGATCATCACCAATCATGCTATCACCTTAGGCCTGCAAACTCGCTCTGCTAGGCTACTTCCAAAACGGCAGCGGAAACCCCTCCAGCGGGCTAAGGCCCCGCTTGCCAGCCCCCGCCCCATCCCATCCCACAGCCGCCGTTACCGGCAGCCGCACCGAGACACCCGACCTGGCAGCACAGGGGTCGCGACGCCTCCTACTGGAGAAGGCCGGTTTGGAGAGTGGCAGAGCAATCGACCTTACCCGCTCCACGCGCCCGGAGCCGGCCAGCCGCCAGCAACGTGCAGCCGCGACTGCCCAGCGCCATGGAGAGCCGGCGCCCGCCACGACCTCAGGCGACAGTCACCTCCCGGGCGCTCAGAGACCCCTGGGCGCCGCCATGTTGGGTGAGGCCGGCACCTCCCTCCGGAAGCCGGGGGGCACTTCCGCCCGAGGGTTGTGTCACGTGGGAGCAGCGGGCGGGCTGCTGCGCGCGGATAGCACGCATTTTCCAGATGGGCAGCGTGAGGGCGGCGCGATAATGGACGTTATCCCGGGAGGTGGAGTGGCTTTGAGTACCGGCCTTTCTCTTTGGCCAGAAAGGAAAGTAGGGCCTGAGGCAATACAAATCTTGGTTTTGCGGCTAGGAGAATAATTAATTCCCTTAAAAAGCGAAGTAACACGTTGTAACACCACAAGCAAAAGTGCGGAAATGCCACGCGACAAAACCGGCGTTAGATCTGGGCCCTTTTCCAGTCACCGTCAGGACAGAGCAGCACGGTACAGCCACAAACAGATCTCCCCAGGTCCTATAAGCTCCGCCCGGACCAGCGAACCCTCCCTCCCAACAGCCAGTCAGCGCGCATGCGCAAAGCAGCCGTGCGCCACCCCAGTTTCTAGAACCTCCTAGAAGCGCTGCCGCCTCTCATTCGGTTCAGTGGCTTTGTTCAACGGCAAAGACCAATCACGGTTCGAGACCGGGCTGCACCGCGCCCCCGGATTGGGCGGGCGGCCGTGGCCCCGCCCCTTCAGCGCCCGGCCTGCCCGCGCCTGTGTCGGGCGGAGTTCCCGGCATTCCATAGCGGCCCGTTGGCCATTCTGCGGCTCGGCGCCGTGTCTACTTCTCGCGCCGCGGCCCGGCGGGAAGATGGCGGCGATGGAGGGGCCCCTGGCTGTGTTCGGCGAGCGGACCAGCGGCGACACCATCCGCACGCAGAACGGTAACGGCCGCGTGCTGCCGGCGGAGCCCGCTAAGCGGGGAGGGAGCGCGGAGGAGGTAACATGGCGCAGCCATGTGCTTCCCCGCCCCGGGCCTGCCGCCGCGTCGGCTCGGTCGTGAGGGCGGGCGGCTGCGGGCTAGGGTGGGTGGGGACCGCCCCCAACTCGTAGGGCCTGCGGGGTGCCGGGTGGGGAGGTGGCTGCTGGGGAAGAGGGCCCCGTCCGAATTACGTTTGTCACAAATGGCACGCGGGAAGGCTGCGCGTCCCGGGATTGTCTGCATTTCTGAGGAGATGAACGAGAAAAGAAGATGAGGAGGCGCCTTCTGGTGATTGTGAGGGTTGTGTGGTTGTGATGTACGCTTAAGATCCAGATTGCCGTAATCTGGCTGAGATGCTCGATAATGGCAGCTTCTTTCAAAAAGCTGCGCTAAAGGGCAGTAGTTACGGTGTTGGAAACTCAGAGTGAGGGCCTGCGTTGCAGCGTTTCCCATTATACTACCACTTTTTCAATCTCCAGAGGAAGTGGCTATGCTTGTGGGATAGAGGAAAAACTTGCCACGGTCTGAAGGAAAAGGTTGATTGTATCTTTTTCCTACATGAAGTTGGCAGAACATCACCTGCACAAGCTGCTACGTTAGATGCTCCGTTATCATTTAAGTGCGTGGAGGCCCCTCACTTTGATTTTCATGACTTGAAATATTTTGTGTTGGTTACAGACCTAATTGAGGCAAAAAGATACGTTATTAGTTGCTATATGTCTTACGTTATGTGGTTGTAGCACGGGTCTGTATCTACCTTGGTACACGCTGCTTTATTTCATACTGCTTAATACCCGCAAACCAGACTGAAACGTGCTCCTGAGTTAGTTTATTTAAAGTTTCTGAAGCACAGGTTTCTCATGCTTTTTGGTTTTTAAAATCTTTTTTTTCTTTTCGCTTACGCAGTTACTGCTGCATCCGCTATTGCCAACATTGTGAAAAGTTCCCTGGGGCCAGTTGGCTTGGATAAGATGTTGGTGGATGACATTGGGGTAAGTAAGCTTTATCTAAATGGAAAATGCTAAGAAGTTTTTTATTCTTGTAGAAGTGCTTCCACCTAGCATACTTCCTTGGTCTCATGTTCATGTACCTGTTTTCGTGTTGTGTGGAGAGGGAGTGGGAGGAGGAGCATTTCAGAAAAATAATATATTCAGGTGGTTCGTGCTGTATCACTTACATCAATAGCTTCTGTTTTACAGTTGACCTTTTTCCCTGTGTAAAAATCACTACTTGAAAAAATTACTTGAACTTGAATGAGTATGAAATGCTAAAGTCGGGCTGGTGTTGACTTGTATGATCTCTTCCCTGTGAGATATAATGTAAAAGTATTTCAGATAACTTTCTACCAATTTTAAGTTCCGTATTTTGCATTTAAAATTATTTGAAGTTTTCCTGGTAGAAGACCATAATAAAATACTAAATTGGAAATGATTCACTGCTGTTGGCATGATATGTGCAAAACATTTTGTATCTAATAGGTGTTTCTGATGAAAATGAGGTGCTGATTCTCCCTGATAACAGTGGGTCGCTTGGTTACATAGAAGCAATAAGCATTTGGTATAAATAGCCATTTCATGAAAATTTACAAAGAAAAATTAATGTTGTTTCGTTAATATTGCAGAATGTGACAGGAAAAACAATAGACATATATTTTGTACTAATATTCGATTTCTGAAAACTAGGATGTGACCATTACTAATGATGGTGCAACCATTCTGAAACTGCTGGAAGTTGAGCATCCTGCTGCAAAAGTCCTCTGTGAGCTGGCAGACCTACAAGACAAAGAAGTTGGTGATGGGACAACCTCAGTGGTACGCAAAAAGTTTTGTAGGCAGATGCAACAAATGTCAGTGTTTCATGGTCTCAGGTTTTTTTTTAAAGTGGATTGCAGAAGAACAAAATCAGCGTTGTGTGTTATGTTTCATAGGTGCTTATTTCCATATGCAGTTGGTATTCTGGTATGGAATTCACTCCTTGCTGTTTATTCACTTTTTTTTTTTTTTTTGCTTTGTTGAAGTCAAGGATAGTTTCTGAATTGACATTCTTTCTAACGATTGGGAAGTAAAATGCCTAAGGCTAACTGGTAAGAATGGTCAGTGTTGTAAAAAAGTTTCAGGCAATTGAAAACTTCTGTGTTTAAAATTAGATGGCTTTTTCTCCAAGGTCAGAAAATACGGTTTAAGGTGTTGTTTCTGCTGAGCAGACATTGAACCATTGGGGATTCTATTTCTTTGCTGTATGGTAGCAAGCAGTTGTTTTGGTTGTATGAAATAGGTATATTTGGTGTTTGTATTTCAAACAGGTAATCATTGCTGCAGAACTTCTAAAAAATGCTGACGAGCTTGTCAAACAGAAGATCCATCCTACCTCCATTATTGGTGGATACCGACTTGCTTGCAAGTAATAAACTGTTGAAGTATATTGCATTTTCTAAGTACACTTAGTGCATGCTTTTTGTTTATTTCTGTTTTTTTAGCTGCATTAATGAAGATTTTTTTGTGTGAAATGGATATGCCGGTTTCACTGTAGTTTTAATTCTGTATTTGTATACTGTCACATAAAAACATCATTTTACTGTCCGAGAAGAATAATTGATTTAACTTCTGTGTAACATTTAGCAGGGCTGAGGGCATGAGATTTTTGTCTTATGTAAGGGTGGCATTTTTTATTGGTATTTTGTGTTTATTCTACAGGGAAGCAGTTCGCTACATCAATGAAAACCTTATTATTAACACAGACGAGTTAGGCAGGGAATGCCTAATTAATGCTGCTAAAACATCCATGTCCTCGAAAATTATAGGAATGTATCCTTTAACTTGTTTCAGTTATTTACGTGTTTGGAGAGCTTGATCAGTTAGGCTAGTTTCCTTTACAGCAGCGGTAAAATGATAGATGAAGTATTCTCCCATTCGTAACAAGGATGCAAAAAACATCTCACTGGTATTGTTATCTGCCATGGGAAAGCATGTTCAGACCTTTCCAAAGTATTTAGATCTGTATAAGGACACTATAATAGATATGTGTTTTGTTTTTTTTTTTTTCCTTGCAGTGCATGTCTATGCAAAAAAAACTGCGTGAATGGAAAAATTCAGAAGTCAGGTATCTAGGGGAGTGAAACTGCAGGAAAGAAGGTTGGGTTTTACTTGATAGTCACAGAAAAACCTGTATTCTTGATCTTTGTGCTAATAGGAGGATGCATACTCTGATCATAAGACAGATGTTTTTTCTGTTAGAGAACAAAAAGGAGGATCAAAACAAGCTTTGCACTAGCCTGTCCCAATTTGCTTCTCACTATTTCAACTTCGAGTTACTCATTCTTCTAAAAAAAAAATGTTAAAAAATATTTTATACAAGAAACTTTGCTTTTTTTTCTTTCTCCATTCCTTAAGGATAACAGTAGTTTTCATTTCAGTTTTAACCTTAACAGCATTTTAGTGATGGTGATTTCTTTGCAAATATGGTGGTGGATGCTGCAATGGCAGTTAAATATACAGACCAGAAGGGGCAAGCCCGGTATCCGATCAACTCTGTTAATGTTTTGAAGGCACATGGTCGCAGCCAAAAAGAGAGCATTCTTGTGAATGGTTACGCCCTGAACTGTGTAGTGGGCTCACAGGGTAAGAAAACACTGTTTCATAGAGCTTTTGTGTGAATTTGGTACTCTCATTCTTTCTGCATGGATCTTCCTACTGACTGCACTAGTTGTGGAACTTCTGGTTTTTCAGTTCTAGAATGATAAAATAAGAAAAAAAGCAATAAATCTTAGCTCTTCATAATAGTTTCTAGACTAGGGTTTGTGAGCTAGTAGGGTACTCAAAATATTTGTAACTGTTTATTTTGCTGGGTATTGACATGGTAACACTGCAGTCTTTGAGAATACAAGTACCTCCCTTTTTGAGAGTCAGTGTCAGTTTTTAGAGATGTTAAGTTTAATAGAGTTGTCTCGTGATTAAGTAACTTAAAAGTATGTGAGACTGATGGGTTAGTTCTTGTGGATGTTCATATTCTCAGTATAGGGATCCGTTGAAAGGAAACAGAAGTTATACTAGGGACTTGTATTTCTGTCATTGAAGTCTCTTAGTATTTTTTCATACTCGGACAGGACTGGAGATTGAAAAAACAAATTGAAAAGATACCTGAAACGTAAAAGCAGCATTATTTTCTAATGTGAACTTGAGAATCTGTTAACTCAGTTTGACAGCAGCCTTTTTCCTTCTTCCCTTCTCTATCCTCAGGTATGACAAAGAGAATAGTTAATGCAAAGATTGCGTGCCTTGACTTCAGCCTGCAGAAAGCAAAAATGAAACTTGGTGTTCAGGTTGTTATCACGGACCCAGAGAAGTTGGACCAGATAAGGCAAAGGTGTGTGGAAGGTTGACTAACAGCCAGTGGAGTTGCAGTGGATGATTTAATCTCATCAGTTCTGGTGGGCTTGATGTAATTTTGACTGAATACAAGAGACAGAAGTGTTTAGAAAGCTGATGTCTCCCAACAAATAACAAATATTAATTGTGGAAAAAAAAAGTCTTTATTTCTGAAGGTGGAACTTAGTACTAAGTCCCTTCAAAGAAATCCACATAAGTTTGTGCAGTGGTTCCTTCTTGCAGAGCTCTGCATGAAGATTGCAAGACATTGGTTAATGGAACTTAATTGCAAACTTCTAAATGTGTTTGTAATTTTTTACGTTGTCCTTGCAGAGAATCAGATATTACAAAAGAAAGGATCCAGAAGATTTTGGCTACGGGTGCCAATGTTATTCTAACCACTGGAGGTATTGATGACATGTGTCTGAAATATTTTGTTGATGCTGGTGCCATGGCAGTACGAAGAGTTGTAAAGAAGGATCTTAAACGGATTGCTAAGGCATCGGGAGGTATGTGTGTATGAAGATGCTTTTTCAAATAAAAACTGCTCTAACTAATCTTTGGAGTATGGCTTCTTAGCATGTAGGCCATGCAAGGAGAGAGAGGATGAAGAAAGATGAACCGCTCTTGTTTTCTTTTAACTTTACTGTTCCTTTTAAGTGAGTGTTCCATCAGAGTAGATGGTTGAAGGGATTGCCCGAGGAAGGTTTACAGTGTGGAAAAATAAATGCTGCTTTATGCTGGGGAAAAGTACTCTGTATAGATAGTTCAAGACAAATGAAGAATTGCTGCAGCATTTAATGCATAGTTAAACAACAACTACAGAAAAATCTGGCCCTGTGCATATTTTCTGTCAGTTCTTAAATGTTTAAGAAAGTATTTTCATTATGGTAAAGCAGGGGAATTTCTGGTTCTAAGAAAAATAAGTGCTGTAAAAATGGAGCAAAACCAGCATCTCTGATGACAAACTGCAGAAAATCTCACTGCTGTGTGAAAATTAACCTTTGCTACTGAAGTGCTGTTAATTAATTTTGCTCATTCTGCTTGTATTTATGTTTCTGATGTTCTGTCCGTGTGCTGCTTCTGGGAAGTTGGTAAAGGATGTATTGGAACTGAATACTCATTTCACATCTTGTTTGTTTTTTAAAGCGACCATATGTTCAACCCTTGCAAACCTTGAAGGTGAGGAGAGCTTTGAGGCATTAATGCTGGGACAGGCAGAAGAGGTGATTCAAGAGAGAATCTGTGATGATGAACTGATCTTAATCAAGAAGTAAGGACACCCTTTAGAGTATTCATTTTTGTGCATGGTTTTCTCTTGGATGTGAGATAAAATCCCATTTATTTGCTTCCATGCTATCTCAGTGGCATGAGTAGTTATACGCATGGGAAAGAGTATACAAGTCCACTGCAAATGAGAGATGAAAGTAACAGTATTTCATCTTGTCTGTTGGGGCTGGACAACTGTTATATCAAACATGATGTATCAATCAGGTTGCTAGATAGGCTGTACTTAAAATGTGGTTTGTCATAGTTTCTTTAACAAGAACATACTTGCCTACTGACTTCACTTCTGATCTCAGTGTCCAACTTCTGTCTCTTTTTGTAGCTGTTTCTGAGGGAATAGAATATTCAGTGACTGTGTGGCACTTAAGCAATTGTATGACTGCATTTACTGTACTGCTGGCAGTCATGATCTCACTTAATGGCTATGCAGAAGAGAGCTCTGCTTTCTTCTGTACTCTCCTTCCTATTCCACAACTGTCCTGACACCAAAAATACTTCATTGATGGAAGCGTCTGTTTTTTGTGTATCTTTCTCTAAAAGACTGCATCTCAGTATAGGTTCTTACCTACTAGAATTGAAACTAAATACTGACTTACTATGTCACAATACACATACCCTGCAGGAAAGCATAACAGTAGTAAAATAGAACTTCCAAATGCTGAAAAAAATCTTGCTCCACTGAACTTGTTTTTGTAAGAAAAATGTTTAGCAAGAGGAATTGTAACTTGTATTTCTTTTTCAATGAAGCTGTCTTCTGCTTCCTTTATTCCACAGCACAAAGGCTCGTACTTCAGCATCAATCATTTTACGAGGAGCTAATGACTTCATGTGTGATGAAATGGAACGATCTATACATGATGCTCTCTGTGTTGTTAAAAGAGTATTGGAATCCAAGTCTGTTGTTCCAGGTGGTGGTGCTGTAGAGGCAGCACTTTCAATATATCTTGAAAATTATGCAACAAGTATGGTAAGTCTTACACATATAAGTAACAGTGCTTTGTTAGGACAGTATGAATTTTCTTTATTCTACCAGAAGTCAGCTCCATGGTTCTTGAAAGCATAATCACTTCACAGAATCATAAGATGCTTCTTTCAAACAGAAGACATGAATTACTTTTCCTGATAATTAGACTAAATGTGAAAGATGTTCTGCGTGGTTTGACCAATTGTCTTAATTCTGGCTGTGCTTCTTTCTAATTCCATCAAGAACAGTAACTTCTAAAACTTCGTTCTCTTTTTAGGGATCACGTGAACAACTTGCAATAGCAGAATTTGCAAGATCCCTCTTAATAATTCCAAATACATTGGCAGTAAATGCTGCTCAAGATGCCACAGATCTTGTTGCGAAGTTAAGAGCATTCCATAATGAGGCTCAAGTTAATCCTGATCGCAAAAATCTGAAATGGCAAGTATCCCCTGGGGTGGGTGAGTCGGATGGGAAATTGTTCTGGCAGTTCAGGGAGCCAAAATTTGCCTGCAAAAACATGCAGGTTATCACTGAATTCTTCTCCCTCTGTCTTCAGTTCTATGTATGTATCACCAGGACCTAGTATTAATGAAATGATATACTCCAAATTTATTTCTACTTTTCCTACCTCTCCCTCTGATGATAGTTGTTCTTTCCAGGATCGGTCTTGACTTGGTCAATGGAAAGCCTCGTGATAATAAGCAAGCTGGTGTCTTTGAACCAACCATGGTCAAAACTAAGAGCCTGAAGTTTGCAACAGAAGCTGCAATTACTATTCTTCGAATTGATGATCTTATCAAACTGCACCCTGAACCTAAAGAGGATAGAGGGTGCTATGAAGATGCAGTTCATTCTGGAGCACTTGAAGAATAATTAGGCTTTATTTATGTTTATCCAACTTACACTTCCCACTCTTGTAACTGAAATGTTAATAAAACAAGTGGTTGAATGCTGCTATTTTTTTGTGGAAAAATTTATTTTCAGAAGCAAAAATTACTGTGTAGTAACCATTAATCTTAATTGACAAGGCAGTGATGAAGGAGCACGAAAAGCATTGTACTAAGCCTCTGTTAACAGTGGGGAAAACAAAAACATGCATGATTAGAAGGTTGTGAGTAAACTCGAAGGCAGTTATTCATCTCTCAATGCACATAGCTATTCCCATTCCTCCTCCTATGCAGAGAGCAGCAACACCACATTTTCCACCTGTTCGTTCCAGTGCATGTAGCAGAGTCACAAGGATGCGGCAACCAGAGGCACCCAGTGGGTGGCCAAGAGCAATAGCTCCACCTTGGGTGTTGATCTGAGGGGAAGGAAAGAACACGAGGTCAGGTTTAGAAGTCATTTGGCTTGCTGGAGTTTTGACATCAGTGACATCACTGGGTATAGTGACTAAGCTAATGTGCTACATACACTTCAAGGAAAACAGATCCTGTATGTAAAAGCTGTTACAAATTAGCATTTCTTCCCTAAGGAGCCCATCTAGTCACCTATCTTTATTTGCTACAGCTATTAATGATGGTGTAGCTAGGGTGAATTTAAGGAAGAGAGAGTAGTAACTGCAATTCTCACCATTCCTGGAAGAAAACTGACAAATATATTTCAGGCTTAGTTACATAGAGTTGTGTACGCATCTACCAGAAGAAAGCTGTAGCCTGGTCTAGTAGGAAACAATTTGTCTGCTAGCAAAGCAGGCCTACAACTGAGTAGCTGAAGGAAATGCCTAATGTGGTATTGCCTATAGTAATAGGGATGCTCCATTTCAGCTCTGAATACAATCCAAATAGAATCAAGGAAACAAGACCTCATACATTCATTACCTTTTCTGGATTTACTTTCAATTCTCTTCCTATTGCAATTGATAGCGATGCAAAGGCTTCATTAATTTCAAACAAGTCAACTTGGTCCAGAGTCCAGCCGGCTTTGTCAATCTGAGAGAGCAAAACAGAAATTTTATTAGAAGCATCTGAGGAAGCTGTTAATGAGACCTGTATCAGTGATACAAATTCACCACTATTAAAAAGCTGAAGGAAAAAAAGTTTTTTTCATAGCTGTGGTTCTCTTGAGGACAACTGACATCATATGGTGTCAGCAAAAAAAAAAAAATTCCCAACACGCTCACTGTTGGTATAACATCCAGGTTAATGTTTCACAGCTATTGGTGCTGTTAACAATTGCAGGGAGTCAAACTGCACATGGTGCCCTTAGCAGAACAAATAACATTTTCAAATGTAGGTTTTAGCTGATTAAAAGCAAGTTTTTACAAACAAATCTGATTTCATTAGAGATTCTGAATGCTTAATACAGTTTTTGAGTACAGGTGTTTCATTCCTGAAATGACCATTAGTGATGGGTGCCAGGGGTAATAGCTCTGCTCTCCTGCCTTTATTGAGAAGCTGCTACTCAAAGCTTTCATGGTGCCACTTTAGAAGACAGTTTGATTAATGCTTTCACACGAGAAACTTGTGGTGTAATTGCCTGCTTAGGTATAGGCTCAGGCATGTTCATGTATTTAAATATTTACTTCCACCGGCTGTTTCTAACAGTAATGCTTTATCAGCAGAATCATTTGCAGCAATGATGTTTTGCAACCAGACTGACACATCTCTCCTGAGTCAAGGATGAGTGCCCCTTTGTACTAGATACACACTGTAAAAGAACCAACCTCCTGAGAAAGTGGTATATTTAAGAATTACTACATTGCAACACTAAAAAGCATGGCTTAGTCACTCTGCAGACAAACTGGTACTAAGTTCTGATGCAAACACATTGGGAGGGTATGAAGTATTTGGTAACACAAGTTATTACAAAGTTCATATTAAGAAGTGCCCTTTTTCAGAGTACCTATAGAATTTTAGGTTTAATGAAGTACTTGTCTGTGGTTGTCTATCCTACAGTTTAAAATAAGAATGTCTATCGTGTGTACAATAGAAACAGCATTTATGGCACTGATTTAGAAGAACACGTCAGATTAAAAAATGCTTCAGCTTTATGACCATCACTTTCCCATTAAAAGCTACAGAGGCTATGTGACCAGACTATGCTTCTGCATTACCAGGACGTTTCAAAGACTAACAAACTAAGGTCGCACAGCATAAATAACACTAGAAAAGAATACTAAGGCAGATATATCCTTATCAGCTGTAGGAGAGCTCTCCTCATGCTTGACTTCAATAGCAGTTTGAGCAAATAATCAGCTAGGGTTGCCATGGGCTACATCTGTATTAGCAAGCAGCATGGTGCCACAGGAGGTTCTCATAATAGAAGCACTCAGGGGACTGGACACAAGGTGTTCTCAGTAGAGGCAATACTGGCTCGAGCACATCAGATGTGGTTCTGGAAAGCACCTTCTTGATTAGTTTCATCTGAAAGGAAATTGAGCTTTCACAGAGCAGCACTTCTGCAGGACAAAGCAAAGCACAAAGGGCATAATCATATTCGCTAAAGCAGACGCACTCACTGCTCGTCCTTTCAGCACGTAGTACTGCAAACACAACTAGGCAATGGTATGAACATTAACCTGGCCAGACAAAGAATCAGAACTATGTTGTGGCAGAACCAATTCATCTCCAAATTAGGTCAGTATACGCTTCCAATAAATTTGATCTTAATGCTCCTAGGTGATCAAGGAGGCCTATAAACTTGACTGCATTATGTTCCAAATGCTATACTTACATCTATAAATTATTTTTCAATGAGTAGGCATCTCTAGAAAATGAAGAGACTACAAGTTCTTTTTAGTAATGGATAGACAGATAAGCAATTACTTACAGCTTTCCTTATTGCTGAAATGGGCCCTACTCCCATTATAGATGGATCTATACCCGTCTGAGCCCAAGATACGATCCGGGCCATAGGCATAAGACCTCTCCTAGCAGCTTCAGATTTCTTCATTAGAATCACAGCTGCAGCTCCATCATTTAAACCTGCAGAATGACAAACAACTGCTGTATGTTTGCTGGGTAACTGCAATCAAGCATTGCTATTGTTGTCCAAATACTTGTGTTACTTCACAGAAAGCAAGCAAATAAAAGACATCTCAGGAAAAAAGTCTTTCTCCACACTTACATTTGAGTTCTACGTATAATTGTCAAACACTGCCACTTCCTTTACAGCACATCTAGTAGTGACCACACAGTAGCTACACCTCTTCCATGCCTTCCTTGAGCTACACACAGCCATTATAGTTTTTCATTTCAGTTTTAGCCTGACTGACCTGAAGCATTAGCAGCTGTTACAGTCCCAGTTCCATCGGTCAGAAAACAGGGCTTTAACTTTGCCATTGCTTCCAAGTTGCTCCCATGTCGAGGGTATTCATCTGTTTTAACTTCTATAGGACCTGCAAAGCAGAGTGTTAGGCTCACAGTACACACACCTTAAACACAGAGCTGACAGAACCAACAGGGTGATTGGGAATTTATAGCATATTCCCCTTTACCAACAAATGAGTGCACATTAAAGCTCCCTCCAGCTGTTTCTGGCAGGACAGGCAGCTGGGTTTCATGAAATGAATGCTAACAAGCAAAATACTGTCTAGCTGTACAAAAGCATACATTGTTCTGGCTCTTCCTAATAGAACTGCTTCTCTTCCAAGAAGAAGGCTATTGTAGGGATATCATTGGAAAGAACAGTCAAGTAACATGAAATAGTATCTAAGCTGGTTTCAAGAAAGTCCTGAAGCCTTAATGTCAGAACTTTTCTCACAGGAGTTACTCAGCTGATTCACCATTTCTCCCTGAAAACTTCAGGTTTTGCATTCTCATCACAGAAGAGCTGGGGGAATCGCCCTATTAGACCTTTGGCTCATGTGCCATAAGAGGCCTGCTTAAATCCTAAGCAAACCTAAAGAGAAACATACCTAATGTCTGTAACTGCACTTAGTTAATTAACCAGTAATTCTAACTATTATTTACTGTGTATTTTACTAGGTGGTAAAGACTTTCCATATCAACGTGACTGATTTAAGTTTTGTCTAACAACATGAAAATACTGATTTTAATACAGCATCCAAAGTTGAGAACCTATATTAAGCATGACATGGGCCTGGATTGTAATTACTTCTCCAATAAAATAGATAGTAGTATTTGCATAGAGCTACATTTGGGTATTCCACATTTGCATCATTTCTCTCTTATTTCAGAAAAGAAGGGCTGGAAACTAGAAAACAGAGCAATGGGTTACAGACTTGTGGAACCACTTGTATAACAGGCTGCATAACTGGAAAACCATTGATCAGAAGAGACATAGTAGAAAATGTTTTTTTCTTTAAAATCAGCTGTAGTTATCCATTTAACACCTACCTTTTTTGGAAGGTACAAGAACAGGAACAATTTCTTTTACAAAATAGCCAGCTTTCTGTGCTGCCTCTGTCCTGTTTTGTGACTGTAAAGCAAGTTGGTCTTGTTCCCCTCTGCTAACTTGCCACTGATTGGCCACATTTTCAGCTGAAATTAGAATAAAATGCAAATTACTGACAGTACCTCCCACAGCTGTAAGTTTTAAAGTTGAAAGCACACAGGTAGTCATTAATGTTTGCTGTAGTGAGCAGCTAAACTCATTGAGCAGCTTTCACTTTAATTTCTTGTTTTGGTTGCTCATGATTCTCTGCTATATTTCATTTTGTGGGTGTACATTTCTGTGCAGGATCTCCTCCCAGGTGGTAAATCTAGCTAAATACAAATGCCAACAAGCTTTTCTAATTGCTTATCTGGATCAGATCAGATCTCTCAACAAGCAGTTAGCTGACTACGCCATCCAGGATGCAATAACCTAAGGTTGCAAAACTACATGCATCCACAGTACATTTCACCTAATTCCTCCCCACCGTAAATCTGTGCAGCTGAATGCTTCAGTTAGGAATTGATTTGGATACTTTTCCCAAAGTTAATTTAAATTGTTCAGAAGCAAAAGACGTGCAGTGAAATTAGGTGCCAACAGGCATAAGCCAGGGAGTCTGAATATGTACTCTTCCAGGCCAACATTTTATTAGCTCCGATGGAAAAAAAAAAAAAAAGGTTGTTTTACTTGCAAAGCAAGAAACGTCCTCAAGACTTATCAGTATTAGGGTTTGTTCTCTTTTTCATGACTACAACTTAAGGATAGCTTGGAATTTTTTAACTAAAACAGATTTTTGAAATTTACTAAGAGTGAATTCTCCTCTCACCTTCCCATTTAACTATTTGAGTTACAGAACTGTCACCACTTACCAGTTATACCCATATGATACTGATAAAAAGCATCTGTAAGGCCATCCCGGATTATAGTATCCTGCAAGGAAGCCTCTCCCATTTTCACACCAGCTCGCATGTGAATCACATGAGGAGCCTGCAGGAAGGTATTTCAGAAGGAGTTAAGATTGTTTCTATCAGTGGTATGCAATGTAGCCAAGACAGCAGGACAGACAGAGACAGATTCCCACCTTGGGACTACAGGTAGCAATCCCAGCTCACCTTTCCTTCTCACAGTCTCCCTTATACACATACCCCTCCTGCCCCCAAAACCACCCACCTTAAGTCCTTTTCTCACACTGCAGGATAGAACAAGAAATAAGGGGTAAATTAGGGTCCTTGGCCAGTTAAAACATGGGGATCCCCAGCTGCCTGCTCTGTCTCTCCTTCCAAGACGTGATGCTTGACCTGTGCATTTCCCAGGCAGCAGATCACCAAGCAGCAAATGTTTTCTCAGCACAGACAGAATCACACAGTACTGTGGGGCAAGACAGCCTGTGTGTCCCTTGAAATGTTTCCCATTGTACCCTGCTACCAGGAAGCACCAACATCACCCTTAGCACTAGATAGGCAGTGGACCTTTGCATTAGATCGCTTTCCAAGCACCAGTCCATGACACAGCCTTGGGCTGAACACCTTAAAATGAAAGCACTTTGCTTCCTTCCCTAGCTCAAATTACTTATTGACTGATTAGTCTGTACAAGAATAACATTTCCAGTTATTCATTCTTTGAGCCTCTCACATCATAGACACCCTCTCTCATTGCCAGCTGTTGGAAGCAAATAATTCATCACTACAGGGCTAGATGGCAATTAAAATAGAATTTTAAATGTAGTGTTTGTTTGCATGGCATCTTTTCAGTAACTACAATATTATTAAATAAAAGAAAAGCTACCAAGTCCTTTTTTGCATTCGTAACTTCACTTTCAAGTGCAGAAACCGCCTTCAAAGCATTAACCTTGGAACACCTGGTTTCAACATCACTTACTGCTGTCCTCAGTAAGCCAGAAAACGAGAGTGAAATCTCTTGCTTTACCTTGCTCATGCTTTCCATGCCTCCTGCGACCACAATACTGGAGTCTCCCGTCATTATGGACTGTGCCCCCAGACAGACAGCCTTCAGGCCAGACCCACAGATCATCTGACAGCTCCATGCCGGCACTGAGTATGGGATTCCTGCTCCAACACTCGCCTGCCGCGCTGGGTTCTGGCCAGCACCTGTGAGAACAGACAGGAGTTGTCCTGGCACACTCTTTAAATGAAACATGGGTCTTGCCACTTTCTATGATTGTACTCCAATTCCCCCCAAATGCTGAGCTTGCTCCTACTATTAGTTGGTAGATAAAGCTTCTGCAGCTCAGTTACCTGCCTCATTTAATTGGCCATTTACTACTGATATTTTATATTTGCAACCCTGCTTCTGACTGTGTGTGAGATGAAGCACCAATTATTCAACGTCAAATCAGCACCAACCTGTTGTACATGTATAAGACATGTATTCATTTTAACTGCTGCTAGCTGAAGGGTTTCTTTCAAACGTCTTCTGCATGTAATGAATAGACAGCTTTTCCTATAAACTCCCTTGAAAACCAAATTACATTTATGCAAGGTCAGTCACAAAAGCTTCCATTCTTGCTTTCAACTTCGATGTAGAAAATAGGAGTGCTACGTTCAGCTACAATGTTCTTCATCTGCACATCCTCCAGGCCGAAGTGACTCCAGCTCTTTTGTAAGCAAAGGAACGGATAAAGAGAGTGCACCATGCAGCGTGCTAATAACATACAGAAATCCAAATCAGCCTTTAAACGTGATGTTAAACTATCTATTTCCTTTATTTTCTTCCTCTAGTTTAAACCACAACCTGCCCGGTGATCCTCCTGCTTAAACATCACCCCACAAAGAGCAGGCAACCGCACCTAAACGACCAACTTCCTGCCCGCTGCAGCTCCACCACATAAAGAGACCCATCCGCAAGCAAGCAGGGAATGCTGCAGGTGGGTCCCGGGCCGCCTTTGTCCCGCAGCGGCGGAGCCGTTGCCACCCACACCGTCGCATCCACGAGAAGCGACGCCCGAGGTGAGAGCGGGAGCAGCCGTGCCCTACCTGCGGTTAGCACCTGGCCCAGCACCACCTCCGACACCTCCTCGGGGCTCAGCCCGGCCCGCCGCAGCGCCTCGCGGATGACGGCGGCGCCCAGCTCGTGAGCGGGCAGCGCGGACAGCGCGCCGTTGAAGGAACCTGGCGAGGAAAGAGGGGAGAGCCGTCACCGCCCGCAGCCCCGGCAGAACCGCGCCCTGCGGGCACCCGGCCCCGGAGGGGCACCCGTCGCCCGGCCCCTCACCGATGGCGGTCCGGACGGCCGCGACGAACACAATGGGGTCGGCGCTCATGGCGGCGCTCACGGCTCGCTCGGAGGCTGCGAGCGTCGGCGAGAGCCTGCACGGAGCCGGGACCGGGGCCGCCCCTCGCGTGTTGCCGGCACCGCCCCTCGCCTGCTGTCAGGCGAGGCGAACCGCGAGCGGGAGGCGGTGGGGGCCGGGCCCCGCTGGAGGGAGGAGCCGACATCGCCGCCCAGCGAAGGCAGCGGAGGTCTAAGAAAAAAAGAACGGGTGGGCTGAAAACAACGGCCTGTTTCGTAGCTGAGCTTTTCAGTCCTTATTCCTTCCCGTGCTGAGTCACGGCCGTTCCTTTGCAGAGCAGCTTCCAGCGTAAGGACACAGATGGTAACCTCTGGTACAGACACTGAGGGAGCTGATGAGGAACGTGTCCTTCTGGATTAGTTGTTGTTCGTAAGCAGGGAGGGTCCTGTGGGTGAAGACTGTCGGCAGCCATCTTGGCCAAAGGGACCACCATCAAGTAGCCGAGCTGGAAGTCTTTGGTGATAGAACTCACCAACGTTTAACCTGGGTGTGGGGAGAGCAGGGAACTGGTTAGCAAGGTGCCCTGGGAAACTGCTTTTGAAGGCTTTGGGATCCATCAGCGCCGGTAACCTTTCAAACGCCACCTCCTAAGAGCACAGGAATAGGCAGTTCCAAAATGTTAGAGATCGTGCAGGTGGGGCAGAAGGTTGGCTTGGCTGAGCAGGGATCTCCTCAAGCTTAGGTGGAAAAATAAAATACGTGGCCACCTGACGCAAGGTGGGGTGACATGGGAGGACAACAGCATGAGAAGACTACAGAGAGCTGCACTGTATGGAGCTGGCCAATAATGTGGGGGACAACAAAAAGGACTTTTTAAAATACCCCACCTAGTTAGAATCATTGAATCATAGAATATCCTGAGTTGAAAGGGACCCACAAAATCATCAAGTCCAACTCCTGGCTCCACACAGAACCACCCAAAATTCAAACGCTCTGTCTGAAGGTTATCCAAAAGCCCCTTGAACTCTGGCAGCTTGGGGCTGCAACCACTGCCTTAGGCAGCCCTTTCCAGGGCCCGACCACCTCTGGTGCAGAACTTGTTCCTAATGCCCACCCTTTCCTTCCCTGACACAGCTCCATGCCGTTCCCTTGGCACTCTGTCACAGGGAGCAGAGCTCAGCGCTGCCCCTCCGCTCCCCGTGAGGGGCTGCAGCCGCCATGAGGGCTCCCCTCAACTCCTCTGCTCGGAGCTGTGCAAACCAAGGGACCTCACCACTTCTGATGTACCTTGCCCTCTAGACTTTTTTCCGTCTTCATACATATAACTAGGTGGGTAACTTTATCATAAAAGGAGACTATGATAATTAAAGTTAGTTGACCGTGGGAAGCCAGCTGATGTAAACCTGTAGGATTTCAGCAAAGCTTTTGATGCTATTTCTCATGGTATCCTTCTGGACAAAATGTCCAGCTTACAGCTAGGCAAAAACATAATGTGCTGGGTAAAGAATACACATTTAGTACAGAATGACTAATATTGATGTACAAAGGCAGCACTAAGATACCTAGTTTATCAGCTGTCCCATATGCCAGTAACGTCATTCTTCATGCAATATTTGGCTGATTACAATTTGAGGTCATCAATGCAAACAGAAAATCAACAATGTAAGATGACCTCAGATTAACATTAAATGTCAGCAGGTGTACAAAGTCCAAATACACTAATACAGCTACAGTGAGCCTTACAGGATTCCTTTGCATTTAAAGCTTTGCAAGTATCAGCATAAATACTGAATAAAACATAAAATATGGATTCAGCCCCTTTTCTCCCATACTTGATCTTTACCTGCTATTAGACAGAAGGAGTTTGAATTTGGAGGCCTAGTGATTTCTTGACAGCTGATCTGCTTCAATTTTGTTCTCAACCACAAACAGCAGAACTGTTTTCCAACTCAGGAGGAGTGGGAGACCAGGCTGTAATAATGGGCCAACCTGAAATCCGTAAGTGATATCCTGTTTGTTTTTTTTTCTGTTTGTCTTCCGCCATCCTATTTAACTCTGCTTGGACATAATACCCAGGATTGAGATTCAAATGCAATAAACAAATGCTTAAAGGAAAAAACCAACCAACCAACCAACAAAACCCAACAACATAGCAATTGCACAAAAACAAATTATACAGACAATAATCTGTATGGTACAGACTAAAGTTATTTAAACAACAATAACAAAAAAGATGACTAAGCATTAATAAGCAGCTGAGCTTTGAATTCAGTGTAGTTAATGAGCAGCATAATATCCAATAACAACCTACTGCCCGATGTTGGTATGTTTTCACATTTCGTGGAAATCTAGGCTGTGTGACATTCAGTCAGTAAGAATTAGGACATCACTTCAGAATAGTGAATTTACTAGCTGTCATTCAAGAAGTAAGACTATGTTGTGCAAAGTTTATCTTCCTGTGAACACAACGAAATGGACTTGTGCTTTGTGTGAAACACTGAAAATACTCAAAGTTGGCAGTTCCTTTTGGTATTGGGTAGTTCAGTCTTATTAGGAATAGGTTAAAACGTAAAAAATTTCAGTGTTCACTAATATACTCTGCTAAAAAATGCTCTCTAAATTTAGCCTATGCAGATATAATTGTTACAAAATAACACTTTTTACTATAAGTCTGACACGTGGTCAGTGAACATTTAGAAAACTAACTTTGCTGAGGATATGAGTTTCACAAAAACTAAGTTACATTTTCTGTAGGCCAAAAAGCAAAAAGAAAAAAAAAAAAAAGTGCAAGCAACTGTGAATTTAAATTAAAAAATTGGGGCAGGAAATAATTCTATAAATTTCAAAAAAAAACTCTTCATTTTACAACTTTAACACAAAGATTTCTAGTGCTTAAAATCTCCTAACAAATGGTACAGATCTGTACTTTATGAAAATGTATATTTGCAGTAGTATATGATGTTCATGGTATTAAAATTTGAGGTAAAATAATTGGCCAACATTTAGGGCTTTTGTTACTAACAATGATAAGGGTATCCTGCTTTTCTGTATTTTTTTTTTTTTTAATTACTCTTTCCCAGCAGCATGAAACACGCTTGACTATTTTAGTACAATGTGCATTAAAACGAGCATCTTCAAAGCTAAGAGTCAAACACTGCCACAATAATTATATGGCACTTCATAATACTCGATACTTGTAAGGCCCTTAGCTATCATCTGAGTAAAGAGGCATATACTCTGTGCTTGACCTGTATTTGAAATTACTTTTATTCCTGCTAGGGAGTAGGGTTTGTTCTTTTGTTGGTTTCAGCAAAAAGACAGTTTTTTTATAGACAAAAAGACAGCAACGTCATGGTTTTTTGCTCCTTAAAAAATAGATCAGTTCACTTGACAACTAGCACTATTTCATGAAGATCTGATTTTCCCAAATCTTTTTCTGATTTGGGAAGATCTCAGAAAGCTTTTCCTCTCTCCACATACTTTGGCGTTGTACTGGGATAATACAGGACATTCAGACTTGCTGAGCATCTTTAGCATCTTGAAGCCCTTTTTGAGGTCTAGAAAGAATATTCTCTTTCTGGGCTTACTCATTAGAGAACTGACACTGAGTTGTCTATGGATAGGTCCAGCATATAAGTTATATTTCAAAGAAGAGACTGTTTTCCTAGTGAAAATTAGATTTACATTTTCTAACACGCCTAAGTCTCAAATTCCAATATGATTAGTTGGGTCCTTGGAAGTCAAGATTCTGATAAGCAAAACATGCTTTTGGCTGCATTAAGAACAATCTGTTTTCCTCTCTTCTGTTTTTGTCAGGAAAAGCTCATGATCTAATCAGTATTTACTAAAAAATACTGGCTTCCCCTCAGAGAGAAACAACATTTTGATATTAAAACCATGATGACTTCAACATGTCTTTAAAATGAGTGTAGTCAATACCCAGCTTTATATCCTTAGTTAACTAACTAAATACACACCTGTACTTCAAATGCAAGCATTACAATGTCTGCTATGCATCCCAAACCTGAGCTTAACTGAGTCACCATTTGGCTGCAGTTGTAGCTTAATTGATTGATTGCTGTTTAGTTGAAGTCTTGAGGAGACCCTCTGCAACTTACAGGTGTGAATACATTCCTGACCACTGTATTGCATGCAGCAACTCACAGGTGTGCAGTGACACCACAAGTATTGCAGTCAAGCATTAAATCAGCTCCACAAACAGTAGAATTATAAAATCATATGTAGAATATTAACGTTGTAGATGTTGCTGTGGTGCTGTCCAAATGTTACTTTTTCACTGCTGTTTGCACAGAGCTTTGTGTGCCTGCTTGCGTTAGGACTAACAGTGCTGCTGGGAGTTACCACAGTACCTAGAAACAAGGAAAAACCTACTGCAGCTACCACACTGTGAACACAACTTGGTGCAGGTGTCAGTGTTTATAACAGGAGCATGAAACAAAGCCCCAGCATGCATTATGTGCCTTTTTAGCATTGTAGTGCATAAATTTGTGCATGAGGAAATCGGGTCGGTTTGGTTGAAGTCCATAGTTAAGGCCTGTTCCTGTATTTAACACCTGTGACCGCTTCATCTGTTCTTCAGCATTTAAAGCAGACACCTGCAAAGGGTTTCTGGAGGAAGTGGGGCAGGAAATCCCAAAGCAATCACAGTCCCTGTTTTCTAGTTCAGAACTAAGATTAGGCTTTGGAAAAACTCAAGCCTTCTGCTGCCAGGGTCACCATTCACACAAAACTTGTTTTGTGTAACCACACCAGACTTCCATATGCGTGCCTTGCCCTTCAGGATCTTTCGGTCGCTAACTTAGAAGCATCTGTTTCCCTATATAAATACAGACATCGGGAGTACACACGCTGGAATCCCTCCTACAACGTTTTGCTACCACATAGCACAGCCACGAGGCTGGATTTCTATCACACCTTCAGCAGGCAGTCAGCGAGGCGCAGAGAACCTGCTTTAGGGGGGGCTGACGACTTCCAGAAGCCCCTTCCAGCCCCCACGGTTCTGTGATTCTGTGACGCTAACGAGCACAACAACCAACGTAAAGCGTTTCCTCCCCGACGTGGCAGCGGAGCAAAACCCCGAGCTCGCGCTGCGCTCACCCCACGAGGCGCGCGACGGGGCACGGCGGCTGAGGAGCGCTGAGGCGGCGCGTGACGGCGTAGCGCCCCCACAGGGCGTCCCTCCGGGCCGCGGTATCCTTCCGCCCGCCCCATGATGCCCCGCGCGCCCCGCCCCGCCCCTCCGCCCGTTTAACTGACAGCTTTTAAACCAACGTTTCGACAACCGAGGAAACAGCTGCAGCGAGATAGCGAGCCCAGGCCAGCCCCGCCTTCTACGAGAAAGGCGAGTTCCCCAGAGGAGTCCCTCAGCGGCCGGGCCGGACCCGCGACGGGCTGCGCCGCCGGCGTAGGCGCCGTTGCCGCACCCGTCACTGCGGCGACTCCCGCCGCGCCGCGCGGGTTGCGCGCGCAGCCGCCGCCCTGTGGCGCGGGGCGGGCGGTGGGCGGGGCGGCCGGGCGCTCATTTCCTCCTTGGGCGCCATTTTGTAGCGCAGAGAATCCGCAAATAAAGAGCGGGCGGGAGCGGCGCGCGGGGACGCGCGGCTGGGGGGGGACGCGGCGGCGACCCCGGCTGCAGATCGGCGGGCCCGGCGGCGGGCGCGGAAAGCGGCGGCGGCGGCGGCGTTCGGCCCTCGATGTGACGGGTGCGGCCCAGGCAATCGAGCGCGCTGCAGAGAGAGCGGGCCTCCGCACCGCCGGCGGGAGGTGAGCGGACGAGCGAGGGCCGCTCCCCGCCGCGGAGCTCACTGAATGCGGCGGCGGGGCCCGGCGAGCGGCGAGCACCTGGCGGTCCGGACCTCATCTCGGGCGGGAGGGGAGCGGAAGCGCGTAGAGCCATTTTGTGCGAGGCCCGGCGCCCCGCGGGGAGCCTCCTACCCCGCCCTCGGCCGCGCCGCGCCCCGGCGCCGTCCGCCTCGGGGAAGGCGGGAGGGGGCGGGCAGGGCCGCGGCGGGGTCTGCGGCTGCGGCGGGCCCGGGCCGCGGGGCTCCGCGCAGGAGGCGGGGCTGGGCCGTGGGGAGGGGCGGGGGCGGGCGCCGAGGCGGTGTGAAATCATCCCGCGGCGGAGCGTGAAGTGTATGCAAGTGTGAGTGTGTGTGTGTGTGGGGAGAGGGTATGCCTTTTTTTTTTTTCTTCCCCCCCTTCTCGCGGAAGCTCAGAAGCTTTGCCGGGGTTTCCCCACAGCGCTCATTTACATATCATTAAAATAACTGGCAGTTACTTGAAGTATAACTAGGAAAGCAGCAGCTCGCTCGCATCTAATGCTTAACTACTTAGCTTCTTCGCTTCCTTTTCCTATTTAAAGCCCCAGCTTGATAAAAGTTTTCAGTGAAAGCTGTGCAGGCTACCAGGGCTTCCAAAAGCAAGGTGTGCTTTCTCCATTTTGGACTTTTTGTGTTTAAATTGTCATAAAACCCCTGATGAAATCCTGTAAGGCCTCTGTTAGTGGCCGTGAGAACATTAAATACAGGGCGTAACTTTATATTGAGAAGATGCAGAGAGTGAGATGTAACAGCTGACATTGCCCAAACAGTTGTGGAAGTGCTTAGCTGGGATACTGTGGTTAAGATGTTCATCATGTAAATGAACTTTAAAAGAAGGTTGTTGGGAAACATTATTTTCATTGTTTTTTTCATTATAGAAAATTACACTTACTGTGTTCTTGAAAAACATTCCAGAACTGTGTGGCAGAGAGATCAGCTCTTTTTCAGAGGGCAGGTGAGCAATGAAGAGTGCCTTACTGCACAGCACTTGGAAAGCCACTAAGTTGAGTTTAGAGTGAAAGTTTCAGCTGTCGTGTTATTGTCAGTAGTGCGTAAATATATGTCTTACAAAGATGATTGCTGTGACAACTGAGTGTTACGATCAGCCTGATGCTTATAATGCTTCCAAAAAAACCACTGAGACTGACGGTAGAAGTTCAGTCCATGCGAATTATAAATTCCTGATCTCTTTTTAAGTCACTTTAGATCCCCAAACTTGGATGGGAATTGGGGGTTGAAACTCACACATACAGAAAGAGCGCCGTTACCTATCTGCGTATGTAGTCAACCTACGTTTTTCCAAGATAACTTGTTGAATTTTGTTAGTAAACTTTTTTTGTAGTGGTGTTTTTATGTCTATCACTGCAAATGATAACAAGTGATAGTAAAACTACCTTCTGTAATGCAGTGGCCTGTAACACCCATCTTCCTCACTGTTGCTGAAGGATCTTCAATAGGTGGCAAGAGATAGTTTTGTTGTAAATGTTGGAGAAGAAATGTGCTGCTGATGTAGAGAGCTAAGTGTTGGGATCTTGTGCTCGGCCTGCACATGCAAGGTAGCCCAGGTTTAGACAGAGCATCAAACTTACGTTTTCTCCACACTTGTTGCAGCACTCAAGCATTTGTAAGTTATATGCTGCTGCAGCATTCATGTTTGGGCAAACTCAGCTTTTTTTTGGCATTTGCATGCTTCTGTTACTTTTTGGAGGAACGTGCAATTAAATAATTGCATCATCTGTGCATGATTTAATTGGTGCTAGCTGTAGGTTTAGTCCTCTTGAATGTAGGAAATGGTGCTTCTCTCTGGCAAGGACTTAGAATCATAGAATCACTCAGGTTGGAAAAGAGCTTAAAGATCATCGAGTCCAACCATGACCTAGCCATACTACCTAACTAACAATCCTCTGCTAAATCATGTCCCTGAGCACCACATCCAGATGGTTTTTAAACACATCCAGGGATGGCAACTCAACCACCTCCCTGGGGAGCCTATTCCAGTGCTTAACCACCCTTTCAGTGAAGGGTGCACTTGAATGGTGCTTAAGTTTTCAAGGCTGGTACTTCCAAATACAGAAGCAGTAAAAGATTCCTAAACATTTTTAGGAAAATTGTAATTGAAGTAGGCAACTTAAATACAGGGGTCACTAGCATTCTTCTTCCAATCTCTAAGTTATTTTGTATTGGTTTGAATGAGCGAGTTGAGCACTATTGAGTTCATATTTAGCCTCTTGAATATATTCAAGTTACATGTTAAGTGAAGCAGGAGCTGTGCCAGAAGTTAAAGTACTGAGGAGTGGGGAGGAGAGGACTTTCTATCTTGGTGAAGCATTTCAATATCTGTCATGTAGGCTAGGAACAGGAAGCTGCCATTCATCAGTGAGATGCTTCTACTACATGTTTTTAGAGCCATTCCCATGGATTCTGATGTCAGTTTCTATTTTATGAAGGGCTTAGAATCTGTTTCCTCTTTGTGCTCTGCTTGCTGTCTTCTTAGAGTTTTCATTTTTTTTTTTTAAACTTAATTTGAGGGGAGTGTACTCTGTGTACTTATCAGTGGTTAGTAGGTTTGTGTAAGGTGAAGTGATTGTGCTTTATGTGGGATATATTTGTGTTATTGACAGTACGGGGCTCTTAGGAATTGTAGAAGTTAAATTTGTTCACTGAGTGCCTTTGTGAATATACCAAAGATGCTTTGTGTGAGTCTTTTTGAAAACAGTTTTTTTTTTTTAATTGAAGTGCATTGTTTTCATGAAGTTGTGTTCATGACCGAGGAGTTGGCCGCATACTTTTTCTAATATATATGAGTTGCAGCAGCTTTACAAACCTGTCAAATCTCAATGCTGTTTGCCGCTTTGTATTGGAAGGCGCATTGCAGAGGTGCATGCCTCTAAAGAAGTTCAACTTCCTTGTTAATGCTGTATTTTTAAGAGTTTTTGTGTGCTTGATTTTTTTAATGTTATCACTCATCAAAAAAAATCTGTTTGCAGGTGAGGAAGCATGTCTGGTAACTCAAGGAAGTGTGAATATTTAACTTAGCACAAATGCAGTCCGATTATGGTACAAACACACAAGACAAATGAAATTTGATAGTGTACCCAGGCCATTAACTGACATACTACCTTCCCTAAAAATAACCAAGAGGGCTTTTAAGTAACTGCTTAGTATTTATTTATCACAATCTTAAAGGTAGTGTAAGAGTTGAAAGCACATAATGTAACCCAAACTTTACAGGTAATGTTCCCAAATCATTTGCTTTATTCTAAAATGGTACTAAAGTAGTGGTATTAATTACTTTTATAGTTGGTGTTATCCCCTTTCTTGTGAAACACTGCATTAAATGGTTTTGGACACACAGGAAATGTCACTTTGCCTACGTTTATTTAAATTAACAAAGTCTGATGTTTTGTTCTTAGTTAAGTTGAAAAAAATATTGCTAGTAGCATTTTTAGATGCTAAAGAAAGCTTTGGCTCGCTTCTAGGAAATAGTCCACTGACTTTTTAGCTTGATGACAACAGTAAACTTGTCTTAGTTGTAATCTGGTTATATGTTGTGTGGAGCCAACATTTCAGTAATCTAGTATCAGAAATAGAGAAATCAAGAATAGAAGTACAGGTGTCTTACTGACTATTTCATACACAATAGTAACTAAACTAACTAACACTCCTTTTCCCCCCCTTCAGAGTTCACAATGACGAATGAAGAACCTCTCCCAAAGAAGGTATGTTTAAAAATATTTGTGTGCTCCCCCCCTCCCCCCAACCCCAAGTAGTCATGATAACTTAGTAAGTTGTGCTTCTCCTTTTGCTCCACAGGTTCGCCTTAGTGAAGCAGATTTTAAAGTTTTGCCTAGAGATGAACTTATCCTAAGGTAAAGCATCAGGTTTTTGGTTTTTTTCCTATGGCAACACTTTATTGAATTCTTCACAGAAGATGTAATGTACCCCTCCCTTGGTTTTCAGCGCTCTTGTTTTGAAAACTTACAGCATTTTGACAGTGCATCTTTTTTTAATGCTTTCATACTCAGAAATATTTTTATACATAGTTTGTGTCCTTCAAGAAAAAGTGTTTCCCCTCAAAGTCCTAGAAACTGTTTTCTAATCCATAAGTAGGAGTTGGTTTTTTTCTTCACTTGCAGCCTTAGAAGTCAAGGTTGTGTACATTCCTTGCTAGATAGCACACTGTTTTTAAACATCACAAAAAGTAAACTACTTAGTGCTGCAGGACTGTCCTGGTCCATGCAGTTGTCTTCTCAGCACATTCAGGTATTAACAGTAAAATGTCAAAAACAAGATTAACACATAGAACTTGTGTATAGAAGAGTGCAGTTATGTTTTTCACCTTACAGAAAATTAAGGGTTGCCATGGAAAACAAATCAAGGATTCTGTCATATAGACCACTTGATTAAAGAAACAGACCAAGGCACAAGTATACAGAGCCTGTATATCTGAATTTCCTGATTGATAACTAAGTGAATCTGTGGGTCATTTATTTATCTGGTAGAGTAGTTTGTGCATTTTGAAAAGCTTTAGCTCTTGACTTTTGTGCATTGTAAGTTATTTGCAAGTCTCCTGAGGTGGTTAAATGTTACCATTTCATAGATGAGTTTAAAGGGCTAAATTGTGTAAGAATACAGGTCCAACACAGCTGGTACTATTTGTGTTAGCTACTACTGGAGTGACATTTATTCCACTGGGATCAGCGTCATCCTTTCAAACTGGTCTCTGGCTTCATCTCCTCAATATCTATTCTTTTGGGAGTGAAGAGGAAGGTGTTTACATAGAAAAATGCTGCTTTGGTACTGGGTGGTTTAGGTCTTGGGAACCTTGAACAGAAATTTCCATACTCAGGAATATCTCTGGGGATGTTCTTGATTGCTTTCTGCTATAGAAGTTGATATCTGTTGTTTGTTAAAAGGAGAATACAGTGGAATCTGCCCAAGGAGCTGAAGTATGTCAGCAAATAAAATGAGTTGATGAAGAGAGAGAAGGCAGTGGACTGATGACAGCTGTGTTGTTATTGTCATCCTTTTAATGTGGATGAAACAACAACTGTTCTCAGAAAGGTCTTACTGCTTTAAGGAGAATAACTGTCCTTATTTAAATGCCATCCTGGCCATGTCCATTTTGTTTGCATTCAGCAGTCCTGCAAACACTTTTTAAAATTTCATCTATGTACGTAAAGGATTTACACTAATCTTGATTTTGTTTGATTTCATGTGAAGCTGGCAATTACTGCACTTACTGCTAACTTCATTTGTAGGTTGGAATAAAATGTTATGCCATTATGCAAGTATCATTTTTATTAAAGGCATCTCCACTGCTTTCAGGCATAGAAAAATTTGTTGACCCCTTCCACATCATCTTAAAATAAGATGGAGAATATTTATGTTCTTTTTTTCCCCATGCTTCAGTAGGGCCTATGCTTTTAAAATAATGGTATGTGTCATCTATGGTTTTGTTCTTAGAGCTGATGTGTTAGCAGCTCAACTTGCCCAGAGATAAATTGCATGTGTGGAAAATACTAATGCTTTCTGTCACTTCCTCTGTGTTGTGTTGAAACTTCACTAATATTTTCCACAAAGCATGTAATTGAGGTTTGCTGTTGCTTCCACTGACTGAAAGTGAGCAGGAGCAACAGAATTTGTCTGGCATTTGGGGCATTTCCTTGTCTTGTTGCAGCTGTGGTATCACCTGTTTATCTTCCCCTTCTCCTCTTCAGTAGGGTGGGCACTTGGAAGCTCCTGTCAGTCTGTGAACGAGGAAGAGCTGGGAACATGATAGCAAAGTGCTCTGTAGATCATAGCTTAAAAAAAACTTCTTATCTGAATTCCCTGGGCTGTTTAGCTTAGTGATCAGTATGCTGAAGTACCTATATTTACTCAAGCGGTGGGTGAAATATGGTGCTTTTACTGACTTCTTCTCAATGTGTCATACAGCCAGTCGGTTTTGGAATGGCTTAGGCTCAGTGCTGTTTTTTCCTTCAGGTTGGCTTCAGAAATGTTCTCGAGAAATGTTTTGTTGGTATGGTTTGTAAATACTTTGACTTTAAGAAAAAAATCTTGATAATTACTGCAGTGTCAGGTATTTTTGTAGTTAAAGAGCTGCAATTGCAAAATGTGTTGAAAGGAAATTTACTCACCTTCAATGTGGGCCTATGAACTACTTGTTTCATGCAGATAATTTTAAACTTCTGTTATTTCATTTCCTGTTTGGATGCTTTTAGCTTAGTAAATTGTTACAATGGTTTAAAAGAGGCCTAATTGTATGAAATGAACCTGCTTTGGTTTTTTGTCTTTATAATTGCTAGCTTTTTGGTTTGCCCAAAGGAAGGTAAAAATCTGATTGCTGGAACAGTTTGAGATCTGTAGTTGTACCAAAATTACTGAGACCACGCTCATGTACAACATTGAAGCTGCTTTAGTGGAAAACCTCTGATTTTTGAACTTGATGACTTGATTGCTGGAGTTTTCTCTGTCAGTGTGGTGATCACAGGTTTATTCTGTACAGTTTCTTAAACATACTTGGAGAGGAGCTGCTGCAGTATTTGCCAGGTTTTGTCTGTTTTGACAAAGCGTAGGTAATTTTGTCTTGAAGGTCACTTTTCTGGAGGAGCTGGGAGTCATGCGACTTGGAAAGTCCATGACATGTTCTAATACAGTCTCTGTTCTTTTCCAGGAATTGAGATCTTGCTTAGATGCTAGGACTTACTGAGAGGTGATCTAGAGATGGTAGATCTGACTTGTGTGGTGACCACAGACTGTGTGTTTTCTTTCTGATGGTGGTCTGTTACATCTGCCTAATCTGTGTTTCAGGGCTTTGTTTTGCTCACTTTGTATTGCTCCTGTTACTGATCAACAGATCTCAGTTTTGACAGAGCTGTTGTTTTCAGGCTGTGAGAGAACTCTGCCAAATAATGCTGCATTTGTATTTGAAGACTTGCTTTTTTATTCTTTCATGTAGTTAATTTGTGTAAAATACAGGTTCTTTCTGTATTTGCTATTTAGTAGACTGTTTCAGTTTCCCTTTTTGAGGGCTGTTGTTTTGACTGAATGCTGTACTTCTACTGGTCAAACTATGAAACCTTTGTTTCTAACCAGAAGTGTTTTTTTAAAAGCAGTTAAAACACTAAGTTTAAGAGTTTGGTGGGAGTGCTGCTACTCTCCTACAGATCTTAAATGTGCTCATTGCTAATTCAGCTAAAGATATATATATATTTATTGCTAGAAGGAATCTTCTGCAGCTTTTCTATTTCTCACTGATGTGATCTCACATGCTGATATAGATCAGGTGCTTCACAGGCCATTTCTAGATTGCTTGTTTATTAAACCATCCGGTTCTTATAGTTTAGAGGTAGTATTTTTATAGGTTAGGAAATAATTATGATGGGTCTGGTACAAAATGGTGGGGAAGAAAAGGGTGAATTGGGAGGGAGGGAAGAGAAACCATCCATTTCTCTAGTGGTAAAGTTTGTTAGGTGAACTTCTTTAATCTTGTGAAATCATAATGTTGTGAAAAAGACATACAGTTAGTAGTACTCCTGTGCTTCCCCCCTAAAACAAACAAAAAACTGCAACCTAAACAAACCCAATGGCAACAACCAAACAGAAAGGACCAAAACAAAAGCAACAATAACAAAAAGTAGCAATGCACCATGTTTGTTGATGAGTCATGGTAAACTTTACTGTAGACTTCATTTGCTGTTGATTTGATGGTTTGTATCAGATGCAATGCTGCTTCTCAGTGTGAAGTTTTCTGAATCTGGATGGATCACATTAACAGCATCAGTTGAAAGAGTTATTTAATTGGTTGGCCGTTCAGTAAATATTGCCAGTATGGTCTTGTTTTAAATGAGCTGTAATAACTGCTTAACCTAGACTGCAGGCTGTAGTGTACCACTGATATATACTTGCTTTGCTGTTCACTTGCTGACAGATGTGCATTATCCTTGTGTTATGGCTTCTATTACAGAATTCTGTTTACATTGTTCTGCTTTGACAATGAGAGGCTTCCTGGATACTTAGCACAGATAACTAAGTAATAAGTCTTTGATTTGATTCTAGAGTTTGTAAAAAAAAAAAAAAAAAAAAAAAAAAAAAAATTGAGTGATAACAAAGAACTTTTCTTTCACAATGCAGAATGGAGTTACCTTTTTCCATAGAACTGTCTTTTATTCAATTGCGTGATTATCTCTTGTCATTTTCTGATTTAATTGTAAATATATAAACTAAAAATTTAGGAATTAGATGCTTTGATTTTAATAAATAGCTTCAGAAAAACGTTTTTCTTTCTGCAATAGGTGGAAACAGTATGAAGCATACGTGCAAGCTTTGGAGGGCAAGTACACAGACCTTAATTGTAAGTTAGCAAAGTTTCAAAATTGTGTGAGTTGCCTCAATGTTTTGAATGTTTGTGTAAAGCTGAGTCGTCAAATAATGTCATGTTACTGTTAAAAATAATAAATACTCATCAGAAGTACGTCATATTTTTTTTAAGTAAAGTCCTTATTTTTCCCAGTAGGAGTTTTCAGACTTCCCCAGTTTTTCAAGTAACTTCTTTTTCTTTGCCAATCTTAAATGACTTCTTAAAATTCTGTTTTTGCATTTGTGGGACCATCAATACATGAACTATTAGGCAAAAACACAACCCCGCAAATAGCTCTATTTTCAGAATTCTTGCAGTAGTGGAAAGTTTTCCTCTATCAAAATACTGTGAATGTTTGTGCTTTCAGTAATCTTATACAATTGTAAATCATGTGGGAGGGAGAACAGTTCCTAGAGGTACAGATCTAAAATGAATATCCAGCTGATTCTTTATCTGACTAGGTAATTTGAATTAACAATTTGAATGTCAATTTTATGTAATCTTAAACGTTGGGCTGCACTTTCAGTCTTTTGAAAGTGAGACTATTGGAAAATTTCATCCTATTCTCAATTGAGAAGGTCTGAATACATTCGGGAAGTGTCTGATTTACCAGTCTGAAGTCAGTTTTAAAAGTTATGTGAGCAGCTTGGAACTCTTCCTGTTTTCTGTTCACCTTATCAGCCTCAATACCCAAAATCTTGGTAGCAGTAATTTTGAAGGGGTTTCTTTTTTGTCAGTCCTCAGATGTTCCCTCTTACCTCTGTTGTTACATCTCATCTACTATTATATATGCAACAACAGCAAATTAGAAATAATAGTTCTGAAGCAAGTTGTGATGTTTGTACTTAAAAGAGGTCTAGTACTTGTCTTAAATAATAATAATAATAATAAAAAACCTTAATTATTCCAGCTTTCAATCATTATATATTTGACAGGTAGCGGAGTAAATGTATTCTATTTGTATTAGGCTGCTTGCACGTGTTCCAATTTTTGGATAACTTGGAACTGTGGCTTTCTTCTATATCTTGTATATTAACTTTTATAACTCTTCATGGATCAGAAGACATACCTGTGACTGATCTGTCATCTCTGACGTCATTCTCCACTGACTTGCTGTTCACTCTTAAAGTGTTGAAATCACTTTGAGAACTGATCACATGTGACACCATTTGAGACATGGAATTTGCTACAAATGTCAGGAGAGTTTCAGCTTCCCCAGTTTCACAATGCAAACAATAGTGGTGAAAGATGGAGCAGTTGTTTAATTAATCAAAAGTTAGTTCCTTTATAAAGCATGGGAACATTTTCAAATTTAGTAGTAAGGGAGGATAGCTGTATTTAAAATGAAACTTGTCAAGCTTTTTCAAGAACTTAATGATACTTTGAGATTTTTGTTACTCATGCTTATAGTGGTGGTTAATTTAACTCTTTTGCTGCCAATGAATTTGACTATCAGCTATTTTTTTTTTCAAGCTGTCTTGAAAAAATGTTTGGGAAAGGATGCTTTAAAACCTGTGCTTTTTGTTTTATTAATTTTATCAGCTAATGATGTGACGGGATTGAGAGAATCTGAAGAGAAACTGAAACAGCAACAGCAAGAATCTGCCCGAAGAGAAAATATTCTGGTCATGAGGCTGGCAACTAAAGAACAGGAGATGCAAGAGTGTACTGTAAGTATTTAGAAATAGGTGTTTTAGGCTGTTCCAGGAGTTAACAGAGAGTACTTATGCTATGTGTTTCATGTATCTGTGCTTAAAAAAAGGCAGGGTACTTAAGCTTTCCCTAAGTTAGTAACTAACATTCTGTAAAGTGTTGTGTTGTTTTTTTCTTTTTTTAAACATTGGTTATTTTGGTTGATTTTCAGCAGCAGTTCTGCTTGGAAGAGCATTGCAATTCTCACTGTACATATTTACCATGAATGTTACTTCTGACTGTCTTTGAATGCAGGAAGGAATTGAAACCAAGATTCAGCATATTGGATTTTATTTAGAATTTTTCAGACTGATGTTTAAGGTGTATTCAGATAACTGTCTTCTGCATCCAATTGGCTGGTTAGAGAGTGCTTTTGAAATGTGTCAGATCTGCTTCTTGGATTTCTAATATTCTTTGTACTGATGCCTTTGTTGTTGCTGTTCTATTTTCTCTCTCCTCTATTTCTGTTGGTCTTCTGTGTTTTATTTTGGCTTCTTGAAACGGCCTTTTGCCAATTTGGGACTTCTCATGGTTTTGGATTATCTTAACTTCATTAACTCTCTGAGGTGGTTCCTGAGAGAGGATTGTAAGAAGCTTAATGCTAGTTTTTGTAACATACTCATGAGAGCTTCTCTTAATAAGAATATAAGCTCTGAAAAACCAATAACTACTTTTGTCACTTTCTGTTTTTTCCTTCTTTTAGCCTTCCTTTCTTTTTTCCTGTAGGAATCCTGAGCTGTCAGGTATTGCAGGTAGCATAAGATTTAGCCCCGTACACTTTATTTTCCTAAGACTGTCAGATGACATACATTAGTCTGTATTAAGTATTTGTATGGAAAACACCAGATGAAGGAGTAAAACTTACTTTGCAGTGGTTAATAAATATATCACTGGAATTGAAGGGGACTTGTGGATACTGTCTAGTCCAATCTACCTACTCAGAGCAGGGTCAGCTGGAGCAGGTTACTAAGAGCTAAGTCAGATTTTCAGTGCCTCCTGGAATGGAGACTCTACAATCTTTCTGGACACCCTGTGCCGCTGTTCAACCACCTTCACAGTATAAAGCGTTTTCTTATAGTTTAAATGGAATTTCTTGTATTTCATTTTGTGCCCATTGCCTTCTGTCCTTTCAGTGGGCATCAATGAGAAGAGCCTGGCTTCGCCTTCTTTACTCCCCCCACCAGGTATTTATGCACATTGGTAAGATCCCCCCCTCAGCCCTTTTTTTTTTCTCCAGGCTGAACAGTCCCAGCTCTCTCAGCCTCTGCTTGTATGTCAGATGCTTCGAGCTCTTCGTTTTGTCCTTCATATAACCCTTCACTGGCTTCACCCTAGTATGCCCATATCTCTTATTGGGAAGCCCAGAACTGAACCCAGTGCTCCAGTTGTCTCACCAGTGCTGAGTAGAGAGAAAGAACGTCCTCCTTCAACCTGCTGGCAGTGTTCCTCCTAATATAGCCCGAGGTGAACATGCATATAGTTCAAAGAAGCATTGGAAGATTTCTTGACTTGTATTATCAAATGTTGTTTTCCCTGTAAAGTGACGGTAGCAAAATAAATTGTTAAATGTGAGCTGTAAAACTAAGCTATAAGTTGCTAAATCATTTGATAGATGAACAAAAACTAGTCACCATATCATAGAAGAATGTGTCAAGTAACATATCCATAAAATAACTTCCTTAATTTTTAGCAGTTAAGTGTCTTAAGATTCATATTTATGTGCAAAATATTCCTGTGACACTGAATTATTTGTATGTAAACCTTTTCTATCACATCTTCAGTGTCTGTGTTGTCAAGTTTCCTAAAAACTGCAAGTAATTATTTGCTGTATAATACCTAGTGATCATATTATTCTTAACACATTTGGTGGGACAGGCTGTATTTGCACACTTATCACATTTGAGTCTTGCTAATTTAAATGGAGAAAATTTAAAATGTGTACTGCGCCATATTCAAATAGTAATAGTTTACAGACATAAGTGATTTTTCTGATTCCCAAGGTGTGGAACACTTTGCTACTTAATATTCATTGGCCCTGTTTTAAATAGGATGTGATAGACTCTGTCTTGGTTCTCTTTTTAACTTTTACCCTTTTTTTATTAATGACAAAACACAGCAAAATCTCATTAGCTTATAAAAGTCACCAGCGTTCTTGAGGCTTTGCAGGCACGTATGTCAGAGTAACAATCACTGTTTATTATAATAATAATTGTTATGATTGTAGTATTAAAGAAACATGATGGTAGTTGAGTGCTTACTTCCTTTGTCTGTTGTGCTTGGTTCCCAGTCTGGTTGCAGAGTATATGGATTTCTTTTGAGGTAGGAGCTTACAGAGTCTGACTGGTTTTGCAACCTACTTTGTGTAGTTCAGATTGACTGCTTAAAGGACTGCTTTGTGGCTTACGGATTTAATATTTCAAATATCCCATTGTTCACAGCTACTCTTTTTTACTGTACCCACCTCCCACCCCTAAAAAAAAAAAAAAAGGCTGCTAATGATAGGAAAGGACAGGTAAGGTATTGACTATTGTCTCTAAATAGAGCTTTACTTTTAGCAGAGATGGTGATTGTTACTTTAGGGAAAGGCTTTAATCCACTCCTAAGATACTGTAGTGGACAGGTATTAGGAAATGCTTGCCACTCAACAGTTTTCCTGTGAAAGAGATAGCAATAATGAACGTAAACTCATAGGTGTGGATGGATTTGTAGTACTGTGAAAGTAGTTATTAACTTTCTTGTGATTTAGGTTACAAACTTGTTATTTTTTTCTTCATTATCACGTTCCCTCCTTTCTGCTTCTTCCTTACACAAAGTATTTATATTAATGCTTACTTAGATGGCTTGTGCTTCTTCTCGAGCACTTCCTTTCTGTTTAAGTACTTTGTGTCGGAGTATCTGTTCTTCATGGATATCTTTGGGCAGCCTTGCTGAGAAGCTTCAGCTGTTTTCTGGAATGTGAGGAGCCGAGTCTTAAAAAAAAAAAAAAAGTCCACCCAAACTAAAATGCATTAGCTTAATGGAATACTTCAGCATTCTCTTGCCTTGGGTTAGAGCAGACAAGATGATTATACTGTTGTTATTGATTCTGTCTGTGAAAATTCATCCCTATTTGTTCACCTTATGTACTCTTCAGAAATACTATCAGTGCTTCAGAAATGTGAACAGTCAAGAGGTATTTTAAGAGTTTGAGTGGACGTGGCTACTCCTGTGTATTCAGCTCTAGCCTGTAATTGAGCTTTTGGACCTTTGCTCCCCACCTCTCGCTCAAGAATATGGAAAGGAAGAGAGGCATGCTAAGAAGTGTTTGGAGGGGGCAAAAATGGGAGACTTGAATTGGCAAAGTGGGAAGGTAAATGGAACAAGGAAGTAGGCAGGATTAGTAGGTACAGGCTTGTTTTGGAATTATGATGGATCTGGAAAAAGTTGCTAGATCTGGATGGATGAAAGGTCAGAACTTTGGAGTTACACAACTGGAGAAAATAATTTTGGAGATATGGAGAAAATGGAGGAATAAATAATCTTCTAAGTTTGGGGAGGGGATAGATGAGTTGGTCAGCTCAGGCAGATTTCTCCTGTGCTGCAGTTTCAGAAATGACAATTGACGAACTATATTGAGCCCACACAAACTCTCCCTGCTTGGCCTAGTCATGTGAGCTTGAGATAAACAAATTATGTGCTTTAAATAATTTGCACTGGACAGAATCATCCGGGTTGTATTGAGCTTTTCAGTTCTGACAGCAGTTCTTCATGCTAGTGATCCAGGGAATCTGGTATTATGAGAGGTTAGGAGCTAGTCTGGATAAGGCAAAGAAATATTTTTTTCTCAGTGATGCCTTTCTAGAAATGGATTGCAAACCATGTATTGTGGAATAATGTTGCCAGCTGGAGGTGTGTCACTGTCTGCAGAGTTCTGTTAAGCAAGTGGTTTCATTCTCTAGCACTTTCTCTCAGAAGCAGTGACAGGCTGTTGAAATACTTCCATTAGTGCAGACATCAGAAATGTTAGTGGACATATATATAGGGTCACTTAAATGATCAGAGGAATGGAGAACCTCTCCTATAAAGAAAGGTTGAGGGAACTGGACTTATTTAGCTTGTGATCTTCCCGTACTACAGAAGGTAGCATATTGGAGCACATGAGCAGGAGGGGGAACAGCTGTTTACAAGGGTGGATAGTGATAGGACAAGGGGGAATGGTTTTAAACTGAGACAGGGGAGGCTTAGGTTAGATATTAGGAGGAAGTTTTTCACACAGAGGGTGGTGAACACTGAACAGCCCAAGGAGGCTGTGGATGCCCCATCCCTGGAGGCATTCAAGGCTGGGCTGGATGTGGCTCTGGGCAGCCTGGTCTGGTGGTTGGTGACTCTGCACATAGCAGGGGGGTTGCAGCTAGATGATCGTTGTGATCCTTTTCAACCCAGGCCATTCTATGATTCTGTGATAACAGTAAGTTAAATAACTTAATAAATGAGCAAGACTTTGTGCATTCAGTGAGGTGAAATTTCCATGGAGGATGCAATGCTATACAAGAAATGTTAGGATAATCTTAATTTGGCTTCCTTTTTATAAGTAACGTTTATATGAATGGATTCTTGATTACATATTTCTTGAAAGTATTTTTTGACTCAATGCTTTACTCCCTTTCTGTTTCTGAATACATAGAAGTTGATCTACTTAAAATTGCTTTTAAAAAGTTTGATTATTTCAAATATTTTTTTCTCAAGTAGATAAATATTTGTATCAAATGAAGTCAGTTCGAAGTATTTCATCCATTTCACTAGCTTTAGAATCACATATTTATGAAAAAGAATCCAAGTATTAGTGCTATTTGATACATAAATTAAACCACATCTTCCTAAATCAGTTAGTGACTCTGAGGTCACAACTACACATTTTTTTAAAAATTAAACAGTATCTTCATACTTACACTTTCTTTTCACCGACTGCTGCTGATTGTGCTGTGTTGTAAGCAAAGCAAAGAGTGGGGGGCAGCTTAACTCTTCCCCTTGATTTTGCTGGTAATGGCTTGTACTGTTCATTTTAACCTGGTCGGAAGATTTGTGTGCAGCGGAAGGCAAAACCCCTGACTTTGAATTAATGTTTCTTATTCAGTCTGTAAAGTCAGCGTGTAAATGTACCTCTAGGTGACCAAGAAATTTGTAATAGGAGCATCATAAATTGAACTTAAGAATGAATAGTTTCTGTGCAGGCCAAAATGATTTTACTTACTAGCTGAAGGAAGATTTAAGAAACTTTCAAAAAATATATTAATCCAGTATAAGTACAATGAAGTTTTGATCAATAAGTGCACTATATTTAAAATAAATTGTTATCAACATTCCAGGAGTAAATGTAAGACTGGGTTTTCTAGGGTTTTGCTTACTGCAAGTGAATCAAATCAGTCTAAACTTAATTGATGTGAGTGGCTCTAAATGATTTTTTTTTTCAAAAAGAAGAAGGTGGCAACTTGCAGCATAGTTACCATGCTTACAAAAACACATGTGTTTAGAAACATCTTACAGTAGATACGTAAAGATATTACAAACAGTAACCTCAGTGTTCTAGAATAACTTTCACTGAAGTTGTATGGAAATCAGTCATTCTAAGCAGGCAGCTCTTTGTATCAGTATTTTTCTTTGGAAGTATGCAAGCAGTTTTAAAAGAAAAGGGAGAACTATAATGTTCCAGTAGTTCAGGCACGTGTTAACTGATGTATAGAAAACAGCTTGAAACAAAAGAAAAAGTTTGGCCTTGAAAGTAGTTTTGAAGGCTTCGGCAGGATTGGGATTGGGAGATTGGGTGAATATGCTTATTGATAAGGGCAAAGGTGGGCAGAAGTTATTTTTATTCTGTCCTTAACAGGTTAGAACGTTGTAAGAAGGCAAGTTTTCTTGGAGTGACTTTGGAGTCTTTGGAGTGACTATTTTTAATCCTATCTAACTGATCATAAACGTATTGAATTATGTATAAATAAATCTCTTTTCTTATTTTGTGCAGAATCAGATTCAGTACCTCAAGCAAGTCCAGCAGCCTAGTGTTGCCCAACTGCGATCAACAATGGTGGACCCAGCCATCAACTTGTTTTTCCTAAAAATGAAAGGTGAACTGGAACAGACTAAAGACAAACTGGAACAAGCCCAAAATGAACTGAGTGCCTGGAAATTTACGCCTGATAGGTAAACAAAACAAATACTCCCCAGTCAAGACTTCCCTGACAGTCCCACTACGAGAATGCTATGGTGGGACAGCCAAGTACTCGTTTCCACACCAAGACTCAGACGTTTTGAGGCAAAAGCCACATTCTTATACTGTCCAGCTTGTAATGCTTAATGTAAAACTTACCAGATGAACCTTGTGTTTCAGCTTTTTTCTCCCCCTTTGCTTCAGAGGCCTGACGGCGTCGGACTATTCTGAAGAAATTGCCATCTCCGAAAAAAAAATATTTTCTAGAACACGTAGACATTTGCAAAATTGTTCTATTTGAAGAAAATAGAGGGAAAAACAGAAGTCTTAAGTCTGTGGCACACTGTGTCTACAGACAGTTTGGAGGAAAGAACCTAGAGATTATAAATCATGAATTGAACATGCAAAATTCCCGTAAAATGTAGAAGTGGAATATGCTTCGCTCTTAACCTTGAGCCTAGTGACTTAGAGACACTAAGTCAGTTTTCCAATAAGACTGTGGACTTCCTGCTTGTTCACTGAACTGCTGGGTCAAAACTCGATGAGGTGAATTTTGCATTAAAGAGTTTACTTGCTAACCAGTTTTGAATAGCCACGAGAGTGCTATTTGATATCACTTCAGTGGTAGTGTACACATTTGACTGTTAAGCATTTGGGCTCTGTAACACCTGACGGAGCCTTAAGTCAATGTTGCTTAATAATGAACTGTTCTGGATGGTTGGTAATGCTGTGGACGCCTCAAAATTAGGACTGTACAAGAACGTACATTCAATCTAATTGCAAGTTTAAAGTTGTTGGAAGCAGTATATATTTGATCACAACTAGCATGTATAAGAAAAACTAGTTGTGATAAGTATTACACTGCATGTTTTCATGCAGAAGTGAGATTTTTTTTGATCTTCTATACTAACTGCTCTCAAATGCTCTATGCGGAAGGCACACAATGACAGCTGTCTTCAGTGTTGGTGGGGTGTTTTTATTCCTTTGTACACCTGTTTTTTTGTATTGCACTTCTATATAAAATGTGCCTTGAAATAGTTGTAATATATAGTTCAAGGAACACTATTGGTTATATTGTTGTACTGTGAAACTCCTGGGGTGAACGAGAATCAAACAGGTTGTTGTTTCTGCATTGTCTCGTTCTCTGAATTTAAAAAAAAAAAAAAAAAAAAAAAATTAACAAAGCACAAGAAGTTAAATGCATGCATTTTCCTTGGTGGAATCAGTGAAGGAACCTTTGCTACTCTATTGATGCCTCTGTTCTGTTGTCCCAAATTACTTGTAAGAGTAGCAACAGGGGACAGCTGGGAGTGCAGATCTGAGGTGTGTAAAGTGAAATGCAGATTTGATATAGCATTTGTATATTTATTTTTTATCTTGGCAAGTTGAGCTCTAGTAAACTAAGTTTTTGATTTTTCAAACCAGTTGGATGACATATGACTGTCTGATTCTAGTAAATGCAGTTTTAAGTTAAAAAGAGATTCAGCTGTCACAGAAGGTGATGTATTCTCTTTCAATGATTTTAACTAAGATAATGTTACATATTTTTAACTTACATATTTTTAACTGTGCGCTAGATGGATTAATATGGGATTGAAGATTAGTGTACTTATGCAGATTTATTTTTTTGCATGAGTAATGATTTAACAGCAAAGAAAAACATCTAGAAAAACTTTAAGTGATTCATCTGGGATTATTTTGCTATAGCAGAGTCTAAGATTTTAATGATCTAGCATCAAAACAGAGGTAAGACTTGCATTAATAAACTGTTAATGTGTTGCCAAGGCATTTGTAAAGCTTACTATAATGTGTTGACAGAGACATGCCATGTAGATTGCTTGTTTTATGTGGAGTTCAGAAATGATTTAAATACCATTAAGTACAGGTTGGTTTCCTGAAGTTCTCAGACTCTTAAGTGAGACACAAATAATTATTACCAGTTTCCTTCAAGCAAAAGTATCAAATTTTTGTCACTTCTGTAGCTTCGTTGTCTTTAATATGCATCATCTAATTTTAAATTACAGTGGTGTGAATGTGCATACTTAAATACACAGTAGTCGGTGTAGAGAAGATTTAGATTTATTTCCTGGTATAGAATTGAAACTATTTTCATAACTGCTCATAATTTTTTAAGAATATTTCTGAAAGGGCAAAGAAATGGTTAATTGTGTAAAGCGTTTATAGAATTTTTAATTCTTTGCCCTTCTTCCCCCACTTGGTTTTAATTGCCCTTCCTTGTATGCAACCACTCTTATTTCATGATATCTGACCTAGTATTTAAAGAGCTGATGCTTCTATCTGCATCACCAACTTTGTGTGTTCTTGAAGTAATATGTTGATTGCAACACTAAGCAGTATTAGTTCTGGACCTTAACCAAACATAACAGTGTACAGTGTAATCCTTACTAATGCCTAGAGAGAGAAATAGAAGGGCATATAATTGAGGGAATGGGTTTGTTAAGCTGTTTTAAGCATCATTATACATACAACGTACATTTGAATTAAAAATCAGTAATATCAATTGCAAGAAGCTTAATACAACAAACACTAGCTTTCTGAACCTTAACCACTTAATTCTTCCAGGTTTTGTTGCATGTATGTTCAAGTGGATTTGTGAAAACAATGCTAAGTTTAGTTTTAAAGCTAGTAGAAATTACTTTTTATAGTTACTGGGTTTGATATTCTTGCATGTGTTGTCTTCTGTGTAAATTGCAAGTAAAGAAGGCTACTAGATGCCACACTAACTCAAAACATCTGGAAAAAACTTGATGGAAAGAAATAGCATTATAGGTAACTATGCAAATTTCTATACAGGTAATAAATATTTTACATTTTGGCAGGAATTACATGAGGGAATTAATGAGATTTTTAATACTGTCCCAATGTCCAGCTACCTGGTACTTCTAATTCTGCAGGTGACATTGTTTTGTGGAGAGAAAAAACATTAAATGACTTCAGCACTGTGAACTCCTTAAACTTGCAGTGAATGATGAATACAGTAACAAGGATTTTCAAATGCCTAAAAATCAATACACGTCTGTCTAAAAGCTTTTGGGGGTACATCACATTGGTCATCTCCAAAGCAGTCCTGCTTCTTTGCACAGAATGAACATCTCTGAGAAAACTTGCATCTTGTGTTACATGGATTGTATTAGCTCAACACAATTTAAACTTCAAGGACCCGACATTGGACATCACATCAAGAAAGAAAACAGGTTTCTGCCTTTAGCAGAGTTGCAGGCTTCCAGGACTTTATGCAGCCAGATTCCTTCTGGAGCAGCCCATCTGAAAGATTTGGGAGATTCAGTTGGAAAATGTTCAGTGAGGCAGAGTTCGCAGAGCTTAAAATTGTCTAAGGCTTGAATGTTTAAAAGGTAGTTGATTAAAAAAAAAAAAAACTATTTTAAATTCTTTTTGTTGGTTGTATTGGTTACAGGAGAGAAAGAACTATGGCTGTGAATTACAGTAGTGGAAGTTTCCTATTCTTTTTTTTTTTTTTAATCCTCAAAATTTCTTTCTTTATCACTTAAAACTTAAATGGCCTTCTTGCTCTTGGAAAGTAATGCAAATCCTGCCCTTGAATTCACAACAAACCTGTTCATGGCTTATATATTTTTTATATATATTTTTTGCTACAGAGCTTATGGTTCTGTAGAAAGAGATATTCATTGTGTTGCTGAGTCTTGTCAAAGAACTGATTGTGGTCACTATTCTGACTTTGGCAGACAGTTTTGAAGGACTTGAATTCTTTTATGGAGTCAGCCATATTGCCTATATATTAATTTGCATACTACTTCCTATAATGCTTGACAGTACAATTCTATTCGTGAAGATTAAAGATGTGATGTTACCTATTTAGCAGAGAAAATCTTGACAGTTCAGAGTACCTTTTTCTGCCCACTTCCTGAAGAAACTGGATATTCTAAAACATTTATGATCTGAACTTGTCATTCTAAATGAGTGTTACGTCTTCCTTAATTTCCTGCCAACTTTTAACTGCATTTTACTTTCTCCTCATCATCTAAGATGTGCTTAGCAAAAGCTGACTACAGGAAGCATGAAACACTGTACACTGCTGTCAGATATACAAATTGAGTTGAAAAGTAGACATGCAACTCTTTTAAACGTTCCGAGGAATGTCTTAGCCTCTCAGAGAAAGAACAGATATTGCTATAACGTAATGCTCATTTTTAATATTTTTTCCTCAACTTTGTTGTTAGTTTTATTTGAATGATAAAGGAAGACTTTTGTTAATAGTTCAGTTTACACATTTTTTTAATGCAGTACTTAATCTTTAAAATTGCAAGGCACATCTTTAATCACTTAACTCAGTTGAGAATTAGCACATGCAAGATTGTGCGGGCTGATAATCCAGATTTTGGTATCGAAAAAGAACAATGCTGCTTCATATTTACAGTAATAAAACTTGCCTTCCGCTTTATGGGACACGGACAAAAGATCAACTGACGCTGGAACAGCACGTGGTAATATAGGGAGATTTTCTGCTATGACAATTATGTTGAGACATAATGTTCTGTGAATTGTGACATGCAGAAATTGTATCTCCTTTTTGTCTGTAATTGTGATTGAGGAAGATTACAGAAGGTTTTGTATTCAATTTGTGATAGATTGGTTCTTTCCTTTGCAGCCAAACAGGCAAAAAGTTAATGGCGAAGTGTCGAATGCTTATCCAGGAGAATCAAGAGCTTGGAAGGCAGCTGTCCCAAGGACGTATTGCACAGCTTGAGGCAGAGTTGGCTTTACAGAAGAAATATAGTGAGGAACTTAAAAGCAGTCAGGATGGTAAGGGATTTTCTTAAGAAAATGGAAGTTGCCTTGCACTTCTGCTAACTTAATTTTCTGATGATATGGATACTGTAAAATCTTTGCCAGAATTAAAGGGCAACATCAAGTAAAACATGACTGTTGTAAGTCACTATTGATAGTCTTAATAAAAAAAAAAAAAGCCATCAAAAACTAGAATAGAGGCTAAACTTTAGAGTACTTGTGGGATTTGCAGCTCCCAGTAATGTGAGATTTGAACATGAAACTACTAGACTTTGTAGGTCTTGCTATTTAACATGGGATATTAAGGTAAGCATGCACTGAAAATAGAAAGTTTCTTGTTAAATGACTCATTTTGTAATTACTTGAAGGGGAAAAAAATGTGTAAGAAGAACAAAAATGCGTTTTTTGATTAAGTTAACTCAGATTAATTAAAATGTTCTGTTATTGTATTCGTAGTTCAAACTTTACAGAATTGTGAATGTAAATTGGAATTAGCTGTAATCTCTGGCCTCTTGTGTGTTCTAAATGGCAGGGAAATGCAAATTTTAAAAATATTCAGCAGCGAGTTCAGCATAGCTTCTGCGTTTGTTGAGATGCCTGATGAAAATACTTGAAGTTTGGTAGATTACACAATAGATGATCTGATTATTATGCTAAATCTTGAGACAAGCTAATTAATCAAACCTAAGCATCTTTGTTTCACACCTGGCATCTGTAAGATAGCATGGGCATGATTTGGCATTTGTCTTATATACATCCTGTATTCCTTAAACATTTCTGCTCTTGGGTGCAGTATACTAAAGTAAGTTGCAGAACTGTGATGTTCTTAGGCCCTAGCTTCTACCTCATATGAACAGTGACTATGATAATCCTGACATTTTCCTAGTGATTTTTTTCATAGCAATGGGCATTTAATTTTGATTTTTACAGCAATAAGCAGTTTGCATGTTATTTGCTCAGTCTTGTGAATGTGCAGTTGAATTCAGGCTACAGTGTTTATCTTTCAGGTCAAATTCTTTCCGGTACAAAATGCAGTCCCAGTTGTAAAGGATTTTTTTCTTTGTACATAAATACTTTGTGGAATTAACAACTTTTGTTGGTAATAAATTCAACAAAAGTTTACCCTTTGTCATGCTACATGGGATTAAAGGTATTAAAAACAGAGCTGACATTTCCTTGAAATGCGACTAAAATTTTTTTTTGTCACTGAGTAGGTTTTTGTGAATATTCAGAACTATCAAATGCAGATAAGCTTTATGGTCACTTTTACAGTATTTCAGCAATGCCCTGCACTTCAGTAAAAGTAGATATGTTAGAGTCTACTTGCAAAATAGTAATTATTGGAATTGAGCTGCTTTCCATGTATCTTCTTGTCCAGAAATGAATTTCTTCTCATATATCCAAAGTCATAAATATAACAAGTGTAGTTGGCAGTTTAACATTTCCTTCAGAGTATCAAAATGGTGTGCATATCTAATGATTGAAAGAGTTGAATAACTTCAACATAAAATACTGCTACAAGATTTAAATTTTCTTGTCTGACATTTGAGCTATGTGGGTTATTAAGTATTTGCAACACATGTGTTTTCTTTATTTAGAATTGAATGACTTCATCATCCAACTTGATGAGGAGGTAGAGGGTATGCAGAGTACCATTCTAGTGCTTCAGCAGCAGTTGAAGGAGACTCGCCAGCAGTTGGCGCAGTACCAGCAGCAGCAGTCCCAGGTCTCCAACCCAGGTACCAGCAGGACTCCATCTTCTGAGCCTACAGACCAGGGAGAGGCTGTGGGTAAAGACTGCAGCCGTCTGGCTAACGGACCAAGCAATGGTAGCTCCTCCCATCAGCGGACGTCTGGGCCTGGATTTTATAGGGAGGGTAGCAGCACAGAAGATGACTTCCCGGCTTCTCCAGGGAATGGTAATAAGCTGTCCAACCACTCTGAAGATAGAACTGGTAGAGGAGGTGGTAGCTACATAAACCAACTCAGTACTGGGTATGAAAGTGTAGACTCTCCCACTGGCAGTGAAAACTCTCTCACTCACCATTCAAATGACACAGACTCCAATCATGATCCTCAAGAGGAGAAAACAGTAAGCATGAAAGGTAACAGAACTGCGGGTTCTCGGCATGTCCAGAATGGTTTGGACTCCAATGTAAATGTGCAGGGTTCAGTTTTGTAACATTTTTCTGCAGCGTTTTTATACAGTGTCATTAAATTGGGAGAGGATACTGTTCAGAAGCTGTTATTAAATTAGTGCATACTTGTCACAATTTTTGCCTTTTTGTGGATTTCTTTTTGCTTCAATACCTCTGCCACTTTGGGAATTTTAACAGTTAATTACGTTGAATGTTGCTAAAAGGACATTTGTGTAGCTCAAGTTATTTTTATATGAGTTAATGTGAAGTTGAAATGGAAATTATTTCCATAAAGTATAACATTAAATGATGTCTGTACAAATCTGTGTATATCTAGAACCTGTGCTGTGTAAGGGCATTCTTACTCATACTGTTATACTTAACACCACCTTTGAGATTTGTCATAATAGCTGTGGGTTTATGACTGCCAAGTTTGCCCAGTACAGTAGTTTTATCACTAAAAGATGGACTTGCTGAAGAAGTCCTTTAGTAGTTTCAGTGTTAATTACAGTTTTTCCCACCATACATCTGTGCATTTTCTCCTTAGGTGACCGAATGTTTATGAATTGTGTGCATAGTTACTCAGTTTTTAAGAACTGTTGTATCCTGTTAATGCATATTGCTCTGTGACTCCAATATTATCTTACCTGTACTGACCAAACCTAAATAAAAACTTTTAATAATGTAATTTCCTCATTGTTCTCCATTGGCTTGCACGGCTTACCTGTATGGGTTGTAATACTTTCTAAATTGAATTTGTTTCTGTGCCAATCCTGTCTAATACAGCTTATGCCAAGTACCTGTGCTTATAACTATCATGTTGATTTCAGGCCAGCCTTTTAGTATTTATTCTACAGAGATTTTTTTCCCTTACTGATAGATTAAAAAGAAAGAAAAGAAGACAACTAATAATAAGCAAGCTTCATAGTTAGGACCTGGCTCTTATTAAAACTTAGGAAGTATACTGGAGGTAAATGTACAAACTAAATTATGACGCTTCTAAGAGGTTGAATTACTTCTTAAGATGATACAATTTTTGATTAGTCTACATGAGGGGAAGCTTAGTGACCTGACTTTGCAGGTGTTGCAAGTTTTGGGGGGGGGGGGGGAGGAGAAACATGCTTATACTGAACAAAAGCAAGTTAGGAATTTATCAGAACCAGAATTTCTAGTGATTTTCTGTCTACTAGTTTGTGGTGGTAGCAATATGCAAGGTGATGAAAAGGGTACTGACTTCAGTAAATGCTGTTCAAAGGGGAAAAATGAAAGCATTTAACTACTTTCAGGTAGACTTAAGTCTGGTTTCAGCATTTTTCTAATAGAATCCTACAATTACCAGACAGCTAATGCAATTATCTCACATGCAAGTTCACTTTGGAAACGCTGAAACTGTTGTTTGAAAGCAGTATTTCTCTAAAGTTAGGAGATACTTGGATGTAACTGCAGTTTAGTCAATAAAATCATAGATTATAGAAGGGTTTCCATGGTATTAAATGAGCACCTGTAGTGTTACTGTCCACAAAAAATGTAATTAGTTGAAACTGTTAGTAGCCTTTGTGTATGTTGGAAACATACTAGTCTATGTACTACTGCTACTTTAATTTCATAGAGCTTAGACATTTAAAACAACTCAGCAGTCACTGGAGGCATTAATTCCATTAACAATAACCACATGGTTTTTTTGGAACGTTACTTCAGCCTTTATTACCTGAAAAATAGCAGTTAATGGACAGTTGAGCATATAGAAATTAAGTGACATTAAAAAAAGTGCTGGCATCCAAAGTAATTTCTGGTTTACAAAAATCCCTGATAACCTAAATATGTATTTGCTGGTGCTTTACATTTGGCTTTAATATCACCTGATTTTAATGTGTATATTGTACTTGAGATACTTTGTGGCTATTATAAGTTTAAGAGGATAGTAATAATAAAATGATAATAATAGAAAGTTACGGTGACTTGATAATATCTATGGTAGAAAGTCCTGTGAGAATGGTGGTGGTTAAAATCTATCTGAAATATGGAAGAAACTCATGTTGAGAAGATGGCATGTAGGATAAGGAATGAGGTAAGAATTATTTTTGGAGTTGAAGTAGTGGCTATTGTGCTGTAAGGTAGGGGCAACTTTTCACTTAAATTTATCAGTTATTGTGGGAAATCAGGTCTTAAATTCATGAAGATTTGAATTTTTTCAAGAATGTGTGGTCTTTAAATGGTTAGAAAAGAAAACCATACAGCTTCGCTAAATAGCTGAAAAGTTAGAAGTGCAAATTATAACTGCATACTAAACGTTGGCTTAACTAAAAGTGAACTTGGAAAATAAATGTAGGGCAAGAAAAGCCATTTTATTTGTTGGTCTCTGCTTAAAGGTCATCTCCTAAATAAGCAGGCTGGGATTTTACATTTTTTTAATTAATAATTTTTATTTTAAATGAAAGCATCGTTTAAAAACCATCATGTAATTGGCTTGCTTTTTTGCAGTGCTTACTGTAAAGCAGTAGTGAAATGCAATATAATAATACACAAATTTAAAATCAATAATGTTCACATTCTGGCTGTCAATACATACAGCCTATGTTACGGCTGTTAATAATCCTGGAGATGACTTGATACATTATTTATAGTTTTCAGGAAAATCCTGTTTTCAGATTGATTTTGATTAAGATTATTCATCTTGTGTCATCAGATTTCTAGGGTACAGCTGACTGATAACTAAACCTTAAGTTTGCATGGTGTTCTAGGGCCCTTTAAAGGGGCACTGAAGGAGAAACTACCTTTCTGTACATCTGTGCATTACAATGCACTTTAATTCCCTTTGTGGATCTCTCCATGTGGATTTGCTGGTAAATTCCAAGATGAGGTAAGTTATTCTAAACATGGTCATTCAGGCTTTACCCCTTCCATTGTTTTTTTGTTTGTTTGTTTTTGGTCCTATAAATTAGGTTAAGATCTCTGAGCATAAGTGCTTATTTAAATAAGATTTAAAAAAAAAAAAAAGTGGTTTGTGTTAGCAAAGATGTTTTCCCCAATAATTTGACTTAAACTTTATCTTATCATATTTAGTGTTAGCCTTGATTTTACAGAATGCTTCTTAACTTTGAGGGAAGGATTCTCTTCTCTGGCCTTATGGGAGAACTAATTTTTCATGGTTTTTTGAATTCCTTTGCACTTTTACTATTCAATACTGATTATTTTAGCTGATGGAATTAAGGTGCACAAAGCATTCTCACAAGCATTAATGGCCGTGGATGTTGGGAGAAAATGGATACTGGAAAATGAGATATACAGAGAAGTGAGGAAGAGAACTGAAATGAAACAAGGAGTAGATCAAATAGATGAAAAGGTGTTTGTAAGTGGCTCGTTCCCAGCAATTGAGGTGGATAGCTCCTAATGGCAACTGACCTTTAAAGGGGAGTACCAGGCTGCTTGCAAGCTCCGGTACAAGCTGCTGCCCTGCCTCTGCTTGCAGTACTGACACTGCGGGGATTCCAGTGCCTCTGCTGTATGCCCAGGCATAACAGGATGAAGCAATAGATGAAGTAAAAAGACCTCTGTATTCACTTTCTGTTTAGAAATGTCCATCTAAGAAATTGACTTGTTGCTTCGCACCATGATACACTGAAAATGTTGAAATGTGAAGCATTCTATGTACCTGCTCCATGAATCATTGCATTTAAAGTCAAGAGATGACTATGTTTGATATGTCTGTAATAATAAAAAATGGAGGAGGGCACGTCTGTTTAACAGTTCTTTCTGTAGCCCACCACTCCTGTATTGTGAAGCCCTAAGAACATCCCATTCTGCACATGTCCAATTCTGACAGATTCTTGCAGCTTACGGCTCATACAAAACACAATTATAAATGGGAAAAAATATAGACTCCTGAGATCAAAGGGAACTGCTGTGGTGCATTTGGTAGGCCTACTATCAGGCCTGCTGCCAAGCCTTGCTCCAGCAGGCTCTCAGGGCTGAGCTACCTGCTTCTGGCAGCACTGCTCGTGCACAAGTAAGACCTGCGCACAGCAACGTGCAGGCTTCCTTTTTAGAGTTTTACTTTGCTCTCTTTGCTTACCTTGTGGACCTTTTTTCTCCCTGTTCCAGAGTAATCACTGGAAGCACTGTGCCCTCACTAGCGTTGCTTAGAAAAATGACCTTTCTTTCCTATTTCTGCTTGATTTTAATCTCTGGAACATCTAGTGTCTGTAACTTCTGTAAATTTAATTAAGCATGCTGTATATAACTTTTTTTTTTCACATATTATTTCATAAGTCTTTATGCGTTGCAACTGATCCTCACACGTGGTGTACCTCCTTTTTCCTATCCAGTTAGCCTTTGTGTTACCCGCTTATTTATATTCCCAAGGTCATGGCTACCACGGGACCGTTGGCTCAGGACCTGACCTAAGCGGGAAGGAACCCCGTTAGCCTTGGCTCTACCGGTGAGCTGGTGTTCCCTGGTCTGGTAAGTGAGACAGTGGGTTCGCCTTCTACCTTGTGCTGCACAGGGTACTAACGGAGCACGTCTTTTAAATACAAATAGCGATTAGTGACTCAACCACTTGAAACCAGCGCTATCGATCCTCCCTCAGACGCCTGCCCCTCCTCGTCCCGCCGGCAGACCCGCCCCAGCAGTGCGGGCGCAGGCGCGCTGTGCCGTCGGTGCAGTGCCCGCGGAGAGCTGGCCGCCATGTTGTGCCGCCTGGCCTCGGCGGGCAGGTGAGAGCCGCGCCGCCGCTGGGAGGGAGGAGAGGTGGGGGCGCCGTGCTCGCCGCCGCCCTGCTGCGTGAGGGGCGGCTGAGCCCTGGGCTTCCGCGTCCGGGCCGCGAGACGGGGCGGAGGGGAGGGGGCACCACCCCTGTTGTCCGCTCCATTTCGGGAAGAGGGGGTGGCGGTGCCAGCGATGGCCTCGCGAGGTGCAGCCGAGCCGAGCAGCGCGGCCGGGATCTGTCTCTTTAGGGCTGTGGGATTTCGACCCTTTTTCTTATCAAGGTCACCGGTGCAGGTGCCCTCGGGGCTGACCTTCCTCCCAGCCCAGAGTGCTTCCTGTCGTTACGACGCGAGAACGTGGGTTAGGAGGTGGCAGCCCGTGTATCAGTGACCTTCACGTGGGCAGCTGGCCGTAGCAGGGCAGCGTTTCACTCTGCTGAAGTGGTAAAGCACGAGTGCTGCACGAGACTGCTGCCTCCTTTTCTCGTTTCTCCTCTAGAAGCAGGGCTGCGCTGGTAGCACCATTAGGGTGCTCGGTCGCAAGGCAGAAGCACACTCTTCCTGACCTGCCCTACGACTATGGCGCGCTGGAACCCCACATCAGTGCGGAGATCATGCAGCTGCACCACAGCAAACACCACGCCACCTACGTGAACAACCTGAACGTTACGGAGGAGAAATACAAAGAGGCGCTGGCAAAAGGTGCGTATGGCCATCGTCAGCAGGTGAGGAGAGAGGCGTGAGCTACTGTGGATTTACACTGGTGACTGGGACCGAAGGCAGAGCAGAGTCAGTAGGAAGTTGCCCCTGAGAAATACCAGGGATGTGCTTGAATGTTGATTACCTGTGAAAGCTTAGAGGTTTTTAAGTGGCCTCGTAAGCCTAATAGTAATAAACTTGTACAGTCTGAATTAAAGAATGAATGAGGTTTGATGAAGATTCAAGCAAACAAGATTGGCTGTTGCTTTGTCCTGCTAGTTGTGGAGCCAGGAAAGCTGTATTTCAGAGGTTAATTAGTGAGGAAGGAAACTAAAGTATAGGAAAGCAGCGTATCTGCTGCAGATGTCATTACTGCTGTGTAATGACTAAGGATTCAGCTCCTAGTGGAGGCAGAATTTCTGGCTAGCAGAAACATTGCATTATTTGGACCCTTGGAGGTATTTAACAGAAAAACAAAAAACCTCTATCCTTTGGTAGGCTCTCACTGCTTGTTCTTGTTAATAGTGTGTCTGGAGGTAGAACTTAATATTTCTTAAGGATTTTGCTGGTATTCTGCATCACATTGGTGATGGTCACACACATCAAAGCAGGCAAATATTTGCTTGCGGCATTTTCATGTGTGTTTTGGGTTAGCTTATTAGGTGATATCCTCATATAGAACATGTAGAATTTGATTCTCATTAGAAAGACTAAGACCAGGTTTTAGGAAAGGGTAAAGTCTGAACTGCTACCTCTTCTTGTCAATATTGTCATTCTCTTCCCACACTTAAAAATTGAGCCTGGCCAAAACTACTGTACAACAGTTTGGTTATGCAGCAGATCTTGTAACTGTTTAATATCTCCTCTGGATAATAGAACCTTGAAGCTGACTTTTCTGCAGTAGTAAGTAGTTTTCAGATTATCTTTAGCATTTTCTTAACCGATCTGTATCTCTAATCAAATAACTCATAAGCTGTCTTGACTTGAGTCCGTTGTCTCCTGTTATCAGTTCTTCTGAAAATGAGTCTGCTCGTCTGTGATAAGGTCCTGCCCAGCAACTAATAACTTCGTTCCTGAAAACTTTCAGCATAAGCTGGTTCTTATTACTTCTTCATCAAAATGTTTTATATGTTGCCAGTTGAAGGCTATAATCACAAAACTTATTTTCATTGAAATATTAGGCCTACCAGAATTTTTTCTGTACTTTTCTGACAGTTGTTTGAGCTGTGATGCTTTACTTTGCGCTTAGAATGGAAAAGAATAAAGGAATCATTCAGTAGACTGAGAAACTGAGCTTACAGGTCTCTTGAGCAGCACTTCCGAGCTGAACCTGTCCAGCATGACTGTGTTAAGGAGTGTGGTAAGCTGGAGCAAAGGCCAGGGGCTCTGTCTGCAAGTAGATTCGAGGATACTTTGTGGTATCTTAAGGACAAGTTAACTTTCTCCATCCTCTTTTTCAGTGCCAAGTTCAGCAGGACTGGCTTGAGAGTGCCACAAGTACTGTGCTTTAAGACAGTGATCAAATGCCATCTCTACCTCATAGTGGTCTTGGGGAGTAGGTTCCTCTACAGCACTGTGGGATAAACAGTAATGAAGACAATATCAATGTCCTGGATTATTTTTGGATTCCTGGCTTGTAGGATGATGTGGATGAGTTTAGTGTCTTAAAGGCACGTAAAATTCAAGGAAAGCTTCCTGAAGATTCTGTTGAACTGGACGTGAGAGATATGTCTTATCCTCAGCTTGATACCTAAATGCAGCAAGTAGTGTCCGTTCTAGCCGCATTGCATGCTTTGTTCAGTCCTGTTCCTGTAGGTTTTTATGCATTGAGTATGATTATGGCTGGAAATACAGCAATTAGATATTAGTTACTGACTGGTTTTTAAGTTTCTAAATGATATTTTTCTAAATGATAAAAGTTAAACTGTTTTGCACCTGAAAATGAATTTTTTCCGGAACAAAATTATTCTTAAGAAAAGATTATAGAAAACTGGAGGTTTTTTGTCTCAGCAAAACTCTTAACAATGACAGTGATTGTCCCCAGCAAAAAGAGTGCCAAGGGTTGTGTGATTGAGCACTACTGCGATTTATTTTAACAAAGAATTGAATTCTGTATATTGGGAGTCTTGTGAGTCATAGTGGAACTTAACAGCTTCTTCCAGTTATTTAATTTCTGTGAGACTTGCAAAGACCATTGTGGTTTCTTAAGGATATGAGGAAATGCTGAGAACTTGTAATTCTGTAAACAAAAACAAAACAAAAAAAGCTTTATTGACAAGTGTGCTACTGCTTCATGTCTGTCCTGAGATGGCTCATTCCTCCCAATAGGAAGACTACTGCCTATTGTGGAAAGTGAGTGGGGAGAAGCAGCTGCCTGCACTGATTCCATATTGGAGTAGTGGAAAAAGCCTCAAACAATTACAGTGTTCCAATTCTTTAAAAACAAAAATTACATTCAAAATACGTATGTTGAGGTGGTGTAACACCTGTCAGATGCATAAGGCACAAGTGAGTTCTTTAAGGAATATGACATGTTTTGATTGAGGTTCAGGGCCCTCTGATCTTGTGTGGTACGAGGGTTAGGTTGTATGCAGGGCTGTAAGCAAGGGTTGGGATTGTGTGTAAGCTATTCAGATATGCTGTGGATGTTCCTTGATGAACCTCACTTTTCTCTTTAAGTTAAGGCCTACCTGGACTGAGAAATTATGGGGAGTTCACCAATATTAAGCAGTGGTATTTAGGTGCTCAGTTCTGTTATGTTGAATAAAATGATCTGGGTCATTATCTCTTCCTGCAATTATCTCCCTCCAAGAAAAAAAAACCTCACCCAACCAAACAAAACAATTTTCCTCCCCAGAGTAAATGAAAAAATGTAAGGATAAGAACATCTTGTTTGTGTATTTTCTTGTTGTGCTTGTCAGCTGTTTCTGGAGCACGCTCTGTTTACCCTCTTTAAGGTGTTTAAGAAATTTAAAAATTTTTAGTTTGAAAATCAGCAATTTGGAGGTTAAACAGTGTTCTTGTCTAGTAATAGTAATACTGAATAATTTTCTAGTGCTAGATCCTTATTTCATTCTGCTACTGCTATTTGTTTTGTTTAGCTGTGGAATGGCAGTAGATACTTTGCTGCTGTAGATGTAACATGAATTGCCTGATAGGTGGAGTATTGGCACATCACATGCAGTTACAGAGCAAGAAAAGGCCAAAGATAAAGAAATCTTTAATGCAGTTTGTCAGTGACTATCTAAAATGTGAGTAACAGTCACAAACCCTGTCTTTTCCATAGGCATGTTACAGGCTAGTAAGACTTGAAAGATCTGGGGTATTGGTGGAGGCCTAGTGACAACTTAATGATGCTATGGTGGTGGTGTTATTATTTATCTATTTATTTATGTTCTGCATCCTCAGGTGATGTTACAGCTCAGGTGTCACTTCAACCTGCACTGAAATTCAATGGTGGGGGTCATATCAATCATACCATCTTCTGGACAAATCTTTCTCCCAATGGAGGAGGAGAGCCTAAAGGTTAGTGCTTGTTATGAGTGTTCATTGAGTCAGTCTTAATTGACCATCAGAACTGATGATCTTTTCTCTCTTTGAAAGAGTTTAAGTCTTTATTTTCTTTATTTTTCTGAGTTTATTTGCCTTTCTATATGACAGCTGCCACAATTCTGAGGAATTCAGGGCCTTGTTCATGCAAGTGAAAAATATGAAAAGAAACTGTGCTAATTATATTTTTAAAGATGATTGTACATTGCAAAATACTTGACTATTGCTGTATATTGTCCTTTTCATCTTCATAAGATAAAACACTTGTCCATAACTGTGCTAAATGAGATTGCATTTACTTAATCAATTCACAGAAAGGAAGGAAATGTGCTGCAGATTAGCCTAGTGACTGGACATATGCTCCATTTTCTGTTAGGGATAGCTTAGCAGTTAAAACTTAAAGGATGAAATCCCATTTGGGAGGATAGAGAAATGGTAATCTACAAGTGATCTGCAATTAAAGGCAGTGAATACAGATCTTACAAAGGCTGCTGTGATAAATGCAAGGGTTTTCAAATGAGGTGTGTATCAGATAACATTCTTGGGGAAGATCATAGAATCAGAGAATCACTAAGGTTGAAAAAGACCACTGAGATCATCTAGTCCAACCATTAGCCCATCACTACGTGCTTATTAAACCATGTCCCTCAGTAGCATACTGCATCGCCACATTTCTTGGTCACCTCCTGTGAAGGTGACTCCACCGTTTCCCTGGGCTGCTTATTCCAGTGCTTGAACACTCTTTCAGGGAAGAAATTTTCCTAATATCCAACCTGAAAAGATGTGTTGAAGCCTTACCTTTGTCTGCAGTTTCTCTGAAGTTACTGTGAAAGGTGGTAAGCTTAAAATGTCATCTTTCAGTTTCAGTTGGATGGGTCAAGTCTTCTGTAGGAGGCCTGATGAAACTTGTCTGAAGATGCACTTTCAGCTGTCACCAAGAAGTTGTTAGGTCTGATTTAGGTCTGATTTAGAAGGAATGAAGAATGTAGAATTTTCCAGCATTGCATTGTATGTTTTATTGATAGCACCATGACTGTCTTTGTTAACAGCATGTTTGACTACTTTCTAATTTGTTTCTTGATTTCTGTCTGGAGCAGGTTGGGGCAGATTGTTAATAATGCATCTGTTCTGTCTAGACAGTTCCCTCAGAGCCCAAATGCATCCGCATCTCTCTTCTATTTCCAGGTGATATCTGGGAATTGAAATATGTTAAATACCTGATATTCAGTGATGTTTCTGTGCTTTTTTTTGAAGGGGAATTGATGGAAGCCATCAAACGTGACTTTGGTTCCTTCGCAAACTTCAAGGAGAAACTAACAGCTGTATCAGTTGGTGTTCAAGGATCAGGCTGGGGGTGGCTTGGCTATAATAAGGAGCAGGCACGTCTACAGATAGCAGCCTGTGCAAATCAAGATCCTTTGCAAGGAACAACAGGTCAGGTTTCTTTCTTCCTCTTCCACTTTTTTCAGATTTCAGAGGCAAATGTATGAGATGTGAGAATATGAGGAAGCATCTGGAAAATTGAGTATCACTTCCAGCAGAAGCAAAAAACAGTTGCAGTTTTTGAAACAGCATTTGTAATGCAGGACTTAGAAATTTTGTGGAGAGTAATAACTGTGAAAGAGCATTGAGCATTAAATTTAGGTTAGGCTCCTCTGGACTGTTTCTGAGTAACAGCAGTAGCTTGCCCATCAGAGCATTGGGAAGATAAGTGTCTTAAATTTAAATTGTTTTCTCTTATGAGGATATATTTACAGACCTGATGGCCAGACACCAGGAGAGGGGAAGATGTGTATAATATTTCTTGTTATGAAACGGGCTAAGCACTTAGAACGTGCTTCTCTACTGTTGGTAGGTAGTGATGAATGTCAATTAAATAAGGGTTGGATGGGGACAACTCTTAGGGCTAGACAGGCAGCTGAGATCGCTTCTGAAGGTATGTTTGTTTGCTTAAAGAGACATAACAGTGATGAAGACAGCTTGGATACGCTCCACAGAGGAAAGAGCTAATCCCCAGTGAGAATCCTGCTGTGATGGCTCTTGTCCAAAATCAGTCACAGATATCTTTAGAACACGTTCTGTGAAATTCATAGAGAATGATAGGGAATATCATGTGTTTTCCATGTTTACTTTGGACTTCTCCAGTGGTCTTTGCCCTGCTTATCAGTGAGGAAAAAGGAAAAAAAGAACAGTTTTAGTGTTGAGACATAGAGTATAATGAGTAAATTTCACCCTCTCCCACACATTGAAAACTCCCTACTAAAAATTCAACTAGAAAGATGTTTTAGCACAAAAGCAAGGAAAGCAGTGAAACAGTAACTTAAAGTATTGGAAGCAAATACTCATGCCAAGAGACTTCTTTGTGGTGTCTTGGTCCAGGAAAATACTCGTGTTACTGTGTGTGAGGAAGATGCAAACTTTTCAAAAATGTCTTCAACTGCTTTCAGTTGTGTCTTCAGTGAAGTTTTAGGGTATTCATAGGTGTGTATTCTAATAATTTAGTTTATACAGTGTGTGTGGAGAGCAGACAGGTCTGTAAAACGCTGTAGTGAGCACCTGTGTGCTGGAGAGCTCTCTGTTTCTACAGTTGAAGAAATTTGGTAATTCCAAATAAGACTTTGCAGTGGAGCATTTCTTCACAGGCTTAAAAAAAAATGTTATCCTCCTTTTTTACAGGTCTCATTCCATTGCTGGGAATCGATGTATGGGAACATGCCTATTATCTTCAGTATAAAAATGTTCGACCTGATTATTTGAAAGCTATTTGGAATGTGATCAACTGGGAGAATGTATCTTCAAGATATGCATCTTGCAAAAAATAGAGTGGAATTCTTGCACAGACTACTAAAATGGCACCACTTCTACTTTGGTTTCACTCTTGTAATAGTTTCTGTGGCATACAAATGAATTGCTATAATACAGAAATCACCTAGCTCATCCCGCAAAAGCATTTCATAATCAAGCAACAAGTCTGCTTGTCTAATCCTATGGAAAGTATTTGCTTAGGTTTTTGAAGCTTTAAACTCTTGTGCAACAAAGGGAAGAAGACACTTTAAGTAATCTATTCCATTGCATATAGAAACATAGTTCACTTTGTTGAAGCTTAATGAGATAATGGATTTCTTTGTTGCACTTAAATACCTAAGTGGAAACGCACACTTTGTGTTACTATGAACAAATAAAACTCAAAAGAAGAATCTTACGTAACCATCTAACAGACTTGTCTTTGGTAGCAGTTGGTCTGGTTTCTAGATTTGAACAGGGCTGGGGAAGATACGTGGTTTTGCAATTTGCTGTTTTACAGGCAGTGGAACTTTCTAAGAAACAAAGAAGATATGAAGCAGAAAACAGACATTGTGGTGCTTGCCTGACTTGACAATCTTCAGTCATCCCTACCCTTTCCTGGGTCACAACTTTCATATCTTGGTTTTCTTGATAGTGAGCAGTGATAAAGTACCTCTACTGGTAATCAGTCTGGCAGCTTTGACTTAGATTAAAAAAAAAAAAAAGGCAAAACCAAAAATCCCAACAAAACAAACAAAAAAGACGGACTGTTGAAGAGTCTGTGCTTTTACTGTTCCAGTTTCACTGTAAGTCTGGAGAGCAGATGTGGAACTTTTTATTGTGAATTATGAATCACTACTCTTCTTAGGAAGCCGTGGTCTCCATGAGTAAAGTCTAGCATCACACTTGACCTCGTGGAAGCCTCCATGCAGAAAAAATGACATTTTTAGGAGACACTTTTATTAAATGAATCTAAATATTTGCTTTAATTATTTACTGGGATAAAGAATTTATTCCTTACTTAGTATTTGGAGCTGCTGTCTTTCTTCTATGTACTTCAGAATGCCTAAATAATTCAAATTGTCATTGTCCTATGATTTTCCTGATTGATTACTACTGAGGCAAATCCTTTTTAAGGATTTAATATTAGTTACAGAAATGCCTAATATTGCTGGCAGCTTCTAGGGGAGGAAAGAAACAGTATTTACTATAGCTTGTAGATTCTGTGTAGTCCTAGGTGTTGGTAGCTACCTGTAGATGTAAAGCTTAATTTAAAGCAAGTTTATTGCTGAATATGTTGGTGTATAAAACTTAGGTTAAAACACATTTGTGTTTTGGGGTTTTTTTTGGCTTTTTTTCTGCTGTTGGGTTGGCGTTTGGGTTAGTAAAAGCTGAAACTTAGGTTTCAGTTGTTAGTCTTCAGGTTACTGAGGTCCTGCAGAGAAGCTGGGTATAGAGAGAGAAGCAGTGACATTTTTCTAGATGAAGAACAGGGACTTCTGATGAGAGGAGATCCTTTTATCTTTCACTTTCCAGAGAAAGTACCTTCAAAGTATGGACAGGGCATGTTGTGTTTACCATGGAATCTACCTAAAGTTGAAGGAAATAACAGGTTTTTTTTCTTTCCTATTGGGACTACATAGTGTGGTGAAATACCATATAGCCAAGAGATCTGAGAATCTTCCCTAAAAATAAGTGAATGCTGAGGCAACACTTTGTTAACAAATGCCATAATGCAGGTATTATGAGGTATCAGGTTGGTACTGTGTGCTCTTAAAGAGTAAAGATGGATGTGCCTGAATGCTGATGGTCTAAGAATGTTTAAGATGTGCAGGAAGACTGCGTTATCTTCAGCCCAGAGGATGCAAACCATGGAGATCTCCTCAGGCAGGACCAGCTCTTGCTCAAGCTCTGAAGCTCAACACATGCTGGTAAGGCTCAGTTTGTGCTGTGTTTCTGGTTAAGAACAGACTTCTCCTGCTAACAGTCAGCTGGTGAGCCTGTCCCAATGTCTGATCATAGGAAGTTAAAAGCTGTAGACAAACAGGAATGCTTGTGGAACACAGAGAAAATTTAGTAAATGTTGAAGGCATATACTAAGAACAGTGAAGCAATGAAAACATTCAGTGCCTGTTCCACTTAACAATTAAAAAGGACTGGTGCTATGTGTGTCTTGTGAAGGAAGGGCTTGGTCAAGCTATGTTAACTTCAGTCTTCTGTGAAATCTGGAAGAATCAGAATCGTAGGGGTTGGAAGGGACCTCCAGAGATCATTGAGTCCAACCCCCCGCCAAAGCAGGTTCCCTACACCAGGTCACACAGGTAGGCATCCAGGCGGATCTTGAATATCTCCAGAGAAGGAGACTCCACAACCTCCCTGGGCAGCCTGTTCCAGTGCTTCGTCACCTCACCGTAAAGAAGTTCTTGCGCACATTGGTGCGGAACTTCCTATGCTGCAGTTTCTGGCCGTTTCCCCTTGTCCTGTCTCCGCACACTGATGAAAACAGTCTGGCCTCACCACTCTGCCCCCCACACCTTAGATATTTAAAGACCTGGATCAGGTCCCCTCTCAGTCGTCTTTTCTCAAGGCTAAACAGACCCAGCTCACTCAGCCTTTCTCCATAAGGCAGATGCTCCAGGCCCTTCACCATCTTTGTGGCTCTCCGCTGGACTCTTTCCAGGAGATCCCTGTCTTTTTTGTACTGGGGAGCCCAGAACTGGACACAGTACTCCAGAGGAGGCCTTACCAGGGCAGAGTAGAGGGGGAGGTTCACCTCCCTCAATCTGCTGGCTACGTTCTTTTTAATGCACCCCAGAATGCCGTTGGCCCTCTTGGCCACAAGGGCACACTGCTGGCTCATGGCCAACCTGTCGTCCACCAGGACACCCAGGTCCCTCTCCGCAGAGCTTCTCTCCAGCAGCTCATCCCCCAACCTGTACCGGTGCATGCAATTATTCCTCCCCAGATGCAAGACTCTACACTTGCTTTTGTTAAACCTCATCTGGTTCCTTACTGCCCAGCTCTCCAGCCTGTCCAAGTCTCGCTGAATGGCAGCACAGCCTTTGGGCGTGTCAGCCAATCCTCCCAACTTGGTATCATCAGCAAACTTGCTGAGGGTGGCCACTATCCCCTCATCAGGTCGTTGATGAAGATGTTGAACAAGACTGGACCCAGCACCGACCCCTGGGGAACCCTGCTAGTTACAGGCCTCCAACCAGACTCTGCACCACCAATGATGACCCTCTGTGCTCTGCCAGCCAATTCTCAACCCACCTCACTGTCCACTCAACTATCCCACACTTCCTCAGCTTTGTTATAAGAATGTCGTGGGAGACAGTATCAAATGCCTTGCTGAAATCCACTGCTATCTGCCCAGCCAAAGACAACATCTACCAGGTTGGTCAAGCATGACCTCCCCCTGGTGAACCCATGCTGACTACTCCTGATAACTTCCTTTTCTTCCAGTTGTCTGGAGATGGCATCCAGCACAAGCTGTTCCATTACCTTTTCCAGGATGGAGGTGAGGCTGACTGGCCTGTAATTACCTGGATCTTCCTTCTTGCCCTCTTTGAAGACCAGAGTGACATTGGCTATCCTCCAGTCTTCAGGCACCTCCCCCATTCTCCAAGACTTCTCAAAAATGACAGAGAGCGGTTCAGCAATCACCTCTGCCAGCTCCCTCAGCACCCGTGGGTGCATCCCATCGGGTCCCATGGATTTATGAACATTGGTGTTGCCTAGGAGCTCTCAGACTGCCTCTTCCCTGACTAAAGGGAAGACTTCCATTCCCCAGACTCTTTCACTGGGATTCCCGAGGGGGAGCTTTTTCACTGAAGACAGAAGTAAAGAAGGCATTCAGTATCTCCACCTTCTCAGCATCCCCCGTTAGCAGAACACCCCTCTCACTTAGTAGGGAAGACACATTCTCCTTAGTCTTCCTTTTACTGTTAACGTACTTAAAAAAGCCTTTTTTATTATCCTTTATCACCTTTGCCAGATTCAATTCCAGGCAGGCTTTAGCCTTCCTTGCTGCATCCCTGCAGACCCTGACAACATTTCTATATTCTTCCCAAGTGGTCAGACCCTTTTTCCACATTTCACGGACCTTCTTCCCTTTGAGTTTGTACACGAGCCCCTTGCTCATTCACACAGGTCTCCTGCTACCCTTTCCTGATTTCTTACTCACAGGGATGCACTCATCCTGAGCTTAGAAGAAGAGCTGTTCAAATGCCGACCAGCTCTCACAGAAGTGTTTCTTAGGACACCTGACCTGGAATACATTATACAAAATAAATTTAAAGTGCTGCTATGTATTTCTGCTAACATTTTAACAGTTCTGTTGCAGTACCTTGCAGTAGTTGGTCAATGTGATTATACAATGGAAAAGACTTCTTTTTGCACGTCTAATACTGAGCAGGGAATATACTGTTAATAGGCGTAACGTGCCTTTTTATTGAAGTGCCTTCTGCTTAACCATTAAAAATAATGCCCTTAAATTTCATCTAGCTGTTATTACCTCTTTGATTTAAAGTCTGACGCTTCTAGGCAGGTTCCTGGTAGGTGTGTGTGTGTGTGGCTGCAGAGTTGGAACCACTCCTGTGGGGGAGAACCAGAGCTGTTCACTCACCGCTAGGTGGGGATGTGTACCTACTTTATTAGTAGGGTTTCTCAGCAGTGTTTCCAAGGGAGCAGGTAGATAAAGAAGCACAGGAACAGAGCTGCTTGGGCTGCTGCTTCCACTTTGTAAATAGGGCAACTCTTGTCACTGAAGCTGTCAGGAGGTAGTATGTGGGAAGGAGACAGTGCTGCTGTAGAAAAGACAATTTAATAAATATAGGCAAGTGTGGGCCTTCCTGTAACTGGAGACAGGCATGCACAGCCTAGGGAGAGTACTACTAGTTAAAATAAAGATGTTTCTAGGATTTCCACCTGGTTGCCTCATCATGCTCTAGCTTTGTCTATGTGGGGATGTGCATTGTCTGTGACATCCTGAGCAGTCTTTCAAACTCAGAGATTTAACAGCAGGGGGTGAAGTCTCTTGCATTGCTGTAATTAAGACAAGGTTGCAAAGGACTCAGCAAGCTACCTGAGGCATTTAGGTTGTACAGTTACAGTTGTGCTGCCTTGCAGAGTGGCTGCTACTCTGCAAAAGCTCCAATTTTTCACTGGATCTTCTCACCTGAAGAGATGAGTACAGCAGTAATTCAGCAAACCTCCTGCTCCGGGTCTTCCCCAGGACCTGCAGAGCAGCTAGTTTCCAGCTTATCCTTACAGCACTACAGAAGCTGAGCTCTAAACGGACCCGTCCCAATGAGTTTTTGAGCATCTCTCTGGATTGATGGTAGTCCCTGGAACTTGGAGAACTTGCTGCAATGAATAGAAGGTCTGTCCAGGTCTATCTTCAGTTGGACTACAATTCCTTTATCTTTTCCCTAACTTTGTTCTGGAGAGGAGCCAAGTCAACCTCATTGGACTCTTCCCTGGTTGAGCTAAGGTACAGTTTTTAGGACTGCCTTCAGAGCAAGCTCTGTAGTGCTTTTGTACTTGGCAGCTGTGTTCATTCCCATCTGCTGCTTCATAGTGTGTGCATCTCAGAGGCTTGTCCTGTAGGCCACTGGTTGTAATTATAAAAACTTCTGGTCTAGGGATGAGTAACGTAGTGATTCAGGTACTGTTATCAATAAATTTTGCAGTGCTGTCAGTATTGGAAGACAATATTGTACAGGAATTCCAGTTTTTCCTTTATTTATTCTTCTTTGAGAGAAATGTTAAAGTTTTTGTGCTGTTATTGTAGAGATTTTTTTTGCCACTGTGGAACTCGAGTGTGTTGGAGGTCTGGAAATCAGAAGGTATAGAGAAAGAACATCTGTTAATGTAAGAGTCTGGATTTGAAGGTAATCCTGCAATTCTGAGAAAAGCTAATTCATACTATTACAGAATTTGGCTTCAGCAAGAATGGTAATATTGCCATTTCTGTTATGACTCTAGAAATTCTGACCTGAAGTAGCTAAAAGAAAGAGCTCCTGGTTTGCAGCAGTTTTGAAATTTGGCTATGGTCAATACTGGCGAGAATAAAAAAGCTTCTCTGTATTTCCAGGAATCCAGAAGCTCACCAGGCCCTACAGCTGCCAGAAAAGTCTGATGTTCCTGTCTGTCCCAACAGCTGTCATGGGCTTCAAGCCTCAGACTTCTCCAAAGATCTTTCGAACAGAGCTGCTTCAAACAAAGTTTTGGGACTCAACAAGGTAGCAAGAGTAAGTTGTGATCAGCTCTCCCACCATATCTGATACCTGTATTTTGACTAAATGTTTCACTGGGCTATTTCTAGCCACTCTCATCCCTTAAGCCAGAATACTGTTGAGGAGGATGTGGGAGGAGGGGAAATGCAAGCTTTCAAAGGATGCATCATGGAACTGTTTGTCTTCTCCCTCCCATAAAAGATGCATACAGATTGACTAATGAGTCCCTCTGGCTGAGGAGAGCTTGACACTTGGGTCCTTGGAACGTTGTAGTTTATTTCCCAAGCTGCTGAGACAAAGTTGAAGTTTGTCAGAAATGATATACTCTCTTCTTCCATTCGGGTTACCCCACCTCCACTTAAGATTTCAGACTATTTCAAAAGACCTTGGATTTGATTACAATAACTTGTATTGATGTTTTCAAGGAAGAAATGCTCACGAGTTTCTACCTATTCATGTTTCTTACAAAAGAACAAGGATCACAAAATCAAAACTTTCAGCTAGGTTTCTGGGGAAGGATGGAGTACTATTATTTCCCAGAGCTAAGTGTGGGCTTGATGCCTGTTTGCATAACTAAATGAGACAGGAACAATAAACTGGAATTAGCCTGTCTGAAGGTCAAAAGCTCCAGAGGGAGTACTTCCCTTGTCTACATGGGATGCAGGTCAGTTAAAAGCAGTTCAAAGCCAGAACTGCTGCTTTTTCTATGTTATCTAGCTGGGAATTGGAGTTGTTCCTGGATTTTGTTTTATCGCAAGCATAAGTTGTAGTACTTAAGTGGTTGTTGTCGTCCATCTGTTGATACTCATTGCTGTTCCAGTTGCATTCTCTGCAGCTGTTTTAGAACTGTGCAGTGTACGTTGTGTGTGACAGGCAAAGACATGCTTTTCATGGGTGAAAGCACAGGATATTGATTGGAACAGAATGGTGTTGTTCCAAATGTGTTTGTCTGGCATAGACATTGGGATGGATACAGGTGTGAACTGGTGAGCTTCACTCTTGAATGTGATCCTTGAAAAGTAATGTGTTGCTTCTGATTCTGGGCCTGACTTGCCCAGATTTTTCTTCAGTGAGCTCTGATTTCAGCTTTACTAAAAGGAATTGTGCTTCTGTGGCCTCAAGTGAAGTATCCCAGGACATAAGATATCCCAGGACATGGGATGTAGGACTGTGCCATCAAAGTTTTCCTTTGCCTGAGCCCTTTGCATCAGCAGCTAGAATGTCTCAACAGTGCCATGATCTTCCCACTGTATTTATTACTCCAAATCTCGTGGAGCTCACTGCAAGTTTTGCATGGGCAACTAAAGCAAAGCTTTCCATTGCCAGCTGAGAATCTGACCCCAATTGCTGCACCCAGGAGCATGTTTGGGGCCAGTTGCAGGAGGATGTTGTAGGCTGGATCTCTGGGCAGGTCTCATTGTGGAGGCAATGATGCAGGAAAGTCCTCATCTGGCTGCTGCTCACTTGGAACTTCTTGCAGATGCTGAGCTGGACCTGACATTTGAGAATCCTAGCCAAGATGTCCAGTTATGGATCTTTGAAGATTATAGATTTGAAGGGGCTAATGTGTATGTGCCTAAATGTGTCACCATAAGCTTGTATGTCCGTGTTGTTCTGTTAACCACTACTGGATGCTTAGACAAAAAATGGCAGAAAAAACAGCTGATCACAACTTACTCTTGCAATCCAACATCTGCCTGCCAGAATCAAGAGGCAGTGTAATCCCTGCTCATGTGGTTTTCATACTTTGATTTCCCACTAAGAGCAAGCGCTGGAGAGGATCTCACCCCCTGTGGCAGAGGGCAAGCTGACAATGTACTGGCAGGACAGAAGGCATCTACCATTAGACCTTGTTTACATGCCAGCATTACCAGATTAATCAGAGTGGCAGTATATGTGTATTGTTCTTGTACTGCCTCATTACTGAAGCCTTGGTCTAAGGAAGCTATTGATTGGGCTGGAATTGCTTTTGCGGTTACCCAGGCAGGTCATAGAGGTGAAATGCTTGTTCTGTGCATTCATGAGTCACAAAACATGAAGGCCAGTGGGTGTATTACAGGTCAGGTCAGGCAGGATCTCCACCCTTCACTACAGTAATTTCCAGATGGGGCTCTGGTTATGAACAGTTTTCCTGTTAGCCACTGTACTGATTTCAGAGAAATAGAAGAATAGTTGTTTTCTTCCCCCTACAGTGAAATGAGACCTTCTACCTTCTCTTGAGTTATTTCTGGATGACAGCATCATTCATTGAAAAAGCTTCAAGGTGGGTGCTGTAGCTTCACTTCTGCTGTCTGGGTGGTAGTCTGTTATGACACTCCTTAAAAAAGCAGAAGAAAATCAGTGAATTCTTTTGTGTTTAAGCAGATCTACTATGCATCTGTCACCAGAGTGCTCTACCTGGCTATCTCAGTAGCATTTTGGAGGCGATGAAATCTGAGTTCCTGCAGACAAAATTTTGGAAATGTTTGGTAGCAGTCAGACAGGTATGACCCTCTCCAGTCCATGCCTGAGCTACTCACCTAAAATGAGGTGGTGGGTTAAAAAAAAAAAAGAATACTGCAAGCAGTATACTGACTGCTCAAGGGAAGCTGCATGCCCACACCATGGTCTCATTCCTCATTCCACGCTATTTAGCCTCATGTCCTTTTTCTGGCTCCAACTGCTTGATGTCTTCAGACGAATTGGCAAGACATTTTGAATCAGTCAACATCTGACATTCAGTAAATAAGTTATGTGCTTCCTCAAGTCTTGCCCAGGGCATTTTCCAGCTCCATAAAACTCTTTTCTGTTGGTTTGAAAGGAGAACAGAAATGGAGTACATTTTTTAACTCAGTCATAGAATGCTTAATGGCAGCTAAACAAGAACTCTGATTTAGTGATTTTCATCAGAATCAAATTTAGACTTCATCGTCTACAGATATTTAGACTGCAGAGTCTGTGTTGCTGGTTTTCATTTTTTTCCTTCCCCAAAATAATTTACAATGAATTAGTTCATCTTATGTCAGCGTGGCCATCGTGGTGGCAGCTGGCAGTGACGTTTGGGTTATGCTAAGCTTGAGTGCAAAATTAAATATAGTGTCAAGTTGGAATCAGCAACATGAAAAACAAGGGGAAAAAAAGAGGAAGAAACTTCATGGAAAACTGCAGGTCGAAATGAGAGAACTATTGGAAAGTTACAACATTGGTATTTTATGTTAACATTTTTCAGGGAAAAACGGAGACTACAGGCTGAAAATTAGCATAATTTTCAGGGGGAAAAAAAGCAACACAATGACCTGGATGAGGGAATGAACTCCATCCTCAGCTAGATTGCTGGTGATACAAAGCTGAGAGGAGCAGCTGACACACTGGAAGGCTGTGCTGCAATTCAGCGAGAGCTGGACAGACTGGAGAGTTGGGCAGTGTGCAACCTGATGAGGTTGAACAAGAGAACTGTAGAGTCCTACACTTGGGGAGGAATAACTGCGTGCAGCAGTAGAGGTTAGGGGCTGACCTGCAGGAAGGGAGTTCTGCAAAGAGGAATCTGGGTGTCCTAGTGGTCAACAGGTTGGCCATGAGCCAGCAGTGTGCCCTTGTGGCCAAGGACAATGGTGAGGTGCATTAAAAAAAGTGTGGCCAGCAGATTGAGGAAGGTGATCCTTCCCCTCTACTCTGCCCTTGTGAGGCCACATCAGGTGTACTGTGTGCAGCTGTGGGCTCCTCAGTTCAAGAAAGACAGGAAACTTCTGAAGAGAGTCCAGTGGAGGGCCACAAAGATGATGAGGGACCTGGAGCATCTCCCTTACGAGGAAAGGCTGAGGGACCTGGGTCTGTTCATTGTGGGGAAGACTAAGAGGAGATTTTATCAATGCTTATAAATACCTTGTGGGTAGGAGTGAAGGGGGTAGGGTCAGGCTCTTTTTGATGGTGCCCAGTGACAGGACAAGGGGCAAAGGGCACAAACTAGAACACAGAAAGTTCCATTTGCACATAAGGAAAAATTCTGCTTTGTGGGTGACAGAGCACTGGAAGAAGCTGCCCAGAGAGGTGGTGGAGTCTCCTTCCCTGGATATACTCAAAACCCACCTGTTTGCTTTCCTGTACCACCTATTCTAGGTACCACCTATTCTAGGAACCTGCTTTAGCAGAGTGTTGGACTAGATCCCCAGAGGTCCCTTCCAACCCTTGTGATTCTGTGAACACAATCTCAACCTCTCATGGAGAAATGATTGGAAGAGACAAAGAGGAGAGATCCTCTGTTTTGTCTTTTGTACCTATAAAATAGTTCAGTTGGACAGGACCTTCAAAGGTCACAGAGTCCAACTGCCTGGTCACTTCAGAGCTAACCGAAAGTTAAAGCATATTACTGAAGACATTGTCTGAATATCTCTTGACCACAGCCCCCTGCAGTGTTAGTACAAAGAAAATTATTTAATCTTCTATAATAACTTCATGATGGAAGATTTAAAGCAGTTCACAGAAGTCAGTATGATGAATGTCTATGCAAAACTACCCATTCATCTACTTCGATCTTATCAGTCAAGCAGCAGAGACCAGAAAAAATCTGCTGTTCCTGCTAAATCATGTCTGATTCATGTGTAGTTAGAGAAAGCACGAATACCTTGAGTAATGTGTTGTATATTTGAATTGGGAATTGAAAGAGACCTTAAGGGCTCCATCCAAAATGACGCCAGTCTATGAATGTCTGATTGATAATGCTGGATTAGAACAGCTATGAGCAGATGGGCTGTGAGCTCTTCTTCCATTGCAATTTAATGAATTAGTGTTAAGAAAGTTAATTTGGCAAAAAGTTCTGCTTAAACAATTACTGCTGGGTCTGCAGTAGTGTCTAGAAGGCCATTCCCTGAATTGTTGGCCTGAGATGAAATTTATATTAAAAGAAGAATCTTTGCAAGTAGGGCATTAATTGGCTTTGTGTAGGACAGATGATGCTGTCTGCTTGTTTTCCCTAAGGCACAGCCATAAATACTGCTGTAGTAATGTGAGATCATAGAAAAATCTGAAGTAGTTTTTGCTCTGTGAGGGACGTTGTTTCAGAAGAAGCTTGAATAGCAGCATGTGTTCTCTAATAAGGAGATCTAGTTCATCTTTTCAAGATTACCTAGTTAATATATTGGCTACAGCGGAAGTATTTTTGCACATATGTACAAAAGCTCACATCCACTGCCTAGAAGAGAGTGTGTAAACGTATTCCTGTAAGATGAATGGGTGATGCTGGCAAAATACTGCTATGTTGCACACAAGTCCTCATATTCTGAATATACCTGCCATATAATCACCATGTGTTTGAATGTAATCAATCATATCATGGTTTAGTTTATGCAAAGATTCATATGAAATAGATGATCACAGTGTCTGTGTTTTAAAACTTAAATTTCAGATATTTTCCATTTATTTCTCTATTTCCACCTCATTAGCTTTATACATTATCTTTCTCCTGTATAAGAAATTTAGGGCTCTGGTCCAATCCTTGCCTCCCTCTTATTAATTTGCATGATCCTGTAGATTATCCCGGGATGCCTGTGGCTCTTCTGAGCCTCTGTGCTGAAGTGAATGGAACCACTGAATGTTCCAAGGCCAACTTAATCCCATAGGATACATGAATTCCTCACAAACAGACATGATCTCTGTTCTCAAAACAACAACTAATCCCCAATTAAATCATGCTGATGTAATATAATTTTTTTTCTTTTTCCAGTAGACTAAGTAGTTTGGATAGGAAACTCTCATGAGAAAACTAAAAAACTTGGTACTAATGTGAACAGAGGATTCACATTGCTAAGAAGTTGAATTATTTGTAGTGAACGGTGGGGTTTTCTGTAAACAAACAATAACAAAAATACCCAACAACTAATTAATGTCTTCACAAGCCAGCTTCATGTCTTTTTTTAACCTGAGCTGCCAGAAGTCATATCCTACACGGTCTCTCACTGATTGTATGGACATGAGCACCACCCAAGGGTGAGATTTTTCTTGATGCTAATCTATGAGCCTGCTTTAGTTCTCCAACATCCCTTTGTGATAATAATCTTGGTGCTCTCAAATCTCCTTGTCGTGCCTTCACCAGTAGTGTGTGCAGAGAGTGAAAACACCCACTAGAGACTCACTCTTGGTTACCCACCACAGCATCCCATGAGCTCTGCAAAGAATCTCAGGATGTTGTTTTCTGGAGAAAGGAAGTTAAAAGAAGTGTTGTCCTAGAGAGAGCTCAGAAATAGTTCTTGGTGATCATGTTGCAACTTCAGAAAATGCTGAAGTGAAAAGCCTCCTGTCAGAAGCAGACCCTCTAAAACCACAAACAATGCCTAACAAAAGCTCCATGGCTGTGGAGGGACAGCTGGCTGGCACCTTTTTTCTTCTCTATGCAGAGTAAGTGTATTGCTGCTCAGAGAAGAAGTGTACTCCATCAAAACACGGCTCTCCTTCCACTGTAGAGCATGGAACTTGATCTACAAAGAGTCGGAGTGGAGCTCTTCTCATGCCTTTCACAGATCTTATGCTAAGCAATTTTTCTGGGTCCATAGAGAAGCCAAAGGCACTGACCTTTTGGCTGATGACTACACAGAAGTGTATGGAGAAGAAGTATCCTGCTGTTGTGCAAGGTGGGCTCCATCCTGAGAGCTTCCTTCTGCAAATCTGGGATAGTGTTGTTGCAACAGGTGACTTTTCTTGTTGGTTCCTGGGAGCAAGCCTGGCCTGTTACATGTGACCATGCCACCTCTCTTGGAGTCTTTCAGGCTGCTTTTCCTCCCAGCTTCTGTTTTGCTGATAGGCATTAAATCAGAGTGGCAGCTGGCCACCTATGCTCTTTAAGAATAGTACTTAGTGTAACATTACCTTTTTGGCCAACATTTTTTAAGATGTACTACACTGCTTTTCTATAATAGCCATAACTGTAGGAAGAAAAATGCAAAAATGAAACAAACTGGAAAACTAGGAAGTATAAACACAGATTTGTAGCCTATGTGAAGTTATGCAGTGGTGTGATTTTCAGTAACAAACCTTATGTGAAGGGTTGAAATTTCTTTTTTTTTTTTTTTTCAGTAGTAAGAAAGTCATTTGACAAATCCAAACTGAAAAGAGAAGAAAATCACACTCCCTTATGAATTGCCAAGTGAGTGCATAATAGCTGTACTTATTTTATTAGCCTTCTGACTTTTCCTTTCTCTGATGAGGTTTCTTTTCCCCATTAGCTCTACTAGGATGTCTACTGAGATGGCAACAAAACAAGCACTGTTTTTGTTGGCTAATTCATCTTTTCTCTGTGTGGGGATCACAAACATGGAGGCCATGAGCCGATGCCTGCTTTGCAGCATGCACAAGAGCCACCCTGTGCCACTGGGTGGTGGGAAGGACACTGCCATGTTGAGGGCAGCGCATCCGTTCTCGCACAGCAATTGAAGTCATGCTTGACTTGGAGCCTGCAAGCAGTTTCCTTGCCTCCAATGGAGGAGTGTCATTTTGTTTGATACCATTCATGTATTTTTGCACAGATATGGTATTTCTTCTTCACTTTTTTTAGCAGCTGCTCCACAACATTGTTTTCTCTGGAAATTATCAGTGCCAGACTGTGTGGGAAGAGCTTGGTACTTCTTGTCCCTGCTGTTTCTGGAGAAGACTGTTTTGCTGCAAAGTGCTACTGGAGAGAAATGGGTGGGATAACTGTGGCAGCACTTGCCCAAAGTCCTGGGCTTGGTGTCCTTAATTTACCGATCAGTGTAACCAACTGCTCAGCATCAGTGGAACCAAGTGTTTCAACATTTTCTACTAAAGCAGTAAGGGTTGGCTGTTGTGCTGCCCTCAAGTAGGACTATGGAATTTTTGGACTTATATGGAAATCTGAGGAAACTTCAGAAATAATTCTGGAATATGCCCAGCAGACTGCATGGTAACAGAGGAGCTGGCTGAAGAATTTATAGCTGTGGAGAGAGAATAATAATCTTTTTCTAAAGAAATGTTGATCCAAGGAAGGGAAAAAACAACTCAGAAAGCTAATGGAGAATCTGTCAATGATCTTTTCTCTGGTGGGTGACTTATGTGCGACCTATACCCATAAATCACAGAAATAACACAAACAGCTGAAATTAACCAGAATTTGGGGTGAGGACCTCACCAGCTTTCTATAATGCCAAAATTGCAGTGCCATGTTGTTCTAATGTCAGTCACTTCCAGCAGATAAGGTTGCATATAAACCACAACCCATCTGCAATTTCAGAAGGGCCAAACCAACCGGTTTAGAAATGGCTAAATTGCTACTTCTCAAGTTTAAGTGGCAGCTTGATAAATGTGACCTATTTGATGTTAACTCCAGGCAAGTTAGCCAATTTTTCTTTAGTTTAGCCTAAGGGAAAAAGCATATTAAATCTTTGCATGTTGACATTTAAAGTCTTTTCAGAACAATATCACACTATTTTAGAATTTAAGGTTGAATCAGTTGCTGTTATACATTTACTCTGTGTAATTACTTTGTTCTATTAATTTATTTCCAGATTCTTTTATACGCAGGAACCTTAGTTACTCGCCTGATCCATAGTACTAGACACTTTCAAACACAGTGCCAGTTAAAAAAAAAAAAAGAAAAAAAAGAAAAAAGAAAATTCACCTTGCTCTCTTTCTGTGTCCAATAGATAACTGGAAAAAAACTGTGCACAGCTGCATATGTTGTTGCATGCCAGGTATCTTTCAATTATTGTGTCAAGGTCTTGCCTGCAGCCCTAGCAGCCATGTTCACCTCTGTGATTTAATGCTTGATCTCACCTCCCCATGTTTTTGAGCATTCTGTAATGATGCTTGTCATGGGCAGAACAGCAGAGACCACATTTCCTCTGGGCCTGTGGCACTAAGAGCTAAGCCAGGATGAAGCTGACATGGACTATTTCAATGTTTGTGTTGAGAGGGACTTTAGGAATTGCCTTTTAGGAGCTGTTGCCCAGAAGGCCCCAATAATTGAAAGAGTGGTTAAGAATGCCTTCAGCTGTTTTTCCTTTTTGTTTCATACATCTGATGCAGGCTTGTTATTGGGGTTCCCACGGAGCACCTCAGCACAACAATACTGGTGTGAACAAGTAACTATCTAGTTCTATGTTAGCCTCCTAGGTGCTGTTCTTACAAGGCAATGAGCTGTGCTTTTCTGTGCACAGATGTTCCTGAAAAATACCAGTTAAAAGACAGTGAAGATTACAGTGGCTCATTTGTTTCCAAAGCATAGGTTAGACCCAGGCAATGGCTTTAGTTACGTTGATTTGACTGATTGCATTGTTGGAATATGTCAAAAATGTATGTTACCATTATACACTGAAAATGTATATGCTCCGTAGACTCTGAAGCCTTGATTGGCTCAGCTAGAAATATTTCTGAGTGAGTGTTGCAAAACACTGTATGTTTGCAAAGTGGTTGTTGGTCTCTTGCTATTTTTTGAGCAGTCAGGAGAATAAGAGTTAAAGAAGTTCCACCTCAATGGATTCATAGCACTGCATTTTAATGACACTGAAGCAAATAGCGTGCGTTACCCTAATGATCCCTTCCACTTTAATAGCTGGACTACCTCTGTATTTCTCAAATAACCAAGGCTGTAAAGTTTTCTGCTGCTTAACTAGGTTGTTTTTGGTGTCAGCTAATGTCATGTTTTATTGAGTCAATGTGCTGGTTTCCCGCCAGCCATATTTCATGTTTTACAGACAAGTCATCTCTATAGGGTACTGTTAGAAAATATTTTATAACGTCTCATGTCTATTTGCAAACCACAAACAGTCTCTCTGGTAAAACAAAATGCATTCAATTATCTTAATTTTTACTAATTTCACTTTTCTCTGAAAAGTCTCTTCTGATGTGGAGAGTGCAGCTGTGGAGCAGGAAGCCAAGAGCAGCCCGGAGAGAAAACATCGGTGTTGGCGGAGTGGTGGGAGCCGTGGCAGGGCAGGAGGAGAGCAGGGCTGACAGCATAGGGAGGGCTCTGTGCTCCAGCTGGGACTCTCACAGCTCCACCAGTTCCTGCAGAACTGAGGCAGTCAACCTGGGGAAGGTGAGGCTGTTTCACTTGCAGGTGACAAGGGCACAGATGGAAGTACCACACCTTGCTGATGGCTTTGGAGTGGGCTCATGTGATGACTCTGCAGCAGCCTCCTTGCAATTGCTAAAGAGCAGAGAATACTGAGGAGTGAGGTAAGCAAAATGATGCCAACAAAAAAACTGCTGCTGCTCCACTTTCTCTTCTATAGAGATGTGGACTGGCACAGCCCTGCTCTTTGGGATCTGCCCAGAAGGCTTTTATTGCTTTCCTTTCTTGAGGAAAAGTGTGGAACAAGCAGGCTGACCCAGGAAAGGGATCATCTTGCCTTTGGGGTCTGTATGGCTTCTAATGTTGGGAGGTTGGTTAATATCAAACTACGTGAATGGAAGGAATTGTCTTCAGCTTGGAGCTCTATTTGGAATACCAAAGGTCTTGACCAACTTCTTCAGCACTCTTTAATAGAAGGCAGCTGCTCTGAATACTTTATTTTGAAGGTTCAAAATTATTATGGTTCTTGCAATATATTTTCCACATGATTTTGTTTAAAATTCTGTGTGTAGCCCTGTGGCCAAGAGACTTACTCATCTCTGCAAGCATGTGGATGTAAAATAAACCCTGCAAGGTAAAAGCTCTGAATCATCTGAGAAGTTACACTGTTGGAAGCAGGGACTTACAAGTGGAAAGAACAATTCTGAGCACATTCTGTAACTGCAAGGTGTGAAGTATGTGTTGAATATAATTCCTATTTATACTTGTATTCTAAAGCTGTCAAAAATCCTAGCTTAAGATTGCTCTTCTTCACACAGTGGAGCAAAGCACTCATTCTACCTTGAGCCTGGATGCCTTGAAGGCTTCCTCTTCCTCCAAGCAGCCTTTCCAGGGAAGAGAGAACTCTACCTCCTCAAAGGTGGTAATTTACCTGTTACTGTCAGGAGCAAGCCAGCACTGAATCGGGTTTGTTTGCTTTTTTTTTTTTTTTTTTTTTTTTTTTGTGTGTGTGTGTGTGTGTGTGTGTGTTTGTTTTTAATAATAATTGCTAGTTAAAATAGATTTGGATAGTTTATCAACACAAACAAAATTTAAAAAAACATGTTCCACTTCCACCCCCCTTTGTTCCCTCAGTCTCAATCAGTCCTTAATTTCTTGCTCCTCTATCTCTGCTGCAATGAACTGTGAAGTATTTGTTCCTTGGGCAGTGGTTATGCTTAATGATCAATGGCCACTGATGGTAGGAGAGCCCCTGAGGCTGGAGAGCAACCTGTTTGTTTGTTACACCTCACTTCCCCTCCTTTCAGATGTTGTGCAACCTGAACTTGTTAGTTTGGTCAGTGTGTTCTCCTGTAAGTGAATGCTGCTTTACATACAGAAGACACATGAATGATTAAAAGAGAAGAAGAAAGGAAGAAAAAAGCAGTGATTGGTAAGACAACAAATTGATGAACAACAAATAACTCCATTGACCAAACTTGCTACAAAATGAATCTACAAGAATATAAGAGCTACCAAGCAGGTCAGGACAGAAATTCATCTCTCTGGGCTAGCTTTGCCCTGCCGTTGCTGACACTGGATGCAAAGGGATGCTTCTCCATTCTCCAGCAGCTTCTGTCTGAGCCAGAAAGGAGTGTATTTTTTGTATTTGTATTAGCTCTTGGTGTGCTTATGGTTTACAAACTTACAAAGCTACGTCTTGAACCCAACTTTTATACCTGCAGTATCTTGTGCCCAGCAATTGAGGTGGAAAATGCTGGGTTCCTCATGACATGATCAGAATTAGATGTTTTATCTGCTCTTTTACTACAGTCAGCAGTGAGACCTGGAGACCTACCCAGTCTTCTTGCATAGATTTTTTTTTTTTTTTTTTTTTTGTAACAAGATGAGGCAAATGACCTGAATTAAATACTTAGTAATTATAGATATAATAATGCCAGGTTTTTGATATACCTGGTCTGTAGCTATGTCTGCCTCCTGAGGTCCCCATAGGCACCCAAAGAGCCATAACTCCTCATATCACACCATATTTCTGTGTGGTTATTTTCCCATCTGGCATCCTTCATTCACAGCAGCTGCTCCTCTCTTCCAAGATCCAGGAGAGGAGAGGATGTTGGATACTCAAGAACCTTGGATACAAAAAAACTACCACCACTGTATTTTATTTTATTTTTTGAAGGGATCTTTTGAAGCATTATGACAGTTCACGGGTGCTATAAGAAAGTGTGATTTAAAGGGGAGTACTAAATCCAAAATAGAGCATGTACCCACACTTGGGGCACAATTCTTGCCTCTCCAAGAGAAGGCTCTCTGCCAACTCCCATGATTGCCTTAGGAGCATGCTATGGATAGTTCTCTGGTTTTCTGGATAGGGTGTATGTAACCACCCACTGGAAATCCACTGCCTTTTGGAGTGAGGGAGTCATGATATCTATAGACCAAAGCTGTAGGAAGTCTTCAAATATCACATACTTCAGCCCCATTACTGACATGGCACTAAGGCTAAGTGAAATCTGCCACGTAACTGTCTGTAGTCAACTGCTTTTGTATCACCTGGCAGCAGTGGGATCAGCTTTACTACCTTCATAGCCCTCAGCTTTCAGCCAGGTAGCTGATGTGTTCTGTTGCACAGTCAGCACCCACGACCACCTGGTGGTAGGAGATGTGATGCTGGGGTGCTGGCAGGGGCACGCAGCCACCTCGATTTGTCAGTCTCCCCACTGTTAGGACAGGTGACCTAATGGCTTGGAGCAGTTGTCTAAATTGCAGACAGTAAAACTGGGTGAAATGACACTTGTGCTTGGTCTGACTTTTCTAAGCACGTGTGTTAGACTCATGGGGCTTTTATACAAAATGAAAGTTGAGATCTTCATCTAATCCAGATGCTTGCAGGAGTGGGGACTTCATTAAATACTTAGTATCAGCAACTCATGACACAATTGCAGTTGGCAGTGCTGAATTTCTGTTTGCCAGCGTTTTTAGAAGCCAGACTGTGCAGTGAACAGTGGTGAGAACTGCAGTTTTCCCCTCCATTTTAGAAATGGTTGTAACTCTCTGTAATATCCCTGGGACCCACCTGCTGACATTCTTTGGTAACGTTTTCTGACCGATTGCTTTATACAAGCACTTAACGGCTCTCACTGGGTAAGTTCTACTTTACTAATGACAAATTCAGAGTAGAAAGCAGATATCAGTGCCCGCAGAAGAAAAACAAAGGCCAAATTGTATGTAATTTACAATAAGATGATGTATTTAGCTCTGTTTAACATATGTTAGTGATGAGGGCAGTGGTGTTAGCTTTAACTGAATACAGAAAAATGATGAGGATTTGTCCTGCTGGAATTAATGTTGGTAAATCTCCAGGAAGATTCACAAGTGTTTTAATAGATTGAAGACAAATGGAGGGGGGAAGGAGAAGGGAAGGAAGAAAGAAAAAGAAAGACTGATTTCTTATTTTTAAGAAATATGTGATATTTTTATCACACACATTCCATTTTCAGCCCCCTGTGGCTCTCTAGGATGCTGCACTGAAACAGCATCTGCATCTCTGATGGTAAAAGTAGCTGCACAGATGGCTCCAGCTTTGTTGAGCCATGAGCTGAGGATCCCAGAGGCAGAACTTTTGTTAAAGTCGAGCTAGAAGGACAGCAAGAAAGCTCTCATAAGTTATTTTCCTTCAAGGATCCCTCATTGGAGGTGTATGTTCTCCTGGTGGGGAGATGATGTATTTACAGATGTATGTAACCTGCAGTTAAACCCTCATGGCTGCTGTGAACTGATGTCAGGGCTCTATGATCCCCATGGAATATCCTTTCCAGCTTGGGATATTCTATGGGAAACAAAACTAAACTAAACAATGTCTTTACAGTAGTGCAATCATATTTCTCGTCCATATGAGAAAACCTGAAATGACATTTTTGTTTAAGGAATAGCTGGATATAGGCAGATATAAGGAAGGGAGCTGTAAGGGAGCATTAAGAAAATCAAATAAAATGCCATCAGTGTTGGAGTACCTGCACAAATAGGGATTTTTCTGGAGATGTGTCACATACAAGTGGAAAGAAATTTTAAGAATCTTGTGAAGACTTTAGGGAGCAAAGGCATGTTGGGAATCTGGATTGGAAAAGGCAATATATGAAGAGGAACTTCTTGCTGATCTTATTATTGCTGAAAAAATACACTTATGGCTTTGAAAATAAAGCTAAAAAAGACAGCACATAGAAAGGTTTCACTCAAAAAGAGCAGCAAAAAATATGTGCTATGTACCCAGCTGAAAAGGAATTAAAGAAGGAAGCAAGCTGACCAAGTAGAGGAGCAAACAGTGGAAGTTTGGGGGTGTCTTTATCTGGGTGTTCACTGCAAGTGGGCTTTAGCACAGATGGGAAAATGATTTGTTAGGCTGCAAGAACCTAGTGACCATAATCCTGAAGCTGGGCTGGTGCAGGGAGATACAGGGCATGGTGTCTGCTTTCTGACACTGTACACATGTCAAGAAACAGAGGGCCTTCAGCAGCCTGAAAAGGCATCTCTCTGCTAAAGCAGAGTTGCTTCTGTGCTATAGACTGAGCAAGCCACTTGACCATAACATAATACAGAATGCTGTAATACGCAAAGCAAACAAATGAACGTCCCTCCTCAATCTCCTTGCTAAGAAATGGGAGGTCACTGAGGGGCCAGGCACTGGTGATGGGATCAAGGAAGAGATTTTAAGAAAGAGCAGATGGTGACATATTTTAAAGAGGTTATAAAAAGGGGAATCCTGGGGGCAGATGTTTTCTCAAAGACATCGGAACAAAGCACTGCAACGACTAAGAAGTATGTGGAAAATATGTGGCTGTTAGAAGATGGCAGCAGCCACATGGTTCAGATTAACAGCAATCACTGCAAAGACAAAGTGCAGCAGCAGGTGAGTCAGGCCTCAGCAGCACTGCAGCTGTGCAACAGGTCCTGAGTCCCCCATTCACTTTACAATGATGGATACATCTGGAAAGGTGCCTTCAGACCTCATAGTCTTTATCTTAAAAGTTTATTTCTACAGTAACCTCTTCTTTAAGCCTTTATTTTATTTTAATTTTATTTGAAGGGATATGGAGACCTGGAAAGACAATAGTCAAGCAAAGAAACTGGCTGAAAAATGTGCATGAGGGATTTTGGAAACAAAAGAGTATGAGCCTGTGGATGTATAGATGTAGTGTTCTACAGGCGCTAGCTGCATGATGTGGGCAGACCCAGCCCGTTACAGAAAAGGCAGTCATTCTGGCTACCATCTGAAAGGATGGAGCCACAGGGGATCATCAGGCTGTCAGTGTAAGCAATCAAAGTTTTGGCAAGCCCATGTCTGTGGTTTGGGCAACAGGAGTTGAAGTAGGGCAGGTTCCTAAAGAGTGTTCGACTCATTTAGCTTGGCTCCGTCTCAGCAAGATCTGTTTTATTAGTTTTCCTCTTGGTACAGTGCAATTTTATGCTTCATTTTTACTGTATAGGAATTATCTGCACATTTTGGATAGAATGCTTGCCAAAAAAAAATTATTTCTGTTGCTTCAAAGCATGAGTCTCAAAAAAGCCTACGAGATTTCTTAACTCTAGTGCTGAAAACGTGGCACTTGTGCATAGATGATGTCCTCTCCAGAGACACAGTGGCAAGGGGATGTCAAAAAGCAACAGGACTTCTAGGGCTTTCTCCTTGCACTGTAGTGAACAGGACCTGCTTTTTCTGAAGTGTTCTCTATTAACAGAATACATTTCATCATTAACATTTGGCCTATAACATTTTTTATTGGGTTGTCTGATGCCTGGCTAGAAGTTCAGGCAGGCACTGAACTTACAAATGTGTTTAAGATTTTTATTACAGAACTTTAAAAGCGGTCACAAATTAATGTATGTTCGAGGGTAAAAAGTCAACTTTAAATTAAATATAACATTTGAACACAGATGCGCGTCAGTTGTACAATGAACTTGTTTATAAGTCAATGCCAGAACCATAGAATATCCCAAGTTGGAAGAGACCCACAAGGATCTTCAAGGTCAACACAGGACCACCCAAAATTCAAACCCTCATGTCTGAGAACATTGTCCAAAAGCCACTTGAACTCTGGCAACTTGGGATCATGCCCACCACCCTAACCTCCAGCTACCTGTCCTCTGACACAGCTCCAAACCATACCCTTGGGCCCTGTTGCTGTCACAGAGAGCAGCACTCAGCACTGCCTCTCTGCTCCCTATGAGGAAGCTGCAGAATCTGGCACTTGCTCTTGTATAACTTCATGCTGTTGGCAACTATGCAAGCCCTAGAGTTTGTCAAGATCTCTTTGTAAAGCTCTCTACCCTAGAGGGAGTCAACAGCTCCTTGCAATTTAGGTTCATCTGCAAACTTACTATACATTAGAGTCCCATCTTCGAGTCATTGATGAAAACATTGAAAAGAACTGGCCCTGAAACAAAGCCTTGAAGAACATCACTAGCAAGTAGCCACCAGCCTGATGTAATGCCGTTCGCTGTGACCTTCAAGCATGGCCCATCAGACAATTATTCACCTATCCTGTTATGCTTTTGCCTAACTATATACTACACATTTTGTCCAAAAGAACACTATGAGAATAGCTTTGAAAACACTGCTGAAATCCAGAAATTTAACATCAACTGGCTTCCCTTGGTCAACTTGGGTAACCTTGTCATAAAGGGACATAAGTTTGTTAAACTGGACTTGCCCCTTTAGAACTCATGCTGGTGGTGACCAATAATCGCATTCTCTTTCAGGTGTTTTTCAATAACTACTAGTATGAGTTTCCAATGACTTCCAAAGTGTTGGAATGAGACTTTTTTTTTTTTTTGACTTGCACATATCCTCATCTGCTGAAGTGAACTCAGAAACATCAGCCTGAACATCAAGAAATCATGATACAGAAGTCTGAAGCCCTATTACAAGCCCACCCCACCTGTCTCCCCTCAGAATAAAGTGCACCTGTTACATTCAAATTATTGGCTTCTCCATCTTACAGTTCAACTGCATTCAACATATGCCTCTATTGCATGTCTGCTGCTCCTCAAATATGTTCTCTATTGCCTTCTGCATTTATTGCAGTGCCTACTGAGCACTTCATGAGGCCCTTTCTAATAAAACCTCACAGGTTGTGCATTGGTTCTCAGCAACATTTTTTCCACCTTTTCCTCTACCACCTTAGCTCTTTAGAGATTTAAGCTGCAGTGAAAACAGTGGTGCTTTCACGTCTCTACCCAGCATCCACAGATATCACATTCATGATGGTTTCTAGTTTTTGTTCCCACCTTTTAACAGATTAAAAACATCAGCATCAAATAGATTAAAAACATCCCTGACAACTGGTCTGTAAAATCCTGACTTACCTAAGGCAAAACATGAATTTGTTATGTTCCATTGTTACCAACAACAAAGTCCTCCCTCGCTCACAGAGAAAACATGAAATGAGGGAAAGCATCCTATGGTTGGTTAGCTTCAGGGAAAGGATAATTTAATCAGAAAAACTGAGGTCAGAGCAAAGCAATCAGGAGCACAGCTGGAATCCTTTGCCTGTTGTTTAAATCAAGAAGCTGGCTGCCATCTCCTACCCACTGAGCATGATGGCAACTTGCAGGAAGAGGAAAAAGCTGTCAGTGTAACACAATGGAGCTGAGAGCAAAGAGAAGGGAAAATTTGGACTAAAGCCATGGCTCCCAGGATGTTGCTGCTCTTTTTTTTTTTTTTTTTTAAAACCTCTGGCAGGTTTATGCTCATTGAAAGTAAAGCCAAACAGCTAGCAGCTTTTGGCCAAGCCTTGCACTTGTCAGTTGAGCTCTTCTAAGGACACAGACTCCTGCCTTTGCTGGGCTCTCTTAGCAGCCCTTCTACAGGAGGAGGCAGAGGCACAACACTCCTTACAGATATTTCTGTTTATTTCATTAGGGAAAAATTCATCTCTGGACAAATGTGTTTTCAGGCTGATGCTATGGTAATGACTTCAGAAGTCAGCAGAATTGGCACGTTTATACTTCATATGAAACCTCTGAATATTTCAGTATTCTTCCGCTGAAGGAGGAAAACCCAGCCAGCTACCTCAACCTACAGTCTGGAAAAATAATGTTCACCCTCTTAATAGATAGTACAATCCATGCCAAAAACTTTGCATGCTTACCCTTAAACAGCATCCCATGGGAGACAGCAAGTGCTTTAAGAATAAGGACTACTCAGTGGCAGATTTGCCATCATGAGGAGATGGATCTTCTCTATATATGCACATATACAACTATACTTATGTATCTATTTTATGCATGCAGATGATTTCTGTGTGACCAAGTGTATCTGCTCATTTATATAGCTCTGAATCTGACGAGTCAGGTCTACAGGCCTTTCAGCCTAGCAGTGTTACAGTCATCCCACCCTGCTCACTGTCATCTCCTGCCCCAAAGTCAGGTCTTGGTAAGGACTAGTGTAAGATGTAAATCATGAGCAAAACTTTTGGACTCAGGTATCCATCCTTGTTGCCTTACGTTGTCACTTACCTCTGCAGCTATGGGACAGACATGGTCTCCTGTCTCCAGCTGCCTCAGCTGTCCATTCTCCGGATGCTGCCTTGCTTCAGGGCTAGGGAAGGAAAAAAAATAAAAGGAAAGGAGGGTGCTGACATCACCACCAGGGTAATTCAGAAGGACTTTGCTGCAGTAAGGAGCTGAGCTCTAACATACCACAAGTCAAGCACATGCTGGACTGTGTTGGGCAGCCACAATGAAGTGCTGGGATGGTCACTGCTGGAATAGCTGAAATAATGCTCTGTAAATGCACGGCCAGAGTTTCTGATCTAAGACAAGATTTTCCAGTGGCTCACTTTCAGTCACAAGTGTATGACGTTCCTCTCAGGGGCTGAAGCCAGGCACCAGTCCTTTGCCAGTTTGCCACTGGCCACCAGGTGACAAGGTGGAAGGTTGGGGCAAGTGCCCATTTGCCAGGATCTTACCCAGGTAGCATAGTGCTGTGTGGTGAATGATGAAGAGGATCAATCACTGACTCCCACAGAAAACCAGCTCCTTTCCCAGTCTCTTGGAACTGCACTAGCTTCCTAATTACAGAAGTTTGTACCATCAGTGGTGATTGCCTCAGTCAAGCCATTTGCTCCCGTTGCTGCAAGCATCCAAGCCATCTTGGTCTTGGGAAACTATTGAAAGCTTCTACCAAACCCACAAGAACTCAGACCCTGTATCAAGCTTTTTGAAGAGGATTTCTTGGATAACCAGGTGTGCAGACCTAGAAGGAAGAATGTGTTAAGTCCTCTTGCACTTGAGCTGTTGGTTGTGAATGACATGGCTGTGCTCTTTGTTCTTCACATAGTTGTATCAAATCTCCTAATTTTAGCAGACAGATGAAAGGGGAAAAAAAGGAGTTGATTCTGAACTGAATTAGAGTAAAAAGGAAACATTTTGTTTCTCTCTCAGTGAAGCAGAACAAGCTAGTTCTACTCAATAAGCATTCCTTCTGACTCCAGATGAAATGTTTTATTTCAGACACTTAGAAGAAAAGCAAAGAAAAAACAAACAGCTTAAAACAAAACACCCAAGAAGGCAGGAGTGGACACCCACATTTCCCCAGCCTTCAGGATGCGAGAGATCCAGATCCATCACTACCTCTGTCCTTCGAGCTGTCCACTCTTTAGAGAATTTCCACATGAGAGACGTTTTGCACCTGAATGCTTCTCCACTGTCCTCCAAGAGTGATCAGTAGTTAAAAAAAAACATCTGTGTTGAGCCCTATCAGCTCCAGCAGCACTCAGAATTATCACAGAAAGAAGCATTTGGCCTCAGATGAATACATTGATCATCTTAAAATATGTTTAAATATTACTCATAACTGAAAGTAAGTGGAAAGATTTTTTAATAAATAATTACAGCAAGTATCAGATTTCCCTGGTATTTAGGAAGAGGGAACAATACTGTCATCTTGAAACAGCTCTATTAATTTTGGGAATGTAATGGAAAACTAAGAGCAAAAGACTAGCTTTTGTCCTAAAGAGTCACTAATGGGCACACAGAAGAAAGGCACACTTGCATCTCTATACTCATGCATGCGGTGCTGTTTTCGTTGTTGTTTTTGCTTGTTTTTTAATTAAAATGAAGCTTTATTTCATTTCCCTGACCATCCCAGCTTGGCATGGATGGAAGAAAGGAAAGCTGGCTAGCTATATTTTTCATAGCACCTACATAAATAAGTAACATGACTATATTCCTCTTAGAACTTCATATGCCACTATCATCTCAGTGTGATGTGCAGCATAGATAAAACCAACTAGGTTGAATTCTGGCTCTGCTGCATTCAGTCAGGTTAGGAGCAATTGCCAGGTGCTAGGGCTGGAGTCTGAGCTTCTCTAGTATTGATTTCTGACACATGGTGCAGTAGACATAAAAGACAGATTGAACATGCAGTAACACTTGCATGAGCAGCTATTACCACACAGAAATTCAAAAACAATAAGCAGGCATTTACCTCGACAACCTTATTGTTGTTTCAGGTCTGTGATGGTGAGGCAAACAAGGACAAGCTTAACAGCCTGCTCTGACCCAACACAGCTACTCCTGCTGTTGTTTCATTCAAAATTATGTCCACAACCTCTAACAAATCAAAGCAAACAACTCTTGAAACAAAGTTGTTGTTTCCTAACACACTGTATGTTCTTGTTCTTTCTTCTCTTTTGCTTTGATCATGAACTTGAAAGAGGTTAGAGAATCATTTGGTTACGTGTTTGTATAACACCTTAACAAGCTGAGCATTGCTCTGTGCTTGATATTGATTACTAGTATTTATTTATACTTCTGAAATAGAGCACAAGGCAGTAAGTTTGACGTTCACATAAACATTCTAAGAAATAACAGAGCTCCAGTTCTTGCAACTGAGAGAGTGTCAGATGCACTATTGAAGAGTCACCAACAATAACACCCTAAACAGTAACAGATACTGTGATCTGGATCTTAAACACCATACGCTTACCAAAAACATATCTTTGGAAATCCACTGACACCAGATGAGGTAAGAGGTGAGGTACAGGGAAGAGATTACTGCAGCAGAACACATGCAGAAAACTAAACAGCTTCAGCATCTTGCTCCTCACCAACTCACGCTCTGTGTATGCCTTACCTTGGGAGCTACCCTTACCTTGACTTTTATCTGGTAATGGCTTCAAGAGACACAGTCTTTCTCCTATCCCCCATCCACCCATGACAAGACATTTGTACTGCACTCCCTGAACTCTGAATACCTTCACAGCATGTGCATGGTGGCACAGCCTTGTAGCGCTTCCTCCAAAAAATAGGCTATAAAGAATACTTGATACACACTAGTAACCATAATCACTGCTGAGCTACATAATGCAAGCTCAGAGCTACCAATGACCAATTCCATCCATATCAGCAGAAGAGCCCAGGTATCTCTGAGAAGGCTCAGAGAGCACCTGGAGGGCTGAGGAGGAACTTGCCAAGGTCCATGGGGATGTTGGTAGATCACAGCACACTTGCATTTGGCCCTTGGTGTCTTTGCTGCAGCAGGGAGCTGGAGTGAGTCTTATATACATAACAGAGGTAGCTCCTGCTCCATCCTTGCTACCAGGGGAAGAAAGGCTGATATACATTAACATTGAAGATTTAGTTGTCTATGCCACATTCATAAGGGGAATTGGAAAATGATCTTTTCCTTCACTCTATTAAAAAAAATATTTGGCACAGCCTTCCAGAAGACTAACAAACAAAACCCTCACATTCCTTTCCTGTGAAGTCTGAATATGCACTATAGGTTTTAAGAAAAATGAATGGGAGAGGAAAAAAAAAAGAAGAGACAAAAAGAATGTGATTTCGCTAATTCACTTGACATCTTGATACCAGTCTATACAAAAGAACAGCTCTCTTGGCTCACATGCACAGCCTGTCACCATGATGAGAGTCTGGCTCAGAATGGATGTGAGTAACACAGCAAAGTCAAATGATACACCTGCTCTATTTATCTTACCTATGCTCCTATCACTTTGTCAGTTCTACAGGAAATGGAAAACAGGTTATCTACTGCATGTGCCTGGTGAGGGCAACAGCCAAGTCAGAGGGTATAGAATAAGCCAGACAGTGCTTGGAGAAGTTTTCTGGCAGCAACTCCTTCTGCAAAGTCAAGTTTCTTTTAGGTAGATGCCATTTATGCTGTTGGCACCCACACAAAACATAACATCAGCAGCCCCTAAATGGCATGAGGGATTCTTCATCTGCTTCTTAAACAAGTACACTTCAAGCTCAAGTACTATTTATGACATCTGTAATGCTGCAATGGAAAGTACTATAGTAGCAGGGTAGCACAATCCTAAGCTGCAACAAGTGAAAAGAAGCACAACTGTAGGAGCCATAAATACAGAAACAAAGGAAGAAAAACTACTTACCATTAGAAGGCCTCAGGTAGATAGGGATCTCCAAGATGCTCTCTCCACTGCCAACCCTTAAATGAGGTCTGGGAAGGGGTGGATCCTGACTCCACTCAGGTGCACAACATGCAGCTGAGCTCCTCTGGTTTGGCCCTGCCTTCCCACCAGGTGCTCAATCACTGCTTCCGGCACTGCTTGGCACTTCCACTACAGCATCTTTATCATGTATTGTGAATGAGAGGACAGTAAAACCAAATTTGTTTAGCTGGAGAGTGCAGGCATGGAAGTGGTGGGTGAGCTCAGCCCCACAGACTGGGCTTTAGGCACAATACTTGTTCCTCCCACCCCACTCTTGACATTCATTGGCACTACTACATTGACCCCGTGCTCACAACTATCTCCTGGACTTTACAACTGCTTTTAGCAAACTCCAGACTCTTAGTAGACATCCAAAAGTCACCAGCAGACAGGTGGGGCACTGACCATAGGTCCCCACACTGAACTTGTACCAATTACAAGTCTTGCACTGTGCTATATGATTCTTCCTTCAGGCTTTCATTCTGCTGGTCTGGAAGTGTCTCTGTCTCCACAGGTGTTCAAAACCTGGTTTTCTCTCATGCTGATATGAGCAAAAGTTTCCTTCAAATCATCCTCATGAATGTCAGCCTGAGCCCTGCCAGGGCCAAAACTGTGATCCAGTGGGAGCTCCTGTCCTCATAAGTCAAATGCCAGTTTGCATTTTCTGGTTTTATGTAAGCATAGATGCACTTTCAATATCACACACAATAAAAAGCCATGCTCCTCTCCCTGGGAATTCATTATTTCTTAAGCACACACAAAGCCCACAAAGCTTCTTGGGATTTCATTCTTGGCTAAGGATACCATCCATATTTTAATATATAGTGATCTTAGGACCCTATGAGATATTTATATGGAAGAATGATTTATACATGAACTGCTGAGCTGATCTTTACAATGAGCCCTCCAAGACTATTATACTTGTCTGTCAGCTGTGGAAGAGAGAAACAGCACGCTCTGGGCGTACACAGAATCTGAGTGAAGAATTAACTTTGAGCACCTGCAAGGCTAGAAAATTCTTAGTGGGTCACTCCATTTAATACTTTAATGAGCTCCAATGAGCATGGAAAGGTAGCAGCAGCTACTGTGGACTTGATGGACTCTCACTGGTATCCTTTCAAAATCCTATCAACACTGCTTTCCAGTATAGGATCACAAGGAACTTGGCTCCTCTGTGCTTTCTCACGTCAAAAATACTGTAGCCTCCAGAAAGCACAGGACTTGACTAATCCTTCCTAATTAAAACTTATGTGGTTCAGACCGGACTTCTCACCCCAGGATCCCTTTCCACTGCTTTTTCCCCAGGGGAGACAGAGATGCTGCCAGCAGAGGCATCTCCTGCATGCTCCTGCCCCTGTGTCCACAGTCCTGGCAGCACCACAGGGAGGAGAAGCTCCTGCCTGTAGCCCCTCACATCTCATGCGATGCCTTGCACACAACAGCCTTGAGTACTAGAAATGAAATTGCCTCTGGACAAGCTGGGACTGAGACTACAAGGAAGGATTTGACAGTTTATCTGGGAAAGCAGCTCTTGGGATGGCTTAATGAGCACCTGTGACACAAAGGGCAGGGAACAGAGTTAGCAGCTCTGCCTTGCAGGTTCCTTGGCCTCTTCCCAGGCTGACCCACAGGAGGTATGACATCCTTCCAGATTGGAGAACAAAGGGCTGCCCTATTGGTCATTTTAATATAACAATAAGCTAGGACCTATGTATAAGCTGGGCCATTTCTGAATTATATGGAATCTGGAGTCTTGTAATATCTTGTAAGAGTGCCTGAGATCAAGACAAGAAGGACCTCAGCAAGCTGATACGAGCTGTGTGCATGATGGAAGGCTTGGGAGCCCAGGCATTTCCTGGAGAGGTTTTTGTGATGAATACATGAGGAAGGAGATTAAGCAGGTCTCCTTGGCTGGTTTCCTTCAGATCCTCCAAAGATACTATTCTGCACTTGGCAGGGGGCCACAGCAGTAGAAATGGAGTTATGCATGGCTCTGACACCAATTTAAAGTCTGAAAATGTCTGTTTTTTTTTTTTTTTTTTTTTTTTTTTCCTGCACAAAGGTATTTATGGAATGCCAGAGAATGTGGGTCCAAACTGTGCCCCAAATTACAACTGTCTGCTTCCTCCTGGGACAGTGCCTTCAGTGGGGTGGATTCTTTATGCTAGGAACTCCGTAAGATGTCATCACATTTGTTTGGGAGTGCTTGAGGTCTCCCAACTCACCATTTTTGCTCTTACATTAAAAGCTATAGATTTCTTTTAACTCTCTAGTCAATCTGAGTTAATGCACTGTGAGAGAAAATCATGTGTTTCTGAGTGTTATATTTTAATGTAATGGTCTACTGCTCTTTGTCTTTGGACAGATCATGATTTTGCAATGTCCTGTGAGACTTAAATACTTAAATACAAATTACTTACTTGTGGACACATCCTTTTTTTTGTCCTACATGAATTATTCCATCCTGCTCTACACTGTTGCATTTACATGAAATCAGCCCATTTCATTTACATGAAAATTCAAGGCTGACAATTCCCTTCCTATCATGCTTAACTGGACATGATAGATACTTGCTCATTGATGATTTTAGCAGAGCTAAAGGCTCAATTCTTCAGCGACCTTTTTTTTTATGTGAAGGAATGGAGAAGTTCCACTAGTGTCACAAAATTTGCAAGTGCTGTTCCTTCAGGGCAAAGTTATTTTTCTTACAGCAAATGTAACAGAGCTTCAATGAAGGTATATTCCGACACACATGATAAGACTTATGAGTTTTATAGATTTAGATAAACAATGTCTACTATCCTTTGTGGCAACCTGCAGGTTACTGCCTATGAAATAATAAGGTATCTCCTATTCTTCCTCTACCAAAGTTTGATCCAGAGTATCATAGATTTGGCTGGGAGTATGGAAAGCTGGAGATTTATGGATGTAACAAAAGATGACATTGTACATCTGGACTGATCTCTAGCTGGTTGCTGAGTGCAAAAAGCATGTTTTAGGCAGGGATGCTCTTCTGCACATTTCAGTGCCCTTGTCTGCATGTAAGGAATGGTTGAATTGTGGCCAAGTCCAAGTTCCGTTCACTTTTTGCATGGCTCTTCCCACTAGGGACATGTCTGTAAGAGTCAGGACTGTGTGATTGCCTTTGGACAGCTGAGGAGACTGAAGTAACTGAGGTGGAAACAGAAGAGCCTTCTGCTGCTTGTGGACCACACAGAAATCCCACTGAGCTTCACCTGCAGACCTGCCGTAGCAGTGCACTTGGATCAAGACAGATGTGAGTAACACTGCAAAAAACAAATTATACACTTACCTGTTCTTTCTATTTGTCTCACCCACGCTCTGTCACTTTGCCAGTTTTGCAGGAGATGGAAAGCAGGTTATCTGCTGTGTGTGCCTAGTGAGGGTGACAGGCAAGAACACTGATTTGTTTACATTCAGCAGTTCTTTGCTGTCACATCTTCACTAACACTTCCAGTAACGACTGACATTTTGGGTAGCAGGCTTTTAAAAAAGGACAAAGAGATTTAGGAACACAAGTCAATCCAAAAGAGGTTTCAGAGTCCCAGTGCTCAGTCCCAGCCCTACTGGTATGTAGAAGAGAAGGTCAAAGATCTGGTTTTGATCTAAGTAATTCCATGTGCTGGGCTTATGATAAGGGATACTTACTTCTTCCTGTGGTCATGGTGAACTCCTCCAATGATTGCTGGTATTGTCAGAAGTTGTGACAATTGTCAGTATTATCAGAAACACCATGCCTGTTTTCCAGATGGTTTTTCTGGTGTGAGAGCATCACACCTTCTGAAGACTTGAAGTCAAGGGCAGCTGGTGGTCACTAGAGGCTGGGATTTTCAGGTTCCAGCAAAACATTGGTACTTTGCTCACATGAACCCTCTTTATTAAATGAATGACTTATTTGTGTAGCTTCTTGAATATCTCAGCCTCTGGGAAATTGACACCATTACCTCATCCTTCTATTGTCCATTTTAATGCTTCTCCTCTCATAGTGTTTTTCCTACAGTAATGCCTGCTTTAAAGTATTTATGGTAGAAAAAAAAAAAAAATCTCTCATGGGAAACACATTTTGAAGATGGGATTTCACATATATAAAATTCAGACTATTAAACCCTTGGAATGCAGGACTCCCTAGGAAAAAATGAGCTACGGAAAATGAGTTTTCTTCTAGCTCTCGTAAGGTCTGTCGCAACCTCTGGAAAGATGCAGGCTGCTCAGTGGATGACCAGTTAACTGCAAAAAATCCCAAGAAAGCTTGCAGTTGAAATTCCAGGCTTTTCTGAAAGGACTGAATAAAAAGCATCTGTCTGAGCTAGTGCATAATCTCTTTTGATCTGAGTTCAGATATGAGGTTTTATAGTGGTTTATGTCAATCAGGGTATGAAACTATCATAACATGCAGATGATACTAAATTTATTACATCAAAGTCAAGAGCATATAATGATTTTACTCCATGGGGCTGCAGCAAGAGCCACCCAAATATTTTTAGCACATATTAGGGGAACAGACTTCAGGGTGGATCCCTTCTTTGTTATGTGTTTATTTCTACTTTTATAATTTTGAAGCAAAAGTGATTAACTTTGTCCTCTTGCAAAAGAATTATAGTATTGATAGGATAACCCAAGAAGCTTTAAGTCAGATATCCTTGCATCAGTGTGAGATACATAGCCATAGATAATAACACAAGTCTTGAAAAAACCATGCAGACTTTATCTTGTGAAGTTTTTGCTCTTTCTGCATCTGAGCTGTTCTGAAGAAGTAACAAAGGTGTCAGTCTCTCAGAAGGTATAAACCAGCTTTGCTCTATCAGCTTCATGGAATCACAGGTGCCTTAGAGGGATGTCAAGTTGTGAGGTGTACCATGGCTCTAACAGATGTTGGTCAGTTTTTTCCTCCGGAGATTAAATGTGTCATACTATTATAATTTCTTGGTGAGTCCCCAAACAGCTCTGGTCCACATTGCTGGTGGCAGCCTCCATGCCACATCACAGCCACCTGAGCCTGGTGCTGGGAGTCCTCATCCTCACCCCAGAGCTGCCACCAGCTTACTGTGGCTAGCGTGGAGACCCACTTAAAGACTAACACATTCAGAGGCTGCTTCCATTATCAACATGTACAGTTCCCATTGCTATTGATAAACAGAATCTAGAGCTTCTCATCACATCTATATTCTTCTTCCTCTGCAATGCTGTGGGGAATAAATTATTCCTGTTTTGATTTTCATTTGCTCTGAACAAACATGTTTTTGGTTTGAAAGGAATACTTCATCTTCTGTTTTCTTTAATCATTAACAGTAGAATTAAGTTTCCAAGCAGGCTGTTTTTCGTTAACCCCAGCACTTCCTTCCTTTTCTTTTATGTGTGCTGGTGACTCACCCAGAGCAGAGGCACAGTGAAGGTGAGTTGCAGGATTGTTTGTAATACGTATTGGAGGATTTCTAAACACATCCAACCTTTTCCTTCCAGTTGCAAATGATCAGCTGAAACGCAGACCTCTTCCTTACAAAAGAAAATAACAATAAATCCCACAGGAGTTTTACATTTCTATCCTCTCAAAAAAAAAAAAAAAAAAAAAAAAAAGCTTTTGAAGAGATATGTTGTGAAGAGATACATGCATATATGCCTATACGCATATGTAGAGCTTGATCTTTTGCTTCATGCTGACTCTCCTCATCCTTTTCCCTGTTGATTTTCAGATATTTCTAGCCACCACTGTATCTTCATTATGCTGTCCCTGAGATGATCTCTTGCTTCCTCTCCAACCAGCCTGGCACACAAAGCTTTTTTTTCCCCACTCTTCCTATTCCTTCCAAACATTCCTTTCAAGCGGTCCTCTGTTCTTAGCTCCAGTCAGAAACAAAGCTGCAAGTTTTGGGCTTGGTTGAAAAGCTCCAACACAGCTGTCTTGGGTGGGGTTGGAAGCTAGTGACCTTTTACAGTGAAATAAGTGTTGAAGTTCAGAATTAACATTTTCTGTTGCATCTTCATTGTTCAACCCAGGCAGACCTGTGCTTAAGTTTGAACAGCCTAAGACCTGATCCTTTCCTCTCCTTTCCTCATATCTACATCTAAGGGTCATGATCTGCTCCACATTATCACATCACAGGTCTGGAAGTGGTCCTTTGGTTGTTAAATTGTATCTACTCCAACTGAAAGCAACGGTTTGGTAACTATTCTTATCAAACATTTACCTAGATCAGACTCTATTTGAAACCTACATGGCTGTCCCATATCTTGTCTCACATATGGCTAAAAGACACTTAAAATTCTACCAGTTCTACTTGCTAGGGTTTCTATGTTACTATTGCTCCTTCTTCTAACAATTCTTCCTGCTATTTTCTGACTGATGCATTTTTAGAGAGCAATTGCACATATTCAAGCTTTCTGTTCATTTCACGTAGAATAATTTCTCCAGTCACTTTATCTCCCTGTTAGTCTTTCTTTGCACTGCTGCAATTTCACTTACTTTTTTTAGAATGGGGGTAACCAAAATTGTGCACAGCATTACAGATGGGGTGCCAAACAGCTTTTGTGTAATCTCATTGGCTCATTACTTCTTGTATGGGAAATATTTGATTCATCTTATGATCATGTCTGCCTTTCTTATAGATGCACTACATCTGTGGCTTCAAACTGCCCTAAATAATACACTGAAGTCTTTCTTCTCAGCTTCAAACAAATGATCTCCTGGACAGTAGCAGATATCCCTCTTATTAGATCCTAAGTATACATTCCATTTCTGTTGCTCCAGACTTCAAGTTCATCTAGTTTTTCCCAAATGATTTTGCAGTCCTCCTCTCTTGGCAATTTTTTTCCGTGCTCTTTTAGTGGCAAATTTCATTAATACATGATGAACTGTAGCTAAACCATACAGATCATTGCTAAAGTGTTACCATAAGATCCAATACTTTCTGCTGGATGAATTCCACTAATAACTTCCCATCAGTACAATCATGCCCTTTCTGTAGAGTCTGTTTTTCTCTGTTTTCAGCCAATGTGCTGCCTCTTGTAATAATTTCCTCAAGCATTACACCCCTAAGAAAATGTTTTACTCAAGGCCAAAATAATGGGTTTTCCATCTTCTACTGTATCCCCAAAATCAAATCAATCCACTTTAGATTTTATTCCCTTTTCCTCTTGCCACTGTACCTTTAATTGTTTTGGCTTCACCACTTCCCAGTTCCAAAGACAAACTTTTCCAGAATTTAGGGAAAAGGAATGTATGTTCAATCTACTTTTCCTGCAATATCTTCTTTCAAATTTACTTACACTGTGGTTTCGAGTAACAGCTCTTTCTGTCTGTTCTTACCACTGTTCTTAGCCATTGCATATTCAAGATGACCACCTCCAGTCAAAGCTCAGGTTTTGGTGTTTGTCAAACCTATCCTTCAATTCAATCTTCTTCATGCTGCCCATTGGACTCTTTTTGGCCCTTCTGCTTTTTCCATACATGATAGAAAACTTTCTCCAGTTTTTCCCTAACTTCTTGCCTTTTTAATTTCAATACCTATACTTCCTGAATTCTTAATCTTAATCAGAAGCTTCTTTATTGACTACTTCTTCTTTCCCCTCCTCTATATACTTTTAGCACTTCATTTGGTTAGCTGCAACCCTGGTATATAAGATGCATATAAGATATTATCTGAAATATAGGCTGGATATAGTTATTCTACCTGTGACAAAAGCTCTTCAAACAAATATCTAGAGTAATTTGCATTTGAATGAATTTTGTAAAAGCAAAGTGTCGCTCCTTTTTTAGTTCCTGTTCACATTACTTTTAACTTGTTTCTTAGCTTAATGGTGGCATGCAAATGAAATTAGTATCAATTAAAGATAGCTTAATTTAACTGATCATTTGACCATGTGATAACCAGGTAACAAGATAAATCTGATTTTATAGAAGACAATAAGGGTGCAGTAAGAATGCAGGTTTCAGTTCATGTTCCTTTGCTAAAGAGAGACATAACATTGCAAGTATTTTGGCAAAAGCTGTTATTGTTGTTTATTAGAATGATCTAATCCTAAAGTCAGACTGCCTTTGCAAAGTGTTGTCTGTATCTGTTTAGCTTTTAACACAGCTTTTATCTTCACGTTTTTTCTTCCTGATTCTAAGCAAAGCATATTAAAAATAAAGTGATCTTGCCAGGCCTGGCAACCAGCTGTGGTGTCCAGTGTGGTTGGAGGCTGAGCCATCTTTGTCATGTCTCCAAGCCATTATCAGAGCTGGCAGCTCCAAAGTCTCCAGGAGGTTCTCCATGAGCTAAGTTGGCTGCTGGAAAGGAACATGGGGACACCCAGATCAGACCTTCACCAGCACATGGCATTGCCATCTTCCCAGTGACTGGTGCCTCACTGCACTGGATGTTTGGGAACACAGTGGTTCTCCTTGTCTCTGAGAGGCTGCAGCAGCTTCACCAGCATGCTGGGCATGGGTAACCGTGAAGGCTCTGACAAGCCTTGGGTTACAGTGGTTTGAGCTACTTCTTTCATCTGCATCTCCCATCATTACACTTTATCCTCTAATTTATTCTGCATATGAAGAGGGGAAAGAAAAGGAAATGTCTGACTGGCAACTGTGTTGAGTATCTCACCTTAAGTATGGGATTTCTGTAGGGAAAAAGCCACCAAATGAGACTTATTCCTGCATATTAACCTTTGGTAATGTAGTACTTTTTTTTTTTTTTTTTTTTTTTTTTAAGTCCTCTCACATATGGTACCTTTTAATTTACTTCAGGTCACCCAAGAGATAAAGTACTTCGAAATGTAGGCTAAGTCATACAAAAAGAACTGTAAAATCCCAGGGTCACAGGATTTTTTCCACTGAGAGGACAATGAATGTGCAGAAGTGCACCCAAAGGATGGTGCAGAACCAAGCAGTGTGGTATAATTGAACATACGTTGGTACTAGCCTGCAAGAACAGAAGTGAGCACAAATTCTCCCCTCTAGGCAGAAGCCCACAGAATGAGAGAGATCTGATAAAATTCCAGCCCTACTGAAATAGATGGAAATTTTGCCACTGAATGTTCAACAAAGGACTCTTCTCTGCAGACCTGCAAGGAAGTTTTTAATTGGATGTAATGTGCGCTGACAAAGATGATAATACAATGGGGAAAATTTGGTGCTTGGATAAATGAGCCATAGATATTGCATCTGTTAAAATGTGTTCCACCAAAGGGCCACTTCTCCAGTAAGGACAGAGAAATGTGTGAAGGAAAGGAGCAAAAAGAGCCCATTTCCTGCCCATTTGGCTAAGTTGTATGCCAAGAAGGTCATAGCGCTGCATGAGTGCTTGTGGCTCTTCTTCAAAGGCTCTGCTTCAGTTCAGAAAATCAAAGCTGATGAGTACTCACCCTAAAGTGCACTTTTGTTTTCTAACATAGCCTCTCTGGAAAATATGATGTTACAATATTGGCCAGTCAGTTGGTCTGTCATTTTTGGTTGGCCTCTTCTGTTGTAACATGATGATACTGGTTTTTTTTCTTCATTTTTCATCAGCTGTCAGAGAGATACAAAGTGCTGATTTCCTCCTAAACCTTTGGATCCCATTGGGATTTCCCAGTGCTTACTCTACATTTGAAGCTTCATTCCTGGCAGTTTTTGGCATCCTCTGTAGAGCTGCGCCTCTGGTTTATTGGTACGCATTTCTCTTGCAGCCTTCACTGGATATCTGACTTCCTCACAAACATAAACAGTCATTTCACAATAACCCTGTTAGAAAAGGAAGAATTATCACTTTTACTTAGATTACAAATGCAGGGGCCTTCACAGTGACCACAAACATGCAGCTGTCGAAGACTGACTGACTTTTCTGTAGGGAATACACTGTGTTCTTGTTCACAGGATATGAATCTTTCCTGAGCAGGTGGAAGTTCCTCCACTGACATGGGGTGCAGCAGAAGCTACTGGGGTCCATCCCTGGAGAAGTGCATTCACTAATTCAGGGGACTGCTGAAAAAGGATATTCCCTTGTTTTGGCTGGTGAGTGTGCAAGGTTAGTTCAATAAATTACAACTTTTTTTTTTTTTTTTTTTAATTAAAAGAAGGAAGGGATGTGTTCAGTTTGTAAACACAAATGCAAACACATTTGGTAACTAAGCAGTTTGGCGAGCATTCTGCTGATGAAGGACGAAGTTTGCAGTTAGGCTTTGGAATAATAGCATATGGCAGTAGACTGAACATTTGTCATTGAGTGATTTCATCTTCTGTGCTAAGTAGTCTACCCAGCATGAAGGCTGATATTTTAAAAAGTCAGACGTGACAAAGGGAAAAGTTAATCTCTCAGACAAAGAATAACATATTGATGAGACTTCCTACTTCAAGCTATACGAATATCCATTTAGGTCATGCTGATTTTAATATTTCAAGAGCTGGATGCAGCTCCTAACAAATATCAGTTCCTAAGAATGTTAAAAATGCTCTAAGAAAATAAACATTTTTTTCTGTGCTTTTATGACTAACATTTTATAATATTAAAATTCAAAGATAAAAAGCACTGAAATAATTGATACTGTATTTTTACATATTACATTCTTTTTTAGTGTAGATACTGAAAGTAGATTAAGTGATTATTGACTTTTTTCCCAGAAAATGCCAGCATCAGATTCCAATTAACGCATTGCTCTGTCTAAAACCAGCCTTCCTTTGTGAGATGCAGAACTGAAAGAACACCATCAAAGTTTAAAGTACAGATTTTCCTCACAGATGTGTCCTGAAGAAGGTACCCTGTAAGGTGCAACTAGCAGAAGAAATGCAGAAACAGGAGAAAGCTGTACTGGTTTTTCTTGACATAATGTTGCTGCACTGACACTGACGGATGTTTTTGCATCTGAGGTAGTTAAATTCTCCTTTCTATGCTATCATTTTTTTCCCTTCACTACTCTAAAACAAAATGAACCCCATTGATTACTAAATGTTTAAAAGGATTTCATCAAGGAGTTGCTCTGCTTTCTAAATGCCTTTATTTATTCAAGTCTAATTCATATGCTACTGACATTTTCTTGTTTTTCTGTTTTTAGGAAAGATTCAAGTGGTGCTTTAAACCAAGACCTTCACAATGCCTTAATGGATCAGAGATACTGTTTATACTATAAATCTCTTAATCTCCTGACAATGCATTATATCATTAATAGCAAATATTTATGAGTTTGACTTTGTGGTTCCTGCATAGCATTTGATAATGCTGTTTCTGATGGCTAGACATAGAAAGAGTGGCCACCCAGGGGCAGAGACTTATGTGGCTCTGAGAAAGACACTTCTAAGGAAACCAGTCTTTATATCTTCATGGACATACTGGCTCGAGGGGTTGTGAATCTTTCCTATATACTATAACTCAAGGCTGCACAACTGTTACTTAACTTAATGGTACAGAATCTGCAACAAGAATGTTTTTGGTGTTCATGTCAGGCCCAAACATAATTCACGTTTTATGAATTTATTTTGCACTGCAGCAACTGACTATTTGGCATTAGCTGGAGGCATCAAGAATCTGATTGCTGCCCCTAGTTATGTTCCTGCAAAACTACACCACTGACCCTGAGTCCAACATCCCACCTCGTATTTCCTCTCTTGGCTCACCACTGGTTGCATACTGTGAACGAGTGTAATTCGGTGAGCATTTTCTGATTTGTGGTGGGACTTTGGGACACATCTGTTATAAGCAAGAAGACTTTCTAAATCCTCTGGGAATTTTTGGAAATTTTTACTCTTGTTTGTGCAGATTGGTAAAGTCTGCTTCCAAAAAGCAATGTATTTACTTATTCAAAACACAGAGAGCAAAAGCTTCAAAAGCAAAGGAAGAGCTCCAGCGTTCGTTAATCCAGTGAGTTTGGTGTGTGCCAGCAGTCATGTGTAATTGTCCTCAAACAGATGCATGCACCATTGCTGTGAACTCCCTCAGAAAACGTCCCTCAACAAATCCTGCCCTCAGAGTTGCCCCTGCAACGTCCTCCCATGTGTGGTAGTGCAAGGAGCTAACTTGTGAGAACTCAGTTGTTTGTCTGTGTGCTCAGAAGATTATGAAGAGGATAAAGTGGGTTTTACTTATTCTCTCTGATTTAATACTTTCTGTATCAGCACTGCTTTCATTTAGTATTCTTATATTGTAGGCTTTCATTGCAAGATTTACTTCTTAGCAGTGAAAAACCTGATATAAACCTGATATAAACCAGAGTTCAAGTAGTCTTTTATTTTGCAACAGACCAGCTTTAAATCTAGTGGGATAACTGTGCTGGCAGAGAGCACGGATCTCTGTGTGCAGTATAGATTTGGACCCATTTTCTCCAGAACACAGAAAGTTTTACAGCTAGAATGCTGTGAAATCCCTTGTGTGACCATCTGCCCTCCCCACACAGGCGCCGTGAGGAGGACATGGGCACATGAGCATGCAACCACTGAACAAGCAGAGTATGAACTTGCAACAGATCAGCTTTCTGATAAGCAATTTAATAACTCTTTCAAACTTGAAGAGATTTTCTCTCTGATCCTGGTAGGTTAACTCCCCCAAAAGGCCCTTCTGATGCCTTTGATCTTGCTTGTGACACACGACTACTCCTGTCCGGCAGAACGGGCAGCATGTGCTGCCTCCTGACCAAGCTACCTAGAGTGTTGAAAGAGATCTTTCTGGTAAAGTGTATCTTCAAGGTAGGGACCGACTCTGCTATTATTGCTTCATTCAATCCAAATTTTTCTTTCTTTTTTTTTTTTTTTTTTTTTGTTGGTTTACACTTTCTATCATCTCTGTTATTTTTCTCTCTGCTCATCATTGTTTGCATTTTTCTCTCTTCTTTTTTTCTCATTTTTTCTGCCTGTTTTCCATTAAGTTTTTCCTCTCTTCACCTTTCCCATCCACTTCCTTTTCTCAGGTTATTTCTTTGCTCTCTATTTGCTTCCTCTGTCTAACTCTTTCTGCTCATCAGCCACATTACAACAGCGAGGAGCAATTCACAGAGGCAGACCAGCTGGGATATGTCCCAGTGAGAGCACATGTTGCCCAGAACATAGAGCAGAGATGTCTTGAGACGGTTTTGGTTTGAGCACGTGTTACAGATATGGAGGGAGGGGGGCATTTTTCAACAAGCCTGCTCAATTGGCACACATGTCACAGTCAGGGAAGGCAGCAGAAGGAGGACAAGCTCTGAATGTGTGGTGAAAGGAAATCCAGAGAGGAGATATGACTTTGCAGTGCAAGGCAGCAAGCCAAGGAGAAATCTTTGAGATGAGGGCAGAGCTCTGTGCTGTGCATGTCAGGCCCAGCACAATGAGGCCTGATTTTATATATGGGAAGGAAGCAAATGTTGAGCATGGCCCTGATCCTGACCAAACCCTGCATGCTGGGTATATTCTTCAGGAGAATGCTTCCTGGCTTGCTCCTCATGATTCTTCTGTTATGGGATGGAAATGGGCATTCACAGAAGTGTAGAGCAGCATGTGGGAGTTGTGACAAGGAACTATGTGTAAAGGAAAACTCCTAGAGGTGGGAGTTGGGGAACAAGTTAAAGGACAGTGTAAATAGAATCATCCACCAGATGCAAAGCTTTTCTGAATGAACGTTAGCATCAACAGCAGTTGTGACAGGCACTGCTGACTGTGGTTGTTTCTGAATGCCCACAAGCCATCAGTCATATAATATAGTTTGTGCATTGCTGGTGGTACTCTTATCTGTTCGGAAACACCTGCTCTGACTTCCCTCTTCCTCTCATAGTTCAGTGTTGTGGAAGAGTGTGTAACACCCTGTGGTGAACAGAAGGGGTGGCCTGAGGTGTATCAGGAGTTTCTATGTTAGATTACTTAGTGTGGAAAGGGGGAAGGAGATGCTGGGACTTTGCTCCTGGCCTCCACTGAGTAAGATGGAGTAGTGAAGAAAGGCTGCTGGAGGGAGGCCACTGGTGATCCTGGGCTCCAGGGAAAGCTTTCATATATGTGAATAAGGGAGAGCGAGGGAATATCCAGAGATCTGCTGTCCAACAGCATGTTTAGGCTAATCCCACGTTGCTAAGAAGCCCTGCACATATTTGGTATTGGCTCCTGTTACTCTGCAGTCCTTCCTCAGGTGGCCACCCCCTCCTCCCAGTGAAGTCCATCTGTTTGGCCATGAACCTCATGACTTTTGGCTCTGTAGGATGCAGCATGTCACGAAACCCCTGAGCGTGCCTTTCTCAGCTTCGATGAGACTCCAAGCCCAGTACTCCAGCACTGAGCATCTCCAGCTGTTTCTTGACAAGCAACTCATGCCTGAGTCAGAGCCCTTCACAGCTCTGCCTTGAAGGGTGCACTGCCCGTGGGGAGGGAGATGTCTCTGGCTCTGAACTTGTTCTTCTGGAGAGAGCTTTTAGTCCTGGTCAAAGTGGCTTTCCAGGAGAGCACATAGCTCTTTGTGCTGAGGAAATGTGGAACCTCTGGACTCCGCAAAATCAGCCGGCACCTCTGGAATGCTTCTGAGATTCCTCAAATCCCAGACTGGTGCTGAACCTCCTGAGGTGCTGCTGCCCACAGTTCAGCAGCAAATCCCAAATGTGTCCCTTCTGCCATGGTGGAGGGAACTGTTCCCTGGTGCTATAATGTCTGGGAACTCCCATGCCATGGGCTCTGAGGCTGGTCCAGCCAGGGACTCCTTGAAACTGGGGAAGACTGTGGAAATCTGGGCTATCACACCTCTATCCTGCCCCAGCCTGAGGGACAACATGTCTTTGCCACTGGGGAGGCTCAAAGGAAGGAATTTTGGTGCAGCAGCCAGAGCCTAGACCAGGCTGTGGGTAATGTGCATGCTGCAGTGCGGAGACATGGTGTCATTTCGTCATGAGTGGCTGGGAGCACTCCTGGCCTGGCATGTGAGTTTCATTTCCAGTTGGATTGCACAGCACTGCTTTCCAGAGACCTGGCCTATAGAGTTTGGGGAAAGGCAATGCAGGACAGCTGTGCTTTTCATGTGATCATAGAGAGTGGTCAGTGTGGATGCTACCTCGATAAGAAGAAACTCTCCAATATCGTGGCAGGAAGGCACTGTTAGGCATCTGAGTGGATCAAGGAGGACTTGGTTCCTGACTTCAGGGCTCTGCTTCTGACTGGGATGGACGTACCTGAGCTGGCCTGCTTTCCCTTAAATGCCACACCTGCCAAATGTAGATTTCCTTTAGGACTATATGCATCTGTGCAGTCATTACATGTGAAATCTCCTCTAAAACAACACTGTACAGATTGCAAGTCCAGCTTTCAGTAGTTACGAAAAGATAGGACTAAGCTTTCCTGTGCAGTGTCAACCAGTCCTAATACTTTTATAATATCTCTCTCTTAGGATCTCTTCACTGATTCCAGCTTCACATTTAGTTTAGTACAATCTTCTAATCTCTCCTGTTTCACTGCCTGCTTCAGTTCTTTACAATTCCTGCTGCTGTGGCACTGAGCCTCCCTGCAGCTGTTAGCTGCCAAGAACAGAGGCTGCAGGCCCTGCACCTCCTTTTCAGCCCTGAAACAGAGGTGCTCAGCAAGGATGGGTCCCAGCTCTCACACTGTCTTTGACTGGGCACCTCAGCCTCTCAGCTCCATTTCCTCGCATTACACAAGAATTAACCTAGTTAGTTGCCTAAAGTTCAGATAAAACCAATGGTCCTGACAGCATGTAAATCTCAATTGAGGGCTTTAAAGATTGGTAAGGTTCTGAGTAGCTGTAAGCAGGTCTTTCAGTGGAGGTTGTTAAGGAAATATGATATGCGTATGGCACAGTTACTGGCTTAGTTTGCAATGACTCAATGTAGAGACTTTAGACTACAGGGGCTACAGATAGGGCAGTCAGAAAAGTGAAGGCATTTCTCACATAATTTGATGGTTTCATTTATTACCTTCTGGGGATATGAATTCACAGAATATCACAGCACCAGGTCTGTGATTTTTTCATGAGGCAGAACTGCTTTTCAGGCTGTTACCTCTTGCTGGCATGGTAGTCATTTGTGGACATGCCACAGGATGTGTAATGCTGTGGTGTTTTCAGCTGAAGTCACAGACAGCAAATAGAAAGCTCTGAGTTATGATCATACGATGCCATAACCTGCCCTCCTGGGTGAGGGAGATTGGTTGGTCAGAAGCTGCACAGATGGCTTTAAAATATCACAGAATGAGTTTTGTTTGGAACAACCCTGAAGACCTCTTCTGGCTTTTCTGGAAATCTTGGCTCCAAGCTTCTTATGACAGCCAAGATGATGTAAAAAGCATTGGACAGGTTAGAGCTTCAGACAACATTTAGAAACCATGGTTATAAATGTAACCTGACCAAGTAAACAAAACTACTTCTTCACATGATTGTATGCCACCCTTTTATGATAAAGAAGAAAGAAACAGGCTGTGAAATAGATCAGTGATACACTTTCAATTCAGTTTTCTGAAGTGCCTATAATCACAATTCCTGAGTAGTTGTGATGACATCTGAGTCAGCAAGTTTGTTCCAATAAGTACGTTGCTGGCTGAAAACAAACAAAAAGCAAATGCAAAATTACTTCAGCCAGAGTGCAACAAACTGAATTGGGTGAAACAAGTCAGCTCAGAAAATTAATGTTTGTTGGATAGATTCATTATTGTTAGGGATGGTTTTCTTTTGATTGGCAGAATGCCCATCTCCATTTATTAGAATTATTATAGATGTGCATCAGATTAAAGAGAGATAATGTTCTTTACACCTGGCTAACAGTTTGGTTACATGGGTGGGATGCTCAGACAAGCCATTATATAATTAATGACAGTTTTTGATTTTTAGCAAAACTTATAGTTTTCTACTCAGAGAAAGGAGATACTATATTTTCTGAATATTCAGAACTGCATCAGCTTAGGGTAAAATCCTGCTGAGATCTTCCAGATTTCCTGCCTTCTGAGCCAAACCTTACGACAGACGTGACTGCAGGTTAAACAGATCTACGGAGTTTTGAGGATTCAGTCCAGAACCATAACTTGAAGGGAAACCTGGGGTTTATAGATTAATCTGTTGCCTCCCTTGCATCCCAGAGAAAAGGGTATTTTTGGTTTGGGTTTGGCTCAGCATCTATGCACCTGGCATTCTGGAAGACCACATAAGAAGCAAACTGAACCAGTCAAATTAATCATCATGCCATTTTACTTGTTGATTTATAAGCACAGGAAAACACTGATCATGTTTCATCTATTTGCCTTTTGCACGTTTCCCACAATACAGGTAATATGTTTTATGCTTTATATTTTGTATTGTTTGGCAGCAGCCTCATGAGTTCCTTTTCAGGAGTATATGTCTCTGTTCTACCTTGGAGGTCTCTCATGTGGGTCTTCTGGATTTTTTGCCTCTGTTCTTCTCAGCTACTTAAAGCTTTTTTTGCCAGGAACTTGGAAGAAGAAACAGGCAACAGGAAACACTCAGGACACGATGGCTCAAAGAAAAACAATCCCCTGCTGTCTGCCTCCAGCTTCTGAGTCTCTGGTGTACCTGCCTGTACCTCTCACCCTTGGCCACCACCCACCTCCCAGCTGTTCCTCTCCTGCTTCTCCTCCACCAGCTTCCCATTGCCTGCTGAAAAGATAGGAGTTTACCTCAAAATTGCTAAGCTGTTTTTGAGGCTAGTTTCCTCCTTGTTGATTTTGCCATGACCGCTGCAGGAACAGCCTCTGTATACATAGCTAAGATGTATTTTCTCCCACATGACAGCTCTTCTGTGAGCACCAGCGAGCTGCTTGTGCCTCCTTCCGTCTCCTGATTGCACCAACCCTCTGTCCCACAGCCCAGTCCAAAATCAAGCTCCCTGGCTGCATGTGAAGGGCTGAGCTGTCCATCAAGGCATCCTTGAACCATTCCTAGAGCTGGAACAGCTCGAGATCTGTTGGCCTGTCAGTAGAAGTCCTCGCACATGTCATTACACAACTATATAAGTTGCTCATTAAATCATTTGTTGACATGCATTTGATTTTCAGCTCATTTGCAAAACTAGCTCTGCTGAAAGAAAGTTTGATTTAATTATCACCATAAGTTCTTTCCACAAAATATTATGCATTATTTTGAAATGCCTGGCTGTGAATGAACATTTCTGTAAGCCTCTAGTGAAACAACGTTAGATTATCCTTATCCTTCTTTTTCATTGTCAAACAAATCAAAGCAAACACGTCTCTGCAAATTTTAAATAACTTACCTCTTAACCTTTTGCATAAATCTTATGATACACTTCAAGTAAAACTAAGATGATTTATTTTTTACAAGTTCCTAGGCATAACATGATTTTATTTGTAGATCAGAATGTGCGAAAACTATTCAGTCACATAGCTTGGGCAGGTCCCACCTCATTTCTGCTCTTGCTGCAGCCTTGGAATCTGGGACCTTTTATCAAACACGTAACAAGTCTGGCAAACACAAGATATCTTCCTGCGGGCCTGCAGCTGGACATGCTTTCCTTGCCTTGTGTTCCCAGCTAAGAGGAGCTGCAATCTGGCTGGCCCCAGGAGCACTGTGCCCAAGGCCATATCCCAAAACAGCAGAAGCAGGAATCCCTGGTCATCTCCAGACCTCATGGTCATTGCTCTAGAGACGAATTTTTTAGACTGGTGTAGTAAAAACTGGGAGAAGTGGCTTCCCTGCCAGCCCCTCCTCAGAGGCATTCAGCCTGTGGGGAGAGGAGAGGGAAGGCCAGAGCCCCTATATTGCGTACATTGTGTTTTGGTAATGCAATAATCCTACATCGCCACAACACCATTTTTTATTTCAGAATGACGATCTCACATTTCTGAATGGCAGACCCATTGCTGCAGAGCCTAAGCACTTGTGGTCACTAATTTTTTTTTTTTTATCCTGCTGCAATGGCTGTGAGATCTGTGTCTGTTTCTCCGTTTTAATTAAAATAGAAGAGATGAGATTTCTGTGATAGAAATTGTTTTTCCTACATACCTTGAATATTAGGGCCAGATCTCTACAAGAGAAGTGTAAGATCCCACAGGGCTCCAACATCTCTTCTATAGGAGAAGTAGAAGCAAAACAGATTAACCCCTGTTTCTGCATGAAGGTATCTACATTGGCGGTGAATAAGACCTTGCAGTGTGCCTGCTCAGGGCTGAGAAAAAGCTGTGTAAACACTATCATTGCAGTGTGAAGGTCCATCCTGAGGAGCCAGCCCAAGCAAGAGTGCCTGTCCCCAGCAGGCCTGGGAGGCTGGGACCAGTGAAGCCCTAACCACATCCATGCGGCTTTGCTGGACCCTGGTTGTGGGCTAGTAAACTCTCAGCAGAATGCTGTGCCAACACAGTGAGCACCATACAGTGACGTGCTGACTTCGGCTAGAATTGAGTTTGTTTTAACAAAATCCCTCAGGATGCTCAGTCATGAATGCATTCCCCTCCTCCCTTTGATGCAAGGCAGACCAGTGGCACGTGAGGTGAGGAGCGGATTGCTGTCAGGGTGCTGGCCCCACTCCTGCAGACCTTCCATGGCAGCACACACACGTCCAGTCTGGATGGAGCTACTGCCTCCTTTGAAATGACAATTTGTTCTTTTGTTTTGTATGTTTTCCAGATGTTACCTGCAGGCTTCAGGCAGGGGGGAAAAATTAATGTGAAGAAACTATTTTAGCAATTTGCCTGGAAAGCCAGGTGCCTCTCCAAGCAGCTTGAACCACTTTTTAAAACTTCGGTAGGAAGAGAGTGAGGATTTCTCCACAGGCAACTGTAAAATGGAGAACCAGCTCCAGAGTGTCTTGAGAAAGAGTGTTTTTCCCTCAGGCTGAAGCCAAAACAAGCTGATCTCTTTGCCCATCAGCTGCCTACAAGACCAAACAACACAAGCTCAGGTTTGCCCTCCTGGTTTGTGGCTGCAGTTGGATATAGGGGACCAAAAAGCAGTCATTTTTGTATCCCTGCTTTAGCCTCACAATGAGATGGCCCCAGTTTTCTGCTTTAGCTACAAACCTGGTGAGTGGTCTGGAGCACTGGTCTTAATGAGGAGCAGCTGCAGAAGCTGGGATAGTTTAGTCTGAAGCCTTTCAATACCTAAAGGGAGCCTACAAACAGGAGTGGAATAAACTCTTTGAAAAGGTTGATAACTGCAGGACGAGGAGAAATGGTTTTAAGTTGAGGGAGGGGAGATTTAGGTTGGATGTCAGAGGAAAATTCTTTACAGAGAGAGTGGTGAGGTACTGGAACAGGCTGCCCAGAGAGGTTGTGGATGCCCCGTGCCTGGAGGTGTTCAAGGCCAGATTGGATGGGGCCCTGGGCAGCCTGGTCTAGCATTAAATGGGGTGGTTGGTGGCCCTGCATGTGGCAGGGGGCTTGGAGCTTCATGATCCTTGAGGTCCCTTCCAACCCTGGCCATTCTGTGATTCTGTGAGGAGGCTCAGGGGAGACCTCATTGCTCTCTACAACTGCCTGAAAGGAGGTTGTAGTGAGGTGGTGGTCAGTCTCTTCTCCTAGGTAACAGTGATAGGAGAGAGGCAGTGCCCTTAAGTTGCACCAGGAGAGGTTCAGATTGGGTATTATGAGAAATTTCTTCTCAGAAAGAGTGGTGAGGTGTTGGAACAGGCTGCCTAGGGAGGTGGTGGAGTCGCTGTCCCTAGAGGTGTTCAAGAAAGGTGGAGATGTGGCACTGAAGGACACAGTTTAGTGGGCATGTGGTTATGGATTGATAATTGGACTTTATGACCGTAGTGGTCTTTTCCAACTTTAATGGTTCTATGCAGGAATAATATGGTGCAGAGTGGATATTGTGGTTGGGTTGACAGGGCATCATCCTTAACATATTAACCACTCTCTGGATGAAGCCCTCCAAAGAAAGCAGAGGCTGCTGGCTCATCTCTTGAAGGTTGAGGACTTTGAGATGGCAGCTTTACATTTGAGTTCACTTTCATGCAGCATCTTAGAGATGGTCTATATTATTTCTTTCTTGCATTTGATCTCTGTCTCCTTTTCCCCAAGCCAAACCAGTTTTTCTGTAATCTAAAAGCTCTAAAGAGTGGGCAAAATATAATATACCTTAATACGCTGGTATAAGAATCTTTTTATGAGGAAATAACAGATAAAAGGCTTCTTGAGTAGAAAAGGAAAAGGTAGACAAAAAGCTTTAAATAAAAATATACCTTTAAAGAACCTGAAATCATTATTAAAAAAATGGAAAAAATATGTCCATATAACATGCAGTTGTGTTATAATTTCCCCTATTAACACACATTAAAACAGAGCAAAACAATGGCACTACATTTTGGTGAGCCTGTTTTTAGGAAGGTGATTCTCATGCTGCTTGAGAGTGCTGAGCAGTCTCTTATATTCATTAGTTAAGTAAACACAGATATAAAATAGCACTTTTCTTGCCAGTGCCTAAAGAAACAGAGTTTGGTTTCTGGCAACTATAAATTAATCCCATTGCTTCCTGGAAGTCTGTCAGACTGGTGGAGCTTTTTTTCTTCTCTTTTGACTCGGGAAATATGCTATTTTGAGAGAAGAATATCCTTGCATTCTTGGCTCACTTTTTTGCTGGCCTGGAGTGCAGAGAATCAAGGTAGGTTTAGGTATTTTTGAGTAAATGCAAAAAAGATTGAAGGGGATATTTTCCTCCTGGGATTAAGGTACACACCAACATTCCCTCCCATCCTGTCCCCAGGCACTACTGTATTAGACAGTTTTACAGTGGTGCATGAGTTTTAGAGAGAAATCACTGTAAAAATGAACTACTAATACATGTATTTTTACATCTCTTTGGTTACTTCTTCAAGATGTACTTCCTGAAGCCAATTAAAATTTTTCAAACGATACAAAGTAGTTTCTCAGTGGAAATTAGTGTTTTTCTTGAAATCTTAGTGTTCATTTCTTCCAAAGAAAGAGCCATTAATCCTTGCTTTGTTGTTTGAATTTCAGCAGGTAAGGACTATTTTCTGGTTTTGTTCTTTCTCTTCACTCTCTCCCAAACTTTATTTTTTTTCTTGGCAATGGAGAGAGAAAGAAAATGTGGAAAAACAGCAAAATGTGAATCATTATGAACATGAAAAGGTACAAATGCAGGTTATACCTATCTATCTAACTTTATCTATCTATCTATCTATTTGGACCGTGTCCAGGCCTGGGGCTGCCAGCACAACAAAGACACAGAGCTCTTGGAACGAGTCCAGAGGAGGCCACTAAGATGATCAGAGGGCTGGAGCACCTCTCCTATGTGGAAAGGTTGAGGGAACTGGGACTGTTTAGCTTGGAGAAGAGAAGGCTTCTCTTCTCTTAGCTTGGAGAAGAGAAGGGAGACCTCATTATGGCCTTCCAATACTCGATGGGAGCTTATATACAGGAGGAGGAACGGCTGTTTATGAGGGTGCATAGGACAAGGTGAATGATTTTAAACTAAGAAAGGGGAGATTTATGTTAGATATCAGAAGGAAGTTTTTCACTCAGAGGGTGGTAAACACTGGAACAGGTTGGCCAAGGAGGCTGTGGATGCCCCATCCTTGGAGGCATTCAAGGCCAGGCTGGATGTGGCTCTGGGCAGCCTGGTCTGGTGGTTGGCGACCCTGCACATAGCAGGGGGGTTGAAACTCGATGATCATTGTGGTCCTTTTCAACCCAGACAATTCTATGTTTCTATGATCTTTCTGTCTCAGCTACATTCAGTGATCTGCAGGACTTCAGTAAGCAAAGAGTAACAATTGTGTCACTCCTGGACCTTTTCCAAGTCCACACAAAGAAAAGAAACCAAAAACATCATGATTTTGGATTACATATTCCACTCATCTTTTGCTTGATCTCCTAGCTGTCCCTGTTCCTCACTACTGGACAACTGGCATTGCTTGCTGAGGTGTTTGGCATGGGCAGTACATTGTGTGGCAATCCATGGTCATGTCATTGTGGATCACTGCATGGACTGTTACAGCATGACTGGCACAGTGCTTGCTCCTGCTTCTACTCTCTTCCCTCACTTTGCCTGTGTAAAACATTTCATTCCATCAAACATTGATATTCCCATTGCCTCTCTGCATGCCTCTGCCCATCCTTCTAGCCCCACTGTAGGAGCTGACAAGCCAGGGCTGGCATGTCGGAACCTGAACTTTTATCCTGAGAAAAATCCCACCAAAGTAAGGCTAGATAGTGCTGGAAGAGCCACTTGGAATTCAGGTTCCACTTGAGCATGAATTTCTCTGTGCAATTTTACTGTGCAAATTTACTAGAGATGACCAAGAAATTAGACTGAGTTTGGATTTAGAACTTGTGCATAACCAGCCCAGGAACACAAACTGTTCAGCTGCTACTAAACCTACCAAGTTCACTGCATCAAAGACTATTTTCAGATTTAGACCTAGACTATGATCTAGTTTTGTACATAAATCTTGGAAAAAAAATCCCAGTCCTTGGCAGTTTAACCTTTTGTTTCAGTTCAATAAATATCTCCTTTCAGCACACTGTAGATTTGCAAACATTGATTCACATCCTCCTGCCAGCAATGAGTAATCTGGCAGGCAGCTCTGCTCCTGCCCTTCCTCCCTGACAATGCAGACTTTAAGCAAAACACCAAAGCACTGGGTACAAATCATTTAGAGAATTCTTAATCAACCAGTGATGACTTTTTCCATGAAGCCAAAGCTGCATTCTGGGTTATACTGTTGGGTTTTCAGGAGGTTTGTTATCTGAGTGGAACAAATGCAGTCTGGCCCATTACATTTCCCTGGAAATTTTTGAAATTTTTGTGAACTTTTTTTTTTTTTTTAAAGTCAAATTTAATAAATTCAGTATTGTTCCTTCTGTAATTTTTCTGGGATTTACTATCTTTGCAATTTGTATTCCCTCTCCTCCTTCACAAAAGATGCTTAGGGGTATTTTGTAATTCAACATAACATAATGCTCTGCTTCCTCCTTGCAGAGATAATGAACTGCAGATGACTGTGCTGAGGGATGTTCATTACGTACAGGGGGGAAGAGATGCTGCCATGCACTGCACAGCGAGGAGAGGGCAGAGAACACGCTTGCCATGATGTGAACTGATACAGACAGGGTCAATTCTGTTCCCATACCATTAACAGAGCAGGAAAGAAAATGTGTGTTTAATTGTCTTATTAGATATTTAAAGTTAACAAGAATCTTTAAACTAAAAGATTATGGTTACGACTATTTGTGCACAGACTCTCATATGCAACTGCTTCTCTGTGCCTGCAGTCTCCCAGGACTTCATCTCTGCATTTTCATGATCTCTCCTTCTTACATTCTGCTTTCTGAAAGCATGTCATCCATAACTCTAATTTCACCTGACTTCTTGACACTTCCTCAGAAGCTCAACCAGGCCTGGAGATGAATGCTAGGGTCATAAATTTCCATCCTCTGATCTAGAACTACTGTATCATGTAGCTGTGTCCAAGATCTTACCCAAGTCCATCTAAAAAGCATGGAAACTTCTCCTTGCTGCATCAATTGGAAGAGCCCTCTAGCACTGGGTTTGTCTGGTACTGACAAACAGGTTCATGATTATTAGCATAAGGGTAGCAATGGACCATTCATATTCACTGGAACTTTATACTTTGGCTCAAGCTACTATTTTCCCCCTCTGTTTTTTTACACTATTATTACATTTACAGACAACAGCAATGTTTGTTTTCAGCCTTGGCTTGCTTTTGGTTGAAAAAACAAACTTATCTAATCTTTGGATGGCCTTTCCATAACTCCATGGTCATCACCTGCTATGCTTTCACTTTATCTATTATGTAGTGGGTATTTGGGGATATTTTTTAGAATGATGGGATTGGATTCAGCCCCTTGAAGAATCAAAGCAGAAAAGTGCCTGATGTCTGGGATGGTCTCAAGTGAGCTGATGCTACCATGGATGAGTACGTTAACTTTCATGTTGCAAACATCCTCTTCATGATGAGGTTGGAAAGAAGCATCCTTCCTGATTAATTCAAGAGAGCCATTGAGCAGGAATGAAAGAATCCAGTGAGAAAACAGAAGCACAGGGACAGTAGCCTGACTGAACTATCTGAATGCAGGAGAGGAAAAAAAAACTTTTTTCACCTGCAGTTAAAACCACAAAATTTCCTGATGTTATATATGGACTTTGTAAAAATATTTTTCTGTGATCATCTTAACAAAAAAAGCATGGAATGGAAGAACTATCTTTAACAGAAAACATGTTTTAGCATCTTTTGGATGCAACAAAGTGTAGTGGGAAAATGCAGTCTGAAAATAGTAAATTGACAGGGAAATAGGTCAAACTTGAATATTTTTTGTAAATTTTTGCCTTAGTTTGCAGTAGGTTCATAAATTAAAGTACTCTTTGACTTTCTCAGTTGTTAATTTAATTGCAAATAGGAGATAAAAAGCTGTCAGAAACACAAAAATGTTAACGAACAATATCTATGTTGAACGTACCCATCAAATATGTATTCAGATAAATAGGACATTCGTAGCTCATACAAAACAGAAAGGTAGACTATGCAGATTGAATATATTTCATGCTGGAGTGAGAAGGTTAAACTGGCAAATGACTCCAAAACTTTGCTAGAAATTTAAGAGCTGAACAGATTGATCATGGCATTCTTTCTTCATTAGAGATAGTCAACATCATGAACTGACATTGAATCCAGTTGGTCTGTTACTAGTGATGACCAATCTCCATCCTCCGTGGAAGAAAGATGGAAGAAGCTCATAGGAATCCCATGGCTGGATCACCGCATGTATGGGAGGGGTTGTGTTAAGTCTCTGCTGCAAAGGAACCAGCTCAGCTAATAAGGAGTCACTTGAATCCAGATGCAGTCATAAAAACACTTCTCAGATTCCTGGCATTCTCACCTACACTCCTATAGATATTGCTTGTATCTTCCACAGTACTGTTGTGTGATGAAGGTATCACAATATCATCAGGTACCAGGTAACACTCAGAAACATTTTGGACATGGGATAAGTGGCACCCAAAAGATTGATAGATGCCAGTGAGACAGTGGGCCCCCCAGCGCAAGAAAGACACAGAGGAGGGCCACTAAGATGATCAGAGGGCTGGAGCACCTCTCCTATGTGGAAAGGTTGAGGGAACTGGGATTGTTTAGCTTGGAGAAGAGAAGGCTCTGGGGAGATCTCCACTAACAGCTGCTTCCCAAATCACATCTGATTATAGACCTGAGGTAGCTTATGAAGGACACTGAGAGCAGAGAGACTTCTCTCTAATTTTCTAGGTTTCAGTCTCCTCATCCGGTCTCCATCCAGACATCCTCATATGCAGCAACATTGCTGAGGAAAAGCAGCCATGCAATTAACACCATCCTAGCTCTGGTAACAGGGAGATGAGATAGAGGTGCAGGTACTGTGAGAACAGATGTTGCAAAGTACAACAAAACTTGCAAAAAATTGCAAAAGTGGTATCAACAATGTGCAGATTAATCTTATTATCATAGATATAATGAAAGTACCAACAGCAACCAATTTCAGTATTGTATGCATTTAAGATCACGGTCTTGTAGTTGCCTGGTATGACTAGGCCTGTGGTGACACTTCCTCATGAGAGCAGACTTGTGACTATTACTCTCTTGCCTAGTATTCCCCTGGAAACAAACTCCCCAAACAAACTACAAGTAAATAAAATACTCAGAAAGTGATGTTGTGTGTCTTCAGCCAAAACAAAAGTGTGGAAACACTGACTCTTCAGAAAACTTCCACTAACAGAAAAGCCAAACTCCCACTAACTCCATAGAAATTGGATGTCTTTCATGTAAGTTGCAATAATAAATAAGGGAGCATATAAGATTCAAGATGTGGTGAAATATCATGATGTGGTCTTTAGACTGATAGGGTCAAGGTTTTCTGTAAACAAAGGGAAGGCAGATCTAAGTGACTGAATGAAACATGCAGTAAACTGCAGCACTAGTAAGAGACTCCAGCTATTCCCCAGCTGTGTGTAGAGCAGAGTGAGGACTGAATCCTATGTCTGCAGAAGTCTTGAAAGTCTACCACTGAATTTGCTGCGTCTTATATCAGAGCTTACCTGCATTGTTTATCTGATTAGCCAGACAGTACCTATGTCTTTTCAGCTGAAACAAATAATATTAGTGATATATTCATATATATATTTAAAAAAATAATAATAATCTACATCTGACCTCTTTCAGTACTTCCTCTTGCTAGGTAATTGCAAACTTCTGCTACAGAGCTGACAGACATTATCATGATGCAATGTTTTTCTTTGGATTTTTACAAAAGGTTTTGGTTTTGATCAGCAGTTGCAGTTTTGGTAGCAGTGAACCATTCCACCGTGGCTTTACTTTCAGAGAAACTCCCCACATACTTGTCTCTCCACCATGACTTATGGTGCTGAACTTTCCGAGCCCGCAATGGCAGGTGAGAAAGGTTATCCCAGCTACCAGAAACAAATCCACCCTGCAACAGATGTGAGGTGTTTGCGTAGCAATCACACAGACATTGAGATTAAATCCATGCTCTGAACAGGAGCAAGGATGCCAGCTTTTGTTCTCTGGATTCAATTTCATGAGTACATTTCCGTGAGCCGACTGCCAAGGTCGTCTCTGAACAAAGAAAGAATTTGACTGAAAAGCCAAAACCAAAATTTTTTCAAAAAGAAAAAGAGCATCCATTTCTGTCTTTTACTATCAGTGTGTTGGAGCTATCTAAATGTGTTTTCCATCTTGCACTGGTGGGGATTCAGACCAAGTGCCTACTATTCACAGCTCATCGCAACATATAAGGGTTCATCTGAAGTGACCCAACTTGGCAACAACAGATGGTACTTTTTTTTGTGTAGCAGAGCAAAGAGTCCTGTGACATGAGGCAGATAGCTGATAAATCTGTATGCCTCTCTGTGTAAAATCCTGCATAGCTTTGCAGCAGTGAAAGGCTGCAAGAGGCAAGACCTTCAGCCAAAGGCATGGACTGTATTAGACATTCATCAATACCAAGGCAATACTGTCATACAAACCACGCAGTGGATGCAGAGCAGTGGATGGGCCCAGATGAAACCTGCAGCCTCTGCACATCTACTGGAATACTTACATAATACTGTCAAATCAGAGAGCCTCTTCCAGTCCTTTGATGCTCCGCATTAGTCACGTCCAGTAGTCCTGTGGAATAATACCCCTGAGCCAACTACATGCTTATCGTGTGGAACCCAAATATCCCCTTTTGGGGGGACTTTTGAGGAACAGTTTAAAAATAACTCAGTACTAAGCTTTTTCCCTTGGCATGGTTATTCCTATAAGATCTCTGCTTGAGACCTGCTCTATTCCTGTTTGTCCCCAACACTAGGTTTATGAAATCTGTTTCTCAGAGCCCAAAAACACTTGCTAAAATGCTGAAGCTGCAAAGAGAATCCTGTAGGCCTCTTTTAATGCCTGAAGTCCCCTTTTAATATACACTATTGTAAAATAGAATATATCCATTCCTCTCAGTTCAAGACTGTACCTTTACTGTAGACCGATAGAAAAATTAAGCACAAGGAAAGAAAATTACTGCAGAGCATTTTTTTTTGCCAGGGCAGAGAGAGAAAAAAGAGAAGCCAACAAATGATTAATCTTTTGTTTCTTGATGGTTCAAGTATCCGCATGACTCATATGTCTAAATATTCAAGGTCACCAGTGACCTCCTCTTGGACAGCTTTGCAAAATTTCTCCCTAGCTGAAGTGTCTAGATGCACTAAATCCTCTTATCTTTCTGGGCTTTCCCAGATCTATGCTTTTCTTTTGATCTTTGGGGACAAATGACGTATTATTAAAAAAAAAAGAACAAAAAAAACATTCTTTTTCCTGTGTGGTTTCCATAGTCCTCACAATGATCTACCTGTCTTTTCTAGGTTTTTCTGTCTTTTCTATTTTATATGGAAAAAAAAGTATCCAAATATTTTCAAGTGCACATCCAGCTTTACCAAGTTTTACAGAAATCTTATTTTGAACCAAACTGATAGAGATGATACCAGTTACAGAACAATATTTATAGAATCATTAATGGGCAAATGTTACTCCACAAAACAGGAATAAGCAAATATTCACTGGTTAATTTAACTGGGCAGCTGTCATCTCTGACAGTACCCACTCATCGTTCCACATCACCGGCCTCTGGAGGGCCAACATCTAGAACGTTAAACATTACTACAAGATTAAAACATTTTAAATTAAAAAAAAAAAAAAAAAAAAAAAAAAAAAAGTGGCTATGTTTTCAAGTCTCTACTAACTAATTTTTAGGTTGTTGCTATTTGCAGATCCACACCCTTTAGGAATCCACAGATGTGTGCTCTAAGCTGCTTGTGTAAGATGGAGGCAAGGTTTAGGATCTCATTCCCACAGATGTTCATAAGGTTAGGTGAGGGAACTGCTAGAGTTATGGTCAGGAATTAAAGCTATTCAAACATTTACTGATCATCTTCTAATTTTTCATGAAACAAATTACCAGTATAAGAAATTAGATATGTGAGAAGTATGTATTTGACGATGACTGGTAGTGCAGTGCAAACAGGAACTTGATAGTCATGGAGAGGAATATAAAGAACTTCATAAATTTCTACAGGAGGCAGTTAACACCTAATGGACATATGAGCTCTTTGCAGTCTCAGTATACCAGTATGTAGCCTATGCCTTTGTCCTGACTCTGTTCCTTACTGCTTTTATTACCCCTACTGCAATTATACCATTCATTTTCATAGAGTTACATTCCGTTTAGATTTTGACTAAGCAACACTAATTTAATCATTACTACAGAACAGGAGACGAAACTGGTGAAGGGTCTGTAAAGACTAACAATTTTTGTATTAAAAATAACAAACAATAAGATGTTGTATAGAAAGCAGGAAAACCCACAGCTTCTCTTGTACTGGCATCTAATTACACAAGTGTTGTGTAATCCACGGGAGGTAATTTTTCAGCTTTGCTCAGTGTGGGTGAGGTCTTCACTGGAGTACTGTGTCAGGTCTGGGGCTGTGCATTTGAAGAAAAATGGAGACTCATTTGGAAAATATGATATATGAGAAAAGGTTCAAGAAACTGCTTTTTGAACATTTCTTTTTATCTAGGAAAAAAAAAAAGCATCTTGAGATGAGACATGACGAAAGACTTTCAGTACTTTAAGCATTACTAGTAAAGACAATGATGAATTATGCCATAAAGGAAATGGAGAGAATGGTTTAGTTTTTGTCAAAGGTTAGACATTAGGAAACATCTATTGTTAGGAAAATCTGGAACTGGAGAAGAACACCCAGAGTTGGTCTTGTGATGGGCGCTTTTTAAGGATGAAACAGACACAAAACTGCTAGAAGAGCCAAGTGCGTGGTGTGGACAAGGTGTTCTCCTGATATCCATTCCAGCCCTGCATTTCTGTGATTTATGATCTCAATGTGACAGAGCTCTGCTGATCCCTCAGATTACAATCAGCACCTAGACATCAAAGGCTTCATCTGAAAAGATTCACTGGCTGGCAAAGTGCCAAACAGATTTCTGTCCTGGGAGAAGAAGGTACCTCGCTATCTCTGGCTGTCATTCAGCTCTTCAAGCTACAGCGGACAGAGTTTGCTGCCTTGCTCATTAGTTGAAACGGTCCTGCAGCAGCATGGCAAGAAAGCTGGAAGTTTCTGTGAAGGTATTAGCAAGGATGTTTGAATGAACCCAGGAAGCACCAGGAGTTGACTGATTGCCCTTCACACAGTATTTCTGCCCTGTTCTGCACTATTCTTTGCCAATGGGTTGGTACTGGAAAATTCTTCAGGAGCAATGTTCAAGAGGAAGAATACTCAAGGCTCAGAAGGGCAGCCAAAAGATAAAAGTGGAGATTTGGTCCAAAACGTGTGTGGAGAAAGTGTCCCAGGAAAAATAACCTGAGCACACCAAACTACTCTAGTCTTTATTTCCTGAGAGAAGTCAGCCTGCAGAGTGCCTGAATTTACTTTCAGAGGAGGAAGATGGATGGAGGCACATAACCAGCACAGGTCTGCTGTGTTGGCATCTGTGCTTCCTCCTACCAGTGTCCACAAAGTCAAATGATTAGAGAAGGAGAAGGGCTCTTGACTCCAATTTTCACTCAGATGTCTCTCCACTGTTTTTACATGAATTCTGTTACTGGTGATCTGCCTTGGGCTTTTAAGAAGACCATTTTTTCTGCTATACGCAATTCCATTTGGCATGACTCTCGGGATACAGCACTGACTGCTGACCTTGGCCTTACACACACAGTTGTCCCACCCTCATCTGTCAACAATGTTCCCAGGCACTTCAAGCTCAGCTGGTGCCAGCTGTGAAGGTCTGCATGGTCACAGGAGAGTGATGATGCAGAAGCAAGGACTGAAATTGAAGATGGCAAATGAAATGTCATTTATCCGTAAGAGATGCACTGCCACAATGATGATAGAGATACCACCATCCTGTAAAATATACAACAGATAAATGCAAAGAGGGCTGTTTCTAGTTGCTAAGTTTTCATTAGAATTTCTTTTCTCTTGATGTTTCTTTTGACCAATGCTGCAATCTGAAATCCCATTTGGCCACTGGAGGGCAATCCAAACTCTTCAGCACAAGTATTTCCAATTTACCACTTGCCAAGTCACAGTATCCAACTGCGGCTCAGGAACTGTAGTCTGTTTTTCAGCTCTCTTTCTCCCTCTTTGTACCCTTGCACACGTAAACCACCAACAGGCTTGTACCTGTGAAATTTTATGATCACAGAGAGCCTTTCCAACAAATGCCAGCCATATCAAAACATGCTCTTCCACTGCTATGGTTTATGGGGCTCAGCTTGCTGAGGAGTCATCTCTTATTTAGGTCTGCAGGGAATGCTCAATCTTAGCAGATAGGCTTCATGGTCTGTAGGATGTCTTCATAGCCATCAGTCACTGACACTTGACCAGTGCCGAGCACAGTAATGACAGGTTACGTAGAGGTGGATTTCGTACTGTTGTACTGTGCTGGTACTATGTTATACAAGACTGACAACATTTAACTTGGGAAAACATCTAGACACATCAGAGAAAGCACTCTTCACCCAGTGCAACACAGGACACCCTGCTGTCTGTCTACCTATAATATTAGGAGTGTCCCTGCTCCTGCCTAAAATTACAGGACCAGCCAATAGGAATGAGGAACAAAAATCATTTCACACTGTGTATTCTAAATTTGAGGCAGACCATCTTTTTTACTTTAGGCTATGCCATTCTGGGTCAAAATATGGACCCAAACACCTTGTAGCTGATGCAGAATAGTAACATGAGGGTCTTTTGTTTGTTTGTTTTTGTTCTTTTTTTAATAAAAAACAATCTCCAGTTCCAAGGCCTAATGAATGTTTGAATGTACCTGGAGGCTTTTGAGCAATCCCTCAGTAGCTCCACTGAGCAAATTCCCTCTCTCTTCTACAATGCCTATGGGATTGCGCACAATAAAAGTCTCACCAGCAGGGGCTGCCTCTCTCAAAAACACTTGCCATCTGGAGAAGTCAAATATCGTCATCTTCAGGAAGGGAGAATTTCACACAAAATATTTTCTGACTTTATCCTTACAACCACAAGGCTCAAGAAACCATACCCACTACTCAAGCCCAGTGTCCCAGGGCAGCATGCATCACTGTGGTATCTCAGCAGCTCCCCAGTCCATGGGCTTGGGTGGGCAGAGGTCAGAATCATAGAATCACAGAAACACCAACGCTGGAAAAGACCTACAAGATCATCCAGTCCAACCATCCACCCATCACCAATAGTTCTCATTAAGCTATGACCCCAACACAAAATCCAGACGTTCCTTGAACAAAGCTCCTCCATAGGCACATAACCTTTCCACCCGTTCTGCAGACTGCCTGGTACCTAGCCCACTCCTCTGAAGTCTTGTAGGCAGTAGGACACTTTGAGGTGGGCACTGCTCTATGCCTGTGTCCATGCTCTGGGTTTGCAAGGCCCATTGATGTGCACTGCGCATCCTCCTGCACCATTGCCTATGAAACCTGCACTCTTTGTTCTCAGATGGGTTTTCAGGTGAAAGGCAGATGTGTGAACTAGAGAGACTTCCTCTAACAGTATAAGATGGGCTTTGTGGGATGAATAGTCAAATTGGTCACCAGAAAACCTCAAATAAATCCATTCAAATGAAAGCCAGCAATACACTCACAATTCTGTATCTGTTAAACAGTCTTTTAAATGAGAGTGTGAAATTAATATGGAGGGCTAGAGTGTAATAGAAAATGAAAAATAATTAAATGTAGGCAACTGCTCAGGTGTTCTTAGCCGTTGTGTGTGACCTAGGATATTGCCTCTGAGCCTCACCCTCTGGTTTTCTGTTATCTGCACTCCATGGGCTGGTCTCTGACCTGGCATGTTTTCTGTGGCACAGTGCTATGTGAATCTAATTCCATTTGGGCACAATTTTGACTCCTGTCTTTCCTCTTGTGCTCTGTGTAGGAGAAAGATCAGGTGATCTATTTTTGTAATGGTTTATTTTTGCAAAGCATCTTGAGTGTCTGTAGCAGCCAGCGGTTCACATTGCAATGTAGGTCGTAAGATGTTCTTGCACTCTTTTTAATCCCGTAACTTTTCCTTGTCTCTTCTGCAGTGTTTACAGAATAATTCCCTGCCTCGTGCTAGAGTGGGAGTGCAAGACATATCAGTTAAGTTCTTGGGTCTATTCCTTACAGTTACTTGCAACTGTTCCCAGATTCTGGTGCAAAGAGTTCACACAATATTTATTTCCTAAACCCCATACATCAAAAACATTTACTGATACTCTTAACAAGCATACTAAATTTAGCCTAAAAGATCAAAGACCACCAATGTTTTAGGTCTCTGAATACCAGAAAAAAATCTTAGAAGAAAAGCTGATCTTAGAAAACATACCTTGCTTCAAAGAAATCCAACTGCTATCTCCTGACTTACCCTCCTACTCCCGTGACCCCATGTGAGTAACACACGCACCAAGGTTTGTAGGTTTTTAGTACCTAGGAGCACAAACTCTGTACATCCTAGTAGCTTATCTCTGATACACCACTGAATGACAAAAACCTCTTTCTGAAGTTAAATATTAGGGAGTGAAAAAAAAAAAAAAAAAAAAAAGAATCTTTCCTGATCCCTACAGACCACCACCAAAAGCCTGGAATATAATAATACAGTATCTGCTGGCTTCAACATATTTTAAGTCCTTCCACTCAAACCTTTTAGACCTAAGGAGCTGAAATGACCAGCAAGCATAGCTCATGAACCTTGTGCTTCGGATGTCTCCTGTGCCTTGATTTGGGATGGCTGCAGGACTGTACTTCTGAGTGCTTGGGAGAACACCTCCTTAGGTCCCCGCAGTTGCCTCTCTCCAGGTTTATTTCTGTATGTGTTGTACAGGCAACCCCACTGTAGCAAGGCACTTGTCCCAGCACCAGGACAGCCTATGGAGTGCCAATGGGTATGTTTCTTCTGTTGAAAGGCTGCTGAATGGCTGCCTCATCTCTTAGCAGCCTTCTGTGTGGTTTCTGGAGAGCTTACAAACACTCAGCTTCAATCTCAGTCCCCAAGAGGGGCAAGGGTGGAGCTTTCAGGCTCCCATGACCCAGCTCCCAATCAGTCTAACCAGAGGTGAACTGGCAGAAAGCAAGCCACAGGACCTACGCTGCAAGCTGCCCAAGTCACTTGGGTAGTCCATATTTTCCTAGCTCCCCTAAAAGTCACCAGGTAGGATATGCAGGATCTGGAAGTCCTGAAAATACAGATTGTTGGCTCCCATACTATGTGGCAAGCCACACCAACAGCACGGGTGCCCATTCTAGGGCAGCTCACTTCATAGGCACATCAGTCACAGTTTAGTGTGCAACCTGCACAAAGAAGCACTGCTTCTGTCATAAACAGTATCTCTTAAGCTCCTTTTTTAGTGCTAATAATAATCCTGTATGTAGGACCCTCCCTTTACAGGTTGGCAGCCCAGCCCATGGCAAGGGGCTGGAACTGGATTATCTTTAAGGTCCCTTTCAACCTAAGCCATTATGATTCTATGATTGATTCTATGATTTTAGGATTCTGTGGTATAGATATGCTGTATGTAAAATCATAAAATTTTAGAGCCCTTCCTTTAGCTTTTCCTTTTGAACTCATAAGAGCAACAATTTTTCTATAGATAAGATATGACATGTAAATCCCCTGGGAAGTGGGAAATGAAGAGAAGTAAAGACGAAAAAAGCTCTTTTAAATGAGATTCAGGAAGGGTCTACGCGTTTTCCATCAGCCAGGCTTTAAGGGGACTGGGACACAAAACAAAATCCAAGCCAAATACTGAGAGCAATGTAATCAATGAAACAATGGGAAAGTTATTTAGCAACATACACAGCTCTGGAACAGCCACAGTGTAAGTTATGCACGCACACCAAATGTATTTTGGACTGCTGGTGCCAGAGTTCTCATCTAACCCTCTGAAAAGGACTCAGACACAGCATGCTTACATTTCCTTCTCCACAACAGCTTGTGAGGTAATCACTGTAAAGGAATATACACTCATTTGTTTCAAACAGCCACTCGTGCAGAACAGCTTGGGCTCTGTGATGCTAACCAGATGCTCTCTAGCAATGTCACATGCAAGGTGCACAGCACTGCTCCCATGCACATCCCCAGAGCAGCATGAGCTGCTTCAATATGCTCTGCCCTGGGTACCCCAGATTGCCCTGTGCTTTGTCTTCCTGCTGAGCATCGCCACTCCCAAATTGACACGTGCAGGACCATGTCTGCCACACCAGAGAGAACCTGGTCTTTCTTGGAAGGGATGCCCTTGTTTTCTGGCAAAATGAAGCTATTACTGACTTATATGGCAGATGCATTGGGCTTCCCTTTGACCCAAGGATTTCTCATAGCACCAGGCTCCTCCCTGGACTGAAATCTTGTTGCAGTTAAAAGAGATTCTGCCAACCTGGCTAAACCTTGCTCGCTCTCCTCTGAGCCTCTGAGGATGCTTTGGCTCAAAGCTGATGTAAAACTCACTTTGAAGGCTAGAAGCATAAGGAATGATCAAATTCTGGGGGGAACAACCAAACTGAAAGGCTTGGGTTCTCTGCCATCATGTAGAAGCGTCTGACATAACTTGTATGAGGGATTTAAAGCAGCCCACATTTCTGCTTGGATTGTTTCCTTGGCAGTGTTAGAAGAATTTTTCATTTGTTTTTGATGGATCCACATGCAGAAGAATGCTGACAAAAAGCACTGTTTTTCCTGTGTTTTTTTTTTCCCCCTCGTGTTTAGGAAGAAAAGAACTTCAACATATTCTTTCTAGTTTCCCACAGTAGAGCCTTGGGAAGACTATGTCATCCCAAGCTTGCGAGCAGCGCTGTGCACAGCATCATTCCAGCACAGAACGGGTGGGAACAGCAGGAGCACCGTGTTTCCTCTGCATGATAACACTCATCCTCCTTTTCAGCAGGGGTGTCTCTGCACTTGCCACCCAGAGCCTGCTGGCTCCCATGGGCACATTCTTTGCATAAGCCGCTGTTTCTGTTTCAGAAAGCTAAGGATTCAAGATGAATTTTTCAGAACTGATTTTTTTTCTTGCACAAATATTATAGAATCATAAAATCCTTAGAGTTGGAAGGGACCTTTAAAGGCCATCTAGTCCAATTCCCCTGCAGTGAACAGGGACACCCACAGCTATATCAGGTTGCCCAGGGCCAGATCCAGCCTTGCCTTGAAAGTCTCTAGGGATGGGACATCAATCACATCTCTGGCAACCTGTTCCAGTGCCTCACCACCCTCACTGTATAAAACTTTTTCCTTATATCCAATCTAAAGCTACCCTCTTTGAGTTTGAAACCGTTTCCCCTTATTCTATCACCACAGACCCTGCTGAAGAATCTGTCTGACTGTCCCAGAGCAGCCATCAGAACTGCCCTCCTCTCACTGCAGTGAGAAAGCATGTGGTGAGGAGATGATATTTTTCCGTATCTAATCACTGTCAAAATTGAAGGGGTTTCCTATTGTTCCACTGATTTAATTGTACTAGGTTATGAAAATCGTGTGGCTGGCTCGCACAGATGTGAGCTCAGAGTACACTGAGTAATGAATCATGTTGCTAAGCCTGCCAGGCAAGGTTGACACTGAAGAGACACAAATCTCTCTTTTTTGAGTTTTCTGGGCCAAGAGCAATGACTTCCAAAGAAGTCCTGATTCCTACTGCAGTTTCAGAGTGCCATTACTGAATGAGCATGTCAGAATAAATGAGAAATCCTAACTGCTAGGCTGAAATTAGTTCGACTGAAATGGAAGGAGAGAAGTAGGAATCCCGGACCAGGGTCCTGCCAGAGCAGCTCAGACCTTGGCATGCATTTGAACTTGCTCAGCATTTTGACTCCTGCTCTGCACCTCTGGGAATTGTCTAGTTGGCTTTATTTTAAAAGAAACAGGAGAAAGGAATGCACTCCAAGAGTCATGAAGAGGTGTAAGGAGCCAGCTTGTCCCAGAAGGTTGATTTTGGACACTGAGTCCAAGAAGTCATGTTTAGGCTTGCCTGGGCTGGGTTAGACTTGCTGGTATTTCAGGAGCAGCCTCTGTCACAAACGCTGTGGCATTTTAATTGTTTCAGAGGCAGACCGTTTGGGAACACAGTTAAGCACACAGTGTTCTACCACTACTTGTCATTTAATGGGTCACACCGAGCAACCTCAGAATGTCCCTTTCCTGCCTATCCCCAAATCCTTCCCTGAAACTTAATAGGAGCTCCAGAGTTTCGGGTTGTACCTTATTTGCCACTGTTCCTACACCCAACTGAGACTGTTGACCAGACACACAAATGGAAATAATGCAAGCAAATGTGCATATTATGTATTCAATGGGCTAAATGGGAACAAGTTCAAACTTAACAGATGTGGAGAATAGATGCTGTGTGTGTTTTCATGATGGTGTTTGTTTTTGCCCCATGGTAGCATCAGTTAATTTGATGGGGAGCAGTAGGGCAAGTTATGTGAATGCTGGTATTTTAGTGCCCCTGTTGTTGGTACCAGAGGGCTGTGCTGACATCTAGAAGGATCTCAGCAGACTAGGAGATCCCTCACCAAGTTCAACAAAGAGAAATGCAATACATTAGGAGGAGCATCACCAGCAAGTCAAGGGAGGTGATCCCTGCCCTCTGCTCAGACTGGTGAGACTTCTGCAGTGCTCGGTACAGAGATGAGTGAGGCTGGGAAAGCTGGGAGTGCTCAGCACACACAAGAGAGGCTCAGGGGCTTCTATCAATGCTGTCACTGCAGCTACATGAGAGCTGCCACAGATGAGTTGGAGATGACATTCATAAAAGACACAGCATGGGAAAAAATAGGCTTGCATGTCATCTGGGGATTTGGAGTTTACTGGAAGCAACAGCACAGGACAAAAGTCACAATAAAAAGGGTATTGCTGTTGCAAGCCATGTCTGGGATGGATTTCTTCCTGATCATTTAAGATTAAACTCACTGCTGAGGGAAATCATCACATTTTTTATGGCACTTGAAGTGGAATTATAGAACTATAGAATCATTAAGGGTGGAACAGACCACTAAGATAATTTAGTCCAACCATCAACCCATCGCCACTATAAAATAATTAAACTCTGTAGAAAAGATAACTGTGACTTAGAAGTAGAATGGTGGCCTGGAAATTGAACTTCTAGGAGAGGATAAATCAGATGTTTTCTTGGTGTCCTTCCTTCCTCAAACCCATTTAGACAACAGATGAAGAGAAGGCAAGGTTGTCTCAAGACATGGCACAAATCGACTCATCTTGGAAGATGGCTTCCAAATTTTTTAAAGATTCTGAGAAAACAGATGCCTGAAGGACAGAGACACACAAGGCAGTCAAATACAGAAGCAAATCCCTTACTGTAAGAGTCTTAAGAGCTTTGTGAATTTATCACAACCTAACAACAAGAAAAACAACCTGACAGCAGCTTGTCTGTGAATTCCTGCTTGAGAAGAAAACCCAGGGTATTGAAGAGTGATTTAATCTTGTTGAAATAACAAGAACCAAGGAGACTGCAAGCAGAAGAATTCAAACAGAACATGAGGCCCAAGGGGAAAGGCAGCCGCAGGAGAGGTTCTCCCTCCTTCCTCCTTGAAGCTATATTTTCTCTATGCAACTGAGGCCAGCACAGATGGAGGGGAAGTGTACCTGGCCCTAACAAAGCGTTAGGATGGGACATGCCTCAGACAGATGTCCCTCATCCATGGCATTCTGCCCTCCCTGCCTCTCCCCACAGAGACCAACCTGCCCTTTCAATTGAGGAGATATCACTACTGAGAGCACAGACTCTTCTTAACAAACACCCACCGGGATGGCCCAAAACATGGTGAGTGCCAATAGCTAACCCACTGACCGGGCTGAATGCTTTGGTAGGTCCTGCAGGAACCTTGGGTAGTGTGGGTGTATCAACTCTACAACCCTTCATTAATTAAGAATGTTTCTGTACAATGTTTTTACACATGGATCTACTCTGATGTGCATCTGGCAATTAGTTTACTCCCAAGAATGTGAAGTAATTTTTGGCTTCTAAACTTAAGACGTGAGATTCTGGTTTTTAACTCTTTGCTGCCTCTGGATGCTCATAGAGGACGGGATGCTGCACAAAAAATGGCTGCCTCACTGCTCAAGCAGCCACTGCACAGATAATGTTCTGGGACACATGGGAGTGAGTGACTTACTTGTTACTATTGGAAAGGCTTTCACTATAATGAACATGAGGACTCAACAAATCACTTCAACATAAGGGTTTTGCTACTTATAAGTAGACAGGGAAGCACTCTGGACAAAGCATAGACTGATTTAGCTGTTATCTTACTAATTACTAACATTTTGTATTATATTTTTCATATATTATCTTAGTAAAGGAACTTTTTCCCTTCTGTAATCTTTGTTTATGCTAGTTTTGGCTGAAGGACCAAGTGCCATCTAAAAATGCCTTATTGCAGAGTTCTGTATTGAAATCCAAAAACATTTAATCAGAAGAAGACTAATGTTTTACATAACTTGCATCAGCATTCATTAGTTTAAATCCCATGATCTCACTCTCCCAGGATGCACAGTTTTTCTCTTGCAGAGAAGGATAATGTGTAACTGGGTGATGAGCATGGGAACTTTTTGGCAGCAGAAGGAATATCATGAATCCTAAAATATTTGAGATCACACACAGCCATGTGTACAGACAAACAGCTGGATAATTTTCCTATACAAAAAGAGTAAAGAAGGGAAAACACTGATGAGCAGATGGTTTGGATGTCAGTTTTATGTTCTCCTTACAGCCATTAAAACGATGTTGCAAAGAGAACCTGGATATAGTATGGCCTCAGTGGAGCTGATAAGTAGCAAAAAGAAAGATACTGGGGTTTTTATTATTATTCACACAAGGCACAAGATAAAATTGGTACACGCTGTTACTGATTTAGTTGTGAACTATGAGCTTCATAAGGAATAAGAACAGAGTAACAAGTGTTCCAGATGCTTGCTGCTATGGGTCATGTGCCATAACTTACTGTGTGTGGCATTTTCCTCTGTTCTTCCTTTTCCCAAATGGGATAACTCACTGCTACTGTTTTCACCTAAAACATGCCTGCAGTGTGAAACAGAAATCATGCTTAAAGGTAGATAATTCATCTTCTCAGCACAAGGCTGGAGATCAGAGGTGTTGTCTGTCTGTGGCTGTTCCCCTTACCCTTGAGGATCATCTTTGTTCTAGGAGAGATGCTGCATAGGAGGATCTAGCACATGGATAAGAGCAGAGACCTTCAAGTTCTCACTTCTACCCATTGAAACATGAGGGGAAAGACAAAAAGAAGGAAAAGAAGAACAGTTATTTTCTGCACAGCTGTGTTTCTGTTTCATCATTCTCAGTAGTACCCAAAAGGCATAATATCATGCTGTCCTGATAGGGTGGTATTTGGTATCTTTTTAAAACCTGGATGCATAGTGAGGTACTGAGCTCTGAGAAATGATGCTCTCTTAGTGCTTCATTTGGCTGGCATCATTTGCTTTCCCTATCTCCTTATATGCTCTAATATAGATTTCTGGACAAATAATGACTTAGAAAAGGGCACTGCAGCCCTGATGTACAGATACGCTTGAATGGCAGCTGGAGGTAGTTCCCGTCTCTGACAAGGTTACATGAGACTGACTGGGACAAGATGATAAAAAGGAAAACCCAGTAACCTTTCCTCTACTGATTGCTGAAGTTCTTTTTGACACCGTTATAGGACTCCCACAGGACTCCAAAGCCCTGGTGATGAAGCCAAGTCCTTACAGTTGCAGTCTAATGTTGGGGGGTGAGGGGGGTTAATCTTATGAAGCTGCACCCTGTCTAGGGATCATCACTACTCCTACAGACTTTAGACTGGGTCATTGGGAATGCCTCTTTGAGTCCTTCAAGCCGCAGCAGAAAGCAGAAGAGCAGCTTTCCTTTGCTGATGATCTGAACTGTTTAAAAGTAATGGACATTCATTTTTTTTCTTGCCCACTCTTGTTTTCAGGCTCAGACTGGAAAACAGCCTGGCTTTCCCACATCTTTCCAAGCCTCTGGACTGCCTGCATCTGACCTGGAAATGAGCAATGACCCTGAGCAAGCCTATTTGTTTGAGCTAACTGTTAGGACACCTGGCTTCTCCCAGAGAAACTGGGAGGATCCAGCATGAATAAACAAGCTGAGTCATTTACATGCTCACTGAAAGCAGACTCCCAACCCCATCACTGTCCCCTTGCACTGGAGAGAGAGGGTTGTTGTGAGGAGCTCACATTTACACTGCTCATGCACGCACATAAGAGGCACTTTCCACTTCAGCCTTATTCTGCTACTTCCCTTTTTCTCTCTCAGTGCTTCCCTTTCACCTCTTTTCTTCCTGTCCAGACAGGGCCTGCCTGCTTCCCAGTTCCTCCTGTGGGAAGGAGTACAGACACCCACCAGGAAAGCTCATAGGATGCTATCACTTTTGTGGACGTTTGCCAGTACTTTTGTGTGGTGTGGACCATTAACGCACACCCCCCTCCCCCCAAAGGGGAACCTCCATCTATTCGGTGAGGCTACAGGAGCAGTGCAGCTCAATCTTGAGGTTGATTGTTAGAATCAAAAAGGTCAGCACAAGTAGAAAGGCAATAGAGGAATGTATCAGCAAAGGGACTAGCAGGGATAGAACAGTGGTACAAAGGAAAAGTGCTCACCTGTCTCCAAAGATCTAGGCTTGCAGAAAAGACTCCACAAGAGAAAGATCTCCAGCCAAAGATCCTTCTAGCATAGCAATCTAGATATGAGGTCTAAGACAAATGAGGTCTAAAAGAGATGCAGCCAGGCTCCACCCCTTCCAGTCGCACAGCTGAATTGCCTTCACCTGTGCTCCCAGGGCTGATCTTTCCCCAGGTGCAAAATCAGTGGTTCAGGCCATGACTCAGCAGTTACCATACAGTGATGCACAAACATCTTCATCGTTGCTGAGAAGTGGGCTCCAAAAGTAAGGGAGGCTATGGTTGCTGGAGGTGGAATTTTGTCAGGAACCCCAGTTTGTATTGCCATGCCTGGTGGGATGACTGTGGAGAAGGAAATAAGCAAATGGAAGAGACTGTGCCTCCAGCATGCCCAGTGTTCTGGAATGGGCTAGAGCAACTGTTTGCTCACCTGCTGCTGGTCATCAGGGACTCTCTACGGTGGAAGTGATGCAGTTGGGGCTGTACATCTGTATAAATTTTACAAATTCATACCATAACTTCTACATGTCATCCTTATCCATTGTGAGAATGGGAGTTACTTCTTGAGTAACCATCTGGAGTTTGACACCAGTGTTTCTATGAAAAATAGGTATATATTCAAAAGCTGACCTCTGTAATAAATTGTTTCCTATTTTTCATACCATTGGTAAATGCACTCAGTATGTGCATCAGGCTGAAAAATAAGCCAGGACTGTGTCTTAATTGTACTAAATCATGAAGTACCTGTCATTCCCACTTTGTTGTGGTGGTTGTTTTGTCAACAGTCTGCAAAGGTTTCACTTTCATAGTGATCCAAGTCTTGCAGTTGTGTATCTGTAACTTGGAGGAAGAGAGAGCCTGAAAATGTCAGTTGAAAAGTGTTTAGCCTCTTAATTGCGTGTGTTTCAAATGCTACATGTTCTTCTGCTGTGCTGGTTTTGTAAATCCCAGAACAGAAAAGCACGCCATGATACACATCACATGATGCACAGTGATATGTTCCCGTTCCATAAGCTCTTGGAAGTGACCCTGGGCTGCTGGAGCTGCTCTTGCAGATCTTCAGCCCATGGCCAAGGGATGCTTGTAGTCTCATCCTGTTCTTTGTTGGGAGCAGAACTGCCCCAGCCCTGTAGCATCTCAAGGACAATGTCCATGGAACTACCAAAGAAGGGAAGGGCTGAGCCCAAAGGCCAAGAAGCTCCCAGTGATTACGTCTGCATGTCGTACATCTGCATTGGCTTTTCTTTGGGTGAAGGGTTCCTTTCTGCTCCCTGATCACATCTGAGTCACCCTGGCCCAGGGTCAGCAAGTAAGGTGAAAACAAGAAGACCAAACACAAACACTGCTTTTTGAGGCCTTTGAAACAGGACACAGCCAGCAGAGTTTTCCTAGAATCCCTGGGAACTTAGTGCTGTGATTTTGCTCACCTTTGGACTCACATTTTTTCCATGAGCGCACAAATAACACAGTGAGTAACTACAAAAAGGAAAACTGAACAGTGCAGAACATAAAGTTCCAGGAAAGTATGTGCTTAACCCATGTTCATACAGAGCAGCACGAAAGCAAAGTTTTGGTATATGCTCTGTTTTGAGAAAAAGAAACAGGGATATGTATATTTTTCAATTCTTTTATTCATTTTGGAGCATTTTTGGCACAGGAGTTATTGTTGTTCATTGGACAGTTATGACAGATTTGGAAACAAATCACACCTATGTGTCTAGAGGGACAATGTTGTGTTAGTTTGGCTGCAATCCGCTCACTTATGAACCCTCCCAGAAGATCTGTGAACTTGCTTGTGATCATGAACAATGTGTGGGCTTTTATGGGACTGCCTTGGTAATAAAGGACAGCAGGTGTATGTACTTACAGAACTGAGAATTCTATAGAAAACTCACCTATTTTTGCAAAAAAAAAAAAAAAGAGGAAAATTTTTATTTAAGGGATCTGAAAACAATGTTGTTTAAAGGCAGACAAAGCAGAAAGATTTTAGATTGTTTTTAGTAAGTTTTATGAGAAAAAGTAGTCCTATTGAAGCCATT